>NW_027478470.1:675056-1350113 GCF_051014685.1 Ptiloglossa arizonensis | reverse complement strand
ACAACGGTATGCGTACTTTTCCCCTAGACCGTTCTAGTTATGCTTGTCGAGCATCAGAACTGCGAAAACTTTGAGTTTCTCAAGCGTTTCTTACCTCCAAACTGCCATATCTCGCGAACGGATTGACCAATCCGCAAAATTTCTGTTGCATCTGAAAGTAGAAACTCGCCCGATTACAACGGTAGATGTAGTTTTTCCCTAGGCCGTTCTAGTTATTCGTTTCGAGCATCAGAACTGCGAAAATGTTGAGTTTCTCAAGCGTTTCTTACCTACAAACTGCCATATCTCGCGAACGGATTGACCAATCCCCAAAATTTCTGTTGCACCTGAAAGTAGAAATTCGCCCGATTACAACGGTATGCGCACTTTTCCCCTAGTCGGTTCTAGTTACTCGTTTCGAGCATCAGAACTGCGAAAATTTGGAGTTTCTCAACCGTTTCTTACCTCCAAACTGCCATATCTCGCGAACGGATTGACCAATCCGCAAAATTTCTGTAGCATCTGAAAGTAGAAATTCGCCCGATTACAACGGTATGCGTACTTTTCCCCTAGACCGTTCTAGTTATGCTTGTCGAGCATCAGAACTGCGAAAATTTTGAGTTTCTCAAGCGTTTCTTACCTCCAAACTGCCATATCTCGCGAACGGATTGACCAATCCGCAAAATTTCTGTTGCACCTGAAAGTAGAAACTCGCCCGATTACAACGGTAGATGTAGTTTTTCCCTAGACCGTTCTAGTTATTCGTTTCGAGCATCAGAACTGCGAAAATGTTGAGTTTCTCAAGCGTTTCTTACCTCCAAACTGCCATATCTCGCGAACGGATTGACCAATCCGCAAAATTTCTGTTGCATCTGAAAGTAGAAAGTCGCCCGATTACAACGGTATGCGCACTTTTCCCCTAGTCTGTTCTAGTTACTCGTTTCGAGCATCAGAACTGCGAAAATTTTGAGTTTCTCAACCGTTTCTTACCTCCAAACTGCCATATCTCGCGAACGGATTGACCAATCCGCAAAATTTCTGTTGCATCTGAAAGTAGAAACTCGCCCGATTACAACGGTAGATGTAGTTTTTCCCTAGGCCGTTCTAGTTATTCGTTTCGAGCATCAGAACTGCGAAAATGTTGAGTTTCTCAAGCGTTTCTTACCTACAAACTGCCATATCTCGCGAACGGATTGACCAATCCCCAAAATTTCTGTTGCATCTGAAAGTAGAAAGTCGCCCGATTACAACGGTATGCGTACTTTTCCCCTAGAACGTTCTAGTTATACTTGTCGAGCATCAGAACTGCGAAAATTTTGAGTTTCTCAAGCGTTTCTTACCTCCAAACTGCCATATCTCGCGAACGGATTGACCAATCCGTAAAATTTCTGTTGCATCTGAAAGTAGAAACTCGCCCGATTACAACGGTATGCGTACTTTTCCCCTAGGCCGTTCTAGTTATTCGTTTCGAGCATCAGAACTGCGAAAATGTTGAGTTTCTCAAGCGTTCCTTACCTACAAAATGCCATATCTCGCGAACGGATTGACCAATCCGCAAAATTTCTGTTGCACCTGAAAGTAGAAATTCGCCCGATTACAACGGTGTGCGTACTTTTCCCCTAGACCGTTCTAGTTATGCTTGTCGAGCATCAGAACTGCGAAAACTTTGAGTTTCTCAAGCGTTTCTTACCTCCAAACTGCCATATCTCGCGAACGGATTGACCAATCCGCAAAATTTCTGTTGCATCTGAAAGTAGAAACTCGCCCGATTACAACGGTAGGTGTAGTTTTCCCCTAGGCCGTTCTAGTTATTCGTTTCGAGCATCAGAACTGCGAAAATGTTGAGTTTCTCAAGCGTTTCTTACCTCCAAACTGCCATATCTCGCGAACGGATTGACCAATCCGCAAAATTTCTGTAGCATCTGAAAGTAGAAATTCGCCCGATTACAACGGTATGCGTACTTTTCCCCTAGACCGTTCTAGTTATGCTTGTCGAGCATCAGAACTGCGAAAACTTTGAGTTTCTCAAGCGTTTCTTACCTCCAAACTGCCATATCTCGCGAACGGATTGACCAATCCGCAAAATTTCTGTTGCATCTGAAAGTAGAAACTCGCCCGATTACAACGGTAGATGTAGTTTTTCCCTAGGCCGTTCTAGTTATTCGTTTCGAGCATCAGAACTGCGAAAATGTTGAGTTTCTCAAGCGTTTCTTACCTACAAACTGCCATATCTCGCGAACGGATTGACCAATCCCCAAAATTTCTGTTGCACCTGAAAGTAGAAATTCGCCCGATTACAACGGTATGCGCACTTTTCCCCTAGTCGGTTCTAGTTACTCGTTTCGAGCATCAGAACTGCGAAAATTTGGAGTTTCTCAACCGTTTCTTACCTCCAAACTGCCATATCTCGCGAACGGATTGACCAATCCGCAAAATTTCTGTAGCATCCGAAAGTAGAAATTCGCCCGATTACAACGGTATGCGTACTTTTCCCCTAGACCGTTCTAGTTATGCTTGTCGAGCATCAGAACTGCGAAAATTTTGAGTTTCTCAAGCGTTTCTTACCTCCAAACTGCCATATCTCGCGAACGGATTGACCAATCCGCAAAATTTCTGTTGCACCTGAAAGTAGAAACTCGCCCGATTACAACGGTAGATGTAGTTTTTCCCTAGACCGTTCTAGTTATTCGTTTCGAGCATCAGAACTGCGAAAATGTTGAGTTTCTCAAGCGTTTCTTACCTCCAAACTGCCATATCTCGCGAACGGATTGACCAATCCGCAAAATTTCTGTTGCATCTGAAAGTAGAAACTCGCCCGATTACAACGGTAGATGTAGTTTTTCCCTAGGCCGTTCTAGTTATTCGTTTCGAGCATCAGAACTGCGAAAATGTTGAGTTTCTCAAGCGTTTCTTACCTACAAACTGCCATATCTCGCGAACGGATTGACCAATCCCCAAAATTTCTGTTGCATCTGAAAGTAGAAAGTCGCCCGATTACAACGGTATGCGTACTTTTCCCCTAGAACGTTCTAGTTATACTTGTCGAGCATCAGAACTGCGAAAATTTTGAGTTTCTCAAGCGTTTCTTACCTCCAAACTGCCATATCTCGCGAACGGATTGACCAATCCGTAAAATTTCTGTTGCATCTGAAAGTAGAAACTCGCCCGATTACAACGGTATGCGTACTTTTCCCCTAGGCCGTTCTAGTTATTCGTTTCGAGCATCAGAACTGCGAAAATGTTGAGTTTCTCAAGCGTTCCTTACCTACAAAATGCCATATCTCGCGAACGGATTGACCAATCCGCAAAATTTCTGTTGCACCTGAAAGTAGAAATTCGCCCGATTACAACGGTGTGCGTACTTTTCCCCTAGACCGTTCTAGTTATGCTTGTCGAGCATCAGAACTGCGAAAACTTTGAGTTTCTCAAGCGTTTCTTACCTCCAAACTGCCATATCTCGCGAACGGATTGACCAATCCGCAAAATTTCTGTTGCATCTGAAAGTAGAAACTCGCCCGATTACAACGGTAGATGTAGTTTTTCCCTAGGCCGTTCTAGTTATTCGTTTCGAGCATCAGAACTGCGAAAATGTTGAGTTTCTCAAGCGTTTCTTACCTACAAACTGCCATATCTCGCGAACGGATTGACCAATCCCCAAAATTTCTGTTGCACCTGAAAGTAGAAATTCGCCCGATTACAACGGTATGCGCACTTTTCCCCTAGTCGGTTCTAGTTACTCGTTTCGAGCATCAGAACTGCGAAAATTTGGAGTTTCTCAACCGTTTCTTACCTCCAAACTGCCATATCTCGCGAACGGATTGACCAATCCGCAAAATTTCTGTAGCATCCGAAAGTAGAAATTCGCCCGATTACAACGGTATGCGTACTTTTCCCCTAGACCGTTCTAGTTATGCTTGTCGAGCATCAGAACTGCGAAAATTTTGAGTTTCTCAAGCGTTTCTTACCTCCAAACTGCCATATCTCGCGAACGGATTGACCAATCCGCAAAATTTCTGTTGCACCTGAAAGTAGAAACTCGCCCGATTACAACGGTAGATGTAGTTTTTCCCTAGACCGTTCTAGTTATTCGTTTCGAGCATCAGAACTGCGAAAATGTTGAGTTTCTCAAGCGTTTCTTACCTCCAAACTGCCATATCTCGCGAACGGATTGACCAATCCGCAAAATTTCTGTTGCATCTGAAAGTAGAAACTCGCCCGATTACAACGGTAGATGTAGTTTTTCCCTAGGCCGTTCTAGTTATTCGTTTCGAGCATCAGAACTGCGAAAATGTTGAGTTTCTCAAGCGTTTCTTACCTACAAACTGCCATATCTCGCGAACGGATTGACCAATCCCCAAAATTTCTGTTGCATCTGAAAGTAGAAAGTCGCCCGATTACAACGGTATGCGTACTTTTCCCCTAGAACGTTCTAGTTATACTTGTCGAGCATCAGAACTGCGAAAATTTTGAGTTTCTCAAGCGTTTCTTACCTCCAAACTGCCATATCTCGCGAACGGATTGACCAATCCGTAAAATTTCTGTTGCATCTGAAAGTAGAAACTCGCCCGATTACAACGGTATGCGTACTTTTCCCCTAGGCCGTTCTAGTTATTCGTTTCGAGCATCAGAACTGCGAAAATGTTGAGTTTCTCAAGCGTTCCTTACCTACAAAATGCCATATCTCGCGAACGGATTGACCAATCCGCAAAATTTCTGTTGCACCTGAAAGTAGAAATTCGCCCGATTACAACGGTGTGCGTACTTTTCCCCTAGACCGTTCTAGTTATGCTTGTCGAGCATCAGAACTGCGAAAACTTTGAGTTTCTCAAGCGTTTCTTACCTCCAAACTGCCATATCTCGCGAACGGATTGACCAATCCGCAAAATTTCTGTTGCATCTGAAAGTAGAAACTCGCCCGATTACAACGGTAGGTGTAGTTTTCCCCTAGGCCGTTCTAGTTATTCGTTTCGAGCATCAGAACTGCGAAAATGTTGAGTTTCTCAAGCGTTTCTTACCTCCAAACTGCCATATCTCGCGAACGGATTGACCAATCCGCAAAATTTCTGTAGCATCTGAAAGTAGAAATTCGCCCGATTACAACGGTATGCGTACTTTTCCCCTAGACCGTTCTAGTTATGCTTGTCGAGCATCAGAACTGCGAAAACTTTGAGTTTCTCAAGCGTTTCTTACCTCCAAACTGCCATATCTCGCGAACGGATTGACCAATCCGCAAAATTTCTGTTGCATCTGAAAGTAGAAACTCGCCCGATTACAACGGTAGATGTAGTTTTTCCCTAGGCCGTTCTAGTTATTCGTTTCGAGCATCAGAACTGCGAAAATGTTGAGTTTCTCAAGCGTTTCTTACCTACAAACTGCCATATCTCGCGAACGGATTGACCAATCCCCAAAATTTCTGTTGCACCTGAAAGTAGAAATTCGCCCGATTACAACGGTATGCGCACTTTTCCCCTAGTCGGTTCTAGTTACTCGTTTCGAGCATCAGAACTGCGAAAATTTTGAGTTTCTCAAGCGTTTCTTACCTCCAAACTGCCATATCTCGCGAACGGATTGACCAATCCGCAAAATTTCTGTTGCACCTGAAAGTAGAAACTCGCCCGATTACAACGGTAGATGTAGTTTTTCCCTAGACCGTTCTAGTTATTCGTTTCGAGCATCAGAACTGCGAAAATTTGGAGTTTCTCAACCGTTTCTTACCTCCAAACTGCCATATCTCGCGAACGGATTGACCAATCCGCAAAATTTCTGTAGCATCTGAAAGTAGAAATTCGCCCGATTACAACGGTATGCGTACTTTTCCCCTAGACCGTTCTAGTTATGCTTGTCGAGCATCAGAACTGCGAAAATTTTGAGTTTCTCAAGCGTTTCTTACCTCCAAACTGCCATATCTCGCGAACGGATTGACCAATCCGCAAAATTTCTGTTGCATCTGAAAGTAGAAAGTCGCCCGATTACAACGGTATGCGCACTTTTCCCCTAGTCTGTTCTAGTTACTCGTTTCGAGCATCAGAACTGCGAAAATTTTGAGTTTCTCAACCGTTTCTTACCTCCAAACTGCCATATCTCGCGAACGGATTGACCAATCCGCAAAATTTCTGTTGCATCTGAAAGTAGAAAGTCGCCCGATTACAACGGTATGCGTACTTTTCCCCTAGACCGCTCTAGTTATGCTTGTCGAGCATCAGAACTGCGAAAATTTTGAGTTTCTCAAGCGTTTCTTACCTCCAAACTGCCATATCTCGCGAACGGATTGACCAATCCGCAAAATTTCTGTTGCATCTGAAAGTAGAAAGTCGCCCGATTACAACGGTATGCGTACTTTTCCCCTAGAACGTTCTAGTTATACTTGTCGAGCATCAGAACTGCGAAAATTTTGAGTTTCTCAAGCGTTTCTTACCTCCAAACTGCCATATCTCGCGAACGGATTGACCAATCCGTAAAATTTCTGTTGCATCTGAAAGTAGAAACTCGCCCGATTACAACGGTATGCGTACTTTTCCCCTAGGCCGTTCTAGTTATTCGTTTCGAGCATCAGAACTGCGAAAATGTTGAGTTTCTCAAGCGTTCCTTACCTACAAAATGCCATATCTCGCGAACGGATTGACCAATCCGCAAAATTTCTGTTGCACCTGAAAGTAGAAATTCGCCCGATTACAACGGTGTGCGTACTTTTCCCCTAGACCGTTCTAGTTATGCTTGTCGAGCATCAGAACTGCGAAAATTTTGAGTTTCTCAAGCGTTTCTTACCTCCAAACTGCCATATCTCGCGAACGGATTGACCAATCCGCAAAATTTCTGTTGCATCTGAAAGTAGAAACTCGCCCGATTACAACGGTAGGTGTAGTTTTCCCCTAGGCCGTTCTAGTTATTCGTTTCGAGCATCAGAACTGCGAAAATGTTGAGTTTCTCAAGCGTTTCTTACCTACAAACTGCCATATCTCGCGAACGGATTGACCAATCCCCAAAATTTCTGTTGCATCTGAAAGTAGAAACTCGCCCGATTACAACGGTAGGTGTAGTTTTCCCCTAGGCCGTTCTAGTTATTCGTTTCGAGCATCAGAACTGCGAAAATTTTGAGTTTCTCAACCGTTTCTTACCTCCAAACTGCCATATCTCGCGAACGGATTGACCAATCCGCAAAATTTCTGTAGCATCTGAAAGTAGAAATTCGCCCGATTACAACGGTATGCGTACTTTTCCCCTAGACCGTTCTAGTTATGCTTGTCGAGCATCAGAACTGCGAAAATTTTGAGTTTCTCAAGCGTTTCTTACCTCCAAACTGCCATATCTCGCGAACGGATTGACCAATCCGCAAAATTTCTGTTGCATCTGAAAGTAGAAACTCGCCCGATTACAACGGTAAGCGTACTTTTCCCCTAGAACGTTCTAGTTATACTTGTCGAGCATCAGAACTGCGAAAATTTTGAGTTTCTCAAGCGTTTCTTACCTCCAAACTGCCATATCTCGCGAACGGATTGACCAATCCGTAAAATTTCTGTTGCATCTGAAAGTAGAAACTCGCCCGATTACAACGGTATGCGTACTTTTCCCCTAGGCCGTTCTAGTTATTCGTTTCGAGCATCAGAACTGCGAAAATGTTGAGTTTCTCAAGCGTTCCTTACCTACAAAATGCCATATCTCGCGAACGGATTGACCAATCCGCAAAATTTCTGTTGCACCTGAAAGTAGAAATTCGCCCGATTACAACGGTGTGCGTACTTTTCCCCTAGACCGTTCTAGTTATGTTTGTCGAGCATCAGAACTGCGAAAATTTTGAGTTTCTCAAGCGTTTCTTACCTCCAAACTGCCATATCTCGCGAACGGATTGACCAATCCGCAAAATTTCTGTTGCATCTGAAAGTAGAAACTCGCCCGATTACAACGGTAGATGTAGTTTTTCCCTAGGCCGTTCTAGTTATTCGTTTCGAGCATCAGAACTGCGAAAATGTTGAGTTTCTCAAGCGTTTCTTACCTACAAACTGCCATATCTCGCGAACGGATTGACCAATCCCCAAAATTTCTGTTGCATCTGAAAGTAGAAATTCGCCCGATTACAACGGTATGCGCACTTTTCCCCTAGTCGGTTCTAGTTACTCGTTTCGAGCATCAGAACTGCGAAAATTTGGAGTTTCTCAACCGTTTCTTACCTCCAAACTGCCATATCTCGCGAACGGATTGACCAATCCGCAAAATTTCTGTAGCATCTGAAAGTAGAAATTCGCCCGATTACAACGGTATGCGTACTTTTCCCCTAGACCGTTCTAGTTATGCTTGTCGAGCATCAGAACTGCGAAAATTTTGAGTTTCTCAAGCGTTTCTTACCTCCAAACTGCCATATCTCGCGAACGGATTGACCAATCCGCAAAATTTCTGTTGCATCTGAAAGTAGAAAGTCGCCCGATTACAACGGTATGCGTACTTTTCCCCTAGAACGTTCTAGTTATACTTGTCGAGCATCAGAACTGCGAAAATTTTGAGTTTCTCAAGCGTTTCTTACCTCCAAACTGCCATATCTCGCGAACGGATTGACCAATCCGTAAAATTTCTGTTGCATCTGAAAGTAGAAACTCGCCCGATTACAACGGTATGCGTACTTTTCCCCTAGGCCGTTCTAGTTATTCGTTTCGAGCATCAGAACTGCGAAAATGTTGAGTTTCTCAAGCGTTCCTTACCTACAAAATGCCATATCTCGCGAACGGATTGACCAATCCGCAAAATTTCTGTTGCACCTGAAAGTAGAAATTCGCCCGATTACAACGGTGTGCGTACTTTTCCCCTAGACCGTTCTAGTTATGCTTGTCGAGCATCAGAACTGCGAAAATTTTGAGTTTCTCAAGCGTTTCTTACCTCCAAACTGCCATATCTCGCGAACGGATTGACCAATCCGCAAAATTTCTGTTGCATCTGAAAGTAGAAACTCGCCCGATTACAACGGTACGTGTAGTTTTCCCCTAGGCCGTTCTAGTTATTCGTTTCGAGCATCAGAACTGCGAAAATGTTGAGTTTCTCAAGCGTTTCTTACCTCCAAACTGCCATATCTCGCGAACGGATTGACCAATCCGCAAAATTTCTGTAGCATCTGAAAGTAGAAATTCGCCCGATTACAACGGTATGCGTACTTTTCCCCTAGACCGTTCTAGTTATGCTTGTCGAGCATCAGAACTGCGAAAATTTTGAGTTTCTCAAGCGTTTCTTACCTCCAAACTGCCATATCTCGCGAACGGATTGACCAATCCGCAAAATTTCTGTTGCATCTGGAAGTAGAAACTCGCCCGATTACAACGGTAGATGTAGTTTTTCCCTAGGCCGTTCTAGTTATTCGTTTCGAGCATCAGAACTGCGAAAATGTTGAGTTTCTCAAGCGTTTCTTACCTACAAACTGCCATATCTCGCGAACGGATTGACAAATCCCCAAAATTTCTGTTGCATCTGAAAGTAGAAATTCGCCCGATTACAACGGTATGCGCACTTTTCCCCTAGTCGGTTCTAGTTACTCGTTTCGAGCATCAGAACTGCGAAAATTTTGAGTTTCTCAACCGTTTCTTACCTCCAAACTGCCATATCTCGCGAACGGATTGACCAATCCGCAAAATTTCTGTAGCATCTGAAAGTAGAAATTCGCCCGATTACAACGGTATGCGTACTTTTCCCCTAGACCGCTCTAGTTAAGCTTGTCGAGCATCAGAACTGCGAAAATTTTGAGTTTCTCGAGCGTTTCTTACTTCCAAACTGCCATATCTCGCGAACGGATTGACCAATCCACAAAATTTCTGTTGCATCTGAAGGTAGAAACTCGCCCGATTACAACGGTATGCGTACTTTTCCCCTAGAACGTTCTAGTTATACTTGTCGAGCATCAGAACTGCGAAAATTTTGAGTTTCTCAAGCGTTTCTTACCTCCAAACTGCCATATCTCGCGAACGGATTGACCAATCCGTAAAATTTCTGTTGCATCTGAAAGTAGAAACTCGCCCGATTTCAACGGTATGCGCACTTTTCCCCTAGTCTGTTCTAGTTACTCGTTTCGAGCATCAGAACTGCGAAAATTTTGAGTTTCTCAACCGTTTCTTACATCCAAACTGCCATATCTCGCGAACGGATTGACCAATCCGCAAAATTTCTGTTGCATCTGAAAGTAGAAAGTCGCCCGATTACAACGGTATGCGTACTTTTCCCCTAGACCGCTCTAGTTATGCTTGTCGAGCATCAGAACTGCGAAAATTTTGAGTTTCTCAAGCGTTTCTTACCTCCAAACTGCCATATCTCGCGAACGGATTGACCAATCCGCAAAATTTCTGTTGCATCTGAAAGTAGAAAGTCGCCCGATTACAACGGTATGCGTACTTTTCCCTAGAACGTTCTAGTTATACTTGTCGAGCATCAGAACTGCGAAAATTTTGAGTTTCTCAAGCGTTTCTTACCTCCAAACTGCCATATCTCGCGAACGGATTGACCAATCCGTAAAATTTCTGTTGCATCTGAAAGTAGAAACTCGCCCGATTACAACGGTATGCGTACTTTTCCCCTAGGCCGTTCTAGTTATTCGTTTCGAGCATCAGAACTGCGAAAATGTTGAGTTTCTCAAGCGTTCCTTACCTACAAAATGCCATATCTCGCGAACGGATTGACCAATCCGCAAAATTTCTGTTGCACCTGAAAGTAGAAATTCGCCCGATTACAACGGTGTGCGTACTTTTCCCTAGACCGTTCTAGTTATGCTTGTCGAGCATCAGAACTGCGAAAATTTTGAGTTTCTCAAGCGTTTCTTACCTCCAAACTGCCATATCTCGCGAACGGATTGACCAATCCGCAAAATTTCTGTTGCATCTGAAAGTAGAAACTCGCCCGATTACAACGGTAGGTGTAGTTTTCCCCTAGGCCGTTCTAGTTATTCGTTTCGAGCATCAGAACTGCGAAAATGTTGAGTTTCTCAAGCGTTTCTTACCTACAAACTGCCATATCTCGCGAACGGATTGACCAATCCCTAAAATTTCTGTTGCATCTGAAAGTAGAAACTCGCCCGATTACAACGGTAGGTGTAGTTTTCCCCTAGGCCGTTCTAGTTATTCGTTTCGAGCATCAGAACTGCGAAAATTTTGAGTTTCTCAACCGTTTCTTACCTCCAAACTGCCATATCTCGCGAACGGATTGACCAATCCGCAAAATTTCTGTAGCATCTGAAAGTAGAAATTCGCCCGATTACAACGGTATGCGTACTTTTCCCCTAGACCGTTCTAGTTATGCTTGTCGAGCATCAGAACTGCGAAAATTTTGAGTTTCTCAAGCGTTTCTTACCTCCAAACTGCCATATCTCGCGAACGGATTGACCAATCCGCAAAATTTCTGTTGCATCTGAAAGTAGAAACTCGCCCGATTACAACGGTAAGCGTACTTTTCCCCTAGAACGTTCTAGTTATACTTGTCGAGCATCAGAACTGCGAAAATTTTGAGTTTCTCAAGCGTTTCTTACCTCCAAACTGCCATATCTCGCGAACGGATTGACCAATCCGTAAAATTTCTGTTGCATCTGAAAGTAGAAACTTGCCCGATTACAACGGTATGCGTACTTTTCCCCTAGGCCGTTCTAGTTATTCGTTTCGAGCATCAGAACTGCGAAAATGTTGAGTTTCTCAAGCGTTCCTTACCTACAAAATGCCATATCTCGCGAACGGATTGACCAATCCGCAAAATTTCTGTTGCACCTGAAAGTAGAAATTCGCCCGATTACAACGGTGTGCGTACTTTTCCCCTAGACCGTTCTAGTTATGTTTGTCGAGCATCAGAACTGCGAAAATTTTGAGTTTCTCAAGCGTTTCTTACCTCCAAACTGCCATATCTCGCGAACGGATTGACCAATCCGCAAAATTTCTGTTGCATCTGAAAGTAGAAACTCGCCCGATTACAACGGTAGATGTAGTTTTTCCCTAGGCCGTTCTAGTTATTCGTTTCGAGCATCAGAACTGCGAAAATGTTGAGTTTCTCAAGCGTTTCTTACCTACAAACTGCCATATCTCGCGAACGGATTGACCAATCCCCAAAATTTCTGTTGCATCTGAAAGTAGAAATTCGCCCGATTACAACGGTATGCGCACTTTTCCCCTAGTCGGTTCTAGTTACTCGTTTCGAGCATCAGAACTGCGAAAATTTGGAGTTTCTCAACCGTTTCTTACCTCCAAACTGCCATATCTCGCGAACGGATTGACCAATCCGCAAAATTTCTGTAGCATCTGAAAGTAGAAATTCGCCCGATTACAACGGTATGCGTACTTTTCCCCTAGACCGTTCTAGTTATGCTTGTCGAGCATCAGAACTGCGAAAATTTTGAGTTTCTCAAGCGTTTCTTACCTCCAAACTGCCATATCTCGCGAACGGATTGACCAATCCGCAAAATTTCTGTTGCACCTGAAAGTAGAAACTCGCCCGATTACAACGGTAGATGTAGTTTTTCCCTAGACCGTTCTAGTTATTCGTTTCGAGCATCAGAACTGCGAAAATGTTGAGTTTCTCAAGCGTTTCTTACCTCCAAACTGCCATATCTCGCGAACGGATTGACCAATCCGCAAAATTTCTGTTGCATCTGAAAGTAGAAAGTCGCCCGATTACAACGGTATGCGCACTTTTCCCCTAGTCTGTTCTAGTTACTCGTTTCGAGCATCAGAACTGCGAAAATTTTGAGTTTCTCAACCGTTTCTTACCTCCAAACTGCCATATCTCGCGAACGGATTGAGCAATCCGCAAAATTTCTGTTGCATCTGAAAGTAGAAAGTCGCCCGATTACAACGGTATGCGTACTTTTCCCCTAGACCGCTCTAGTTATGCTTGTCGAGCATCAGAACTGCGAAAATTTTGAGTTTCTCAAGCGTTTCTTACCTCCAAACTGCCATATCTCGCGAACGGATTGACCAATCCGCAAAATTTCTGTTGCATCTGAAAGTAGAAAGTCGCCCGATTACAACGGTATGCGTACTTTTCCCCTAGAACGTTCTAGTTATACTTGTCGAGCATCAGAACTGCGAAAATTTTGAGTTTCTCAAGCGTTTCTTACCTCCAAACTGCCATATCTCGCGAACGGATTGACCAATCCGTAAAATTTCTGTTGCATCTGAAAGTAGAAACTCGCCCGATTACAACGGTATGCGTACTTTTCCCCTAGGCCGTTCTAGTTATTCGTTTCGAGCATCAGAACTGCGAAAATGTTGAGTTTCTCAAGCGTTCCTTACCTACAAAATGCCATATCTCGCGAACGGATTGACCAATCCGCAAAATTTCTGTTGCACCTGAAAGTAGAAATTCGCCCGATTACAACGGTGTGCGTACTTTTCCCCTAGACCGTTCTAGTTATGCTTGTCGAGCATCAGAACTGCGAAAATTTTGAGTTTCTCAAGCGTTTCTTACCTCCAAACTGCCATATCTCGCGAACGGATTGACCAATCCGCAAAATTTCTGTTGCATCTGAAAGTAGAAACTCGCCCGATTACAACGGTACGTGTAGTTTTCCCCTAGGCCGTTCTAGTTATTCGTTTCGAGCATCAGAACTGCGAAAATGTTGAGTTTCTCAAGCGTTTCTTACCTCCAAACTGCCATATCTCGCGAACGGATTGACCAATCCGCAAAATTTCTGTAGCATCTGAAAGTAGAAATTCGCCCGATTACAACGGTATGCGTACTTTTCCCCTAGACCGTTCTAGTTATGCTTGTCGAGCATCAGAACTGCGAAAATTTTGAGTTTCTCAAGCGTTTCTTACCTCCAAACTGCCATATCTCGCGAACGGATTGACCAATCCGCAAAATTTCTGTTGCATCTGGAAGTAGAAACTCGCCCGATTACAACGGTAGATGTAGTTTTTCCCTAGGCCGTTCTAGTTATTCGTTTCGAGCATCAGAACTGCGAAAATGTTGAGTTTCTCAAGCGTTTCTTACCTACAAACTGCCATATCTCGCGAACGGATTGACAAATCCCCAAAATTTCTGTTGCATCTGAAAGTAGAAATTCGCCCGATTACAACGGTATGCGCACTTTTCCCCTAGTCGGTTCTAGTTACTCGTTTCGAGCATCAGAACTGCGAAAATTTTGAGTTTCTCAACCGTTTCTTACCTCCAAACTGCCATATCTCGCGAACGGATTGACCAATCCGCAAAATTTCTGTAGCATCTGAAAGTAGAAATTCGCCCGATTACAACGGTATGCGTACTTTTCCCCTAGACCGTTCTAGTTATGCTTGTCGAGCATCAGAACTGCGAAAATTTTGAGTTTCTCAAGCGTTTCTTACCTCCAAACTGCCATATCTCGCGAACGGATTGACCAATCCGCAAAATTTCTGTTGCATCTGAAAGTAGAAACTCGCCCGATTACAACGGTAGATGTAGTTTTTCCCTAGGCCGTTCTAGTTATTCGTTTCGAGCATCAGAACTGCGAAATGTTGAGTTTCTCAAGCGTTTCTTACCAACAAACTGCCATATCTCGCGAACGGATTGACCAATCCCCAAAATTTCTGTTGCATCTGAAAGTAGAAATTCGCCCGATTACAACGGTATGCGCACTTTTCCCCTAGTCGGTTCTAGTTACTCGTTTCGAGCATCAGAACTGCGAAAATTTTGAGTTTCTCAACCGTTTCTTACCTCCAAACTGCCATATCTCGCGAACGGATTGACCAATCCGCAAAATTTCTGTTGCATCTGAAAGTAGAAAGTCGCCCGATTACAACGGTATGCGTACTTTTCCCCTAGACCGCTCTAGTTAAGCTTGTCGAGCATCAGAACTGCGAAAATTTTGAGTTTCTCGAGCGTTTCTTACTTCCAAACTGCCATATCTCGCGAACGGATTGACCAATCCGCAAAATTTCTGTTGCATCTGAAGGTAGAAACTCGCCCGATTACAACGGTATGCGTACTTTTCCCCTAGAACGTTCTAGTTATACTTGTCGAGCATCAGAACTGCGAAAATTTTGAGTTTCTCAAGCGTTTCTTACCTCCAAACTGCCATATCTCGCGAACGGATTGACCAATCCGTAAAATTTCTGTTGCATCTGAAAGTAGAAACTCGCCCGATTACAACGGTATGCGTACTTTTCCCCTAGGCCGTTCTAGTTATTCGTTTCGAGCATCAGAACTGCGAAAATGTTGAGTTTCTCAAGCGTTCCTTACCTACAAAATGCCATATCTCGCGAACGGATTGACCAATCCGCAAAATTTCTGTTGCACCTGAAAGTAGAAATTCGCCCGATTACAACGGTGTGCGTACTTTTCCCCTAGACCGTTCTAGTTATGCTTGTCGAGCATCAGAACTGCGAAAATTTTGAGTTTCTCAAGCGTTTCTTACCTCCAAACTGCCATATCTCGCGAACGGATTGACCAATCCGCAAAATTTCTGTTGCATCTGAAAGTAGAAACTCGCCCGATTACAACGGTATGCGTACTTTTCCCCTAGACCGTTCTAGTTATGCTTGTCGAGCATCAGAACTGCGAAAATTTTGAGTTTCTCAAGCGTTTCTTACCTCCAAACTGCCATATCTCGCGAACGGATTGACCAATCCGCAAAATTTCTGTTGCATCTGAAAGTAGAAACTCGCCCGATTACAACGGTAGATGTAGTTTTTCCCTAGGCCGTTCTAGTTATTCGTTTCGAGCATCAGAACTGCGAAAATGTTGAGTTTCTCAAGCGTTTCTTACCTACAAACTGCCATATCTCGCGAACGGATTGACAAATCCCCAAAATTTCTGTTGCATCTGAAAGTAGAAATTCGCCCGATTACAACGGTATGCGCACTTTTCCCCTAGTCGGTTCTAGTTACTCGTTTCGAGCATCAGAACTGCGAAAATTTTGAGTTTCTCAACCGTTTCTTACCTCCAAACTGCCATATCTCGCGAACGGATTGACCAATCCGCAAAATTTCTGTAGCATCTGAAAGTAGAAATTCGCCCGATTACAACGGTATGCGTACTTTTCCCCTAGACCGTTCTAGTTATGCTTGTCGAGCATCAGAACTGCGAAAATTTTGAGTTTCTCAAGCGTTTCTTACCTCCAAACTGCCATATCTCGCGAACGGATTGACCAATCCGCAAAATTTCTGTTGCATCTGAAAGTAGAAACTCGCCCGATTACAACGGTAGATGTAGTTTTTCCCTAGGCCGTTCTAGTTATTCGTTTCGAGCATCAGAACTGCGAAATGTTGAGTTTCTCAAGCGTTTCTTACCAACAAACTGCCATATCTCGCGAACGGATTGACCAATCCCCAAAATTTCTGTTGCATCTGAAAGTAGAAATTCGCCCGATTACAACGGTATGCGCACTTTTCCCCTAGTCGGTTCTAGTTACTCGTTTCGAGCATCAGAACTGTGAAAATTTTGAGTTTCTCAACCGTTTCTTACCTCCAAACTGCCATATATCGCGAACGGATTGACCAATCCGCAAAATTTCTGTTGCATCTGAAAGTAGAATGTCGTCCGATTAGAACGGTATGCGTACTATTCCCCTAGACCGTTCTAGTTATGCTTGTCGAGCATCAGAACTGCGAAAATTTTGAGTTTCTCAAGCGTTTCTTACCTCCAAACTGCCATATCTCGCGAACGGATTGACTAATCAGCAAAATTTCTGTTGCATCTGAAAGTAGAAACTCGCCCGATTACAACGGTATGCGTACTTTTCCCCTAGGCCGTTCTAGTTATTCGTTTCGAGCATCAGAACTGCGAAAATTTTGAGTTTCTCAAGCGTTTCTTACTTCCAAACTGCCATATCTCGCGAACGGATTGACCAATCCGCAAAATTTCTGTTGCATCTGAAAGTAGAAACTCGCCCGATTACAACACTATGCGTACTTTTCCCCTAGGCCGTTGTAGTTATTCGTTTAGAGCATCAGAACTGCGAAAATTTTGAGTTTCTCAAGCGTTGCTTACCTCCAAACTGCCATATCTCGCGAACGGATTGAACAATTCGCAAAATTTCTGTTGCATCTGAAAGTAGAAACTCGCCCGATTACAACGGTGTGCGTACTTTTCCCCTAGGCCGTTCTAGTTATGCTTGTCGAGCATCAGAACTGCGAAAATTAGTAGTTTCTCGAGCGTTTCCTACCTCCAAACTGCCATATCTCGCGAACGGATTGACCAATCCGCAAAATTTCTGTTGCATCTGAAAGTAGAAACTCGCCCGATTACAACACTATGCGTACTTTTCCCCTAGGCCGTTCTAGTTATTCGTTTCGAGCATCAGAACTGCGAAAATTTTGAGTTTCTCAAGCGTTTCTTACTTCCAAACTGCCATATCTCGCGAACGGATTGACCAATCCGCAAAATTTCTGTTGCATCTGAAAGTAGAAACTCGCCCGATTACAACACTATGCGTACTTTTCCCCTAGGCCGTTGTAGTTATTCGTTTAGAGCATCAGAACTGCGAAAATTTTGAGTTTCTCAAGCGTTGCTTACCTCCAAACTGCCATATCTCGCGAACGGATTGAACAATTCGCAAAATTTCTGTTGCATCTGAAAGTAGAAACTCGCCCGATTACAACGGTGGGCGTACTTTTCCCCTAGGCCGTTCTAGTTATTCGTTTCGAGCATCAGAACTGCGAAAATTTTGAGTTTGTCGAGCGTTTCTTACATCCAAACTGCCATATCTCACGAACGGATTGATCAATCCGCAAAATTTCTGTTGCATCTGAAAGTAGAAATTCGCCCGATTACAAATGTATGCGTACTTTTCCCCTAGCCCGTTCTAGTTATTCGTTTCGAGCAACAGAACTGCGAAAATTTTGAGTTTCTCAAGCGTTGCTTACCTCCAAACTGCCATATCTCGCGAACGGATTGACCAATCCGCAAAATTTCTGTTGCATCTGAAAGTAGAAACTCGCCCGATTACAACGGTGTGCGTACTTTTCCCCTAGGCCGTTCTAGTTATGCTTGTCGAGCATCAGAACTGCGAAAATTTTGAGTTTCTCAAGCGTTTCTTACCTCCAAACTGCCATATCTCGCGAACGGAATGACCAATCCGCAAAATTTCTGTTGCATCTGAAAGTAGAAACTCGCCCGATTACAACGGTGTCCGTACTTTTCCCCTAGGCCGTTCTAGTTATTCGTTTCGAGCATCAGAACTGCGAAAATTTTGAGTTTCTCAAGCGTTTCTTACCTCCAAACTGCCATATCTCGCGAACGGATTGACTAATCAGCAAAATTTCTGTTGCATCTGAAAGTAGAAACTCGCCCGATTACAACGGTATGCGTACTTTTCCCCTAGGCCGTTCTAGTTATTCGTTTCGAGCATCAGAACTGCGAAAATTTTGAGTTTCTCAAGCGTTTCTTACTTCCAAACTGCCATATCTCGCGAACGGATTGACCAATCCGCAAAATTTCTGTTGCATCTGAAAGTAGAAACTCGCCCGATTACAACACTATGCGTACTTTTCCCCTAGGCCGTTGTAGTTATTCGTTTAGAGCATCAGAACTGCGAAAATTTTGAGTTTCTCAAGCGTTGCTTACCTCCAAACTGCCATATCTCGCGAACGGATTGAACAATTCGCAAAATTTCTGTTGCATCTGAAAGTAGAAACTCGCCCGATTACAACGGTGTGCGTACTTTTCCCCTAGGCCGTTCTAGTTATGCTTGTCGAGCATCAGAACTGCGAAAATTAGTAGTTTCTCGAGCGTTTCCTACCTCCAAACTGCCATATCTCGCGAACGGATTGACCAATCCGCAAAATTTCTGTTGCATCTGAAAGTAGAAACTCGCCCGATTACAACACTATGCGTACTTTTCCCCTAGGCCGTTCTAGTTATTCGTTTCGAGCATCAGAACTGCGAAAATTTTGAGTTTCTCAAGCGTTTCTTACTTCCAAACTGCCATATCTCGCGAACGGATTGACCAATCCGCAAAATTTCTGTTGCATCTGAAAGTAGAAACTCGCCCGATTACAACACTATGCGTACTTTTCCCCTAGGCCGTTGTAGTTATTCGTTTAGAGCATCAGAACTGCGAAAATTTTGAGTTTCTCAAGCGTTGCTTACCTCCAAACTGCCATATCTCGCGAACGGATTGAACAATTCGCAAAATTTCTGTTGCATCTGAAAGTAGAAACTCGCCCGATTACAACGGTGGGCGTACTTTTCCCCTAGGCCGTTCTAGTTATTCGTTTCGAGCATCAGAACTGCGAAAATTTTGAGTTTGTCGAGCGTTTCTTACATCCAAACTGCCATATCTCACGAACGGATTGATCAATCCGCAAAATTTCTGTTGCATCTGAAAGTAGAAATTCGCCCGATTACAAATGTATGCGTACTTTTCCCCTAGCCCGTTCTAGTTATTCGTTTCGAGCAACAGAACTGCGAAAATTTTGAGTTTCTCAAGCGTTGCTTACCTCCAAACTGCCATATCTCGCGAACGGATTGACCAATCCGCAAAATTTCTGTTGCATCTGAAAGTAGAAACTCGCCCGATTACAACGGTGTGCGTACTTTTCCCCTAGGCCGTTCTAGTTATGCTTGTCGAGCATCAGAACTGCGAAAATTTTGAGTTTCTCAAGCGTTTCTTACCTCCAAACTGCCATATCTCGCGAACGGAATGACCAATCCGCAAAATTTCTGTTGCATCTGAAAGTAGAAACTCGCCCGATTACAACGGTGTCCGTACTTTTCCCCTAGGCCGTTCTTGTTATTCGTTTCGAGCATCAGAACCGCGAAAATTTTGTGTTTCTCAAGCGTTTCTTACAGCCAAACTGCCACATCTCGCGAACGGATTGACCAATCCGCAAAATTTCTGTTGCATCTGAAAGTAGAAACTCGCCCGATTACAACGGTATGCGTACTTTTCCCCTAGGCCGTTCTAGTTATTCGTTTCGAGCATCAGAACTGCGAAAATTTTGAGTTCCTCAAGCGTTTCTTACATCTAAACTGCCATATCTCGCGAACGGATTGACCAATCCGCAAAATTTCTGTTGCACCAGAAAGTAGAAACTCGCCCGATTACAACGGTGTGCGTACTTTTCCCCTAGGCCGTTCTAGTTATTCGTTTCGAGCAACAGAACTGCGAAAATTTTGGGTTTTTCAAGCGTTGCTTACCTCCAAACTGCCATATCTCGCGAACGGATTGACCAATCCGCAAAATTTCTGTTGCATCTGAAAGTAGAAACTCGCCCGATTACAACACTATGCGTACTTTTCCCCTAGGCCGTTCTAGTTATTCGTTTCGAGCATCAGAACTGCGAAAATTTTGAGTTTCTCAAGCGTTTCTTACTTCCAAACTGCCATATCTCGCGAACGGACTGACCAATCCGCAAAATTTCTGTTGCATCTGAAAGTAGAAACTCGCCCGATTACAACGGTGGGCGTACTTTTCCCCTAGGCCGTTCTAGTTATTCGTTTCGAGCATCAGAACTGCGAAAATTTTGAGTTTCTCGAGCGTTTCTTACATCCAAACTGCCACATCTCGCGAACGGATTGACCAATCCGCAAAATTTCTGTTGCATCTGAAAGTAGAAACTCGCCCGATTACAACGGTGTGCGTACTTTTCCCTTAGGCCGTTCTAGTTATGCTTGTCGAGCATCAGAACTGCGAAAATTTTGAGTTTCTCAAGCGTTTCTTACATCCAAACAGCCACATCTCGCGAACGGATTGACCAATCCGCAAAATTTCTGTTGCATCTGAAAGTGGATAATCGCCCGATTACAACGTTATGCGTACTTTTCCCCTAGCCCGTTCTAGTTATTCGTTTCGAGCAACAGAACTGCGAAAATTTTGAGTTTTTCAAGCATTGCTTACCTCCAAACTGCCATATCTCGCGAACGGATTGACCAATCCGCAAAATTTCTGTTGCATCTGAAAGTAGAAACTCGCCCGATTACAACGGTATGCGTACTTTTCCCCTAGCCCGTTCTAGTTATTCGTTTCGAGCATCAGAACTGCGAAAATGTTGAGTTTCTCAAGCGTTGCTTACCTCCAAACTGCCATATCTCGCGAACGGATTGACCAATCCGCAAAATTTCTGTTGCATCTGAAAGTAGAAACTCGCCCGACTACAACGGTGTGCGTACTTTTCCCCTAGGCCGTTCTAGTTATTCGTTTCGAGCATCAGAACTGCGAAAATTTTGAGTTTCTCAAGCGTTTCTTACCTCCAAACTGCCATATCTCGCGAAAGGATTGACCAATCGGCAAAATTTCTGTTGCATCTGAAAGTAGAAACTCGCCCGATTACAACACTATGCGTACTTTTCCCCTAGGCCGTTCTTGTTATTCGTTTCGAGCATCAGAACCGCGAAAATTTTGAGTTTCTCAAGCGTTTCTTACCTCCAAACTGCCATATCTCGCGAACGGATTGACCAATCCGCAAAATTTCTGTTGCATCTCAAAGAATAAACTCGCCCGATTACAACGGTATGCGTACTTTTCCCCTAGTCCGTTCTAGTTATTCGTTTCGAGCATCAGAACTGCGAAAATTTTGAGTTTTTCAAGCGTTTCTTACTTCCAAATTGCCATACCTCGCGAACGGATTGACCAATCCGCAAAATTTCTGTTGCATCTGAAAGTAGAAACTCGCCCGATTACAACGGTGTCCGTACTTTTCCCCTAGGCCGTTCTTGTTATTCGTTTCGAGCATCAGAACCGCGAAAATTTTGTGTTTCTCAAGCGTTTCTTACAGCCAAACTGCCACATCTCGCGAACGGATTGACCTATCCGCAAAATTTCTGTTGCATCTGAAAGTAGAAACTCGCCCGATTACAACGGTATGCGTACTTTTCCCCTAGGCCGTTCTAGTTATTCGTTTCGAGCATCAGAACTGCGAAAATTTTGAGTTCCTCAAGCGTTTCTTACATCTAAACTGCCATATCTCGCGAACGGATTGACCAATCCGCAAAATTTCTGTTGCACCAGAAAGTAGAAACTCGCCCGATTACAACGGTGTGCGTACTTTTCCCCTAGGCCGTTCTAGTTATTCGTTTCGAGCAACAGAACTGCGAAAATTTTGGGTTTTTCAAGCGTTGCTTACCTCCAAACTGCCATATCTCGCGAACGGATTGACCAATCCGCAAAATTTCTGTTGCATCTGAAAGTAGAAACTCGCCCGATTACAACACTATGCGTACTTTTCCCCTAGGCCGTTCTAGTTATTCGTTTCGAGCATCAGAACTGCGAAAATTTTGAGTTTCTCAAGCGTTTCTTACTTCCAAACTGCCATATCTCGCGAACGGACTGACCAATCCGCAAAATTTCTGTTGCATCTGAAAGTAGAAACTCGCCCGATTACAACGGTGGGCGTACTTTTCCCCTAGGCCGTTCTAGTTATTCGTTTCGAGCATCAGAACTGCGAAAATTTTGAGTTTCTCGAGCGTTTCTTACATCCAAACTGCCACATCTCGCGAACGGATTGACCAATCCGCAAAATTTCTGTTGCATCTGAAAGTAGAAACTCGCCCGATTACAACGGTGGGCGTACTTTTCCCCTAGGCCGTTCTAGTTATTCGTTTCGAGCATCAGAACTGCGAAAATTTTGAGTTTCTCAAGCGGTTCTTACCTCCAAACTGGCATATCTCGCGAAAGGATTGTCCAATCCGCAAAATTTCTGTTGCATCAGAAAGTAGAAACTCGCCCGATTACAACGTTATGCGTACTTTTCCCCTAGCCCGTTCTAGTTATTCGTTTCGAGCAACAGAACTGCGAAAATTTTGAGTTTTTCAAGCATTGCTTACCTCCAAACTGCCATATCTCGGGAACGGATTGACCAATCCGCAAAATTTCTGTTGCATCTGAAAGTAGAAACTCGCCCGATTACAACACTATGCGTACTTTTCCCCTAGGTCGTTCTAGTTATTCGTTTCGAGCAACAGAACTGCGAAAATTTTGAGTTTCTCAAGCGTTGCTTACCTCCAAACTGCCATATCTCGCGAACGGATTGACCAATCCGCAAAATTTCTGTTGCATCTGAAAGTAGAAACTCGCCCGATTACAACGGTGTGCGTACTTTTCCCCTAGGCCGTTCTTGTTATTCGTTTCGAGCATCAGAACCGCGAAAATTTTGAGTTTCTCAAGCGTTTCTTACCTCCAAACTGCCATATCTCGCGAACGGATTGACCAATCCGCAAAATTTCTGTTGCATCTCAAAGAATAAACTCGCCCGATTACAACGGTATGCGTACTTTTCCCCTAGTCCGTTCTAGTTAATCGTTTCGAGCATCAGAACTACGAAAATTTTGAGTTTCTCAAGCGTTTCTTACTTCCAAACTGCCATATCTCGCGAACGGACTGACCAATCCGCAAAATTTCTGATGCATCTGAAAGTAGAAACTCGCCCGATTACAACGGTATGCGTACTTTTCCCCTAGGCCGTTCTGGTTAATCGTTTCGAGCATCAGAACTGCGAAAATTTTGAGTTTCTCAAGCGTTTCTTACTTCCAAACTGCCATATCTCGCGAACGGATTGACCAATCCGCAAAATTTCTGATGCATCTGAAAGTATAATAGAAACTCGCCCGATTACAACGGTATGCGTACTTTTCCCCTAGGCCGCTCTAGTTATTCGTTTCGAGCATCAGAACTGCGAAAATTTTGTGTTTCTCAAGTGTTTCATACTTCCAAACTGCCATATCTCGCGAACGGATTGACCAATCCGCAAAATTTCTGTTGCATCTGAAAGTAGAAACTCGCCCGATTACAACGGTATGCGTACTTTTCCCCTAGGCCGTTCTGGTTATTCGTTTCGAGCATCAGAACTGTGAAAATTTTGAGTTTCTCAACCGTTTCTTACCTCCAAACTGCCATATCTCGCGAACGGATTGACCAATCCGCAAAATTTCTGTTGCATCTGAAAGTAGAAAGTCGCCCGATTACAACGGTATGCGTACTTTTCCCCTAGAACGTTCTAGTTATGCTTGTCGAGCATCAGAACTGCGAAAATTTTGTGTTTCTCAAGCGTTTCTTACCTCCAAATTGCCATACCTCGCGAACGGATTGAGCAATCCGCAAAATTTCTGTTGCATCTGAAGGTAGAAACTCGCCCGTTTACAACGGTATGCGTACTTTTCCCCTAGGCCGTTCTAGTTATTCGTTTCGAGCATCTGAACTGCGAAAATTTTGAGTTTCTCAAGCGTTTCTTACTTCCAAACCGCCATATCTCGCGAACGGATTGACCAATCCGCAAAATTTCTGTTGCATCTGAAAGTAGAAACTCGCCCGATTACAACGTTATGCGTACTTTTCCCCTAGGCCGTTCTGGTTATTCGTTTCGAGCATCAGAACTGTGAAAATTTTGAGTTTCTCAACCGTTTCTTACATCCAAACTGCCATATCTCGCGAACGGATTGACCAATCCGCAAAATTTCTGTTGCATCTGAAAGTAGAAACTCGCCCGATTACAACGGTATGCGTACTTTTCCCCTAGGCCGTTCTAGTTATTCGTTTCGAGCATCAGAACTGCGAAAATTTTGAGTTTCTCAAGCGTTTCTTACCTCCAAACTGCCATATCTCGCGAACGGATTGACTAATCCGCAAAATTTCTGTTGCATCTGAATGTAGAAACTCGCCCGATTACAACGGTATGCGTACTTTTCCCCTAGGCCGTTCTAGTTATTCGTTTCGAGCATCAGAACTGCGAAAATTTTGAGTTTCTCAAGCGTTTCTTACCTCCAAACTGCCATATCTCGCGAACGGTATGACCAATCCGCAAAATTTCTGTTGCATCTGAAAGTACAAACTCGCCCGATTACAACGGTATGCCTACTTTCCCCCTAGGCCGTTCTAGTTATTCGTTTCGAGCATCAGAACTGCGAAAATGTTGAGTTTCTCAAGCGTTTCTTACCTCCAAACTGCCATATCTCGCGAACGGATTGACCAATCCGCAAAATTTCTGTTGCATCTGAAAGTACAAACTCGCCCGATTACAACGGTATGCCTACTTTTCCCCTAGGCCGTTCTAGTTATTCGTTTCGAGCATCAGAACTGCGAAAATGTTGAGTTTCTCAAGCGTTTCTTACCTACAAACTGCCATATCTCGCGAACGGATTGACTAATCCGCAAAATTTCTGTTGCATCTGAAAGTAGAAACTCGCCCGATTACAACGGTATGCGTACTTTTCCCCTAGTCCGTTCTAGTTATTCGTTTCAAGCATCAGAACTGCGAAAATTTTGAGTTTCTCAAGCGTTTCTTACCTCCAAACTGCCACATCTCGCGAACGGATTGACTAATCCGCAAAATTTCTGTTGCATCTGAAAGTAGAAACTCACCCGATTACAACGGTATGCGTACTTTTCCCCTAGAACGTTCTAGTTATGCTTGTCGAGCATCAGAACTGCGAAAATTTGGAGTTTCTCAAGCGTTTCTTACCTCCAAACTGCCATATCTCGCGAACGGATTGACCAATCCGCAAAATTTCTGTTGCATCTGAAAGTAGAAACTCGCCCGATTACAACGGTATGCGTACTTTTCCCCTAGTCCGTTCTAGTTATTCGTTTCGAGCATCAGAACTGCGAAAATTTTGAGTTTCTCAAGCGTTTCTTACTTCCAAACCGCCATATCTCGCGAACGGATTGACCAATCCGCAAAATTTCTGTTGCATCTGAAAGTAGAAACTCGCCCGATTACAACGGTATGCGTACTTTTCCCCTAGGCCGTTCTAGTTAATCGTTTCGAGCATCAGAACTGCGAAAATTTTGTGTTTCTCAAGTGTTTCATACTTCCAAACTGCCATATCTCGCGAACGGATTGACCAATCCGCAAAATTTCTGATGCATCTGAAAGTAGAAAGTCGCCCGATTACAACGGTATGCGTACTTTTCCCCTAGAACGTTCTAGTTATGCTTGTCGAGCATCAGAACTGCGAAAATTTTGTGTTTCTCAAGCGTTTCTTACCTCCAAATTGCCATACCTCGCGAACGGATTGACCAATCCGCAAAATTTCTGATGCATCTGAAAGTAGAAAGTCGCCCGATTACAACGGTATGCGTGCTTTTCCCCTAGAACGGTCTAGTTATGCTTGTCGAGCATCAGAACTGCGAAAATTTTGAGTTTCTCAAGCGTTTCTTACTTCCAAACTGCCATACCTCGCGAACGGATTGAGCAATCCGCAAAATTTCTGTTGCATCTGAAGGTAGAAACTCGCCCGTTTACAACGGTATGCGTACTTTTCCCCTAGGCCGTTCTAGTTATTCGTTTCGAGCATCTGAACTGCGAAAATTTTGAGTTTCTCAAGCGTTTCTTACTTCCAAACCGCCATATCTCGCGAACGGATTGACCAATCCGCAAAATTTCTGTTGCATCTGAAAGTAGAAACGCGCCCGATTACAACGGTATGCGTACTTTTCCCCTAGGCCGTTCTAGTTAATCGTTTCGAGCATCAGAACTGCGAAAATTTTGAGATTCTCAAGCGTTTCTTACTTCCAAACTGCCATATCTCGCGAACGGATTGACCAATCCGCAAAATTTCTGATGCATCTGAAAGTAGAAAGTCGCCCGATTACAACGGTATGCGTACTTTTCCCCTAGAACGTTCTAGTTATGCTTGTAGAGCATCAGAACTGCGAAAATTTTGAGTTTCTCAAGCGTTTCTTACATCCAAACCGCCATATCTCGCGAACGGATTGACCAATCCGCAAAATTTCTGTTGCATCTGAAAGTAGAAACTCGCCCGATTACAACGGTATGCGTACTTTTCCCCTAGGCCGTTCTAGTTAATCGTTTCGAGCATCAGAACTGCGAAAATTTTGTGTTTCTCAAGTGTTTCATACTTCCAAACTGCCATATCTCGCGAACGGATTGACCAATCCGCAAAATTTCTGTTGCATCTGAAAGTAGAAACTCGCCCGATTACAACGGTATGCGTACTTTTCCCCTAGGCCGTTCTGGTTATTCGTTTCGAGCATCAGAACTGTGAAAATTTTGAGTTTCTCAACCGTTTCTTACTTCCAAACCGCCATATCTCGCGAACGGATTGACCAATCCGCAAAATTTCTGTTGCATCTGAAAGTAGAAACTCGCCCGATTACAACGGTATGCGTACTTTTCCCCTAGGCCGTTCTAGTTAATCGTTTCGAGCATCAGAACTGCGAAAATTTTGTGTTTCTCAAGTGTTTCATACTTCCAAACTGCCATATCTCGCGAACGGATTGACCAATCCGCAAAATTTCTGTTGCATCTGAAAGTAGAAACTCGCCCGATTACAACGGTATGCGTACTTTTCCCCTAGGCCGTTCTGGTTATTCGTTTCGAGCATCAGAACTGTGAAAATTTTGAGTTTCTCAACCGTTTCTTACCTCCAAACTGCCATATCTCGCGAACGGATTGACCAATCCGCAAAATTTCTGTTGCATCTGAAAGTAGAAAGTCGCCCGATTACAACGGTATGCGTACTTTTCCCCTAGAACGTTCTAGTTATTCGTTTCGAGCATCAGAACTGCGAAAATTTTGTGTTTCTCAAGTGTTTCATACTTCCAAACTGCCATATCTCGCGAACGGATTGACCAATCCGCAAAATTTCTGATGCATCTGAAAGTATAATAGAAACTCGCCCGATTACAACGGTATGCGTACTTTTCCCTAGGCCGCTCTAGTTATTCGTTTCGAGCATCAGAACTGCGAAAATTTTGTGTTTCTCAAGTGTTTCATACTTCCAAACTGCCATATCTCGCGAACGGATTGACCAATCCGCAAAATTTCTGTTGCATCTGAAAGTAGAAACTCGCCCGATTACAACGGTATGCGTACTTTTCCCCTAGGCCGTTCTAGTTAATCGTTTCGAGCATCAGAACTGCGAAAATTTTGTGTTTCTCAAGTGTTTCATACTTCCAAACTGCCATATCTCGCGAACGGATTGACCAATCCGCAAAATTTCTGTTGCATCTGAAAGTAGAAACTCGCCCGATTACAACGGTATGCGTACTTTTCCCTAGGCCGTTCTGGTTATTCGTTTCGAGCATCAGAACTGTGAAAATTTTGAGTTTCTCAACCGTTTCTTACTTCCAAACCGCCATATCTCGCGAACGGATTGACCAATCCGCAAATTTCTGTTGCATCTGAAAGTAGAAACTCGCCCGATTACAACGGTATGCGTACTTTTCCCCTAGGCCGTTCTAGTTAATCGTTTCGAGCATCAGAACTGCGAAAATTTTGTGTTTCTCAAGTGTTTCATACTTCCAAACTGCCATATCTCGCGAACGGATTGACCAATCCGCAAAATTTCTGTTGCATCTGAAGGTAGAAACTCGCCCGTTTACAACGGTATGCGTACTTTTCCCCTAGGCCGTTCTAGTTATTCGTTTCGAGCATCTGAACTGCGAAAATTTTGAGTTTCTCAAGCGTTTCTTACTTCCAAACCGCCATATCTCGCGAACGGATTGACCAATCCGCAAAATTTCTGTTGCATCTGAAAGTAGAAACTCGCCCGATTACAACGTTATGCGTACTTTTCCCCTAGGCCGTTCTGGTTATTCGTTTCGAGCATCAGAACTGTGAAAATTTGAGTTTCTCAACCGTTTCTTACATCCAAACTGCCATATCTCGCGAACGGATTGACCAATCCGCAAAATTTCTGTTGCATCTGAAAGTAGAAACTCGCCCGATTACAACGTTATGCGTACTTTTCCCCTAGGCCGTCTGGTTATTCGTTTCGAGCATCAGAACTGTGAAAATTTTGAGTTTCTCAACCGTTTCTTACATCCAAACTGCCATATCTCGCGAACGGATTGACCAATCCGCAAAATTTCTGTTGCATCTGAAAGTAGAAACTCGCCCGCCCGATTACAACGGTATGCGTACTTTTCCCCTAGGCCGTTCTAGTTATTCGTTTCGAGCATCAGAACTGCGAAAATTTTGAGTTTCTCAAGCGTTTCTTACCTCCAAACTGCCATATCTCGCGAACGGATTGACTAATCCGCAAAATTTCTGTTGCATCTGAATGTAGAAACTCGCCCGATTACAACGGTATGCGTACTTTTCCCCTAGGCCGTTCTAGTTATTCGTTTCGAGCATCAGAACTGCGAAAATTTTGAGTTTCTCAAGCGTTTCTTACCTCCAAACTGCCATATCTCGCGAACGGATTGACCAATCCGCAAAATTTCTGTTGCATCTGAAAGTACAAACTCGCCCGATTACAACGGTATGCCTACTTTTCCCCTAGGCCGTTCTAGTTATTCGTTTCGAGCATCAGAACTGCGAAAATGTTGAGTTTCTCAAGCGTTTCTTACCTCCAAACTGCCATATCTCGCGAACGGATTGACCAATCCGCAAAATTTCTGTTGCATCTGAAAGTACAAACTCGCCCGATTACAACGGTATGCCTACTTTTCCCCTAGGCCGTTCTAGTTATTCGTTTCGAGCATCAGAACTGCGAAAATGTTGAGTTTCTCAAGCGTTTCTTACCTACAAACTGCCATATCTCGCGAACGGATTGACCAATCCGCAAAATTTCTGTTGCATCTGAAAGTAGAAACTCGCCCGATTACAACGGTATGCGTACTTTTCCCCTAGGCCGTTCTAGTTATTCGTTTCGAGCATCAGAACTGCGAAAATTTTGAGTTTCTCAAGCGTTTCTTACTTCCAAACCGCCATATCTCGCGAACGGATTGACCAATCCGCAAAATTTCTGTTGCATCTGAAAGTAGAAACTCGCCCGATTACAATGGTATGCGTACTTTTCCCCTAGGCCGTTCTAGTTAATCGTTTCGAGCATCAGAACTGCGAAAATTTTGAGTTTCTCAAGCGTTTCTTACTTCCAAACTGCCATATCTCGCGAACGATTGACCAATCCGCAAAATTTCTGATGCATCTGAAAGTAGAAAGTCGCCCGATTACAACGGTATGCGTGCTTTTCCCCTAGAACGGTCTAGTTATGCTTGTCGAGCATCAGAACTGCGAAAATTTTGAGTTTCTCAAGCGTTTCTTACCTCCAAACTGCCATATCTCGCGAACGGATTGACTAATCCGCAAAATTTCTGTTGCATCTGAAAGTAGAAACTCGCCCGATTACAACGGTATGCGTACTTTTCCCCTAGGCCGTTCTTGTTATTCGTTTCGAGCATCAGAACTGCGAAAATTTTGAGTTTCTCAAGCGTTTCTTACATCCAAACTGCCATATCTCGCGAACGGATTGACCAATGCGCAAAATTTCTGTTGCATCTGAAAGTAGAAACTCGCCCGATTACAACGGTATGCGTACTTTTCCCCTAGTCCGTTCTAGTTATTCGTTTCGAGCATCAGAACTGCGAAAATTTTGAGTTTCTCAAGCGTTTCTTACCTCCAAACTGCCACATCTCGCGAACGGATTGACTAATCCGCAAAATTTCTGTTGCATCTGAAAGTAGAAACTCACCCGATTACAACGGTATGCGTACTTTTCCCCTAGAACGTTCTAGTTATGCTTGTCGAGCATCAGAACTGCGAAAATTTGGAGTTTCTCAAGCGTTTCTTACCTCCAAACTGCCATATCTCGCGAACGGATTGACCAATCCGCAAAATTTCTGTTGCATCTGAAAGTAGAAACTCGCCCGATTACAACGGTATGCGTACTTTTCCCCTAGTCCGTTGTAGTTATTCGTTTCGAGCATCAGAACTGCGAAAATTTTGAGTTTCTCAAGCGTTTCTTACTTCCAAACCGCCATATCTCGCGAACGGATTGACCAATCCGCAAAATTTCTGTTGCATCTGAAAGTAGAAACTCGCCCGATTACAACGGTATGCGTACTTTTCCCCTAGGCCGTTCTAGTTAATCGTTTCGAGCATCAGAACTGCGAAAATTTTGTGTTTCTCAAGTGTTTCATACTTCCAAACTGCCATATCTCGCGAACGGATTGACCAATCCGCAAAATTTCTGTTGCATCTGAAAGTAGAAACTCGCCCGATTACAACGGTATGCGTACTTTTCCCCTAGGCCGTTCTGGTTATTCGTTTCGAGCATCAGAACTGTGAAAATTTTGAGTTTCTCAACCGTTTCTTACCTCCAAACTGCCATATCTCGCGAACGGATTGACCAATCCGCAAAATTTCTGTTGCATCTGAAAGTAGAAAGTCGCCCGATTACAACGGTATGCGTACTTTTCCCCTAGAACGTTCTAGTTATGCTTGTCGAGCATCAGAACTGCGAAAATTTTGAGTTTCTCAAGCGTTTCTTACTTCCAAACTGCCATATCTCGCGAACGGATTGACCAATCCGCAAAATTTCTGATGCATCTGAAAGTAGAAAGTCGCCCGATTACAACGGTATGCGTACTTTTCCCCTAGAACGTTCTAGTTATGCTTGTCGAGCATCAGAACTGCGAAAATTTTGAGTTTCTCAAGCGTTTCTTACTTCCAAACTGCCATACCTCGCGAACGGATTGAGCAATCCGCAAAATTTCTGTTGCATCTGAAGGTAGAAACTCGCCCGTTTACAACGGTATGCGTACTTTTCCCCTAGGCCGTTCTAGTTATTCGTTTCGAGCATCTGAACTGCGAAAATTTTGAGTTTCTCAAGCGTTTCTTACTTCCAAACCGCCATATCTCGCGAACGGATTGACCAATCCGCAAAATTTCTGTTGCATCTGAAAGTAGAAACTCGCCCGATTACAACGTTATGCGTACTTTTCCCCTAGGCCGTTCTGGTTATTCGTTTCGAGCATCAGAACTGTGAAAATTTTGAGTTTCTCAACCGTTTCTTACATCCAAACTGCCATATCTCGCGAACGGATTGACCAATCCGCAAAATTTCTGTTGCATCTGAATGTAGAAACTCGCCCGATTACAACGGTATGCGTACTTTTCCCCTAGACCGTTCTAGTTATGCTTGTCGAGCATCAGAACTGCGAAAATTTTGAGTTTCTCAAGCGTTTCTTACCTCCAAACTGCCATATCACGCGAACGGATTGACCAATCCGCAAAATTTCTGTTGCATCTGAAAGTAGAAACTCGCCCGATTACAACGGTATGCGTACTTTTCCCCTAGTCCGTTCTAGTTATTCGTTTCGAGCATCAGAACTGCGAAAATTTTGAGTTTCTCAAGCGTTTCTTTCCTCCAAACTGCCATATCTCGCGAACGGATTGACCAATCCGCAAAATTTCTGTTGCATCTGAAAGTAGAAACTCGCCCGATTACAACGGTATGCGTACTTTTCCCCTAGGCCGTTCTAGTTATTCGTTTCGAGCATCAGAACTGCGAAAATTTTGAGTTTCTCAAGCGTTTCTTACTTCCAAACCGCCATATCTCGCGAACGGATTGACAAATCCGCAAAATTTCTGTTGCATCTGAAAGTAGAAACGCGCCCGATTACAACGGTATGCGTACTTTTCCCCTAGGCCGTTCTAGTTAATCGTTTCGAGCATCAGAACTGCGAAAATTTTGAGATTCTCAAGCGTTTCTTACTTCCAAACTGCCATATCTCGCGAACGGATTGACCAATCCGCAAAATTTCTGATGCATCTGAAAGTAGAAAGTCGCCCGATTACAACGGTATGCGTACTTTTCCCCTAGAACGTTCTAGTTATGCTTGTCGAGCATCAGAACTGCGAAAATTTTGAGTTTCTCAAGCGTTTCTTACTTCCAAACCGCCATATCTCGCGAACGGATTGACCAATCCGCAAAATTTCTGTTGCATCTGAAAGTAGAAACTCGCCCGATTACAACGGTATGCGTACTTTTCCCCTAGGCCGTTGTAGTTATTCGTTTCGAGCATCAGAACTGCGAAAATTTTGAGTTTCTCAAGCGTTTCTTACTTCCAAACCGCCATATCTCGCGAACGGATTGACCAATCCGCAAAATTTCTGTTGCATCTGAAAGTAGAAAGTCGCCCGATTACAACGGTATGCGTACTTTTCCCCTAGAACGTTCTAGTTATGCTTGTCGAGCATCAGAACTGCGAAAATTTTGAGTTTCTCAAGCGTTTCTTACTTCCAAACTGCCATTTCTCGCGAACGGATTGACCAATCCGCAAAATTTCTGATGCATCTGAAAGTAGAAAGTCGCCCGATTACAACGGTATGCGTACTTTTCCCCTAGAACGTTCTAGTTATGCTTGTCGAGCATCAGAACTGCGAAAATTTTGAGTTTCTCAAGCGTTTCTTACTTCCAAACTGCCATACCTCGCGAACGGATTGAGCAATCCGCAAAATTTCTGTTGCATCTGAAGGTAGAAACTCGCCCGTTTACAACGGTATGCGTACTTTTCCCCTAGGCCGTTCTAGTTATTCGTTTCGAGCATCTGAACTGCGAAAATTTTGAGTTTCTCAAGCGTTTCTTACTTCCAAACCGCCATATCTCGCGAACGGATTGACCAATCCGCAAAATTTCTGTTGCATCTGAAAGTAGAAACTCGCCCGATTACAACGTTATGCGTACTTTTCCCCTAGGCCGTTCTGGTTATTCGTTTCGAGCATCAGAACTGTGAAAATTTTGAGTTTCTCAACCGTTTCTTACATCCAAACTGCCATATCTCGCGAACGGATTGACCAATCCGCAAAATTTCTGTTGCATCTGAATGTAGAAACTCGCCCGATTACAACGGTATGCGTACTTTTCCCCTAGACCGTTCTAGTTATGCTTGTCGAGCATCAGAACTGCGAAAATTTTGAGTTTCTCAAGCGTTTCTTACCTCCAAACTGCCATATCACGCGAACGGATTGACCAATCCGCAAAATTTCTGTTGCATCTGAAAGTAGAAACTCGCCCGATTACAACGGTATGCGTACTTTTCCCCTAGTCCGTTCTAGTTATTCGTTTCGAGCATCAGAACTGCGAAAATTTTGGGTTTCTCAAGCGTTTCTTTCCTCCAAACTGCCATATCTTGCGAACGGATTGACCAATCCGCAAAATTTCTGTTGCATCTGAAAGTAGAAACTCGCCCGATTACAACGGTATGCGTACTTTTCCCCTAGGCCGTTCTAGTTATTCGTTTCGAGCATCAGAACTGCGAAAATTTTGAGTTTCTCAAGCGTTTCTTACTTCCAAACCGCCATATCTCGCGAACGGATTGACCAATCCGCAAAATTTCTGTTGCATCTGAAAGTAGAAACGCGCCCGATTACAACGGTATGCGTACTTTTCCCCTAGGCCGTTCTAGTTAATCGTTTCGAGCATCAGAACTGCGAAAATTTTGAGATTCTCAAGCGTTTCTTACTTCCAAACTGCCATATCTCGCGAACGGATTGACCAATCCGCAAAATTTCTGATGCATCTGAAAGTAGAAAGTCGCCCGATTACAACGGTATGCGTACTTTTCCCCTAGAACGTTCTAGTTATGCTTGTCGAGCATCAGAACTGCGAAAATTTTGAGTTTCTCAAGCGTTTCTTACTTCCAAACCGCCATATCTCGCGAACGGATTGACCAATCCGCAAAATTTCTGTTGCATCTGAAAGTAGAAACTCGCCCGATTACAACGGTATGCGTACTTTTCCCCTAGGCCGTTCTAGTTAATCGTTTCGAGCATCAGAACTGCGAAAATTTTGTGTTTCTCAAGTGTTTCATACTTCCAAACTGCCATATCTCGCGAACGGATTGACCAATCCGCAAAATTTCTGTTGCATCTGAAAGTAGAAACTCGCCCGATTACAACGGTATGCGTACTTTTCCCCTAGGCCGTTCTGGTTATTCGTTTCGAGCATCAGAACTGTGAAAATTTTGAGTTTCTCAACCGTTTCTTACCTCCAAACTGCCATATCTCGCGAACGGATTGACCAATCCGCAAAATTTCTGTTGCATCTGAAAGTAGAAAGTCGCCCGATTACAACGGTATGCGTACTTTTCCCCTAGAACGTTCTAGTTATTCGTTTCGAGCATCAGAACTGCGAAAATTTTGTGTTTCTCAAGTGTTTCATACTTCCAAACTGCCATATCTCGCGAACGGATTGACCAATCCGCAAAATTTCTGTTGCATCTGAAAGTAGAAACTCGCCCGATTACAACGGTATGCGTACTTTTCCCCTAGGCCGTTCTGGTTAATCGTTTCGAGCATCAGAACTGCGAAAATTTTGAGTTTCTCAAGCGTTTCTTACTTCCAAACTGCCATATCTCGCGAACGGATTGACCAATCCGCAAAATTTCTGATGCATCTGAAAGTATAATAGAAACTCGCCCGATTACAACGGTATGCGTACTTTTCCCCTAGGCCGCTCTAGTTATTCGTTTCGAGCATCAGAACTGCGAAAATTTTGTGTTTCTCAAGTGTTTCATACTTCCAAACTGCCATATCTCGCGAACGGATTGACCAATCCGCAAAATTTCTGTTGCATCTGAAAGTAGAAACTCGCCCGATTACAACGGTATGCGTACTTTTCCCCTAGGCCGTTCTGGTTATTCGTTTCGAGCATCAGAACTGTGAAAATTTTGAGTTTCTCAACCGTTTCTTACCTCCAAACTGCCATATCTCGCGAACGGATTGACCAATCCGCAAAATTTCTGTTGCATCTGAAAGTAGAAAGTCGCCCGATTACAACGGTATGCGTACTTTTCCCCTAGAACGTTCTAGTTATGCTTGTCGAGCATCAGAACTGCGAAAATTTTGAGTTTCTCAAGCGTTTCTTACTTCCAAACTGCCATATCTCGCGAACCGATTGACCAATCCGCAAAATTTCTGATGCATCTGAAAGTAGAAAGTCGCCCGATTACAACGGTATGCGTACTTTTCCCCTAGAACGTTCTAGTTATGCTTGTCGAGCATCAGAACTGCGAAAATTTTGAGTTTCTCAAGCGTTTCTTACTTCCAAACTGCCATATCTCGCGAACGGATTGACCAATCCGCAAAATTTCTGTTGCATCTGAAAGTAGAAACTCGCCCGATTACAACGGTATGCGTACTTTTCCCCTAGGCCGTTCTGGTTATTCGTTTCGAGCATCAGAACTGTGAAAATTTTGAGTTTCTCAACCGTTTCTTACCTCCAAACTGCCATTTCTCGCGAACGGATTGACCAATCCGCAAAATTTCTGATGCATCTGAAAGTAGAAAGTCGCCCGATTACAACGGTATGCGTACTTTTCCCCTAGAACGTTCTAGTTATGCTTGTCGAGCATCAGAACTGCGAAAATTTTGAGTTTCTCAAGCGTTTCTTACTTCCAAACTGCCATACCTCGCGAACGGATTGAGCAATCCGCAAAATTTCTGTTGCATCTGAAGGTAGAAACTCGCCCGTTTACAACGGTATGCGTACTTTTCCCCTAGGCCGTTCTAGTTATTCGTTTCGAGCATCAGAACTGTGAAAATTTTGAGTTTCTCAACCGTTTCTTACATCCAAACTGCCATATCTCGCGAACGGATTGACCAATCCGCAAAATTTCTGTTGCATCTGAATGTAGAAACTCGCCCGATTACAACGGTATGCGTACTTTTCCCCTAGACCGTTCTAGTTATGCTTGTCGAGCATCAGAACTGCGAAAATTTTGAGTTTCTCAAGCGTTTCTTACCTCCAAACTGCCATATCACGCGAACGGATTGACCAATCCGCAAAATTTCTGTTGCATCTGAAAGTAGAAACTCGCCCGATTACAACGGTATGCGTACTTTTCCCCTAGTCCGTTCTAGTTATTCGTTTCGAGCATCAGAACTGCGAAAATTTTGGGTTTCTCAAGCGTTTCTTTCCTCCAAACTGCCATATCTTGCGAACGGATTGACCAATCCGCAAAATTTCTGTTGCATCTGAAAGTAGAAACTCGCCCGATTACAACGGTATGCGTACTTTTCCCCTAGGCCGTTCTGGTTAATCGTTTCGAGCATCAGAACTGCGAAAATTTTGAGTTTCTCAAGCGTTTCTTACTTCCAAACTGCCATATCTCGCGAACGGATTGACCAATCCGCAAAATTTCTGATGCATCTGAAAGTATAATAGAAACTCGCCCGATTACAACGGTATGCGTACTTTTCCCCTAGGCCGCTCTAGTTATTCGTTTCGAGCATCAGAACTGCGAAAATTTTGTGTTTCTCAAGTGTTTCATACTTCCAAACTGCCATATCTCGCGAACGGATTGACCAATCCGCAAAATTTCTGTTGCATCTGAAAGTAGAAACTCGCCCGATTACAACGGTATGCGTACTTTTCCCCTAGGCCGTTCTGGTTATTCGTTTCGAGCATCAGAACTGTGAAAATTTTGAGTTTCTCAACCGTTTCTTACCTCCAAACTGCCATATCTCGCGAACGGATTGACCAATCCGCAAAATTTCTGTTGCATCTGAAAGTAGAAAGTCGCCCGATTACAACGGTATGCGTACTTTTCCCCTAGAACGTTCTAGTTATGCTTGTCGAGCATCAGAACTGCGAAAATTTTGAGTTTCTCAAGCGTTTCTTACTTCCAAACTGCCATATCTCGCGAACCGATTGACCAATCCGCAAAATTTCTAATGCATCTGAAAGTAGAAAGTCGCCCGATTACAACGGTATGCGTACTTTTCCCCTAGAACGTTCTAGTTATGCTTGTCGAGCATCAGAACTGCGAAAATTTTGAGTTTCTCAAGCGTTTCTTACTTCCAAACTGCCATATCTCGCGAACGGATTGACCAATCCGCAAAATTTCTGTTGCATCTGAAAGTAGAAACTCGCCCGATTACAACGGTATGCGTACTTTTCCCCTAGGCCGTTCTGGTTATTCGTTTCGAGCATCAGAACTGTGAAAATTTTGAGTTTCTCAACCGTTTCTTACCTCCAAACTGCCATTTCTCGCGAACGGATTGACCAATCCGCAAAATTTCTGATGCATCTGAAAGTAGAAAGTCGCCCGATTACAACGGTATGCGTACTTTTCCCCTAGAACGTTCTAGTTATGCTTGTCGAGCATCAGAACTGCGAAAATTTTGAGTTTCTCAAGCGTTTCTTACTTCCAAACTGCCATACCTCGCGAACGGATTGAGCAATCCGCAAAATTTCTGTTGCATCTGAAGGTAGAAACTCGCCCGTTTACAACGGTATGCGTACTTTTCCCCTAGGCCGTTCTAGTTATTCGTTTCGAGCATCAGAACTGTGAAAATTTTGAGTTTCTCAACCGTTTCTTACATCCAAACTGCCATATCTCGCGAACGGATTGACCAATCCGCAAAATTTCTGTTGCATCTGAATGTAGAAACTCGCCCGATTACAACGGTATGCGTACTTTTCCCCTAGACCGTTCTAGTTATGCTTGTCGAGCATCAGAACTGCGAAAATTTTGAGTTTCTCAAGCGTTTCTTACCTCCAAACTGCCATATCACGCGAACGGATTGACCAATCCGCAAAATTTCTGTTGCATCTGAAAGTAGAAACTCGCCCGATTACAACGGTATGCGTACTTTTCCCCTAGTCCGTTCTAGTTATTCGTTTCGAGCATCAGAACTGCGAAAATTTTGGGTTTCTCAAGCGTTTCTTTCCTCCAAACTGCCATATCTTGCGAACGGATTGACCAATCCGCAAAATTTCTGTTGCATCTGAAAGTAGAAACTCGCCCGATTACAACGGTATGCGTACTTTTCCCCTAGGCCGTTCTAGTTATTCGTTTCGAGCATCAGAACTGCGAAAATTTTGAGTTTCTCAAGCGTTTCTTACTTCCAAACCGCCATATCTCGCGAACGGATTGACCAATCCGCAAAATTTCTGTTGCATCTGAAAGTAGAAACGCGCCCGATTACAACGGTATGCGTACTTTTCCCCTAGGCCGTTCTAGTTAATCGTTTCGAGCATCAGAACTGCGAAAATTTTGAGATTCTCAAGCGTTTCTTACTTCCAAACTGCCATATCTCGCGAACGGATTGACCAATCCGCAAAATTTCTGATGCATCTGAAAGTAGAAAGTCGCCCGATTACAACGGTATGCGTACTTTTCCCCTAGAACGTTCTAGTTATGCTTGTCGAGCATCAGAACTGCGAAAATTTTGAGTTTCTCAAGCGTTTCTTACTTCCAAACCGCCATATCTCGCGAACGGATTGACCAATCCGCAAAATTTCTGTTGCATCTGAAAGTAGAAACTCGCCCGATTACAACGGTATGCGTACTTTTCCCCTAGGCCGTTCTAGTTAATCGTTTCGAGCATCAGAACTGCGAAAATTTTGTGTTTCTCAAGTGTTTCATACTTCCAAACTGCCATATCTCGCGAACGGATTGACCAATCCGCAAAATTTCTGTTGCATCTGAAAGTAGAAACTCGCCCGATTACAACGGTATGCGTACTTTTCCCCTAGGCCGTTCTGGTTATTCGTTTCGAGCATCAGAACTGTGAAAATTTTGAGTTTCTCAACCGTTTCTTACCTCCAAACTGCCATATCTCGCGAACGGATTGACCAATCCGCAAAATTTCTGTTGCATCTGAAAGTAGAAAGTCGCCCGATTACAACGGTATGCGTACTTTTCCCCTAGAACGTTCTAGTTATTCGTTTCGAGCATCAGAACTGCGAAAATTTTGTGTTTCTCAAGTGTTTCATACTTCCAAACTGCCATATCTCGCGAACGGATTGACCAATCCGCAAAATTTCTGTTGCATCTGAAAGTAGAAACTCGCCCGATTACAACGGTATGCGTACTTTTCCCCTAGGCCGTTCTGGTTAATCGTTTCGAGCATCAGAACTGCGAAAATTTTGAGTTTCTCAAGCGTTTCTTACTTCCAAACTGCCATATCTCGCGAACGGATTGACCAATCCGCAAAATTTCTGATGCATCTGAAAGTATAATAGAAACTCGCCCGATTACAACGGTATGCGTACTTTTCCCCTAGGCCGCTCTAGTTATTCGTTTCGAGCATCAGAACTGCGAAAATTTTGTGTTTCTCAAGTGTTTCATACTTCCAAACTGCCATATCTCGCGAACGGATTGACCAATCCGCAAAATTTCTGTTGCATCTGAAAGTAGAAACTCGCCCGATTACAACGGTATGCGTACTTTTCCCCTAGGCCGTTCTGGTTATTCGTTTCGAGCATCAGAACTGTGAAAATTTTGAGTTTCTCAACCGTTTCTTACCTCCAAACTGCCATATCTCGCGAACGGATTGACCAATCCGCAAAATTTCTGTTGCATCTGAAAGTAGAAAGTCGCCCGATTACAACGGTATGCGTACTTTTCCCCTAGAACGTTCTAGTTATGCTTGTCGAGCATCAGAACTGCGAAAATTTTGAGTTTCTCAAGCGTTTCTTACTTCCAAACTGCCATATCTCGCGAACCGATTGACCAATCCGCAAAATTTCTGATGCATCTGAAAGTAGAAAGTCGCCCGATTACAACGGTATGCGTACTTTTCCCCTAGAACGTTCTAGTTATGCTTGTCGAGCATCAGAACTGCGAAAATTTTGTGTTTTTCAAGCGTTTCTTACCTCCAAATTGCCATACCTCGCGAACGGATTGAGCAATCCGCAAAATTTCTGTTGCATCTGAAGGTAGAAACTCGCCCGTTTACAACGGTATGCGTACTTTTCCCCTAGGCCGTTCTAGTTATTCGTTTCGAGCATCTGAACTGCGAAAATTTTGAGTTTCTCAAGCGTTTCTTACTTCCAAACCGCCATATCTCGCGAACGGATTGACCAATCCGCAAAATTTCTGTTGCATCTGAAAGTAGAAACTCGCCCGATTACAACGTTATGCGTACTTTTCCCCTAGGCCGTTCTGGTTATTCGTTTCGAGCATCAGAACTGTGAAAATTTTGAGTTTCTCAACCGTTTCTTACATCCAAACTGCCATATCTCGCGAACGGATTGACCAATCCGCAAAATTTCTGTTGCATCTGAAAGTAGAAACTCGCCCGATTACAACGGTATGCGTACTTTTCCCCTAGGCCGTTCTAGTTATTCGTTTCGAGCATCAGAACTGCGAAAATTTTGAGTTCCTCAAGCGTTTCTTACCTCCAAACTGCCATATCTCGCGAACGGATTGACTAATCCGCAAAATTTCTGTTGCATCTGAATGTAGAAACTCGCCCGATTACAGCGGTATGCGTACTTTTCCCCTAGTCGGTTCTAGTTACTCGTTTCGAGCATCAGAACTGCGAAAATTTTGAGTTTCTCAACCGTTTCTTACCTCCAAACTGCCATATCTCGCGAACGGATTGACCAATCCGCAAAATTTCTGTTGCATCTGAAAGTAGAAAGTCGCCCGATTACAACGGTATGCGTACTTTTCCCCTAGACCGCTCTAGTTATGCTTGTCGAGCATCAGAACTGCGAAAATTTTGAGTTTCTCAAGCGTTTCTTACCTACAAACTGCCATATCTCGCGAACGGATTGACCAATCCGCAAAATTTCTGTTGCATCTGAATGTAGAAACTCGCCCGATTACAGCGGTATGCGTACTTTTCCCCTAGGCCGTTCTAGTTATTCGTTTCGAGCATCAGAACTGCGAAAATGTTGAGTTTCTCAAGCGTTTCTTACCTACAAACTGCCATATCTCGCGAACGGATTGACCAATCCTCAAAATTTCTGTTGCATCTGAAAGTAGAAATTCGCCCGATTACAACGGTATGCGTACTTTTCCCCTAGACCGTTCTAGTTATGCTTGTCGAGCATCAGAACTGCGAAAATTTTGAGTTTCTCAAGCGTTTCTTACCTCCAAACTGCCATATCTCGCGAACGGATTGACCAATCCGCAAAATTTCTGTTGCATCTGAAAGTAGAAACTCGCCCGATTACAACGGTAGATGTAGTTTTTCCCTAGGCCGTTCTAGTTATTCGTTTCGAGCATCAGAACTGCGAAAATGTTGAGTTTCTCAAGCGTTTCTTACCTACAAACTGCCATATCTCGCGAACGGATTGACCAATCCCCAAAATTTCTGTTGCATCTGAAAGTAGAAATTCGCCCGATTACAACGGTATGCGCACTTTTCCCCTAGTCGGTTCTAGTTACTCGTTTCGAGCATCAGAACTGCGAAAATTTTGAGTTTCTCAACCGTTTCTTACATCCAAACTGCCATATCTCGCGAACGGATTGACCAATCCGCAAAATTTCTGTTGCATCTGAAAGTAGAAAGTCGCCCGATTACAACGGTATGCGTACTTTTCCCCTAGACCGCTCTAGTTATGCTTGTCGAGCATCAGAACTGCGAAAATTTTGAGTTTCTCAAGCGTTTCTTACCTCCAAACTGCCATATCTCGCGAACGGATTGACCAATCCGCAAAATTTCTGTTGCATCTGAAAGTAGAAAGTCGCCCGATTACAACGGTATGCGTACTTTTCCCCTAGAACGTTCTAGTTATACTTGTCGAGCATCAGAACTGCGAAAATGTTGAGTTTCTCAAGCGTTTCTTACCTACAAACTGCCATATCTCGCGAACGGATTGACCAATCCTCAAAATTTCTGTTGCATCTGAAAGTAGAAATTCGCCCGATTACAACGGTATGCGTACTTTTCCCCTAGACTGTTCTAGTTATGCTTGTCGAGCATCAGAACTGCGAAAATTTTGAGTTTCTCAAGCGTTTCTGACCTCCAAACTGCCATATCTCGCGAACGGATTGACCAATCCGCAAAATTTCTGTTGCATCTGAAAGTAGAAACTCGCCCGATTACAACGGTAGATGTAGTTTTTCCCTAGGCCGTTCTAGTTATTCGTTTCGAGCATCAGAACTGCGAAAATGTTGAGTTTCTCAAGCGTTTCTTACCTACAAACTGCCATATCTCGCGAACGGATTGACCAATCCGCAAAATTTCTGTTGCATCTGAAAGTAGAAATTCGCCCGATTACAACGGTATGCGCACTTTTCCCCTAGTCGGTTCTAGTTACTCGTTTCGAGCATCAGAACTGCGAAAATTTTGAGTTTCTCAACCGTTTCTTACCTCCAAACTGCCATATCTCGCGAACGGATTGACCAATCCGCAAAATTTCTGTTGCATCTGAAAGTAGAAAGTCGCCCGATTACAACGGTATGCGTACTTTTCCCCTAGACCGCTCTAGTTATGCTTGTCGAGCATCAGAACTGCGAAAATTTTGAGTTTCTCAAGCGTTTCTTACCTCCAAACTGCCATATCTCGCGAACGGATTGACCAATCCGCAAAATTTCTGTTGCATCTGAAAGTAGAAAGTCGCCCGATTACAACGGTATGCGTACTTTTCCCCTAGAACGTTCTAGTTATACTTGTCGAGCATCAGAACTGCGAAAATTTTGAGTTTCTCAAGCGTTTCTTACCTCCAAACTGCCATATCTCGCGAACGGATTGACCAATCCGTAAAATTTCTGTTGCATCTGAAAGTAGAAACTCGCCCGATTACAACGGTATGCGTGCTTTTCCCCTAGGCCGTTCTAGTTATTCGTTTCGAGCATCAGAACTGCGAAAATGTTGAGTTTCTCAAGCGTTTCTTACCTACAAACTGCCATATCTCGCGAACGGATTGACCAATCCTCAAAATTTCTGTTGCATCTGAAAGTAGAAATTCGCCCGATTACAACGGTATGCGTACTTTTCCCCTAGACCGTTCTAGTTATGCTTGTCGAGCATCAGAACTGCGAAAATTTTGAGTTTCTCAAGCGTTTCTTACCTCCAAACTGCCATATCTCGCGAACGGATTGACCAATCCGCAAAATTTCTGTTGCATCTGAAAGTAGAAACTCGCCCGATTACAACGGTAGATGTAGTTTTTCCCTAGGCCGTTCTAGTTATTCGTTTCGAGCATCAGAACTGCGAAAATGTTGAGTTTCTCAAGCGTTTCTTACCTACAAACTGCCATATCTCGCGAACGGATTGACCAATCCCCAAAATTTCTGTTGCATCTGAAAGTAGAAATTCGCCCGATTACAACGGTATGCGCACTTTTCCCCTAGTCGGTTCTAGTTACTCGTTTCGAGCATCAGAACTGCGAAAATTTTGAGTTTCTCAAGCGTTTCTTACCTCCAAACTGCCATATCTCGCGAACGGATTGACTAATCCGCAAAATTTCTGTTGCATCTGAATGTAGAAACTCGCCCGATTACAGCGGTATGCGTACTTTTCCCCTAGGCCGTTCTAGTTATTCGTTTCGAGCATCAGAACTGCGAAAATTTTGAGTTTCTCAAGCGTTTCTTACCTCCAAACTGCCATATCTCGCGAACGGATTGACCAATCCGCAAAATTTCTGTTGCATCTGAAAGTAGAAACTCGCCCGATTACAACGGTATGCGTACTTTTCCCCTAGGCCGTTCTAGTTATTCGTTTCGAGCATCAGAACTGCGAAAATTTTGAGTTTCTCAAGCGTTTCTTACCTCCAAACTGCCATATCTCGCGAACGGATTGACTAATCCGCAAAATTTCTGTTGCATCTGAATGTAGAAACTCGCCCGATTACAGCGGTATGCGTACTTTTCCCCTAGGCCGTTCTAGTTATTCGTTTCGAGCATCAGAACTGCGAAAATTTTGAGTTTCTCAAGCGTTTCTTACCTCCAAACTGCCATATCTCGCGAACGGATTGACCAATCCGCAAAATTTCTGTTGCATCTGAAAGTACAAACTCGCCCGATTACAACGGTATGCCTACTTTTCCCCTAGGCCGTTCTAGTTATTCGTTTCGAGCATCAGAACTGCGAAAATGTTGAGTTTCTCAAGCGTTTCTTACCTACAAACTGCCATATCTCGCGAACGGATTGACCAATCCGCAAAATTTCTGTTGCATCTGAATGTAGAAACTCGCCCGATTACAGCGGTATGCGTACTTTTCCCCTAGGCCGTTCTAGTTATTCGTTTCGAGCATCAGAACTGCGAAAATGTTGAGTTTCTCAAGCGTTTCTTACCTACAAACTGCCATATCTCGCGAACGGATTGACCAATCCTCAAAATTTCTGTTGCATCTGAAAGTAGAAATTCGCCCGATTACAACGGTATGCGTACTTTTCCCCTAGACCGTTCTAGTTATGCTTGTCGAGCATCAGAACTGCGAAAATTTTGAGTTTCTCAAGCGTTTCTTACCTCCAAACTGCCATATCTCGCGAACGGATTGACCAATCCGCAAAATTTCTGTTGCATCTGAAAGTAGAAACTCGCCCGATTACAACGGTAGATGTAGTTTTTCCCTAGGCCGTTCTAGTTATTCGTTTCGAGCATCAGAACTGCGAAAATGTTGAGTTTCTCAAGCGTTTCTTACCTACAAACTGCCATATCTCGCGAACGGATTGACCAATCCCCAAAATTTCTGTTGCATCTGAAAGTAGAAATTCGCCCGATTACAACGGTATGCGCACTTTTCCCCTAGTCGGTTCTAGTTACTCGTTTCGAGCATCAGAACTGCGAAAATTTTGAGTTTCTCAACCGTTTCTTACATCCAAACTGCCATATCTCGCGAACGGATTGACCAATCCGCAAAATTTCTGTTGCATCTGAAAGTAGAAAGTCGCCCGATTACAACGGTATGCGTACTTTTCCCCTAGACCGCTCTAGTTATGCTTGTCGAGCATCAGAACTGCGAAAATTTTGAGTTTCTCAAGCGTTTCTTACCTCCAAACTGCCATATCTCGCGAACGGATTGACCAATCCGCAAAATTTCTGTTGCATCTGAAAGTAGAAAGTCGCCCGATTACAACGGTATGCGTACTTTTCCCCTAGAACGTTCTAGTTATACTTGTCGAGCATCAGAACTGCGAAAATGTTGAGTTTCTCAAGCGTTTCTTACCTACAAACTGCCATATCTCGCGAACGGATTGACCAATCCTCAAAATTTCTGTTGCATCTGAAAGTAGAAATTCGCCCGATTACAACGGTATGCGTACTTTTCCCCTAGACTGTTCTAGTTATGCTTGTCGAGCATCAGAACTGCGAAAATTTTGAGTTTCTCAAGCGTTTCTGACCTCCAAACTGCCATATCTCGCGAACGGATTGACCAATCCGCAAAATTTCTGTTGCATCTGAAAGTAGAAACTCGCCCGATTACAACGGTAGATGTAGTTTTTCCCTAGGCCGTTCTAGTTATTCGTTTCGAGCATCAGAACTGCGAAAATGTTGAGTTTCTCAAGCGTTTCTTACCTACAAACTGCCATATCTCGCGAACGGATTGACCAATCCGCAAAATTTCTGTTGCATCTGAAAGTAGAAATTCGCCCGATTACAACGGTATGCGCACTTTTCCCCTAGTCGGTTCTAGTTACTCGTTTCGAGCATCAGAACTGCGAAAATTTTGAGTTTCTCAACCGTTTCTTACCTCCAAACTGCCATATCTCGCGAACGGATTGACCAATCCGCAAAATTTCTGTTGCATCTGAAAGTAGAAAGTCGCCCGATTACAACGGTATGCGTACTTTTCCCCTAGACCGCTCTAGTTATGCTTGTCGAGCATCAGAACTGCGAAAATTTTGAGTTTCTCAAGCGTTTCTTACCTCCAAACTGCCATATCTCGCGAACGGATTGACCAATCCGCAAAATTTCTGTTGCATCTGAAAGTAGAAAGTCGCCCGATTACAACGGTATGCGTACTTTTCCCCTAGAACGTTCTAGTTATACTTGTCGAGCATCAGAACTGCGAAAATTTTGAGTTTCTCAAGCGTTTCTTACCTCCAAACTGCCATATCTCGCGAACGGATTGACCAATCCGTAAAATTTCTGTTGCATCTGAAAGTAGAAACTCGCCCGATTACAACGGTATGCGTGCTTTTCCCCTAGGCCGTTCTAGTTATTCGTTTCGAGCATCAGAACTGCGAAAATGTTGAGTTTCTCAAGCGTTTCTTACCTACAAACTGCCATATCTCGCGAACGGATTGACCAATCCTCAAAATTTCTGTTGCATCTGAAAGTAGAAATTCGCCCGAGTACAACGGTATGCGTACTTTTCCCCTAGACCGTTCTAGTTATGCTTGTCGAGCATCAGAACTGCGAAAATTTTGAGTTTCTCAAGCGTTTCTTACCTCCAAACTGCCATATCTCGCGAACGGATTGACCAATCCGCAAAATTTCTGTTGCATCTGAAAGTAGAAACTCGCCCGATTACAACGGTAGATGTAGTTTTTCCCTAGGCCGTTCTAGTTATTCGTTTCGAGCATCAGAACTGCGAAAATGTTGAGTTTCTCAAGCGTTTCTTACCTACAAACTGCCATATCTCGCGAACGGATTGACCAATCCGCAAAATTTCTGTTGCATCTGAAAGTAGAAATTCGCCCGATTACAACGGTATGCGCACTTTTCCCCTAGTCGGTTCTAGTTACTCGTTTCGAGCATCAGAACTGCGAAAATTTTGAGTTTCTCAACCGTTTCTTACCTCCAAACTGCCATATCTCGCGAACGGATTGACCAATCCGCAAAATTTCTGTTGCATCTGAAAGTAGAAAGTCGCCCGATTACAACGGTATGCGTACTTTTCCCCTAGACCGCTCTAGTTATGCTTGTCGAGCATCAGAACTGCGAAAATTTTGAGTTTCTCAAGCGTTTCTTACCTCCAAACTGCCATATCTCGCGAACGGATTGACCAATCCGCAAAATTTCTGTTGCATCTGAAAGTAGAAAGTCGCCCGATTACAACGGTATGCGTACTTTTCCCCTAGAACGTTCTAGTTATACTTGTCGAGCATCAGAACTGCGAAAATTTTGAGTTTCTCAAGCGTTTCTTACCTCCAAACTGCCATATCTCGCGAACGGATTGACCAATCCGTAAAATTTCTGTTGCATCTGAAAGTAGAAACTCGCCCGATTACAACGGTATGCGTGCTTTTCCCCTAGGCCGTTCTAGTTATTCGTTTCGAGCATCAGAACTGCGAAAATGTTGAGTTTCTCAAGCGTTTCTTACCTACAAACTGCCATATCTCGCGAACGGATTGACCAATCCTCAAAATTTCTGTTGCATCTGAAAGTAGAAATTCGCCCGAGTACAACGGTATGCGTACTTTTCCCCTAGACCGTTCTAGTTATGCTTGTCGAGCATCAGAACTGCGAAAATTTTGAGTTTCTCAAGCGTTTCTTACCTCCAAACTGCCATATCTCGCGAACGGATTGACCAATCCGCAAAATTTCTGTTGCATCTGAAAGTAGAAAGTCGCCCGATTACAACGGTATGCGTACTTTTCCCCTAGAACGTTCTAGTTATACTTGTCGAGCATCAGAACTGCGAAAATTTTGAGTTTCTCAAGCGTTTCTTACCTCCAAACTGCCATATCTCGCGAACGGATTGACCAATCCGTAAAATTTCTGTTGCATCTGAAAGTAGAAACTCGCCCGATTACAACGGTATGCGTGCTTTTCCCCTAGGCCGTTCTAGTTATTCGTTTCGAGCATCAGAACTGCGAAAATGTTGAGTTTCTCAAGCGTTTCTTACCTACAAACTGCCATATCTCGCGAACGGATTGACCAATCCTCAAAATTTCTGTTGCATCTGAAAGTAGAAATTCGCCCGAGTACAACGGTATGCGTACTTTTCCCCTAGACCGTTCTAGTTATGCTTGTCGAGCATCAGAACTGCGAAAATTTTGAGTTTCTCAAGCGTTTCTTACCTCCAAACTGCCATATCTCGCGAACGGATTGACCAATCCGCAAAATTTCTGTTGCATCTGAAAGTAGAAACTCGCCCGATTACAACGGTAGATGTAGTTTTTCCCTAGGCCGTTCTAGTTATTCGTTTCGAGCATCAGAACTGCGAAAATGTTGAGTTTCTCAAGCGTTTCTTACCTACAAACTGCCATATCTCGCGAACGGATTGACCAATCCGCAAAATTTCTGTTGCATCTGAAAGTAGAAATTCGCCCGATTACAACGGTATGCGCAGTTTTCCCCTAGTCGGTTCTAGTTACTCGTTTCGAGCATCAGAACTGCGAAAATTTTGAGTTTCTCAACCGTTTCTTACCTCCAAACTGCCATATCTCGCGAACGGATTGACCAATCCGCAAAATTTCTGTAGCATCTGAAAGTAGAAATTCGCCCGATTACAACGGTATGCGTACTTTTCCCCTAGACCGTTCTAGTTATGCTTGTCGAGCATCAGAACTGCGAAAATTTTGAGTTTCTCAAGCGTTTCTTACCTCCAAACTGCCATATCTCGCGAACGGATTGACCAATCCGCAAAATTTCTGTTGCATCTGAAAGTAGAAACTCGCCCGATTACAACGGTAGATGTAGTTTTTCCCTAGGCCGTTCTAGTTATTCGTTTCGAGCATCAGAACTGCGAAAATGTTGAGTTTCTCAAGCGTTTCTTACCTACAAACTGCCATATCTCGCGAACGGATTGACCAATCCCCAAAATTTCTGTTGCATCTGAAAGTAGAAATTCGCCCGATTACAACGGTATGCGCACTTTTCCCCTAGTCGGTTCTAGTTACTCGTTTCGAGCATCAGAACTGCGAAAATTTTGAGTTTCTCAACCGTTTCTTACCTCCAAACTGCCATATCTCGCGAACGGATTGACCAATCCGCAAAATTTCTGTTGCATCTGAAAGTAGAAAGTCGCCCGATTACAACGGTATGCGTACTTTTCCCCTAGACCGCTCTAGTTATGCTTGTCGAGCATCAGAACTGCGAAAATTTTGAGTTTCTCAAGCGTTTCTTACCTCCAAACTGCCATATCTCGCGAACGGATTGACCAATCCGCAAAATTTCTGTTGCATCTGAAAGTAGAAAGTCGCCCGATTACAACGGTATGCGTACTTTTCCCCTAGAACGTTCTAGTTATACTTGTCGAGCATCAGAACTGCGAAAATTTTGAGTTTCTCAAGCGTTTCTTACCTCCAAACTGCCATATCTCGCGAACGGATTGACCAATCCGTAAAATTTCTGTTGCATCTGAAAGTAGAAACTCGCCCGATTACAACGGTATGCGTACTTTTCCCCTAGGCCGTTCTAGTTATTCGTTTCGAGCATCAGAACTGCGAAAATGTTGAGTTTCTCAAGCGTTCCTTACCTACAAAATGCCATATCTCGCGAACGGATTGACCAATCCGCAAAATTTCTGTTGCACCTGAAAGTAGAAATTCGCCCGATTACAACGGTGTGCGTACTTTTCCCCTAGACCGTTCTAGTTATGCTTGTCGAGCATCAGAACTGCGAAGATTTTGAGTTTCTCAAGCGTTTCTTACCTCCAAACTGCCATATCTCGCGAACGGATTGACCAATCCGCAAAATTTCTGTTGCATCTGAAAGTAGAAACTCGCCCGATTACAACGGTAGGTGTAGTTTTCCCCTAGGCCGTTCTAGTTATTCGTTTCGAGCATCAGAACTGCGAAAATGTTGAGTTTCTCAAGCGTTTCTTACCTCCAAACTGCCATATCTCGCGAACGGATTGACCAATCCGCAAAATTTCTGTAGCATCTGAAAGTAGAAATTCGCCCGATTACAACGGTATGCGTACTTTTCCCCTAGACCGTTCTAGTTATGCTTGTCGAGCATCAGAACTGCGAAAATTTTGAGTTTCTCAAGCGTTTCTTACCTCCAAACTGCCATATCTCGCGAACGGATTGACCAATCCGCAAAATTTCTGTTGCATCTGAAAGTAGAAACTCGCCCGATTACAACGGTAGATGTAGTTTTTCCCTAGGCCGTTCTAGTTATTCGTTTCGAGCATCAGAACTGCGAAAATGTTGAGTTTCTCAAGCGTTTCTTACCTACAAACTGCCATATCTCGCGAACGGATTGACCAATCCCCAAAATTTCTGTTGCATCTGAAAGTAGAAATTCGCCCGATTACAACGGTATGCGCACTTTTCCCCTAGTCGGTTCTAGTTACTCGTTTCGAGCATCAGAACTGCGAAAATTTTGAGTTTCTCAACCGTTTCTTACCTCCAAACTGCCATATCTCGCGAACGGATTGACCAATCCGCAAAATTTCTGTAGCATCTGAAAGTAGAAATTCGCCCGATTACAACGGTATGCGTACTTTTCCCCTAGACCGTTCTAGTTATGCTTGTCGAGCATCAGAACTGCGAAAATTTTGAGTTTCTCAAGCGTTTCTTACCTCCAAACTGCCATATCTCGCGAACGGATTGACCAATCCACAAAATTTCTGTTGCATCTGAAAGTAGAAACTCGCCCGGTTACAACGGTAGATGTAGTTTTTCCCTAGGCCGTTCTAGTTATTCGTTTCGAGCATCAGAACTGCGAAAATGTTGAGTTTCTCAAGCGTTTCTTACCAACAAACTGCCATATCTCGCGAACGGATTGACCAATCCCCAAAATTTCTGTTGCATCTGAAAGTAGAAATTCGCCCGATTACAACGGTATGCGCACTTTTCCCCTAGTCGGTTCTAGTTACTCGTTTCGAGCATCAGAACTGCGAAAATTTTGAGTTTCTCAACCGTTTCTTACCTCCAAACTGCCATATCTCGCGAACGGATTGACCAATCCGCAAAATTTCTGTTGCATCTGAAAGTAGAAAGTCGCCCGATTACAACGGTATGCGTACTTTTCCCCTAGACCGCTCTAGTTATGCTTGTCGAGCATCAGAACTGCGAAAATTTTGAGTTTCTCAAGCGTTTCTTACCTCCAAACTGCCATATCTCGCGAACGGATTGACCAATCCGCAAAATTTCTGTTGCATCTGAAAGTAGAAAGTCGCCCGATTACAACGGTATGCGTACTTTTCCCCTAGAACGTTCTAGTTATACTTGTCGAGCATCAGAACTGCGAAAATTTTGAGTTTCTCAAGCGTTTCTTACCTCCAAACTGCCATATCTCGCGAACGGATTGACCAATCCGTAAAATTTCTGTTGCATCTGAAAGTAGAAACTCGCCCGATTACAACGGTATGCGTACTTTTCCCCTAGGCCGTTCTAGTTATTCGTTTCGAGCATCAGAACTGCGAAAATGTTGAGTTTCTCAAGCGTTCCTTACCTACAAAATGCCATATCTCGCGAACGGATTGACCAATCCGCAAAATTTCTGTTGCACCTGAAAGTAGAAATTCGCCCGATTACAACGGTGTGCGTACTTTTCCCCTAGACCGTTCTAGTTATGCTTGTCGAGCATCAGAACTGCGAAGATTTTGAGTTTCTCAAGCGTTTCTTACCTCCAAACTGCCATATCTCGCGAACGGATTGACCAATCCGCAAAATTTCTGTTGCATCTGAAAGTAGAAACTCGCCCGATTACAACGGTAGGTGTAGTTTTTCCCTAGGCCGTTCTAGTTATTCGTTTCGAGCATCAGAACTGCGAAAATGTTGAGTTTCTCAAGCGTTTCTTACCTACAAACTGCCATATCTCGCGAACGGATTGACCAATCCCCAAAATTTCTGTTGCATCTGAAAGTAGAAATTCGCCCGATTACAACGGTATGCGCACTTTTCCCCTAGTCGGTTCTAGTTACTCGTTTCGAGCATCAGAACTGCGAAAATTTTGAGTTTCTCAACCGTTTCTTACCTCCAAACTGCCATATCTCGCGAACGGATTGACCAATCCGCAAAATTTCTGTTGCATCTGAAAGTAGAAAGTCGCCCGATTACAACGGTATGCGTACTTTTCCCCTAGACCGCTCTAGTTATGCTTGTCGAGCATCAGAACTGCGAAAATTTTGAGTTTCTCAAGCGTTTCTTACCTCCAAACTGCCATATCTCGCGAACGGATTGACCAATCCGCAAAATTTCTGTTGCATCTGAAAGTAGAAAGTCGCCCGATTACAACGGTATGCGTACTTTTCCCCTAGAACGTTCTAGTTATACTTGTCGAGCATCAGAACTGCGAAAATTTTGAGTTTCTCAAGCGTTTCTTACCTCCAAACTGCCATATCTCGCGAACGGATTGACCAATCCGTAAAATTTCTGTTGCATCTGAAAGTAGAAACTCGCCCGATTACAACGGTATGCGTACTTTTCCCCTAGGCCGTTCTAGTTATTCGTTTCGAGCATCAGAACTGCGAAAATGTTGAGTTTCTCAAGCGTTCCTTACCTACAAAATGCCATATCTCGCGAACGGATTGACCAATCCGCAAAATTTCTGTTGCACCTGAAAGTAGAAATTCGCCCGATTACAACGGTGTGCGTACTTTTCCCCTAGACCGTTCTAGTTATGCTTGTCGAGCATCAGAACTGCGAAGATTTTGAGTTTCTCAAGCGTTTCTTACCTCCAAACTGCCATATCTCGCGAACGGATTGACCAATCCGCAAAATTTCTGTTGCATCTGAAAGTAGAAACTCGCCCGATTACAACGGTAGGTGTAGTTTTCCCCTAGGCCGTTCTAGTTATTCGTTTCGAGCATCAGAACTGCGAAAATGTTGAGTTTCTCAAGCGTTTCTTACCTCCAAACTGCCATATCTCGCGAACGGATTGACCAATCCGCAAAATTTCTGTAGCATCTGAAAGTAGAAATTCGCCCGATTACAACGGTATGCGTACTTTTCCCCTAGACCGTTCTAGTTATGCTTGTCGAGCATCAGAACTGCGAAAATTTTGAGTTTCTCAAGCGTTTCTTACCTCCAAACTGCCATATCTCGCGAACGGATTGACCAATCCGCAAAATTTCTGTTGCATCTGAAAGTAGAAACTCGCCCGATTACAACGGTAGATGTAGTTTTTCCCTAGGCCGTTCTAGTTATTCGTTTCGAGCATCAGAACTGCGAAAATGTTGAGTTTCTCAAGCGTTTCTTACCTACAAACTGCCATATCTCGCGAACGGATTGACCAATCCCCAAAATTTCTGTTGCATCTGAAAGTAGAAATTCGCCCGATTACAACGGTATGCGCACTTTTCCCCTAGTCGGTTCTAGTTACTCGTTTCGAGCATCAGAACTGCGAAAATTTTGAGTTTCTCAACCGTTTCTTACCTCCAAACTGCCATATCTCGCGAACGGATTGACCAATCCGCAAAATTTCTGTAGCATCTGAAAGTAGAAATTCGCCCGATTACAACGGTATGCGTACTTTTCCCCTAGACCGTTCTAGTTATGCTTGTCGAGCATCAGAACTGCGAAAATTTTGAGTTTCTCAAGCGTTTCTTACCTCCAAACTGCCATATCTCGCGAACGGATTGACCAATCCACAAAATTTCTGTTGCATCTGAAAGTAGAAACTCGCCCGGTTACAACGGTAGATGTAGTTTTTCCCTAGGCCGTTCTAGTTATTCGTTTCGAGCATCAGAACTGCGAAAATGTTGAGTTTCTCAAGCGTTTCTTACCAACAAACTGCCATATCTCGCGAACGGATTGACCAATCCCCAAAATTTCTGTTGCATCTGAAAGTAGAAATTCGCCCGATTACAACGGTATGCGCACTTTTCCCCTAGTCGGTTCTAGTTACTCGTTTCGAGCATCAGAACTGCGAAAATTTTGAGTTTCTCAACCGTTTCTTACCTCCAAACTGCCATATCTCGCGAACGGATTGACCAATCCGCAAAATTTCTGTTGCACCTGAAAGTAGAAATTCGCCCGATTACAACGGTGTGCGTACTTTTCCCCTAGACCGTTCTAGTTATGCTTGTCGAGCATCAGAACTGCGAAGATTTTGAGTTTCTCAAGCGTTTCTTACCTCCAAACTGCCATATCTCGCGAACGGATTGACCAATCCGCAAAATTTCTGTTGCATCTGAAAGTAGAAAGTCGCCCGATTACAACGGTATGCGTACTTTTCCCCTAGAACGTTCTAGTTATACTTGTCGAGCATCAGAACTGCGAAAATTTTGAGTTTCTCAAGCGTTTCTTACCTCCAAACTGCCATATCTCGCGAACGGATTGACCAATCCGTAAAATTTCTGTTGCATCTGAAAGTAGAAACTCGCCCGATTACAACGGTATGCGTACTTTTCCCCTAGGCCGTTCTAGTTATTCGTTTCGAGCATCAGAACTGCGAAAATGTTGAGTTTCTCAAGCGTTCCTTACCTACAAAATGCCATATCTCGCGAACGGATTGACCAATCCGCAAAATTTCTGTTGCACCTGAAAGTAGAAATTCGCCCGATTACAACGGTGTGCGTACTTTTCCCCTAGACCGTTCTAGTTATGCTTGTCGAGCATCAGAACTGCGAAGATTTTGAGTTTCTCAAGCGTTTCTTACCTCCAAACTGCCATATCTCGCGAACGGATTGACCAATCCGCAAAATTTCTGTTGCATCTGAAAGTAGAAAGTCGCCCGATTACAACGGTATGCGTACTTTTCCCCTAGAACGTTCTAGTTATACTTGTCGAGCATCAGAACTGCGAAAATTTTGAGTTTCTCAAGCGTTTCTTACCTCCAAACTGCCATATCTCGCGAACGGATTGACCAATCCGTAAAATTTCTGTTGCATCTGAAAGTAGAAACTCGCCCGATTACAACGGTAGGTGTAGTTTTTCCCTAGGCCGTTCTAGTTATTCGTTTCGAGCATCAGAACTGCGAAAATGTTGAGTTTCTCAAGCGTTTCTTACCTACAAACTGCCATATCTCGCGAACGGATTGACCAATCCCCAAAATTTCTGTTGCATCTGAAAGTAGAAATTCGCCCGATTACAACGGTATGCGCACTTTTCCCCTAGTCGGTTCTAGTTACTCGTTTCGAGCATCAGAACTGCGAAAATTTTGAGTTTCTCAACCGTTTCTTACCTCCAAACTGCCATATCTCGCGAACGGATTGACCAATCCGCAAAATTTCTGTAGCATCTGAAAGTAGAAATTCGCCCGATTACAACGGTATGCGTACTTTTCCCCTAGACCGTTCTAGTTATGCTTGTCGAGCATCAGAACTGCGAAAATTTTGAGTTTCTCAAGCGTTTCTTACCTCCAAACTGCCATATCTCGCGAACGGATTGACCAATCCACAAAATTTCTGTTGCATCTGAAAGTAGAAACTCGCCCGATTACAACGGTAGATGTAGTCTTTCCCTAGGCCGTTCTAGTTATTCGTTTCGAGCATCAGAACTGCGAAAATGTTGAGTTTCTCAAGCGTTTCTTACCAACAAACTGCCATATCTCGCGAACGGATTGACCAATCCCCAAAATTTCTGTTGCATCTGAAAGTAGAAATTCGCCCGATTACAACGGTATGCGTACTTTTCCCCTAGACCGTTCTAGTTATGCTTGTCGAGCATCAGAACTGCGAAAATTTTGGGTTCTCAAGCGTTTCTTACCTCCAAACTGCCATATCTCGCGAACGGATTGACCAATCCGCAAAATTTCTGTTGCATCTGAAAGTAGAAACTCGCCCGATTACAACGGTAGATGTAGTTTTTCCCTAGGCCGTTCTAGTTATTCGTTTCGAGCATCAGAACTGCGAAAATGTTGAGTTTCTCAAGCGTTTCTTACCTACAAACTGCCATATCTCGCGAACGGATTGACCAATCCCCAAAATTTCTGTTGCATCTGAAAGTAGAAATTCGCCCGATTACAACGGTATGCGTACTATTCCCCTAGACCGTTCTAGTTATGCTTGTCGAGCATCAGAACTGCGAAAATTTTGAGTTTCTCAACCGTTTCTTACCTCCAAACTGCCATATCTCGCGAACGGATTGACCAATCCGCAAAATTTCTGTAGCATCTGAAAGTAGAAATTCGCCCGATTACAACGGTATGCGTACTTTTCCCCTAGACCGTTCTAGTTATGCTTGTCGAGCATCAGAACTGCGAAAATTTTGAGTTTCTCAAGCGTTTCTTACCTCCAAACTGCCATATCTCGCGAACGGATTGACCAATCCACAAAATTTCTGTTGCATCTGAAAGTAGAAACTCGCCCGATTACAACGGTAGATGTAGTTTTTCCCTAGGCCGTTCTAGTTATTCGTTTCGAGCATCAGAACTGCGAAAATGTTGAGTTTCTCAAGCGTTTCTTACCAACAAACTGCCATATCTCGCGAACGGATTGACCAATCCCCAAAATTTCTGTTGCATCTGAAAGTAGAAATTCGCCCGATTACAACGGTATGCGCACTTTTCCCCTAGTCGGTTCTAGTTACTCGTTTCGAGCATCAGAACTGCGAAAATTTTGAGTTTCTCAACCGTTTCTTACCTCCAAACTGCCATATCTCGCGAACGGATTGACCAATCCGCAAAATTTCTGTTGCATCTGAAAGTAGAAAGTCGCCCGATTACAACGGTATGCGTACTTTTCCCCTAGAACGTTCTAGTTATACTTGTCGAGCATCAGAACTGCGAAAATTTTGAGTTTCTCAAGCGTTTCTTACCTCCAAACTGCCATATCTCGCGAACGGATTGACCAATCCGCAAAATTTCTGTTGCATCTGAAAGTAGAAACTCGCCCGATTACAACGGTAGATGTAGTTTTTCCCTAGGCCGTTCTAGTTATTCGTTTCGAGCATCAGAACTGCGAAAATGTTGAGTTTCTCAAGCGTTTCTTACCTACAAACTGCCATATCTCGCGAACGGATTGACCAATCCCCAAAATTTCTGTTGCATCTGAAAGTAGAAATTCGCCCGATTACAACGGTATGCGCACTTTTCCCCTAGTCGGTTCTAGTTACTCGTTTCGAGCATCAGAACTGCGAAAATTTTGAGTTTCTCAACCGTTTCTTACCTCCAAACTGCCATATCTCGCGAACGGATTGACCAATCCGCAAAATTTCTGTAGCATCTGAAAGTAGAAATTCGCCCGATTACAACGGTATGCGTACTTTTCCCCTAGACCGTTCTAGTTATGCTTGTCGAGCATCAGAACTGCGAAAATTTTGAGTTTCTCAAGCGTTTCTTACCTCCAAACTGCCATATCTCGCGAACGGATTGACCAATCCACAAAATTTCTGTTGCATCTGAAAGTAGAAACTCGCCCGATTACAACGGTAGATGTAGTTTTTCCCTAGGCCGTTCTAGTTATTCGTTTCGAGCATCAGAACTGCGAAAATGTTGAGTTTCTCAAGCGTTTCTTACCAACAAACTGCCATATCTCGCGAACGGATTGACCAATCCCCAAAATTTCTGTTGCATCTGAAAGTAGAAATTCGCCCGATTACAACGGTATGCGCACTTTTCCCCTAGTCGGTTCTAGTTACTCGTTTCGAGCATCAGAACTGCGAAAATTTTGAGTTTCTCAACCGTTTCTTACCTCCAAACTGCCATATCTCGCGAACGGATTGACCAATCCGCAAAATTTCTGTTGCATCTGAAAGTAGAAAGTCGCCCGATTACAACGGTATGCGTACTTTTCCCCTAGAACGTTCTAGTTATACTTGTCGAGCATCAGAACTGCGAAAATTTTGAGTTTCTCAAGCGTTTCTTACCTCCAAACTGCCATATCTCGCGAACGGATTGACCAATCCGTAAAATTTCTGTTGCATCTGAAAGTAGAAACTCGCCCGATTACAACGGTATGCGTACTTTTCCCCTAGGCCGTTCTAGTTATTCGTTTCGAGCATCAGAACTGCGAAAATGTTGAGTTTCTCAAGCGTTCCTTACCTACAAAATGCCATATCTCGCGAACGGATTGACCAATCCGCAAAATTTCTGTTGCACCTGAAAGTAGAAATTCGCCCGATTACAACGTTGTGCGTACTTTTCCCCTAGACCGTTCTAGTTATGCTTGTCGAGCATCAGAACTGCGAAAATTTTGAGTTTCTCAAGCGTTTCTTACCTCCAAACTGCCATATCTCGCGAACGGATTGACCAATCCTCAAAATTTCTGTTGCATCTGAAAGTAGAAACTCGCCCGATTACAACGGTAGGTGTAGTTCTCCCCTAGGCCGTTCTAGTTATTCGTTTCGAGCATCAGAACTGCGAAAATGTTGAGTTTCTCAAGCGTTTCTTACCTACAAACTGCCATATCTCGCGAACGGATTGACCAATCCGCAAAATTTCTGTTGCATCTGAAAGTAGAAATTCGCCCAATTACAAGGGTATGCGCACTTTTCCCCTAGTCGGTTCTAGTTACTCGTTTCGAGCATCAGAACTGCGAAAATTTTGAGTTTCTCAAGCGTTTCTTACCTCCAAACTGCCATATCTCGCGAACGGATTGACCAATCCTCAAAATTTCTGTTGCATCTGAAAGTAGAAATTCGCCCGATTACAACGGTATGCGTACTTTTCCCCTAGACCGTTCTAGTTATGCTTGTCGAGCATCAGAACTGCGAAAATTTTGAGTTTCTCAAGCGTTTCTTACCTCCAAACTGCCATATCTCGCGAACGGATTGACCAATCCGCAAAATTTCTGTTGCATCTGAAAGTAGAAACTCGCCCGATTACAACGGTAGATGTAGTTTTTCCCTAGGCCGTTCTAGTTATTCGTTTCGAGGTATCAGAACTGCGAAAATGTTGAGTTTCTCAAGCGTTTCTTACCTACAAACTGCCATATCTCGCGAACGGATTGACCAATCCCCAAAATTTCTGTTGCATCTGAAAGTAGAAATTCGCCCGATTACAACGGTATGCGCACTTTTCCCCTAGTCGGTTCTAGTTACTCGTTTCGAGCATCAGAACTGCGAAAATTTTGAGTTTCTCAACCGTTTCTTACCTCCAAACTGCCATATCTCGCGAACGGATTGACCAATCCGCAAAATTTCTGTTGCATCTGAAAGTAGAAAGTCGCCCGATTACAACGGTATGCGTACTTTTCCCCTAGACCGCTCTAGTTATGCTTGTCGAGCATCAGAACTGCGAAAATTTTGAGTTTCTCAAGCGTTTCTTACCTCCAAACTGCCATATCTCGCGAACGGATTGACCAATCCGCAAAATTTCTGTTGCATCTGAAAGTAGAAAGTCGCCCGATTACAACGGTATGCCTACTTTTCCCCTAGAACGTTCTAGTTATACTTGTCGAGCATCAGAACTGCGAAAATTTTGAGTTTCTCAAGCGTTTCTTACCTCCAAACTGCCATATCTCGCGAACGGATTGACCAATCCGTAAAATTTCTGTTGCATCTGAAAGTAGAAACTCGCCCGATTACAACGGTATGCGTACTTTTCCCCTAGGCCGTTCTAGTTATTCGTTTCGAGCATCAGAACTGCGAAAATGTTGAGTTTCTCAAGCGTTCCTTACCTACAAAATGCCATATCTCGCGAACGGATTGAACAATCCGCAAAATTTCTGTTGCACCTGAAAGTAGAAATTCGCCCGATTACAACGGTGTGCGTACTTTTCCCCTAGACCGTTCTAGTTATGCTTGTCGAGCATCAGAACTGCGAAGATTTTGAGTTTCTCAAGCGTTTCTTACCTCCAAACTGCCATATCTCGCGAACGGATTGACCAATCCGCAAAATTTCTGTTGCATCTGAAAGTAGAAACTCGCCCGATTACAACGGTATGCGTGCTTTTCCCCTAGGCCGTTCTAGTTATTCGTTTCGAGCATCAGAACTGCGAAAATGTTGAGTTTCTCAAGCGTTTCTTACCTACAAACTGCCATATCTCGCGAACGGATTGACCAATCCTCAAAATTTCTGTTGCATCTGAAAGTAGAAATTCGCCCGATTACAACGGTATGCGTACTTTTCCCCTAGACCGTTCTAGTTATGCTTGTCGAGCATCAGAACTGCGAAAATTTTGAGTTTCTCAAGCGTTTCTTACCTCCAAACTGCCATATCTCGCGAACGGATTGACCAATCCGCAAAATTTCTGTTGCATCTGAAAGTAGAAACTCGCCCGATTACAACGGTAGATGTAGTTTTTCCCTAGGCCGTTCTAGTTATTCGTTTCGAGCATCAGAACTGCGAAAATGTTGAGTTTCTCAAGCGTTTCTTACCTACAAACTGCCATATCTCGCGAACGGATTGACCAATCCGCAAAATTTCTGTTGCATCTGAAAGTAGAAATTCGCCCGATTACAACGGTATGCGCAGTTTTCCCCTAGTCGGTTCTAGTTACTCGTTTCGAGCATCAGAACTGCGAAAATTTTGAGTTTCTCAACCGTTTCTTACCTCCAAACTGCCATATCTCGCGAACGGATTGACCAATCCGCAAAATTTCTGTAGCATCTGAAAGTAGAAATTCGCCCGATTACAACGGTATGCGTACTTTTCCCCTAGACCGTTCTAGTTATGCTTGTCGAGCATCAGAACTGCGAAAATTTTGAGTTTCTCAAGCGTTTCTTACCTCCAAACTGCCATATCTCGCGAACGGATTGACCAATCCGCAAAATTTCTGTTGCATCTGAAAGTAGAAACTCGCCCGATTACAACGGTAGATGTAGTTTTTCCCTAGGCCGTTCTAGTTATTCGTTTCGAGCATCAGAACTGCGAAAATGTTGAGTTTCTCAAGCGTTTCTTACCTACAAACTGCCATATCTCGCGAACGGATTGACCAATCCCCAAAATTTCTGTTGCATCTGAAAGTAGAAATTCGCCCGATTACAACGGTATGCGCACTTTTCCCCTAGTCGGTTCTAGTTACTCGTTTCGAGCATCAGAACTGCGAAAATTTTGAGTTTCTCAACCGTTTCTTACCTCCAAACTGCCATATCTCGCGAACGGATTGACCAATCCGCAAAATTTCTGTTGCATCTGAAAGTAGAAACTCGCCCGATTACAACGGTAGATGTAGTTTTTCCCTAGGCCGTTCTAGTTATTCGTTTCGAGCATCAGAACTGCGAAAATGTTGAGTTTCTCAAGCGTTTCTTACCTACAAACTGCCATATCTCGCGAACGGATTGACCAATCCCCAAAATTTCTGTTGCATCTGAAAGTAGAAATTCGCCCGATTACAACGGTATGCGCACTTTTCCCCTAGTCGGTTCTAGTTACTCGTTTCGAGCATCAGAACTGCGAAAATTTTGAGTTTCTCAACCGTTTCTTACCTCCAAACTGCCATATCTCGCGAACGGATTGACCAATCCGCAAAATTTCTGTAGCATCTGAAAGTAGAAATTCGCCCGATTACAACGGTATGCGTACTTTTCCCCTAGACCGTTCTAGTTATGCTTGTCGAGCATCAGAACTGCGAAAATTTTGAGTTTCTCAAGCGTTTCTTACCTCCAAACTGCCATATCTCGCGAACGGATTGACCAATCCACAAAATTTCTGTTGCATCTGAAAGTAGAAACTCGCCCGGTTACAACGGTAGATGTAGTTTTTCCCTAGGCCGTTCTAGTTATTCGTTTCGAGCATCAGAACTGCGAAAATGTTGAGTTTCTCAAGCGTTTCTTACCAACAAACTGCCATATCTCGCGAACGGATTGACCAATCCCCAAAATTTCTGTTGCATCTGAAAGTAGAAATTCGCCCGATTACAACGGTATGCGCACTTTTCCCCTAGTCGGTTCTAGTTACTCGTTTCGAGCATCAGAACTGCGAAAATTTTGAGTTTCTCAACCGTTTCTTACCTCCAAACTGCCATATCTCGCGAACGGATTGACCAATCCGCAAAATTTCTGTTGCACCTGAAAGTAGAAATTCGCCCGATTACAACGGTGTGCGTACTTTTCCCCTAGACCGTTCTAGTTATGCTTGTCGAGCATCAGAACTGCGAAGATTTTGAGTTTCTCAAGCGTTTCTTACCTCCAAACTGCCATATCTCGCGAACGGATTGACCAATCCGCAAAATTTCTGTTGCATCTGAAAGTAGAAAGTCGCCCGATTACAACGGTATGCGTACTTTTCCCCTAGAACGTTCTAGTTATACTTGTCGAGCATCAGAACTGCGAAAATTTTGAGTTTCTCAAGCGTTTCTTACCTCCAAACTGCCATATCTCGCGAACGGATTGACCAATCCGTAAAATTTCTGTTGCATCTGAAAGTAGAAACTCGCCCGATTACAACGGTATGCGTACTTTTCCCCTAGGCCGTTCTAGTTATTCGTTTCGAGCATCAGAACTGCGAAAATGTTGAGTTTCTCAAGCGTTCCTTACCTACAAAATGCCATATCTCGCGAACGGATTGACCAATCCGCAAAATTTCTGTTGCACCTGAAAGTAGAAATTCGCCCGATTACAACGGTGTGCGTACTTTTCCCCTAGACCGTTCTAGTTATGCTTGTCGAGCATCAGAACTGCGAAGATTTTGAGTTTCTCAAGCGTTTCTTACCTCCAAACTGCCATATCTCGCGAACGGATTGACCAATCCGCAAAATTTCTGTTGCATCTGAAAGTAGAAAGTCGCCCGATTACAACGGTATGCGTACTTTTCCCCTAGAACGTTCTAGTTATACTTGTCGAGCATCAGAACTGCGAAAATTTTGAGTTTCTCAAGCGTTTCTTACCTCCAAACTGCCATATCTCGCGAACGGATTGACCAATCCGTAAAATTTCTGTTGCATCTGAAAGTAGAAACTCGCCCGATTACAACGGTAGGTGTAGTTTTTCCCTAGGCCGTTCTAGTTATTCGTTTCGAGCATCAGAACTGCGAAAATGTTGAGTTTCTCAAGCGTTTCTTACCTACAAACTGCCATATCTCGCGAACGGATTGACCAATCCCCAAAATTTCTGTTGCATCTGAAAGTAGAAATTCGCCCGATTACAACGGTATGCGCACTTTTCCCCTAGTCGGTTCTAGTTACTCGTTTCGAGCATCAGAACTGCGAAAATTTTGAGTTTCTCAACCGTTTCTTACCTCCAAACTGCCATATCTCGCGAACGGATTGACCAATCCGCAAAATTTCTGTAGCATCTGAAAGTAGAAATTCGCCCGATTACAACGGTATGCGTACTTTTCCCCTAGACCGTTCTAGTTATGCTTGTCGAGCATCAGAACTGCGAAAATTTTGAGTTTCTCAAGCGTTTCTTACCTCCAAACTGCCATATCTCGCGAACGGATTGACCAATCCACAAAATTTCTGTTGCATCTGAAAGTAGAAACTCGCCCGATTACAACGGTAGATGTAGTCTTTCCCTAGGCCGTTCTAGTTATTCGTTTCGAGCATCAGAACTGCGAAAATGTTGAGTTTCTCAAGCGTTTCTTACCAACAAACTGCCATATCTCGCGAACGGATTGACCAATCCCCAAAATTTCTGTTGCATCTGAAAGTAGAAATTCGCCCGATTACAACGGTATGCGTACTTTTCCCCTAGACCGTTCTAGTTATGCTTGTCGAGCATCAGAACTGCGAAAATTTTGGGTTCTCAAGCGTTTCTTACCTCCAAACTGCCATATCTCGCGAACGGATTGACCAATCCGCAAAATTTCTGTTGCATCTGAAAGTAGAAACTCGCCCGATTACAACGGTAGATGTAGTTTTTCCCTAGGCCGTTCTAGTTATTCGTTTCGAGCATCAGAACTGCGAAAATGTTGAGTTTCTCAAGCGTTTCTTACCTACAAACTGCCATATCTCGCGAACGGATTGACCAATCCCCAAAATTTCTGTTGCATCTGAAAGTAGAAATTCGCCCGATTACAACGGTATGCGTACTATTCCCCTAGACCGTTCTAGTTATGCTTGTCGAGCATCAGAACTGCGAAAATTTTGAGTTTCTCAACCGTTTCTTACCTCCAAACTGCCATATCTCGCGAACGGATTGACCAATCCGCAAAATTTCTGTAGCATCTGAAAGTAGAAATTCGCCCGATTACAACGGTATGCGTACTTTTCCCCTAGACCGTTCTAGTTATGCTTGTCGAGCATCAGAACTGCGAAAATTTTGAGTTTCTCAAGCGTTTCTTACCTCCAAACTGCCATATCTCGCGAACGGATTGACCAATCCACAAAATTTCTGTTGCATCTGAAAGTAGAAACTCGCCCGATTACAACGGTAGATGTAGTTTTTCCCTAGGCCGTTCTAGTTATTCGTTTCGAGCATCAGAACTGCGAAAATGTTGAGTTTCTCAAGCGTTTCTTACCAACAAACTGCCATATCTCGCGAACGGATTGACCAATCCCCAAAATTTCTGTTGCATCTGAAAGTAGAAATTCGCCCGATTACAACGGTATGCGCACTTTTCCCCTAGTCGGTTCTAGTTACTCGTTTCGAGCATCAGAACTGCGAAAATTTTGAGTTTCTCAACCGTTTCTTACCTCCAAACTGCCATATCTCGCGAACGGATTGACCAATCCGCAAAATTTCTGTTGCATCTGAAAGTAGAAAGTCGCCCGATTACAACGGTATGCGTACTTTTCCCCTAGAACGTTCTAGTTATACTTGTCGAGCATCAGAACTGCGAAAATTTTGAGTTTCTCAAGCGTTTCTTACCTCCAAACTGCCATATCTCGCGAACGGATTGACCAATCCGCAAAATTTCTGTTGCATCTGAAAGTAGAAACTCGCCCGATTACAACGGTAGATGTAGTTTTTCCCTAGGCCGTTCTAGTTATTCGTTTCGAGCATCAGAACTGCGAAAATGTTGAGTTTCTCAAGCGTTTCTTACCTACAAACTGCCATATCTCGCGAACGGATTGACCAATCCCCAAAATTTCTGTTGCATCTGAAAGTAGAAATTCGCCCGATTACAACGGTATGCGCACTTTTCCCCTAGTCGGTTCTAGTTACTCGTTTCGAGCATCAGAACTGCGAAAATTTTGAGTTTCTCAACCGTTTCTTACCTCCAAACTGCCATATCTCGCGAACGGATTGACCAATCCGCAAAATTTCTGTAGCATCTGAAAGTAGAAATTCGCCCGATTACAACGGTATGCGTACTTTTCCCCTAGACCGTTCTAGTTATGCTTGTCGAGCATCAGAACTGCGAAAATTTTGAGTTTCTCAAGCGTTTCTTACCTCCAAACTGCCATATCTCGCGAACGGATTGACCAATCCACAAAATTTCTGTTGCATCTGAAAGTAGAAACTCGCCCGATTACAACGGTAGATGTAGTTTTTCCCTAGGCCGTTCTAGTTATTCGTTTCGAGCATCAGAACTGCGAAAATGTTGAGTTTCTCAAGCGTTTCTTACCAACAAACTGCCATATCTCGCGAACGGATTGACCAATCCCCAAAATTTCTGTTGCATCTGAAAGTAGAAATTCGCCCGATTACAACGGTATGCGCACTTTTCCCCTAGTCGGTTCTAGTTACTCGTTTCGAGCATCAGAACTGCGAAAATTTTGAGTTTCTCAACCGTTTCTTACCTCCAAACTGCCATATCTCGCGAACGGATTGACCAATCCGCAAAATTTCTGTTGCATCTGAAAGTAGAAAGTCGCCCGATTACAACGGTATGCGTACTTTTCCCCTAGAACGTTCTAGTTATACTTGTCGAGCATCAGAACTGCGAAAATTTTGAGTTTCTCAAGCGTTTCTTACCTCCAAACTGCCATATCTCGCGAACGGATTGACCAATCCGTAAAATTTCTGTTGCATCTGAAAGTAGAAACTCGCCCGATTACAACGGTATGCGTACTTTTCCCCTAGGCCGTTCTAGTTATTCGTTTCGAGCATCAGAACTGCGAAAATGTTGAGTTTCTCAAGCGTTCCTTACCTACAAAATGCCATATCTCGCGAACGGATTGACCAATCCGCAAAATTTCTGTTGCACCTGAAAGTAGAAATTCGCCCGATTACAACGTTGTGCGTACTTTTCCCCTAGACCGTTCTAGTTATGCTTGTCGAGCATCAGAACTGCGAAAATTTTGAGTTTCTCAAGCGTTTCTTACCTCCAAACTGCCATATCTCGCGAACGGATTGACCAATCCTCAAAATTTCTGTTGCATCTGAAAGTAGAAACTCGCCCGATTACAACGGTAGGTGTAGTTCTCCCCTAGGCCGTTCTAGTTATTCGTTTCGAGCATCAGAACTGCGAAAATGTTGAGTTTCTCAAGCGTTTCTTACCTACAAACTGCCATATCTCGCGAACGGATTGACCAATCCGCAAAATTTCTGTTGCATCTGAAAGTAGAAATTCGCCCAATTACAAGGGTATGCGCACTTTTCCCCTAGTCGGTTCTAGTTACTCGTTTCGAGCATCAGAACTGCGAAAATTTTGAGTTTCTCAAGCGTTTCTTACCTCCAAACTGCCATATCTCGCGAACGGATTGACCAATCCTCAAAATTTCTGTTGCATCTGAAAGTAGAAATTCGCCCGATTACAACGGTATGCGTACTTTTCCCCTAGACCGTTCTAGTTATGCTTGTCGAGCATCAGAACTGCGAAAATTTTGAGTTTCTCAAGCGTTTCTTACCTCCAAACTGCCATATCTCGCGAACGGATTGACCAATCCGCAAAATTTCTGTTGCATCTGAAAGTAGAAACTCGCCCGATTACAACGGTAGATGTAGTTTTTCCCTAGGCCGTTCTAGTTATTCGTTTCGAGCATCAGAACTGCGAAAATGTTGAGTTTCTCAAGCGTTTCTTACCTACAAACTGCCATATCTCGCGAACGGATTGACCAATCCCCAAAATTTCTGTTGCATCTGAAAGTAGAAATTCGCCCGATTACAACGGTATGCGCACTTTTCCCCTAGTCGGTTCTAGTTACTCGTTTCGAGCATCAGAACTGCGAAAATTTTGAGTTTCTCAACCGTTTCTTACCTCCAAACTGCCATATCTCGCGAACGGATTGACCAATCCGCAAAATTTCTGTTGCATCTGAAAGTAGAAAGTCGCCCGATTACAACGGTATGCGTACTTTTCCCCTAGACCGCTCTAGTTATGCTTGTCGAGCATCAGAACTGCGAAAATTTTGAGTTTCTCAAGCGTTTCTTACCTCCAAACTGCCATATCTCGCGAACGGATTGACCAATCCGCAAAATTTCTGTTGCATCTGAAAGTAGAAAGTCGCCCGATTACAACGGTATGCCTACTTTTCCCCTAGAACGTTCTAGTTATACTTGTCGAGCATCAGAACTGCGAAAATTTTGAGTTTCTCAAGCGTTTCTTACCTCCAAACTGCCATATCTCGCGAACGGATTGACCAATCCGTAAAATTTCTGTTGCATCTGAAAGTAGAAACTCGCCCGATTACAACGGTATGCGTACTTTTCCCCTAGGCCGTTCTAGTTATTCGTTTCGAGCATCAGAACTGCGAAAATGTTGAGTTTCTCAAGCGTTCCTTACCTACAAAATGCCATATCTCGCGAACGGATTGAACAATCCGCAAAATTTCTGTTGCACCTGAAAGTAGAAATTCGCCCGATTACAACGGTGTGCGTACTTTTCCCCTAGACCGTTCTAGTTATGCTTGTCGAGCATCAGAACTGCGAAGATTTTGAGTTTCTCAAGCGTTTCTTACCTCCAAACTGCCATATCTCGCGAACGGATTGACCAATCCGCAAAATTTCTGTTGCATCTGAAAGTAGAAACTCGCCCGATTACAACGGTATGCGTGCTTTTCCCCTAGGCCGTTCTAGTTATTCGTTTCGAGCATCAGAACTGCGAAAATGTTGAGTTTCTCAAGCGTTTCTTACCTACAAACTGCCATATCTCGCGAACGGATTGACCAATCCTCAAAATTTCTGTTGCATCTGAAAGTAGAAATTCGCCCGATTACAACGGTATGCGTACTTTTCCCCTAGACCGTTCTAGTTATGCTTGTCGAGCATCAGAACTGCGAAAATTTTGAGTTTCTCAAGCGTTTCTTACCTCCAAACTGCCATATCTCGCGAACGGATTGACCAATCCGCAAAATTTCTGTTGCATCTGAAAGTAGAAACTCGCCCGATTACAACGGTAGATGTAGTTTTTCCCTAGGCCGTTCTAGTTATTCGTTTCGAGCATCAGAACTGCGAAAATGTTGAGTTTCTCAAGCGTTTCTTACCTACAAACTGCCATATCTCGCGAACGGATTGACCAATCCGCAAAATTTCTGTTGCATCTGAAAGTAGAAATTCGCCCGATTACAACGGTATGCGCAGTTTTCCCCTAGTCGGTTCTAGTTACTCGTTTCGAGCATCAGAACTGCGAAAATTTTGAGTTTCTCAACCGTTTCTTACCTCCAAACTGCCATATCTCGCGAACGGATTGACCAATCCGCAAAATTTCTGTAGCATCTGAAAGTAGAAATTCGCCCGATTACAACGGTATGCGTACTTTTCCCCTAGACCGTTCTAGTTATGCTTGTCGAGCATCAGAACTGCGAAAATTTTGAGTTTCTCAAGCGTTTCTTACCTCCAAACTGCCATATCTCGCGAACGGATTGACCAATCCGCAAAATTTCTGTTGCATCTGAAAGTAGAAACTCGCCCGATTACAACGGTAGATGTAGTTTTTCCCTAGGCCGTTCTAGTTATTCGTTTCGAGCATCAGAACTGCGAAAATGTTGAGTTTCTCAAGCGTTTCTTACCTACAAACTGCCATATCTCGCGAACGGATTGACCAATCCCCAAAATTTCTGTTGCATCTGAAAGTAGAAATTCGCCCGATTACAACGGTATGCGCACTTTTCCCCTAGTCGGTTCTAGTTACTCGTTTCGAGCATCAGAACTGCGAAAATTTTGAGTTTCTCAACCGTTTCTTACCTCCAAACTGCCATATCTCGCGAACGGATTGACCAATCCGCAAAATTTCTGTTGCATCTGAAAGTAGAAAGTCGCCCGATTACAACGGTATGCGTACTTTTCCCCTAGACCGCTCTAGTTATGCTTGTCGAGCATCAGAACTGCGAAAATTTTGAGTTTCTCAAGCGTTTCTTACCTCCAAACTGCCATATCTCGCGAACGGATTGACCAATCCGCAAAATTTCTGTTGCATCTGAAAGTAGAAAGTCGCCCGATTACAACGGTATGCGTACTTTTCCCCTAGAACGTTCTAGTTATACTTGTCGAGCATCAGAACTGCGAAAATTTTGAGTTTCTCAAGCGTTTCTTACCTCCAAACTGCCATATCTCGCGAACGGATTGACCAATCCGTAAAATTTCTGTTGCATCTGAAAGTAGAAACTCGCCCGATTACAACGGTATGCGTACTTTTCCCCTAGGCCGTTCTAGTTATTCGTTTCGAGCATCAGAACTGCGAAAATGTTGAGTTTCTCAAGCGTTCCTTACCTACAAAATGCCATATCTCGCGAACGGATTGACCAATCCGCAAAATTTCTGTTGCACCTGAAAGTAGAAATTCGCCCGATTACAACGGTGTGCGTACTTTTCCCCTAGACCGTTCTAGTTATGCTTGTCGAGCATCAGAACTGCGAAGATTTTGAGTTTCTCAAGCGTTTCTTACCTCCAAACTGCCATATCTCGCGAACGGATTGACCAATCCGCAAAATTTCTGTTGCATCTGAAAGTAGAAACTCGCCCGATTACAACGGTAGGTGTAGTTTTCCCCTAGGCCGTTCTAGTTATTCGTTTCGAGCATCAGAACTGCGAAAATGTTGAGTTTCTCAAGCGTTTCTTACCTACAAACTGCCATATCTCGCGAACGGATTGACCAATCCCCAAAATTTCTGTTGCATCTGAAAGTAGAAATTCGCCCGATTACAACGGTATGCGCACTTTTCCCCTAGTCGGTTCTAGTTACTCGTTTCGAGCATCAGAACTGCGAAAATTTTGAGTTTCTCAACCGTTTCTTACCTCCAAACTGCCATATCTCGCGAACGGATTGACCAATCCGCAAAATTTCTGTAGCATCTGAAAGTAGAAATTCGCCCGATTACAACGGTATGCGTACTTTTCCCCTAGACCGTTCTAGTTATGCTTGTCGAGCATCAGAACTGCGAAAATTTTGAGTTTCTCAAGCGTTTCTTACCTCCAAACTGCCATATCTCGCGAACGGATTGACCAATCCACAAAATTTCTGTTGCATCTGAAAGTAGAAACTCGCCCGGTTACAACGGTAGATGTAGTTTTTCCCTAGGCCGTTCTAGTTATTCGTTTCGAGCATCAGAACTGCGAAAATGTTGAGTTTCTCAAGCGTTTCTTACCAACAAACTGCCATATCTCGCGAACGGATTGACCAATCCCCAAAATTTCTGTTGCATCTGAAAGTAGAAATTCGCCCGATTACAACGGTATGCGCACTTTTCCCCTAGTCGGTTCTAGTTACTCGTTTCGAGCATCAGAACTGCGAAAATTTTGAGTTGTTCAACCGTTTCTTACCTCCAAACTGCCATATCTCGCGAACGGATTGACCAATCCGCAAAATTTCTGTTGCATCTGAAAGTAGAAAGTCGCCCGATTACAACGGTATGCGTACTTTTCCCCTAGACCGCTCTAGTTATGCTTGTCGAGCATCAGAACTGCGAAAATTTTGAGTTTCTCAAGCGTTTCTTACCTCCAAACTGCCATATCTCGCGAACGGATTGACCAATCCGCAAAATTTCTGTTGCATCTGAAAGTAGAAAGTCGCCCGATTACAACGGTATGCGTACTTTTCCCCTAGAACGTTCTAGTTATACTTGTCGAGCATCAGAACTGCGAAAATTTTGAGTTTCTCAAGCGTTTCTTACCTCCAAACTGCCATATCTCGCGAACGGATTGACCAATCCGTAAAATTTCTGTTGCATCTGAAAGTAGAAACTCGCCCGATTACAACGGTATGCGTACTTTTCCCCTAGGCCGTTCTAGTTATTCGTTTCGAGCATCAGAACTGCGAAAATGTTGAGTTTCTCAAGCGTTCCTTACCTACAAAATGCCATATCTCGCGAACGGATTGACCAATCCGCAAAATTTCTGTTGCACCTGAAAGTAGAAATTCGCCCGATTACAACGGTGTGCGTACTTTTCCCCTAGACCGTTCTAGTTATGCTTGTCGAGCATCAGAACTGCGAAGATTTTGAGTTCCTCAAGCGTTTCTTACCTCCAAACTGCCATATCTCGCGAACGGATTGACCAATCCGCAAAATTTCTGTTGCATCTGAAAGTAGAAACTCGCCCGATTACAACGGTAGGTGTAGTTTTTCCCTAGGCCGTTCTAGTTATTCGTTTCGAGCATCAGAACTGCGAAAATGTTGAGTTTCTCAAGCGTTTCTTACCTACAAACTGCCATATCTCGCGAACGGATTGACCAATCCCCAAAATTTCTGTTGCATCTGAAAGTAGAAATTCGCCCGATTACAACGGTATGCGCACTTTTCCCCTAGTCGGTTCTAGTTACTCGTTTCGAGCATCAGAACTGCGAAAATTTTGAGTTTCTCAACCGTTTCTTACCTCCAAACTGCCATATCTCGCGAACGGATTGACCAATCCGCAAAATTTCTGTAGCATCTGAAAGTAGAAATTCGCCCGATTACAACGGTATGCGTACTTTTCCCCTAGACCGTTCTAGTTATGCTTGTCGAGCATCAGAACTGCGAAAATTTTGAGTTTCTCAAGCGTTTCTTACCTCCAAACTGCCATATCTCGCGAACGGATTGACCAATCCGCAAAATTTCTGTTGCATCTGAAAGTAGAAACTCGCCCGATTACAACGGTAGATGTAGTTTTTCCCTAGGCCGTTCTAGTTATTCGTTTCGAGCATCAGAACTGCGAAAATGTTGAGTTTCTCAAGCGTTTCTTACCTACAAACTGCCATATCTCGCGAACGGATTGACCACTCCCCAAAATTTCTGTTGCATCTGAAAGTAGAAATTCGCCCGATTACAACGGTATGCGCACTTTTCCCCTAGTCGGTTCTAGTTACTCGTTTCGAGCATCAGAACTGCGAAAATTTTGAGTTTCTCAACCGTTTCTTACCTCCAAACTGCCATATCTCGCGAACGGATTGACCAATCCGCAAAATTTCTGTTGCATCTGAAAGTAGAAAGTCGCCCGATTACAACGGTATGCGTACTTTTCCCCTAGACCGCTCTAGTTATGCTTGTCGAGCATCAGAACTGCGAAAATTTTGAGTTTCTCAAGCGTTTCTTACCTCCAAACTGCCATATCTCGCGAACGGATTGACCAATCCGCAAAATTTCTGTTGCATCTGAAAGTAGAAAGTCGCCCGATTACAACGGTATGCGTACTTTTCCCCTAGAACGTTCTAGTTATACTTGTCGAGCATCAGAACTGCGAAAATTTTGAGTTTCTCAAGCGTTTCTTACCTCCAAACTGCCATATCTCGCGAACGGATTGACCAATCCGTAAAATTTCTGTTGCATCTGAAAGTAGAAACTCGCCCGATTACAACGGTATGCGTACTTTTCCCCTAGGCCGTTCTAGTTATTCGTTTCGAGCATCAGAACTGCGAAAATGTTGAGTTTCTCAAGCGCTCCTTACCTACAAAATGCCATATCTCGCGAACGGATTGACCAATCCGCAAAATTTCTGTTGCACCTGAAAGTAGAAATTCGCCCGATTACAACGGTGTGCGTACTTTTCCCCTAGACCGTTCTAGTTATGCTTGTCGAGCATCAGAACTGCGAAGATTTTGAGTTTCTCAAGCGTTTCTTACCTCCAAACTGCCATATCTCGCGAACGGATTGACCAATCCGCAAAATTTCTGTTGCATCTGAAAGTAGAAACTCGCCCGATTACAACGGTAGGTGTAGTTTTCCCCTAGGCCGTTCTAGTTATTCGTTTCGAGCATCAGAACTGCGAAAATGTTGAGTTTCTCAAGCGTTTCTTACCTCCAAACTGCCATATCTCGCGAACGGATTGACCAATCCGCAAAATTTCTGTAGCATCTGAAAGATAGAAATTCGCCCGATTACAACGGTATGCGTACTTTTCCCCTAGACCGTTCTAGTTATGCTTGTCGAGCATCAGAACTGCGAAAATTTTGAGTTTCTCAAGCGTTTCTTACCTCCAAACTGCCATATCTCGCGAACGGATTGACCAATCCGCAAAATTTCTGTTGCATCTGAAAGTAGAAACTCGCCCGATTACAACGGTAGATGTAGTTTTTCCCTAGGCCGTTCTAGTTATTCGTTTCGAGCATCAGAACTGCGAAGATGTTGAGTTTCTCAAGCGTTTCTTACCTACAAACTGCCATATCTCGCGAACGGATTGACCAATCCCCAAAATTTCTGTTGCATCTGAAAGTAGAAATTCGCCCGATTACAACGGTATGCGCACTTTTCCCCTAGTCGGTTCTAGTTACTCGTTTCGAGCATCAGAACTGCGAAAATTTTGAGTTTCTCAACCGTTTCTTACCTCCAAACTGCCATATCTCGCGAACGGATTGACCAATCCGCAAAATTTCTGTAGCATCTGAAAGTAGAAATTCGCCCGATTACAACGGTATGCGTACTTTTCCCCTAGACCGTTCTAGTTATGCTTGTCGAGCATCAGAACTGCGAAAATTTTGAGTTTCTCAAGCGTTTCTTACCTCCAAACTGCCATATCTCGCGAACGGATTGACCAATCCACAAAATTTCTGTTGCATCTGAAAGTAGAAACTCGCCCGGTTACAACGGTAGATGTAGTTTTTCCCTAGGCCGTTCTAGTTATTCGTTTCGAGCATCAGAACTGCGAAAATGTTGAGTTTCTCAAGCGTTTCTTACCAACAAACTGCCATATCTCGCGAACGGATTGACCAATCCGCAAAATTTCTGTTGCATCTGAAAGTAGAAAGTCGCCCGATTACAACGGTATGCGCACTTTTCCCCTAGTCGGTTCTAGTTACTCGTTTCGAGCATCAGAACTGCGAAAATTTTGAGTTTCTCAACCGTTTCTTACCTCCAAACTGCCATATCTCGCGAACGGATTGACCAATCCGCAAAATTTCTGTTGCATCTGAAAGTAGAAAGTCGCCCGATTACAACGGTATGCGTACTTTTCCCCTAGACCGCTCTAGTTATGCTTGTCGAGCATCAGAACTGCGAAAATTTTGAGTTTCTCAAGCGTTTCTTACCTCCAAACTGCCATATCTCGCGAACGGATTGACCAATCCGCAAAATTTCTGTTGCATCTGAAAGTAGAAAGTCGCCCGATTACAACGGTATGCGTACTTTTCCCCTAGAACGTTCTAGTTATACTTGTCGAGCATCAGAACTGCGAAAATTTTGAGTTTCTCAAGCGTTTCTTACCTCCAAACTGCCATATCTCGCGAACGGATTGACCAATCCGTAAAATTTCTGTTGCATCTGAAAGTAGAAACTCGCCCGATTACAACGGTATGCGTACTTTTCCCCTAGGCCGTTCTAGTTATTCGTTTCGAGCATCAGAACTGCGAAAATGTTGAGTTTCTCAAGCGTTCCTTACCTACAAAATGCCATATCTCGCGAACGGATTGACCAATCCGCAAAATTTCTGTTGCACCTGAAAGTAGAAATTCGCCCGATTACAACGGTGTGCGTACTTTTCCCCTAGACCGTTCTAGTTATGCTTGTCGAGCATCAGAACTGCGAAGATTTTGAGTTCCTCAAGCGTTTCTTACCTCCAAACTGCCATATCTCGCGAACGGATTGACCAATCCGCAAAATTTCTGTTGCATCTGAAAGTAGAAACTCGCCCGATTACAACGGTAGGTGTAGTTTTTCCCTAGGCCGTTCTAGTTATTCGTTTCGAGCATCAGAACTGCGAAAATGTTGAGTTTCTCAAGCGTTTCTTACCTACAAACTGCCATATCTCGCGAACGGATTGACCAATCCCCAAAATTTCTGTTGCATCTGAAAGTAGAAATTCGCCCGATTACAACGGTATGCGCACTTTTCCCCTAGTCGGTTCTAGTTACTCGTTTCGAGCATCAGAACTGCGAAAATTTTGAGTTTCTCAACCGTTTCTTACCTCCAAACTGCCATATCTCGCGAACGGATTGACCAATCCGCAAAATTTCTGTAGCATCTGAAAGTAGAAATTCGCCCGATTACAACGGTATGCGTACTTTTCCCCTAGACCGTTCTAGTTATGCTTGTCGAGCATCAGAACTGCGAAAATTTTGAGTTTCTCAAGCGTTTCTTACCTCCAAACTGCCATATCTCGCGAACGGATTGACCAATCCGCAAAATTTCTGTTGCATCTGAAAGTAGAAACTCGCCCGATTACAACGGTAGATGTAGTTTTTCCCTAGGCCGTTCTAGTTATTCGTTTCGAGCATCAGAACTGCGAAAATGTTGAGTTTCTCAAGCGTTTCTTACCTACAAACTGCCATATCTCGCGAACGGATTGACCAATCCCCAAAATTTCTGTTGCATCTGAAAGTAGAAATTCGCCCGATTACAACGGTATGCGCACTTTTCCCCTAGTCGGTTCTAGTTACTCGTTTCGAGCATCAGAACTGCGAAAATTTTGAGTTTCTCAACCGTTTCTTACCTCCAAACTGCCATATCTCGCGAACGGATTGACCAATCCGCAAAATTTCTGTTGCATCTGAAAGTAGAAAGTCGCCCGATTACAACGGTATGCGTACTTTTCCCCTAGACCGCTCTAGTTATGCTTGTCGAGCATCAGAACTGCGAAAATTTTGAGTTTCTCAAGCGTTTCTTACCTCCAAACTGCCATATCTCGCGAACGGATTGACCAATCCGCAAAATTTCTGTTGCATCTGAAAGTAGAAAGTCGCCCGATTACAACGGTATGCGTACTTTTCCCCTAGAACGTTCTAGTTATACTTGTCGAGCATCAGAACTGCGAAAATTTTGAGTTTCTCAAGCGTTTCTTACCTCCAAACTGCCATATCTCGCGAACGGATTGACCAATCCGTAAAATTTCTGTTGCATCTGAAAGTAGAAACTCGCCCGATTACAACGGTATGCGTACTTTTCCCCTAGGCCGTTCTAGTTATTCGTTTCGAGCATCAGAACTGCGAAAATGTTGAGTTTCTCAAGCGTTCCTTACCTACAAAATGCCATATCTCGCGAACGGATTGACCAATCCGCAAAATTTCTGTTGCACCTGAAAGTAGAAATTCGCCCGATTACAACGGTGTGCGTACTTTTCCCCTAGACCGTTCTAGTTATGCTTGTCGAGCATCAGAACTGCGAAGATTTTGAGTTTCTCAAGCGTTTCTTACCTCCAAACTGCCATATCTCGCGAACGGATTGACCAATCCACAAAATTTCTGTTGCATCTGAAAGTAGAAACTCGCCCGATTACAACGGTAGATGTAGTTTTTCCCTAGGCCGTTCTAGTTATTCGTTTCGAGCATCAGAACTGCGAAAATGTTGAGTTTCTCAAGCGTTTCTTACCTACAAACTGCCATATCTCGCGAACGGATTGACCAATCCCCAAAATTTCTGTTGCATCTGAAAGTAGAAATTCGCCCGATTACAACGGTATGCGCACTTTTCCCCTAGTCGGTTCTAGTTACTCGTTTCGAGCATCAGAACTGCGAAAATTTTGAGTTTCTCAACCGTTTCTTACCTCCAAACTGCCATATCTCGCGAACGGATTGACCAATCCGCAAAATTTCTGTAGCATCTGAAAGTAGAAATTCGCCCGATTACAACGGTATGCGTACTTTTCCCCTAGACCGTTCTAGTTATGCTTGTCGAGCATCAGAACTGCGAAAATTTTGAGTTTCTCAAGCGTTTCTTACCTCCAAACTGCCATATCTCGCGAACGGTTTGACCAATCCACAAAATTTCTGTTGCATCTGAAAGTAGAAACTCGCCCGATTACAACGGTATGCGTACTTTTCCCCTAGGCCGTTCTAGTTATTCGTTTCGAGCATCAGAACTGCGAAAATGTTGAGTTTCTCAAGCGTTTCTTACCTACAAACTGCCATATCTCGCGAACGGATTGACCAATCCCCAAAATTTCTGTTGCATCTGAAAGTAGAAATTCGCCCGATTACAACGGTATGCGCACTTTTCCCCTAGTCGGTTCTAGTTACTCGTTTCGAGCATCAGAACTGCGAAAATTTTGAGTTTCTCAACCGTTTCTTACCTCCAAACTGCCATATCTCGCGAACGGATTGACCAATCCGCAAAATTTCTGTAGCATCTGAAAGTAGAAATTCGCCCGATTACAACGGTATGCGTACTTTTCCCCTAGACCGTTCTAGTTATGCTTGTCGAGCATCAGAACTGCGAAAATTTTGAGTTTCTCAAGCGTTTCTTACCTCCAAACTGCCATATCTCGCGAACGGATTGACCAATCCACAAAATTTCTGTTGCATCTGAAAGTAGAAACTCGCCCGATTACAACGGTAGATGTAGTTTTTCCCTAGGCCGTTCTAGTTATTCGTTTCGAGCATCAGAACTGCGAAAATGTTGAGTTTCTCAAGCGTTTCTTACCAACAAACTGCCATATCTCGCGAACGGATTGACCAATCCCCAAAATTTCTGTTGCATCTAAAAGTAGAAATTCGCCCGATTACAACGGTATGCGCACTTTTCCCCTAGTCGGTTCTAGTTACTCGTTTCGAGCATCAGAACTGCGAAAATTTTGAGTTTCTCAACCGTTTCTTACCTCCAAACTGCCATATCTCGCGAACGGATTGACCAATCCGCAAAATTTCTGTTGCATCTGAAAGTAGAAACTCGCCCGTTTACAACGGAATGCGTACTTTTCCCCTAGGCCGTTCTAGTTATACTTGTCGAGCATCAGAACTGCGAAAATGTTGAGTTTCTCAAGCGTTTCTTACCTCCAAACTGCCATATCTCGCGAACGGATTGACCAATCCGCAAAATTTCTGTAGCATCTGAAAGTAGAAATTCGCCCGATTACAACGGTATGCGTACTTTTCCCCTAGACCGTTCTAGTTATGCTTGTCGAGCATCAGAACTGCGAAAATTTTGGGTTCTCAAGCGTTTCTTACCTCCAAACTGCCATATCTCGCGAACGGATTGACCAATCCGCAAAATTTCTGTTGCATCTGAAAGTAGAAACTCGCCCGATTACAACGGTAGATGTAGTTTTTCCCTAGGCCGTTCTAGTTATTCGTTTCGAGCATCAGAACTGCGAAAATGTTGAGTTTCTCAAGCGTTTCTTACCTACAAACTGCCATATCTCGCGAACGGATTGACCAATCCCCAAAATTTCTGTTGCATCTGAAAGTAGAAATTCGCCCGATTACAACGGTATGCGTACTATTCCCCTAGACCGTTCTAGTTATGCTTGTCGAGCATCAGAACTGCGAAAATTTTGAGTTTCTCAACCGTTTCTTACCTCCAAACTGCCATATCTCGCGAACGGATTGACCAATCCGCAAAATTTCTGTAGCATCTGAAAGTAGAAATTCGCCCGATTACAACGGTATGCGTACTTTTCCCCTAGACCGTTCTAGTTATGCTTGTCGAGCATCAGAACTGCGAAAATTTTGAGTTTCTCAAGCGTTTCTTACCTCCAAACTGCCATATCTCGCGAACGGATTGACCAATCCACAAAATTTCTGTTGCATCTGAAAGTAGAAACTCGCCCGATTACAACGGTAGATGTAGTTTTTCCCTAGGCCGTTCTAGTTATTCGTTTCGAGCATCAGAACTGCGAAAATGTTGAGTTTCTCAAGCGTTTCTTACCAACAAACTGCCATATCTCGCGAACGGATTGACCAATCCCCAAAATTTCTGTTGCATCTGAAAGTAGAAATTCGCCCGATTACAACGGTATGCGCACTTTTCCCCTAGTCGGTTCTAGTTACTCGTTTCGAGCATCAGAACTGCGAAAATTTTGAGTTTCTCAACCGTTTCTTACCTCCAAACTGCCATATCTCGCGAACGGATTGACCAATCCGCAAAATTTCTGTTGCATCTGAAAGTAGAAAGTCGCCCGATTACAACGGTATGCGTACTTTTCCCCTAGAACGTTCTAGTTATACTTGTCGAGCATCAGAACTGCGAAAATTTTGAGTTTCTCAAGCGTTTCTTACCTCCAAACTGCCATATCTCGCGAACGGATTGACCAATCCGCAAAATTTCTGTTGCATCTGAAAGTAGAAACTCGCCCGATTACAACGGTAGATGTAGTTTTTCCCTAGGCCGTTCTAGTTATTCGTTTCGAGCATCAGAACTGCGAAAATGTTGAGTTTCTCAAGCGTTTCTTACCTACAAACTGCCATATCTCGCGAACGGATTGACCAATCCCCAAAATTTCTGTTGCATCTGAAAGTAGAAATTCGCCCGATTACAACGGTATGCGCACTTTTCCCCTAGTCGGTTCTAGTTACTCGTTTCGAGCATCAGAACTGCGAAAATTTTGAGTTTCTCAACCGTTTCTTACCTCCAAACTGCCATATCTCGCGAACGGATTGACCAATCCGCAAAATTTCTGTAGCATCTGAAAGTAGAAATTCGCCCGATTACAACGGTATGCGTACTTTTCCCCTAGACCGTTCTAGTTATGCTTGTCGAGCATCAGAACTGCGAAAATTTTGAGTTTCTCAAGCGTTTCTTACCTCCAAACTGCCATATCTCGCGAACGGATTGACCAATCCACAAAATTTCTGTTGCATCTGAAAGTAGAAACTCGCCCGATTACAACGGTAGATGTAGTTTTTCCCTAGGCCGTTCTAGTTATTCGTTTCGAGCATCAGAACTGCGAAAATGTTGAGTTTCTCAAGCGTTTCTTACCAACAAACTGCCATATCTCGCGAACGGATTGACCAATCCCCAAAATTTCTGTTGCATCTGAAAGTAGAAATTCGCCCGATTACAACGGTATGCGCACTTTTCCCCTAGTCGGTTCTAGTTACTCGTTTCGAGCATCAGAACTGCGAAAATTTTGAGTTTCTCAACCGTTTCTTACCTCCAAACTGCCATATCTCGCGAACGGATTGACCAATCCGCAAAATTTCTGTTGCATCTGAAAGTAGAAAGTCGCCCGATTACAACGGTATGCGTACTTTTCCCCTAGAACGTTCTAGTTATACTTGTCGAGCATCAGAACTGCGAAAATTTTGAGTTTCTCAAGCGTTTCTTACCTCCAAACTGCCATATCTCGCGAACGGATTGACCAATCCGTAAAATTTCTGTTGCATCTGAAAGTAGAAACTCGCCCGATTACAACGGTATGCGTACTTTTCCCCTAGGCCGTTCTAGTTATTCGTTTCGAGCATCAGAACTGCGAAAATGTTGAGTTTCTCAAGCGTTCCTTACCTACAAAATGCCATATCTCGCGAACGGATTGACCAATCCGCAAAATTTCTGTTGCACCTGAAAGTAGAAATTCGCCCGATTACAACGTTGTGCGTACTTTTCCCCTAGACCGTTCTAGTTATGCTTGTCGAGCATCAGAACTGCGAAAATTTTGAGTTTCTCAAGCGTTTCTTACCTCCAAACTGCCATATCTCGCGAACGGATTGACCAATCCGCAAAATTTCTGTTGCATCTGAAAGTAGAAACTCGCCCGATTACAACGGTAGGTGTAGTTCTCCCCTAGGCCGTTCTAGTTATTCGTTTCGAGCATCAGAACTGCGAAAATGTTGAGTTTCTCAAGCGTTTCTTACCTACAAACTGCCATATCTCGCGAACGGATTGACCAATCCGCAAAATTTCTGTTGCATCTGAAAGTAGAAATTCGCCCAATTACAAGGGTATGCGCACTTTTCCCCTAGTCGGTTCTAGTTACTCGTTTCGAGCATCAGAACTGCGAAAATTTTGAGTTTCTCAAGCGTTTCTTACCTCCAAACTGCCATATCTCGCGAACGGATTGACCAATCCGCAAAATTTCTGTTGCATCTGAAAGTAGAAACTCGCCCAATTACATCGGTATGCGTACTTTTCCCCTAGGCCGTACTGGTTATTCGTTTCGAGCATCAGAACTGTGAAAATTTTGAGTTTCTCAACCGTTTCTTACCTCCAAACTGCCATATATCGCGAACGGATTGACCAATCCGCAAAATTTCTGTTGCATCTGAAAGTAGAATGTCGTCCGATTAGAACGGTATGCGTACTATTCCCCTAGACCGTTCTAGTTATGCTTGTCGAGCATCAGAACTGCGAAAATTTTGAGTTTCTCAAGCGTTTCTTACATCCAAACTGCCATATCTCGCGAACGGATTGACTAATCAGCAAAATTTCTGTTGCATCTGAAAGTAGAAACTCGCCCGATTACAACGGTATGCGTACTTTTCCCCTAGGCCGTTCTAGTTATTCGTTTCGAGCATCAGAACTGCGAAAATTTTGAGTTTCTCAAGCGTTTCTTACCTCCAAACTGCCATATCTCGCGAACGGATTGACAAATCCGCAAAATTTCTGTTGCATCTGAAAGTAGAAACTCGCCCGATTACAACGGTATGCGTACTTTTCCCCTAGTCCGTTCTAGTTATTCGTTTCGAGCATCAGAACTGCGAAAATTTTGAGTTTCTCAAGCGTTTCTTACCTCCAAACTGCCATATCTCGCGAACGGATTGACGAATCCGCAAAATTTCTGTTGCATCTGAAAGTAGAAACTCGCCCGATTACAACGGTATGCGTACTTTTCCCCTAGTCCGTTCTAGTTATTCGTTTCGAGCATCAGAACTGCGAAAATTTTGAGTTTCTCAAGCGTTTCTTACTTCCAAATTGCCATACCTCGCGAACGGATTTAGCAATCCGCAAAATTTCTGTTGCATCTGAAGGTAGAAACTCGCCCGTTTACAACGGTATGCGTACTTTTCCCCTAGACCGTACTAGTTATGCTTGTCGAGCATCAGAACTGCGAAAATTTTGAGTTTCTCAAGCGTTTCTTACCTCCAAACTGCCATATCTCGCGAACGGATTGACCAATCCGCAAAATTTCTGTTGCATCTGAAAGTAGAATGTCGTCCGATTACAACGGTATGCGTACTTTTCCCCTAGACCGGTCTAGTTATGCTTGTCGAGCATCAGAACTGCGAAAATTTTGAGTTTCTCAAGCGTTTCTTACCTCCAAACTGCCATATCTCGCGAACGGATTGACCAATCCGCAAAATTTCTGTTGCATCTGAAAGTAGAAACTCGCCCGATTACAACGGTATGCGTACTTTTCCCCTAGGCCGTTCTAGTTATTCGTTTCGAGCATCAGAACTGCGAAAATTTTGAGTTTCTCAAGCGTTTCTTACATCCAAACTGCCATATCTCGCGAACGGATTGACTAATCAGCAAAATTTCTGTTGCATCTGAAAGTAGAAACTCGCCCGATTACAACGGTATGCGTACTTTTCCCCTAGGCCGTTCTAGTTATTCGTTTCGAGCATCAGAACTGCGAAAATTTTGAGTTTCTCAAGCGTTTCTTACCTCCAAACTGCCATATCTCGCGAACGGATTGACAAATCCGCAAAATTTCTGTTGCATCTGAAAGTAGAAACTCGCCCGATTACAACGGTATGCGTACTTTTCCCCTAGTCCGTTCTAGTTATTCGTTTCGAGCATCAGAACTGCGAAAATTTTGAGTTTCTCAAGCGTTTCTTACCTCCAAACTGCCATATCTCGCGAACGGATTGACGAATCCGCAAAATTTCTGTTGCATCTGAAAGTAGAAACTCGCCCGATTACAACGGTATGCGTACTTTTCCCCTAGTCCGTTCTAGTTATTCGTTTCGAGCATCAGAACTGCGAAAATTTTGAGTTTCTCAAGCGTTTCTTACTTCCAAATTGCCATACCTCGCGAACGGATTTAGCAATCCGCAAAATTTCTGTTGCATCTGAAGGTAGAAACTCGCCCGTTTACAACGGTATGCGTACTTTTCCCCTAGACCGTTCTAGTTATGCTTGTCGAGCATCAGAACTGCGAAAATTTTGAGTTTCTCAAGCGTTTCTTACCTCCAAACTGCCATATCTCGCGAACGGATTGACCAATCCGCAAAATTTCTGTTGCATCTGAAAGTAGAATGTCGTCCGATTACAACGGTATGCGTACTTTTCCCCTAGACCGGTCTAGTTATGCTTGTCGAGCATCAGAACTGCGAAAATTTTGAGTTTCTCAAGCGTTTCTTACCTCCAAACTGCCATATATCGCGAACGGATTGACCAATCCGCAAAATTTCTGTTGCATCTGAAAGTAGAAACTCGCCCGATTACAACGGTATGCGTACTTTTCCCCTAGTCCGTTCTAGTTATTCGTTTCGAGCATCAGAACTGCGAAAATTTTGAGTTTCTCAAGCGTTTCTTACTTCCAAACTGCCATATCTCGCGAACGGATTGACCAATCCGCAAAATTTCTGTTGCATCTGAAAGTAGAAACTCGCCCGATTACAACGGTATGAGTACTTTTCCCCTAGGCCGTTCTAGTTATTCGTTTCGAGCATCAGAACTGCGAAAATTTTGAGTTTCTCAAGCGTTTCTTACTTCCAAACTGCCATATCTCGCGAACGGATTGACCAATCCGCAAAATTTCTGTTGCATCTGAAAGTAGAAACTCGCCCGATTACAACGGTATGCGTACTTTTCCCCTAGTCCGTTCTGGTTATTCGTTTCGAGCATCAGAACTGCGAAAATTTTGAGTTTCTCAAGCGTTTCTTACCTCCAAACTGCCATATCTCGCGAACGGATTGACTAATCCGCAAAGTTTCTGTTGCATCTGAAAGTAGAAACTCACCCGATTACAACGGTATGCGTACTTTTCCCCTAGGCCGTTCTAGTTATTCGTTTCGAGCATCAGAACTGCGAAAATTTTGAGTTTCTCAAGCGTTTCTTACCTCCAAACTGCCATATCTCGCGAACGGATTGACCAATCCGCAAAAATTTCTGTTGCATCTGAAAGTAGAAACTCGCCCGATTACAACGGTATGCGTACTTTTCCCCTAGGCCGTTCTAGTTATTCGTTTCGAGCATCAGAACTGCGAAAATTTTGAGTTTCTCAAGCGTTTCTTACCTCCAAACTGCCATATCTCGCGAACGGATTGACCAATCCGCAAAATTTCTGTTGCATCTGAAAGTAGAAACTCGCCCGATTACAACGGTATGCCTACTTTTCCCCTAGGCCGTTCTAGTTATTCGTTTCGAGCATCAGAACTGCGAAAATTTTGAGTTTCTCAAGCGTTTCTTACTTCCAAATTGCCATACCTCGCGAACGGATTTAGCAATCCGCAAAATTTCTGTTGCATCTGAAGGTAGAAACTCGCCCGTTTACAACGGTATGCGTACTTTTCCCCTAGACCGTTCTAGTTATGCTTGTCGAGCATCAGAACTGCGAAAATTTTGAGTTTCTCAAGCGTTTCTTACCTCCAAACTGCCATATCTCGCGAACGGATTGACCAATCCGCAAAATTTCTGTTGCATCTGAAAGTAGAATGTCGTCCGATTACAACGGTATGCGTACTTTTCCCCTAGACCGGTCTAGTTATGCTTGTCGAGCATCAGAACTGCGAAAATTTTGAGTTTCTCAAGCGTTTCTTACCTCCAAACTGCCATATCTCGCGAACGGATTGACCAATCCGCAAAATTTCTGTTGCATCTGAAAGTAGAAACTCGCCCGATTACAACGGTATGCGTACTTTTCCCCTAGTCCGTTCTAGTTATTCGTTTCGAGCATCAGAACTGCGAAAATTTTGAGTTTCTCAAGCGTTTCTTACTTCCAAACTGCCATATCTCGCGAACGGATTGACCAATCCGCAAAATTTCTGTTGCATCTGAAAGTAGAAACTCGCCCGATTACAACGGTATGAGTACTTTTCCCCTAGGCCGTTCTAGTTATTCGTTTCGAGCATCAGAACTGCGAAAATTTTGAGTTTCTCAAGCGTTTCTTACTACCAAACTGCCATATCTCGCGAACGGATTGACCAATCCGCAAAATTTCTGTTGCATCTGAAAGTAGAAACTCGCCCGATTACAACGGTATGCGTACTTTTCCCCTAGTCCGTTCTGGTTATTCGTTTCGAGCATCAGAACTGCGAAAATTTTGAGTTTCTCAAGCGTTTCTTACCTCCAAACTGCCATATCTCGCGAACGGATTGACTAATCCGCAAAATTTCTGTTGCATCTGAAAGTAGAAACTCACCCGATTACAACGGTATGCGTACTTTTCCCCTAGGCCGTTCTAGTTATTCGTTTCGAGCATCAGAACTGCGAAAATTTTGAGTTTCTCAAGCGTTTCTTACCTCCAAACTGCCATATCTCGCGAACGGATTGACCAATCCGCAAAAATTTCTGTTGCATCTGAAAGTAGAAACTCGCCCGATTACAACGGTATGCGTACTTTTCCCCTAGGCCGTTCTAGTTATTCGTTTCGAGCATCAGAACTGCGAAAATTTTGAGTTTCTCAAGCGTTTCTTACCTCCAAACTGCCATATCTCGCGAACGGATTGACCAATCCGCAAAATTTCTGTTGCATCTGAAAGTAGAAACTCGCCCGATTACAACGGTATGCCTACTTTTCCCCTAGGCCGTTCTAGTTATTCGTTTCGAGCATCAGAACTGCGAAAATGTTGAGTTTCTCAAGCGTTTCTTACCTACAAACTGCCATATCTCGCGAACGGATTGACCAATCCGCAAAATTTCTGTTGCATCTGAAAGTAGAAACACGCCCGATTACAACGGTATGCGTACTTTTCCCCTAGTCCGTTCTGGTTATTCGTTTCGAGCATCAGAACTGCGAAAATTTTGAGTTTCTCAAGCGTTTCTTACCTCCAAACTGCCATATCTCGCGAACGGATTGACTAATCCGCAAAATTTCTGTTGCATCTGAAAGTAGAAACTCACCCGATTACAACGGTATGCGTACTTTTCCCCTAGGCCGTTCTAGTTATTCGTTTCGAGCATCAGAACTGCGAAAATTTTGAGTTTCTCAAGCGTTTCTTACATCCAAACTGCCATATCTCGCGAACGGATTGACCAATCCGCAAAATTTCTGTTGCCTCTGAAAGTAGAATGTCGTCCGATTACAACGGTATGCGTACTTTTCCCCTAGACCGGTCTAGTTATGCTTGTCGAGCATCAGAACTGCGAAAATTTTGAGTTTATCAAGCGTTTCTTACCTCCAAACTGCCATATCTCGCGAACGGATTGACTAATCCGCAAAATTTCTGTTGCATCTGAAAGTAGAAACTCGCCCGATTACAACGGTATGCGTACTTTTCCCCTAGGCCGTTCTAGTTATTCGTTTCGAGCATCAGAAATGCGAAAATTTTGAGTTTCTCAAGCGTTTCTTACCTCCAAACTGCCATATCTCGCGAACGGATTGACCAATCCGCAAAATTTCTGTTGCATCTGAAAGTAGAAACTCGCCCGATTACAACGGTATGCGTACTTTTCCCCTAGTCTGTTCTAGTTATTCGTTTCGAGCATCAGAACTGCGAAAATTTTGAGTTTCTCAAGCGTTTCTTACCCCCAAACTGCCATATCTCGCGAACGGATTGACCAATCCGCAAAATTTCTGTTGCATCTGAAAGTAGAAACTCGCCCGATTACAACGGTATGCGTACTTTTCCCCTAGTCCGTTCTAGTTATTCGTTTCGAGCATCAGAACTGCGAAAATTTTGAGTTTTTCAAGCGTTTCTTACATCCAAATTGCCATACCTCGCGAACGGATTGAGCAATCCGCAAAATTTCTGTTGCATCTGAAGGTAGAAACTCGCCCGTTTACAACGGTATGCGTACTTTTCCCCTAGGCCGTTCTAGTTATGCTTGTCGAGCATCAGAACTGCGAAAATTTTGAGTTTCTCAAGCGTTTCTTACCTCCAAACTGCCATATCTCGCGAACGGATTGACCAATCCGCAAAATTTCTGTTGCATCTGAAAGTAGAAACTTGCCCGATTACAACGGTATGCGTACTTTTCCCCTAGTTCGTACTGGTTATTCGTTTCGAGCATCAGAACTGTAAAAATTTTGAGTTTCTCAACCGTTTCTTACCTCCAAACTGCCATATCTCGCGAACGGATTGACCAATCCGCAAAATTTCTGTTGCATCTGAAAGTAGAAATTCGCCCGATTACAACGGTATGCGTACTTTTCCCCTAGACCGCTCTAGTTATGCTTGTCGAGCACCAGAACTGCGAAAATTTTGAGTTTCTCAAGCGTTTCTTACCTCCAAACTGCCATACCTCGCGAACGGATTGACCAATCCCCAAAATTTCTGTTGCATCTGAAGGTAGAAACTCGCCCGATTACAACGGTATGCGTACTTTTCCCCTAGAACGTTCTGGTTATGCTTGTCGAGCATCAGAACTGCGAAAATTTTGAGTTTCTCAAGCGTTTCTTACCTCCAAACTGCCATATCTCGCGAACGGATTGACCAATCCGTAAAATTTCTGTTGCATCTGAAAGTAGAAACTCGCCCGATTACAACGGTATGCGTACTTTTCCCCTAGGCCGTTCTAGTTATTCGTTTCGAGTATCAGAACTGCGAAAATGTTGAGTTTCTCAAGCGTTTCTTACCTACAAACTGCCATATCTCGCGAACGGATTGACCAATCCTCAAAATTTCTGTTGCATCTGAAAGTAGAAATTCGCCCGATTACAACGGTATGCGTACTTTTCCCCTAGACCGTTCTAGTTATGCTTGTCGAGCATCAGAACTGCGAAAATTTTGAGTTTCTCAAGCGTTTCTTACCTCCAAACTGCCATATCTCGTGAACGGAATGACCAATCCGCAAAATTTCTGTTGCATCTGATAGTAGAAACTCGCCCGATTACAACGGTATGCGTACTTTTCCCCTAGGCCGTTCTGGTTATTCGTTTCGAGCATCAGAACTGTGAAAATTTTGAGTTTCTCAACCGTTTCTTACCTCCAAACTGCCGTATCTCGCGAACCGATTGACCAATCCGCAAAATTTCTGTTGCATCTGAAAGTAGAAAGTCGCCCGATTACAACGGTATGCGTACTTTTCCCCTAGAACGTTCTAGTTATGCTTGTCGAGCATCAGAACTGCGAAAATTTTGAGTTTCTCAAGCGTTTCTTACCTCCAAACTGCCATATCTCGCGAACGGATTGACCAATCCGCAAAATTTCTGTTGCATCTGAAAGTAGAAATTGGCCCGATTACAACGGTATGCGTACTATTCCCCTAGACCGTTCTAGTTATGCTTGTCGAGCATCAGAACTGCGAAAATTTTGAGTTTCTCAAGCGTTTCTTACCTCCAAACTGCCATATCTCGCGAACGGATTGACCAATCCGCAAAATTTCTGTTGCATCTGAAAGTAGAAACTCGCCCGATTACAACGGTATGCGTACTTTTCCCCTAGTTCGTACTGGTTATTCGTTTCGAGTATCAGAACTGTAAAAATTTTGAGTTTCTCAACCGTTTCTTACCTCCAAACTGCCATATCTCGCGAACGGATTGACCAATCCGCAAAATTTCTGTTGCATCTGAAAGTAGAAATTCGCCCGATTACAACGGTATGCGTACTTTTCCCCTAGACCGCTCTAGTTATGCTTGTCGAGCACCAGAACTGCGAAAATTTTGAGTTTCTCAAGCGTTTCTTACCTCCAAACTGCCATACCTCGCGAACGGATTGACCAATCCCCAAAATTTCTGTTGCATCTGAAGGTAGAAACTCGCCCGATTACAACGGTATGCGTACTTTTCCCCTAGAACGTTCTGGTTATGCTTGTCGAGCATCAGAACTGCGAAAATTTTGAGTTTCTCAAGCGTTTCTTACCTCCAAACTGCCATATCTCGCGAACGGATTGACCAATCCGTAAAATTTCTGTTGCATCTGAAAGTAGAAACTCGCCCGATTACAACGGTATGCGTACTTTTCCCCTAGGCCGTTCTAGTTATTCGTTTCGAGTATCAGAACTGCGAAAATGTTGAGTTTCTCAAGCGTTTCTTACCTACAAACTGCCATATCTCGCGAACGGATTGACCAATCCTCAAAATTTCTGTTGCATCTGAAAGTAGAAATTCGCCCGATTACAACGGTATGCGTACTTTTCCCCTAGACCGTTCTAGTTATGCTTGTCGAGCATCAGAACTGCGAAAATTTTGAGTTTCTCAAGCGTTTCTTACCTCCAAACTGCCATATCTCGCGAACGGATTGACCAATCCGCAAAATTTCTGTTGCATCTGAAAGTAGAAACTCGCCCGATTACAACGGTAGATGTAGTTCTTCCCTAGGCCGTTCTAGTTATTCGTTTCGAGCATCAGAACTGCGAAAATGTTGAGTTTCTCAAGCGTTTCTTACCTACAAACTGCCATATCTCGCGAACGGATTGACCAATCCGCAAAATTTCTGTTGCATCTGAAAGTAGAAATTCGCCCGATTACAACGGTATGCGCACTTTTCCCCTAGTCGGTTCTAGTTACTCGTTTCGAGCATCAGAACTGCGAAAATTTTGAGTTTCTCAACCGTTTCTTACCTCCAAACTGCCATATCTCGCGAACGGATTGACCAATCCGCAAAATTTCTGTTGCATCTGAAAGTAGAAAGTCGCCCGATTGCAACGGTATGCGTACTTTTCCCCTAGACCGCTCTAGTTATGCTTGTCGAGCATCAGAACTGCGAAAATTTTGAGTTTCTCAAGCGTTTCTTACCTCCAAACTGCCATATCTCGCGAACGGATTGACCAATCCGTAAAATTTCTGTTGCATCTGAAAGTAGAAACTCGCCCGATTACAACGGTATGCGTGCTTTTCCCCTAGGCCGTTCTAGTTATTCGTTTCGAGCATCAGAACTGCGAAAATGTTGAGTTTCTCAAGCGTTTCTTACCTACAAACTGCCATATCTCGCGAACGGATTGACCAATCCGCAAAATTTCTGTTGCATCTGAAAGTAGAAACTTGCCCGATTACAACGGTATGCGTACTTTTCCCCTAGTCCGTTCTAGTTATTCGTTTCGAGCATCAGAACTGCGAAAATTTTGAGTTTCTCAAGCGTTTCTTTCCTCCAAACTGCCATATCTCGCGAACGGATTGACCAATCCGCAAAATTTCTGTTGCATCTGAAAGTAGAAACTCGCCCGATTACAACGGTATGCGTACTTTTCCCCTAGAACGTTCTAGTTATGCTTGTCGAGCATCAGAACTGCGAAAATTTTGAGTTTCTCAAGCGTTTCTTACCTCCAAACTGCCATATCACGCGAACGGATTGACCAATCCGCAAAATTTCTGTTGCATCTGAAAGTAGAAACTTGCCCGATTACAACGGTATGCGTACTTTTCCCCTAGTCCGTTCTAGTTATTCGTTTCGAGCATCAGAACTGCGAAAATTTTGAGTTTCTCAAGCGTTTCTTTCCTCCAAACTGCCATATCTCGCGAACGGATTGACCAATCCGCAAAATTTCTGTTGCATCTGAAAGTAGAAACTCGCCCGATTACAACGGTATGCGTACTTTTCCCCTAGAACGTTCTAGTTATGCTTGTCGAGCATCAGAACTGCGAAAATTTTGAGTTTCTCAAGCGTTTCTTACCTCCAAACTGCCATATCTCGCGAACGGATTGACCAATCCGCAAAATTTCTGATGCATCTGAAAGTAGAAAGTCGCCCGATTACAACGGTATGCGTACTTTTCCCCTAGAACGTTCTAGTTATGCTTGTCGAGCATCAGAACTGCGAAAATTTTGAGTTTCTCAAGCGTTTCTTACCTCCAAACTGCCATATCTCGTGAACGGAATGACCAATCCGCAAAATTTCTGTTGCATCTGAAAGTAGAAACTCGCCCGATTACAACGGTATGCGTACTTTTCCCCTAGGCCGTTCTGGTTATTCGTTTCGAGCATCAGAACTGTGAAAATTTTGAGTTTCTCAACCGTTTCTTACCTCCAAACTGCCGTATCTCGCGAACCGATTGACCAATCCGCAAAATTTCTGTTGCATCTGAAAGTAGAAAGTCGCCCGATTACAACGGTATGCGTACTTTTCCCCTAGAACGTTCTAGTTATGCTTGTCGAGCATCAGAACTGCGAAAATTTTGAGTTTCTCAAGCGTTTCTTACCTCCAAACTGCCATATCTCGCGAACGGATTGACCAATCCGCAAAATTTCTGTTGCATCTGAAAGTAGAAATTGGCCCGATTACAACGGTATGCGTACTATTCCCCTAGACCGTTCTAGTTATGCTTGTCGAGCATCAGAACTGCGAAAATTTTGAGTTTCTCAAGCGTTTCTTACCTCCAAACTGCCATATCTCGCGAACGGATTGACCAATCCGCAAAATTTCTGTTGCATCTGAAAGTAGAAACTCGCCCGATTACAACGGTATGCGTACTTTTCCCCTAGTTCGTACTGGTTATTCGTTTCGAGCATCAGAACTGTAAAAATTTTGAGTTTCTCAACCGTTTCTTACCTCCAAACTGCCATATCTCGCGAACGGATTGACCAATCCGCAAAATTTCTGTTGCATCTGAAAGTAGAAATTCGCCCGATTACAACGGTATGCGTACTTTTCCCCTAGACCGCTCTAGTTATGCTTGTCGAGCACCAGAACTGCGAAAATTTTGAGTTTCTCAAGCGTTTCTTACCTCCAAACTGCCATACCTCGCGAACGGATTGACCAATCCCCAAAATTTCTGTTGCATCTGAAGGTAGAAACTCGCCCGATTACAACGGTATGCGTACTTTTCCCCTAGAACGTTCTGGTTATGCTTGTCGAGCATCAGAACTGCGAAAATTTTGAGTTTCTCAAGCGTTTCTTACCTCCAAACTGCCATATCTCGCGAACGGATTGACCAATCCGTAAAATTTCTGTTGCATCTGAAAGTAGAAACTCGCCCGATTACAACGGTATGCGTACTTTTCCCCTAGGCCGTTCTAGTTATTCGTTTCGAGTATCAGAACTGCGAAAATGTTGAGTTTCTCAAGCGTTTCTTACCTACAAACTGCCATATCTCGCGAACGGATTGACCAATCCTCAAAATTTCTGTTGCATCTGAAAGTAGAAATTCGCCCGATTACAACGGTATGCGTACTTTTCCCCTAGACCGTTCTAGTTATGCTTGTCGAGCATCAGAACTGCGAAAATTTTGAGTTTCTCAAGCGTTTCTTACCTCCAAACTGCCATATCTCGCGAACGGATTGACCAATCCGCAAAATTTCTGTTGCATCTGAAAGTAGAAACTCGCCCGATTACAACGGTAGATGTAGTTCTTCCCTAGGCCGTTCTAGTTATTCGTTTCGAGCATCAGAACTGCGAAAATGTTGAGTTTCTCAAGCGTTTCTTACCTACAAACTGCCATATCTCGCGAACGGATTGACCAATCCGCAAAATTTCTGTTGCATCTGAAAGTAGAAATTCGCCCGATTACAACGGTATGCGCACTTTTCCCCTAGTCGGTTCTAGTTACTCGTTTCGAGCATCAGAACTGCGAAAATTTTGAGTTTCTCAACCGTTTCTTACCTCCAAACTGCCATATCTCGCGAACGGATTGACCAATCCGCAAAATTTCTGTTGCATCTGAAAGTAGAAAGTCGCCCGATTGCAACGGTATGCGTACTTTTCCCCTAGACCGCTCTAGTTATGCTTGTCGAGCATCAGAACTGCGAAAATTTTGAGTTTCTCAAGCGTTTCTTACCTCCAAACTGCCATATCTCGCGAACGGATTGACCAATCCGTAAAATTTCTGTTGCATCTGAAAGTAGAAACTCGCCCGATTACAACGGTATGCGTGCTTTTCCCCTAGGCCGTTCTAGTTATTCGTTTCGAGCATCAGAACTGCGAAAATGTTGAGTTTCTCAAGCGTTTCTTACCTACAAACTGCCATATCTCGCGAACGGATTGACCAATCCTCAAAATTTCTGTTGCATCTGAAAGTAGAAATTCGCCCGATTACAACGGTATGCGTACTTTTCCCCTAGACCGTTCTAGTTATGCTTGTCGAGCATCAGAACTGCGAAAATTTTGAGTTTCTCAAGCGTTTCTTACCTCCAAACTGCCATATCTCGCGAACGGATTGACCAATCCGCAAAATTTCTGTTGCATCTGAAAGTAGAAACTCGCCCGATTACAACGGTAGATGTAGTTTTTCCCTAGGCCGTTCTAGTTATTCGTTTCGAGCATCAGAACTGCGAAAATGTTGAGTTTCTCAAGCGTTTCTTACCTACAAACTGCCATATCTCGCGAACGGATTGACCAATCCCCAAAATTTCTGTTGCATCTGAAAGTAGAAATTCGCCCGATTACAACGGTATGCGCACTTTTCCCCTAGTCGGTTCTAGTTACTCGTTTCGAGCATCAGAACTGCGAAAATTTTGAGTTTCTCAACCGTTTCTTACATCCAAACTGCCATATCTCGCGAACGGATTGACCAATCCGCAAAATTTCTGTTGCATCTGAAAGTAGAAAGTCGCCCGATTACAACGGTATGCGTTCTTTTCCCCTAGACCGCTCTAGTTATGCTTGTCGAGCATCAGAACTGCGAAAATTTTGAGTTTCTCAAGCGTTTCTTACCTCCAAACTGCCATATCTCGCGAACGGATTGACCAATCCGCAAAATTTCTGTTGCATCTGAAAGTAGAAAGTCGCCCGATTACAACGGTATGCGTACTTTTCCCCTAGAACGTTCTAGTTATACTTGTCGAGCATCAGAACTGCGAAAATGTTGAGTTTCTCAAGCGTTTCTTACCTACAAACTGCCATATCTCGCGAACGGATTGACCAATCCTCAAAATTTCTGTTGCATCTGAAAGTAGAAATTCGCCCGATTACAACGGTATGCGTACTTTTCCCCTAGACCGTTCTAGTTATGCTTGTCGAGCATCAGAACTGCGAAAATTTTGAGTTTCTCAAGCGTTTCTGACCTCCAAACTGCCATATCTCGCGAACGGATTGACCAATCCGCAAAATTTCTGTTGCATCTGAAAGTAGAAACTCGCCCGATTACAACGGTAGATGTAGTTTTTCCCTAGGCCGTTCTAGTTATTCGTTTCGAGCATCAGAACTGCGAAAATGTTGAGTTTCTCAAGCGTTTCTTACCTACAAACTGCCATATCTCGCGAACGGATTGACCAATCCGCAAAATTTCTGTTGCATCTGAAAGTAGAAATTCGCCCGATTACAACGGTATGCGCACTTTTCCCCTAGTCGGTTCTAGTTACTCGTTTCGAGCATCAGAACTGCGAAAATTTTGAGTTTCTCAACCGTTTCTTACCTCCAAACTGCCATATCTCGCGAACGGATTGACCAATCCGCAAAATTTCTGTTGCATCTGAAAGTAGAAAGTCGCCCGATTACAACGGTATGCGTACTTTTCCCCTAGACCGCTCTAGTTATGCTTGTCGAGCATCAGAACTGCGAAAATTTTGAGTTTCTCAAGCGTTTCTTACCTCCAAACTGCCATATCTCGCGAACGGATTGACCAATCCGCAAAATTTCTGTTGCATCTGAAAGTAGAAAGTCGCCCGATTACAACGGTATGCGTACTTTTCCCCTAGAACGTTCTAGTTATACTTGTCGAGCATCAGAACTGCGAAAATTTTGAGTTTCTCAAGCGTTTCCTACCTCCAAACTGCCATATCTCGCGAACGGATTGACCAATCCGTAAAATTTCTGTTGCATCTGAAAGTAGAAACTCGCCCGATTACAACGGTATGCGTGCTTTTCCCCTAGGCCGTTCTAGTTATTCGTTTCGAGCATCAGAACTGCGAAAATGTTGAGTTTCTCAAGCGTTTCTTACCTACAAACTGCCATATCTCGCGAACGGATTGACCAATCCTCAAAATTTCTGTTGCATCTGAAAGTAGAAATTCGCCCGATTACAACGGTATGCGTACTTTTCCCCTAGACCGTTCTAGTTATGCTTGTCGAGCATCAGAACTGCGAAAATTTTGAGTTTCTCAAGCGTTTCTTACCTCCAAACTGCCATATCTCGCGAACGGATTGACCAATCCGCAAAATTTCTGTTGCATCTGAAAGTAGAAACTCGCCCGATTACAACGGTAGATGTAGTTTTTCCCTAGGCCGTTCTAGTTATTCGTTTCGAGCATCAGAACTGCGAAAATGTTGAGTTTCTCAAGCGTTTCTTACCTACAAACTGCCATATCTCGCGAACGGATTGACCAATCCCCAAAATTTCTGTTGCATCTGAAAGTAGAAATTCGCCCGATTACAACGGTATGCGCACTTTTCCCCTAGTCGGTTCTAGTTACTCGTTTCGAGCATCAGAACTGCGAAAATTTTGAGTTTCTCAACCGTTTCTTACCTCCAAACTGCCATATCTCGCGAACGGATTGACCAATCCGCAAAATTTCTGTTGCATCTGAAAGTAGAAAGTCGCCCGATTACAACGGTATGCGTACTTTTCCCCTAGACCGCTCTAGTTATGCTTGTCGAGCATCAGAACTGCGAAAATTTTGAGTTTCTCAAGCGTTTCTTACCTCCAAACTGCCATATCTCGCGAACGGATTGACCAATCCGCAAAATTTCTGTTGCATCTGAAAGTAGAAAGTCGCCCGATTACAACGGTATGCCTACTTTTCCCCTAGAACGTTCTAGTTATACTTGTCGAGCATCAGAACTGCGAAAATTTTGAGTTTCTCAAGCGTTTCTTACCTCCAAACTGCCATATCTCGCGAACGGATTGACCAATCCGTAAAATTTCTGTTGCATCTGAAAGTAGAAACTCGCCCGATTACAACGGTATGCGTACTTTTCCCCTAGGCCGTTCTAGTTATTCGTTTCGAGCATCAGAACTGCGAAAATGTTGAGTTTCTCAAGCGTTCCTTACCTACAAAATGCCATATCTCGCGAACGGATTGAACAATCCGCAAAATTTCTGTTGCACCTGAAAGTAGAAATTCGCCCGATTACAACGGTGTGCGTACTTTTCCCCTAGACCGTTCTAGTTATGCTTGTCGAGCATCAGAACTGCGAAGATTTTGAGTTTCTCAAGCGTTTCTTACCTCCAAACTGCCATATCTCGCGAACGGATTGACCAATCCGCAAAATTTCTGTTGCATCTGAAAGTAGAAACTCGCCCGATTACAACGGTATGCGTGCTTTTCCCCTAGGCCGTTCTAGTTATTCGTTTCGAGCATCAGAACTGCGAAAATGTTGAGTTTCTCAAGCGTTTCTTACCTACAAACTGCCATATCTCGCGAACGGATTGACCAATCCTCAAAATTTCTGTTGCACCTGAAAGTAGAAATTCGCCCGATTACAACGGTATGCGTACTTTTCCCCTAGACCGTTCTAGTTATGCTTGTCGAGCATCAGAACTGCGAAAATTTTGAGTTTCTCAAGCGTTTCTTACCTCCAAACTGCCATATCTCGCGAACGGATTGACCAATCCGCAAAATTTCTGTTGCATCTGAAAGTAGAAACTCGCCCGATTACAACGGTAGATGTAGTTTTTCCCTAGGCCGTTCTAGTTATTCGTTTCGAGCATCAGAACTGCGAAAATGTTGAGTTTCTCAAGCGTTTCTTACCTACAAACTGCCATATCTCGCGAACGGATTGACCAATCCGCAAAATTTCTGTTGCATCTGAAAGTAGAAATTCGCCCGATTACAACGGTATGCGCAGTTTTCCCCTAGTCGGTTCTAGTTACTCGTTTCGAGCATCAGAACTGCGAAAATTTTGAGTTTCTCAACCGTTTCTTACCTCCAAACTGCCATATCTCGCGAACGGATTGACCAATCCGCAAAATTTCTGTAGCATCTGAAAGTAGAAATTCGCCCGATTACAACGGTATGCGTACTTTTCCCCTAGACCGTTCTAGTTATGCTTGTCGAGCATCAGAACTGCGAAAATTTTGAGTTTCTCAAGCGTTTCTTACCTCCAAACTGCCATATCTCGCGAACGGATTGACCAATCCGCAAAATTTCTGTTGCATCTGAAAGTAGAAACTCGCCCGATTACAACGGTAGATGTAGTTTTTCCCTAGGCCGTTCTAGTTATTCGTTTCGAGCATCAGAACTGCGAAAATGTTGAGTTTCTCAAGCGTTTCTTACCTACAAACTGCCATATCTCGCGAACGGATTGACCAATCCCCAAAATTTCTGTTGCATCTGAAAGTAGAAATTCGCCCGATTACAACGGTATGCGCACTTTTCCCCTAGTCGGTTCTAGTTACTCGTTTCGAGCATCAGAACTGCGAAAATTTTGAGTTTCTCAACCGTTTCTTACCTCCAAACTGCCATATCTCGCGAACGGATTGACCAATCCGCAAAATTTCTGTTGCATCTGAAAGTAGAAAGTCGCCCGATTACAACGGTATGCGTACTTTTCCCCTAGACCGCTCTAGTTATGCTTGTCGAGCATCAGAACTGCGAAAATTTTGAGTTTCTCAAGCGTTTCTTACCTCCAAACTGCCATATCTCGCGAACGGATTGACCAATCCGCAAAATTTCTGTTGCATCTGAAAGTAGAAAGTCGCCCGATTACAACGGTATGCGTACTTTTCCCCTAGAACGTTCTAGTTATACTTGTCGAGCATCAGAACTGCGAAAATTTTGAGTTTCTCAAGCGTTTCTTACCTCCAAACTGCCATATCTCGCGAACGGATTGACCAATCCGTAAAATTTCTGTTGCATCTGAAAGTAGAAACTCGCCCGATTACAACGGTATGCGTACTTTTCCCCTAGGCCGTTCTAGTTATTCGTTTCGAGCATCAGAACTGCGAAAATGTTGAGTTTCTCAAGCGTTCCTTACCTACAAAATGCCATATCTCGCGAACGGATTGACCAATCCGCAAAATTTCTGTTGCACCTGAAAGTAGAAATTCGCCCGATTACAACGGTGTGCGTACTTTTCCCCTAGACCGTTCTAGTTATGCTTGTCGAGCATCAGAACTGCGAAGATTTTGAGTTTCTCAAGCGTTTCTTACCTCCAAACTGCCATATCTCGCGAACGGATTGACCAATCCGCAAAATTTCTGTTGCATCTGAAAGTAGAAACTCGCCCGATTACAACGGTAGGTGTAGTTTTCCCCTAGGCCGTTCTAGTTATTCGTTTCGAGCATCAGAACTGCGAAAATGTTGAGTTTCTCAAGCGTTTCTTACCTCCAAACTGCCATATCTCGCGAACGGATTGACCAATCCGCAAAATTTCTGTAGCATCTGAAAGTAGAAATTCGCCCGATTACAACGGTATGCGTACTTTTCCCCTAGACCGTTCTAGTTATGCTTGTCGAGCATCAGAACTGCGAAAATTTTGAGTTTCTCAAGCGTTTCTTACCTCCAAACTGCCATATCTCGCGAACGGATTGACCAATCCGCAAAATTTCTGTTGCATCTGAAAGTAGAAACTCGCCCGATTACAACGGTAGATGTAGTTTTTCCCTAGGCCGTTCTAGTTATTCGTTTCGAGCATCAGAACTGCGAAAATGTTGAGTTTCTCAAGCGTTTCTTACCTACAAACTGCCATATCTCGCGAACGGATTGACCAATCCCCAAAATTTCTGTTGCATCTGAAAGTAGAAATTCGCCCGATTACAACGGTATGCGCACTTTTCCCCTAGTCGGTTCTAGTTACTCGTTTCGAGCATCAGAACTGCGAAAATTTTGAGTTTCTCAACCGTTTCTTACCTCCAAACTGCCATATCTCGCGAACGGATTGACCAATCCGCAAAATTTCTGTAGCATCTGAAAGTAGAAATTCGCCCGATTACAACGGTATGCGTACTTTTCCCCTAGACCGTTCTAGTTATGCTTGTCGAGCATCAGAACTGCGAAAATTTTGAGTTTCTCAAGCGTTTCTTACCTCCAAACTGCCATATCTCGCGAACGGATTGACCAATCCACAAAATTTCTGTTGCATCTGAAAGTAGAAACTCGCCCGGTTACAACGGTAGATGTAGTTTTTCCCTAGGCCGTTCTAGTTATTCGTTTCGAGCATCAGAACTGCGAAAATGTTGAGTTTCTCAAGCGTTTCTTACCAACAAACTGCCATATCTCGCGAACGGATTGACCAATCCCCAAAATTTCTGTTGCATCTGAAAGTAGAAATTCGCCCGATTACAACGGTATGCGCACTTTTCCCCTAGTCGGTTCTAGTTACTCGTTTCGAGCATCAGAACTGCGAAAATTTTGAGTTTCTCAACCGTTTCTTACCTCCAAACTGCCATATCTCGCGAACGGATTGACCAATCCGCAAAATTTCTGTTGCATCTGAAAGTAGAAAGTCGCCCGATTACAACGGTATGCGTACTTTTCCCCTAGACCGCTCTAGTTATGCTTGTCGAGCATCAGAACTGCGAAAATTTTGAGTTTCTCAAGCGTTTCTTACCTCCAAACTGCCATATCTCGCGAACGGATTGACCAATCCGCAAAATTTCTGTTGCATCTGAAAGTAGAAAGTCGCCCGATTACAACGGTATGCGTACTTTTCCCCTAGAACGTTCTAGTTATACTTGTCGAGCATCAGAACTGCGAAAATTTTGAGTTTCTCAAGCGTTTCTTACCTCCAAACTGCCATATCTCGCGAACGGATTGACCAATCCGTAAAATTTCTGTTGCATCTGAAAGTAGAAACTCGCCCGATTACAACGGTATGCGTACTTTTCCCCTAGGCCGTTCTAGTTATTCGTTTCAAGCATCAGAACTGCGAAAATGTTGAGTTTCTCAAGCGTTCCTTACCTACAAAATGCCATATCTCGCGAACGGATTGACCAATCCGCAAAATTTCTGTTGCACCTGAAAGTAGAAATTCGCCCGATTACAACGGTGTGCGTACTTTTCCCCTAGACCGTTCTAGTTATGCTTGTCGAGCATCAGAACTGCGAAGATTTTGAGTTTCTCAAGCGTTTCTTACCTCCAAACTGCCATATCTCGCGAACGGATTGACCAATCCGCAAAATTTCTGTTGCTTCTGAAAGTAGAAACTCGCCCGATTACAACGGTAGGTGTAGTTTTTCCCTAGGCCGTTCTAGTTATTCGTTTCGAGCATCAGAACTGCGAAAATGTTGAGTTTCTCAACCGTTTCTTACCTCCAAACTGCCATATCTCGCGAACGGATTGACCAATCCGCAAAATTTCTGTAGCATCTGAAAGTAGAAATTCGCCCGATTACAACGGTATGCGTACTTTTCCCCTAGACCGTTCTAGTTATGCTTGTCGAGCATCAGAACTGCGAAAATTTTGAGTTTCTCAAGCGTTTCTTACCTCCAAACTGCCATATCTCGCGAACGGATTGACCAATCCACAAAATTTCTGTTGCATCTGAAAGTAGAAACTCGCCCGATTACAACGGTAGATGTAGTTTTTCCCTAGGCCGTTCTAGTTATTCGTTTCGAGCATCAGAACTGCGAAAATGTTGAGTTTCTCAAGCGTTTCTTACCAACAAACTGCCATATCTCGCGAACGGATTGACCAATCCCCAAAATTTCTGTTGCATCTGAAAGTAGAAATTCGCCCGATTACAACGGTATGCGCACTTTTCCCCTAGTCGGTTCTAGTTACTCGTTTCGAGCATCAGAACTGCGAAAATTTTGAGTTTCTCAACCGTTTCTTACCTCCAAACTGCCATATCTCGCGAACGGATTGACCAATCCGCAAAATTTCTGTTGCATCTGAAAGTAGAAAGTCGCCCGATTACAACGGTATGCGTACTTTTCCCCTAGACCGCTCTAGTTATGCTTGTCGAGCATCAGAACTGCGAAAATTTTGAGTTTCTCAAGCGTTTCTTACCTCCAAACTGCCATATCTCGCGAACGGATTGACCAATCCGCAAAATTTCTGTTGCATCTGAAAGTAGAAAGTCGCCCGATTACAACGGTATGCGTACTTTTCCCCTAGAACGTTCTAGTTATACTTGTCGAGCATCAGAACTGCGAAAATTTTGAGTTTCTCAAGCGTTTCTTACCTCCAAACTGCCATATCTCGCGAACGGATTGACCAATCCGTAAAATTTCTGTTGCATCTGAAAGTAGAAACTCGCCCGATTACAACGGTATGCGTACTTTTCCCCTAGGCCGTTCTAGTTATTCGTTTCGAGCATCAGAACTGCGAAAATGTTGAGTTTCTCAAGCGTTTCTTACCTCCAAACTGCCATATCTCGCGAACGGATTGACCAATCCGCAAAATTTCTGTTGCACCTGAAAGTAGAAATTCGCCCGATTACAACGGTGTGCGTACTTTTCCCCTAGACCGTTCTAGTTATGCTTGTCGAGCATCAGAACTGCGAAGATTTTGAGTTTCTCAAGCGTTTCTTACCTCCAAACTGCCATATCTCGCGAACGGATTGACCAATCCGCAAAATTTCTGTTGCTTCTGAAAGTAGAAACTCGCCCGATTACAACGGTAGGTGTAGTTTTTCCCTAGGCCGTTCTAGTTATTCGTTTCGAGCATCAGAACTGCGAAAATGTTGAGTTTCTCAACCGTTTCTTACCTCCAAACTGCCATATCTCGCGAACGGATTGACCAATCCGCAAAATTTCTGTAGCATCTGAAAGTAGAAATTCGCCCGATTACAACGGTATGCGTACTTTTCCCCTAGACCGTTCTAGTTATGCTTGTCGAGCATCAGAACTGCGAAAATTTTGAGTTTCTCAAGCGTTTCTTACCTCCAAACTGCCATATCTCGCGAACGGATTGACCAATCCACAAAATTTCTGTTGCATCTGAAAGTAGAAACTCGCCCGATTACAACGGTAGATGTAGTTTTTCCCTAGGCCGTTCTAGTTATTCGTTTCGAGCATCAGAACTGCGAAAATGTTGAGTTTCTCAAGCGTTTCTTACCAACAAACTGCCATATCTCGCGAACGGATTGACCAATCCCCAAAATTTCTGTTGCATCTGAAAGTAGAAATTCGCCCGATTACAACGGTATGCGCACTTTTCCCCTAGTCGGTTCTAGTTACTCGTTTCGAGCATCAGAACTGCGAAAATTTTGAGTTTCTCAACCGTTTCTTACCTCCAAACTGCCATATCTCGCGAACGGATTGACCAATCCGCAAAATTTCTGTTGCATCTGAAAGTAGAAAGTCGCCCGATTACAACGGTATGCGTACTTTTCCCCTAGACCGCTCTAGTTATGCTTGTCGAGCATCAGAACTGCGAAAATTTTGAGTTTCTCAAGCGTTTCTTACCTCCAAACTGCCATATCTCGCGAACGGATTGACCAATCCGCAAAATTTCTGTTGCATCTGAAAGTAGAAAGTCGCCCGATTACAACGGTATGCGTACTTTTCCCCTAGAACGTTCTAGTTATACTTGTCGAGCATCAGAACTGCGAAAATTTTGAGTTTCTCAAGCGTTTCTTACCTCCAAACTGCCATATCTCGCGAACGGATTGACCAATCCGTAAAATTTCTGTTGCATCTGAAAGTAGAAACTCGCCCGATTACAACGGTATGCGTACTTTTCCCCTAGGCCGTTCTAGTTATTCGTTTCGAGCATCAGAACTGCGAAAATGTTGAGTTTCTCAAGCGTTTCTTACCTCCAAACTGCCATATCTCGCGAACGGATTGACCAATCCGCAAAATTTCTGTTGCATCTGAAAGTAGAAACTCGCCCGATTACAACGGTAGATGTAGTTTTTCCCTAGGCCGTTCTAGTTATTCGTTTCGAGCATCAGAACTGCGAAAATGTTGAGTTTCTCAAGCGTTTCTTACCTACAAACTGCCATATCTCGCGAACGGATTGACCAATCCCCAAAATTTCTGTTGCATCTGAAAGTAGAAATTCGCCCGATTACAACGGTATGCGCACTTTTCCCCTAGTCGGTTCTAGTTACTCGTTTCGAGCATCAGAACTGCGAAAATTTTGAGTTTCTCAACCGTTTCTTACCTCCAAACTGCCATATCTCGCGAACGGATTGACCAATCCGCAAAATTTCTGTAGCATCTGAAAGTAGAAATTCGCCCGATTACAACGGTATGCGTACTTTTCCCCTAGACCGTTCTAGTTATGCTTGTCGAGCATCAGAACTGCGAAAATTTTGAGTTTCTCAAGCGTTTCTTACCTCCAAACTGCCATATCTCGCGAACGGATTGACCAATCCACAAAATTTCTGTTGCATCTGAAAGTAGAAACTCGCCCGATTACAACGGTAGATGTAGTTTTTCCCTAGGCCGTTCTAGTTATTCGTTTCGAGCATCAGAACTGCGAAAATGTTGAGTTTCTCAAGCGTTTCTTACCAACAAACTGCCATATCTCGCGAACGGATTGACCAATCCCCAAAATTTCTGTTGCATCTGAAAGTAGAAATTCGCCCGATTACAACGGTATGCGCACTTTTCCCCTAGTCGGTTCTAGTTACTCGTTTCGAGCATCAGAACTGCGAAAATTTTGAGTTTCTCAACCGTTTCTTACCTCCAAACTGCCATATCTCGCGAACGGATTGACCAATCCGCAAAATTTCTGTTGCATCTGAAAGTAGAAAGTCGCCCGATTACAACGGTATGCGTACTTTTCCCCTAGACCGCTCTAGTTATGCTTGTCGAGCATCAGAACTGCGAAAATTTTGAGTTTCTCAAGCGTTTCTTACCTCCAAACTGCCATATCTCGCGAACGGATTGACCAATCCGCAAAATTTCTGTTGCATCTGAAAGTAGAAAGTCGCCCGATTACAACGGTATGCGTACTTTTCCCCTAGAACGTTCTAGTTATACTTGTCGAGCATCAGAACTGCGAAAATTTTGAGTTTCTCAAGCGTTTCTTACCTCCAAACTGCCATATCTCGCGAACGGATTGACCAATCCGTAAAATTTCTGTTGCATCTGAAAGTAGAAACTCGCCCGATTACAACGGTATGCGTACTTTTCCCCTAGGCCGTTCTAGTTATTCGTTTCGAGCATCAGAACTGCGAAAATGTTGAGTTTCTCAAGCGTTCCTTACCTACAAAATGCCATATCTCGCGAACGGATTGACCAATCCGCAAAATTTCTGTTGCACCTGAAAGTAGAAATTCGCCCGATTACAACGGTGTGCGTACTTTTCCCCTAGACCGTTCTAGTTATGCTTGTCGAGCATCAGAACTGCGAAGATTTTGAGTTTCTCAAGCGTTTCTTACCTCCAAACTGCCATATCTCGCGAACGGATTGACCAATCCGCAAAATTTCTGTTGCATCTGAAAGTAGAAACTCGCCCGATTACAACGGTAGATGTAGTTTTTCCCTAGGCCGTTCTAGTTATTCGTTTCGAGCATCAGAACTGCGAAAATGTTGAGTTTCTCAAGCGTTTCTTACCTACAAACTGCCATATCTCGCGAACGGATTGACCAATCCCCAAAATTTCTGTTGCATCTGAAAGTAGAAATTCGCCCGATTACAACGGTATGCGCACTTTTCCCCTAGTCGGTTCTAGTTACTCGTTTCGAGCATCAGAACTGCGAAAATTTTGAGTTTCTCAACCGTTTCTTACCTCCAAACTGCCATATCTCGCGAACGGATTGACCAATCCGCAAAATTTCTGTAGCATCTGAAAGTAGAAATTCGCCCGATTACAACGGTATGCGTACTTTTCCCCTAGACCGTTCTAGTTATGCTTGTCGAGCATCAGAACTGCGAAAATTTTGAGTTTCTCAAGCGTTTCTTACCTCCAAACTGCCATATCTCGCGAACGGATTGACCAATCCACAAAATTTCTGTTGCATCTGAAAGTAGAAACTCGCCCGATTACAACGGTAGATGTAGTTTTTCCCTAGGCCGTTCTAGTTATTCGTTTCGAGCATCAGAACTGCGAAAATGTTGAGTTTCTCAAGCGTTTCTTACCAACAAACTGCCATATCTCGCGAACGGATTGACCAATCCCCAAAATTTCTGTTGCATCTAAAAGTAGAAATTCGCCCGATTACAACGGTATGCGCACTTTTCCCCTAGTCGGTTCTAGTTACTCGTTTCGAGCATCAGAACTGCGAAAATTTTGAGTTTCTCAACCGTTTCTTACCTCCAAACTGCCATATCTCGCGAACGGATTGACCAATCCGCAAAATTTCTGTTGCATCTGAAAGTAGAAACTCGCCCGTTTACAACGGAATGCGTACTTTTCCCCTAGGCCGTTCTAGTTATACTTGTCGAGCATCAGAACTGCGAAAATGTTGAGTTTCTCAAGCGTTTCTTACCTCCAAACTGCCATATCTCGCGAACGGATTGACCAATCCGCAAAATTTCTGTAGCATCTGAAAGTAGAAATTCGCCCGATTACAACGGTATGCGTACTTTTCCCCTAGACCGTTCTAGTTATGCTTGTCGAGCATCAGAACTGCGAAAATTTTGGGTTCTCAAGCGTTTCTTACCTCCAAACTGCCATATCTCGCGAACGGATTGACCAATCCGCAAAATTTCTGTTGCATCTGAAAGTAGAAACTCGCCCGATTACAACGGTAGATGTAGTTTTTCCCTAGGCCGTTCTAGTTATTCGTTTCGAGCATCAGAACTGCGAAAATGTTGAGTTTCTCAAGCGTTTCTTACCTACAAACTGCCATATCTCGCGAACGGATTGACCAATCCCCAAAATTTCTGTTGCATCTGAAAGTAGAAATTCGCCCGATTACAACGGTATGCGTACTATTCCCCTAGACCGTTCTAGTTATGCTTGTCGAGCATCAGAACTGCGAAAATTTTGAGTTTCTCAACCGTTTCTTACCTCCAAACTGCCATATCTCGCGAACGGATTGACCAATCCGCAAAATTTCTGTAGCATCTGAAAGTAGAAATTCGCCCGATTACAACGGTATGCGTACTTTTCCCCTAGACCGTTCTAGTTATGCTTGTCGAGCATCAGAACTGCGAAAATTTTGAGTTTCTCAAGCGTTTCTTACCTCCAAACTGCCATATCTCGCGAACGGATTGACCAATCCACAAAATTTCTGTTGCATCTGAAAGTAGAAACTCGCCCGATTACAACGGTAGATGTAGTTTTTCCCTAGGCCGTTCTAGTTATTCGTTTCGAGCATCAGAACTGCGAAAATGTTGAGTTTCTCAAGCGTTTCTTACCAACAAACTGCCATATCTCGCGAACGGATTGACCAATCCCCAAAATTTCTGTTGCATCTGAAAGTAGAAATTCGCCCGATTACAACGGTATGCGCACTTTTCCCCTAGTCGGTTCTAGTTACTCGTTTCGAGCATCAGAACTGCGAAAATTTTGAGTTTCTCAACCGTTTCTTACCTCCAAACTGCCATATCTCGCGAACGGATTGACCAATCCGCAAAATTTCTGTTGCATCTGAAAGTAGAAAGTCGCCCGATTACAACGGTATGCGTACTTTTCCCCTAGAACGTTCTAGTTATACTTGTCGAGCATCAGAACTGCGAAAATTTTGAGTTTCTCAAGCGTTTCTTACCTCCAAACTGCCATATCTCGCGAACGGATTGACCAATCCGCAAAATTTCTGTTGCATCTGAAAGTAGAAACTCGCCCGATTACAACGGTAGATGTAGTTTTTCCCTAGGCCGTTCTAGTTATTCGTTTCGAGCATCAGAACTGCGAAAATGTTGAGTTTCTCAAGCGTTTCTTACCTACAAACTGCCATATCTCGCGAACGGATTGACCAATCCCCAAAATTTCTGTTGCATCTGAAAGTAGAAATTCGCCCGATTACAACGGTATGCGCACTTTTCCCCTAGTCGGTTCTAGTTACTCGTTTCGAGCATCAGAACTGCGAAAATTTTGAGTTTCTCAACCGTTTCTTACCTCCAAACTGCCATATCTCGCGAACGGATTGACCAATCCGCAAAATTTCTGTAGCATCTGAAAGTAGAAATTCGCCCGATTACAACGGTATGCGTACTTTTCCCCTAGACCGTTCTAGTTATGCTTGTCGAGCATCAGAACTGCGAAAATTTTGAGTTTCTCAAGCGTTTCTTACCTCCAAACTGCCATATCTCGCGAACGGATTGACCAATCCACAAAGTTTCTGTTGCATCTGAAAGTAGAAACTCGCCCGATTACAACGGTAGATGTAGTTTTTCCCTAGGCCGTTCTAGTTATTCGTTTCGAGCATCAGAACTGCGAAAATGTTGAGTTTCTCAAGCGTTTCTTACCAACAAACTGCCATATCTCGCGAACGGATTGACCAATCCCCAAAATTTCTGTTGCATCTGAAAGTAGAAATTCGCCCGATTACAACGGTATGCGCACTTTTCCCCTAGTCGGTTCTAGTTACTCGTTTCGAGCATCAGAACTGCGAAAATTTTGAGTTTCTCAACCGTTTCTTACCTCCAAACTGCCATATCTCGCGAACGGATTGACCAATCCGCAAAATTTCTGTTGCATCTGAAAGTAGAAAGTCGCCCGTTTACAACGGAATGCGTACTTTTCCCCTAGGCCGTTCTAGTTATACTTGTCGAGCATCAGAACTGCGAAAATGTTGAGTTTCTCAAGCGTTTCTTACCTCCAAACTGCCATATCTCGCGAACGGATTGACCAATCCGCAAAATTTCTGTTGCATCTGAAAGTAGAAACTCGCCCGATTACAACGGTAGATGTAGTTTTTCCCTAGGCCGTTCTAGTTATTCGTTTCGAGCATCAGAACTGCGAAAATGTTGAGTTTCTCAAGCGTTTCTTACCTACAAACTGCCATATCTCGCGAACGGATTGACCAATCCCCAAAATTTCTGTTGCATCTGAAAGTAGAAATTCGCCCGATTACAACGGTATGCGTACTATTCCCCTAGACCGTTCTAGTTATGCTTGTCGAGCATCAGAACTGCGAAAATTTTGAGTTTCTCAACCGTTTCTTACCTCCAAACTGCCATATCTCGCGAACGGATTGACCAATCCGCAAAATTTCTGTAGCATCTGAAAGTAGAAATTCGCCCGATTACAACGGTATGCGTACTTTTCCCCTAGACCGTTCTAGTTATGCTTGTCGAGCATCAGAACTGCGAAAATTTTGAGTTTCTCAAGCGTTTCTTACCTCCAAACTGCCATATCTCGCGAACGGATTGACCAATCCACAAAATTTCTGTTGCATCTGAAAGTAGAAACTCGCCCGATTACAACGGTAGATGTAGTTTTTCCCTAGGCCGTTCTAGTTATTCGTTTCGAGCATCAGAACTGCGAAAATGTTGAGTTTCTCAAGCGTTTCTTACCAACAAACTGCCATATCTCGCGAACGGATTGACCAATCCCCAAAATTTCTGTTGCATCTGAAAGTAGAAATTCGCCCGATTACAACGGTATGCGCACTTTTCCCCTAGTCGGTTCTAGTTACTCGTTTCGAGCATCAGAACTGCGAAAATTTTGAGTTTCTCAACCGTTTCTTACCTCCAAACTGCCATATCTCGCGAACGGATTGACCAATCCGCAAAATTTCTGTTGCATCTGAAAGTAGAAAGTCGCCCGATTACAACGGTATGCGTACTTTTCCCCTAGAACGTTCTAGTTATACTTGTCGAGCATCAGAACTGCGAAAATTTTGAGTTTCTCAAGCGTTTCTTACCTCCAAACTGCCATATCTCGCGAACGGATTGACCAATCCGCAAAATTTCTGTTGCATCTGAAAGTAGAAACTCGCCCGATTACAACGGTAGATGTAGTTTTTCCCTAGGCCGTTCTAGTTATTCGTTTCGAGCATCAGAACTGCGAAAATGTTGAGTTTCTCAAGCGTTTCTTACCTACAAACTGCCATATCTCGCGAACGGATTGACCAATCCCCAAAATTTCTGTTGCATCTGAAAGTAGAAATTCGCCCGATTACAACGGTATGCGCACTTTTCCCCTAGTCGGTTCTAGTTACTCGTTTCGAGCATCAGAACTGCGAAAATTTTGAGTTTCTCAACCGTTTCTTACCTCCAAACTGCCATATCTCGCGAACGGATTGACCAATCCGCAAAATTTCTGTAGCATCTGAAAGTAGAAATTCGCCCGATTACAACGGTATGCGTACTTTTCCCCTAGACCGTTCTAGTTATGCTTGTCGAGCATCAGAACTGCGAAAATTTTGAGTTTCTCAAGCGTTTCTTACCTCCAAACTGCCATATCTCGCGAACGGATTGACCAATCCACAAAGTTTCTGTTGCATCTGAAAGTAGAAACTCGCCCGATTACAACGGTAGATGTAGTTTTTCCCTAGGCCGTTCTAGTTATTCGTTTCGAGCATCAGAACTGCGAAAATGTTGAGTTTCTCAAGCGTTTCTTACCAACAAACTGCCATATCTCGCGAACGGATTGACCAATCCCCAAAATTTCTGTTGCATCTGAAAGTAGAAATTCGCCCGATTACAACGGTATGCGCACTTTTCCCCTAGTCGGTTCTAGTTACTCGTTTCGAGCATCAGAACTGCGAAAATTTTGAGTTTCTCAACCGTTTCTTACCTCCAAACTGCCATATCTCGCGAACGGATTGACCAATCCGCAAAATTTCTGTTGCATCTGAAAGTAGAAAGTCGCCCGATTACAACGGTATGCGTACTTTTCCCCTAGACCGTTCTAGTTATGCTTGTCGAGCATCAGAACTGCGAAAATTTTGAGTTTCTCAAGCGTTTCTTACCTCCAAACTGCCATATCTCGCGAACGGATTGACCAATCCACAAAGTTTCTGTTGCATCTGAAAGTAGAAACTCGCCCGATTACAACGGTAGATGTAGTTTTTCCCTAGGCCGTTCTAGTTATTCGTTTCGAGCATCAGAACTGCGAAAATTTTGAGTTTTTCAAGCGTTTCTTACTTCCAAATTGCCATACCTCGCGAACGGATTGAGCAATCCGCAAAATTTCTGTTGCATCTGAAGGTAGAAACTCGCCCGTTTACAACGGTATGCGTACTTTTCCCCTAGGCCGTTCTAGTTATGCTTGTCGAGCATCAGAAATGCGAAAATTTTGAGTTTCTCAAGCGTTTCTTACATCCAAACTGCCATATCTCGCGAACGGATTGACCAATCCGCAAAATTTCTGTTGCCTCTGAAAGTAGAATGTCGTCCGATTACAACGGTATGCGTACTTTTCCCCTAGACCGGTCTAGTTATGCTTGTCGAGCATCAGAACTGCGAAAATGTTGAGTTTCTCAACCGTTTCTTACCTCCAAACTGCCATATCTCGCGAACGGATTGACCAATCCGCAAAATTTCTGTTGCATCTGAAAGTAGAAAGTCGCCCGATTACAACGGTATGCGTACTTTTCCCCTAGAACGTTCTAGTTATACTTGTCGAGCATCAGAACTGCGAAAATTTTGAGTTTCTCAAGCGTTTCTTACCTCCAAACTGCCATATCTCGCGAACGGATTGACCAATCCGCAAAATTTCTGTTGCATCTGAAAGTAGAAACTCGCCCGATTACAACGGTAGATGTAGTTTTTCCCTAGGCCGTTCTAGTTATTCGTTTCGAGCATCAGAACTGCGAAAATGTTGAGTTTCTCAAGCGTTTCTTACCTACAAACTGCCATATCTCGCGAACGGATTGACCAATCCCCAAAATTTCTGTTGCATCTGAAAGTAGAAATTCGCCCGATTACAACGGTATGCGCACTTTTCCCCTAGTCGGTTCTAGTTACTCATTCGAGCATCAGAACTGCGAAAATTTTGAGTTTCTCAACCGTTTCTTACCTCCAAACTGCCATATCTCGCGAACGGATTGACCAATCCGCAAAATTTCTGTAGCATCTGAAAGTAGAAATTCGCCCGATTACAACGGTATGCGTACTTTTCCCCTAGACCGTTCTAGTTATGCTTGTCGAGCATCAGAACTGCGAAAATTTTGAGTTTCTCAAGCGTTTCTTACCTCCAAACTGCCATATCTCGCGAACGGATTGACCAATCCACAAAGTTTCTGTTGCATCTGAAAGTAGAAACTCGCCCGATTACAACGGTAGATGTAGTTTTTCCCTAGGCCGTTCTAGTTATTCGTTTCGAGCATCAGAACTGCGGAAATGTTGAGTTTCTCAAGCGTTTCTTACCAACAAACTGCCATATCTCGCGAACGGATTGACCAATCCCCAAAATTTCTGTTGCATCTGAAAGTAGAAATTCGCCCGATTACAACGGTATGCGCACTTTTCCCCTAGTCGGTTCTAGTTACTCGTTTCGAGCATCAGAACTGCGAAAATTTTGAGTTTCTCAACCGTTTCTTACCTCCAAACTGCCATATCTCGCGAACGGATTGACCAATCCGCAAAATTTCTGTTGCATCTGAAAGTAGAAAGTCGCCCGATTACAACGGTATGCGTACTTTTCCCCTAGAACGTTCTAGTTATACTTGTCGAGCATCAGAACTGCGAAAATTTTGAGTTTCTCAAGCGTTTCTTACCTCCAAACTGCCATATCTCGCGAACGGATTGACCAATCCGTAAAATTTCTGTTGCATCTGAAAGTAGAAACTCGCCCGATTACAACGGTATGCGTACTTTTCCCCTAGGCCGTTCTAGTTATTCGTTTCGAGCATCAGAACTGCGAAAATGTTGAGTTTCTCAAGCGTTCCTTACCTACAAAATGCCATATCTCGCGAACGGATTGACCAATCCGCAAAATTTCTGTTGCACCTGAAAGTAGAAATTCGCCCGATTACAACGTTGTGCGTACTTTTCCCCTAGACCGTTCTAGTTATGCTTGTCGAGCATCAGAACTGCGAAAATTTTGAGTTTCTCAAGCGTTTCTTACCTCCAAACTGCCATATCTCGCGAACGGATTGACCAATCCGCAAAATTTCTGTTGCATCTGAAAGTAGAAACTCGCCCGATTACAACGGTAGGTGTAGTTCTCCCCTAGGCCGTTCTAGTTATTCGTTTCGAGCATCAGAACTGCGAAAATGTTGAGTTTCTCAAGCGTTTCTTACCTACAAACTGCCATATCTCGCGAACGGATTGACCAATCCGCAAAATTTCTGTTGCATCTGAAAGTAGAAATTCGCCCAATTACAAGGGTATGCGCACTTTTCCCCTAGTCGGTTCTAGTTACTCGTTTCGAGCATCAGAACTGCGAAAATTTTGAGTTTCTCAAGCGTTTCTTACCTCCAAACTGCCATATCTCGCGAACGGATTGACCAATCCGCAAAATTTCTGTTGCATCTGAAAGTAGAAACTCGCCCAATTACATCGGTATGCGTACTTTTCCCCTAGGCCGTACTGGTTATTCGTTTCGAGCATCAGAACTGTGAAAATTTTGAGTTTCTCAACCGTTTCTTACCTCCAAACTGCCATATATCGCGAACGGATTGACCAATCCGCAAAATTTCTGTTGCATCTGAAAGTAGAATGTCGTCCGATTAGAACGGTATGCGTACTATTCCCCTAGACCGTTCTAGTTATGCTTGTCGAGCATCAGAACTGCGAAAATTTTGAGTTTCTCAAGCGTTTCTTACATCCAAACTGCCATATCTCGCGAACGGATTGACTAATCAGCAAAATTTCTGTTGCATCTGAAAGTAGAAACTCGCCCGATTACAACGGTATGCGTACTTTTCCCCTAGGCCGTTCTAGTTATTCGTTTCGAGCATCAGAACTGCGAAAATTTTGAGTTTCTCAAGCGTTTCTTACCTCCAAACTGCCATATCTCGCGAACGGATTGACAGATCCGCAAAATTTCTGTTGCATCTGAAAGTAGAAACTCGCCCGATTACAACGGTATGCGTACTTTTCCCCTAGTCCGTTCTAGTTATTCGTTTCGAGCATCAGAACTGCGAAAATTTTGAGTTTCTCAAGCGTTTCTTACCTCCAAACTGCCATATCTCGCGAACGGATTGACGAATCCGCAAAATTTCTGTTGCATCTGAAAGTAGAAACTCGCCCGATTACAACGGTATGCGTACTTTTCCCCTAGTCCGTTCTAGTTATTCGTTTCGAGCATCAGAACTGCGAAAATTTTGAGTTTCTCAAGCGTTTCTTACTTCCAAATTGCCATACCTCGCGAACGGATTTAGCAATCCGCAAAATTTCTGTTGCATCTGAAGGTAGAAACTCGCCCGTTTACAACGGTATGCGTACTTTTCCCCTAGACCGTTCTAGTTATGCTTGTCGAGCATCAGAACTGCGAAAATTTTGAGTTTCTCAAGCGTTTCTTACCTCCAAACTGCCATATCTCGCGAACGGATTGACCAATCCGCAAAATTTCTGTTGCATCTGAAAGTAGAATGTCGTCCGATTACAACGGTATGCGTACTTTTCCCCTAGACCGGTCTAGTTATGCTTGTCGAGCATCAGAACTGCGAAAATTTTGAGTTTCTCAAGCGTTTCTTACCTCCAAACTGCCATATCTCGCGAACGGATTGACCAATCCGCAAAATTTCTGTTGCATCTGAAAGTAGAAACTCGCCCGATTACAACGGTATGCGTACTTTTCCCCTAGTCCGTTCTAGTTATTCGTTTCGAGCATCAGAACTGCGAAAATTTTGAGTTTCTCAAGCGTTTCTTACTTCCAAACTGCCATATCTCGCGAACGGATTGACCAATCCGCAAAATTTCTGTTGCATCTGAAAGTAGAAACTCGCCCGATTACAACGGTATGAGTACTTTTCCCCTAGGCCGTTCTAGTTATTCGTTTCGAGCATCAGAACTGCGAAAATTTTGAGTTTCTCAAGCGTTTCTTACTTCCAAACTGCCATATCTCGCGAACGGATTGACCAATCCGCAAAATTTCTGTTGCATCTGAAAGTAGAAACTCGCCCGATTACAACGGTATGCGTACTTTTCCCCTAGTCCGATCTGGTTATTCGTTTCGAGCATCAGAACTGCGAAAATTTTGAGTTTCTCAAGCGTTTCTTACCTCCAAACTGCCATATCTCGCGAACGGATTGACTAATCCGCAAAATTTCTGTTGCATCTGAAAGTAGAAACTCACCCGATTACAACGGTATGCGTACTTTTCCCCTAGGCCGTTCTAGTTATTCGTTTCGAGCATCAGAACTGCGAAAATTTTGAGTTTCTCAAGCGTTTCTTACCTCCAAACTGCCATATCTCGCGAACGGATTGACCAATCCGCAAAAATTTCTGTTGCATCTGAAAGTAGAAACTCGCCCGATTACAACGGTATGCGTACTTTTCCCCTAGGCCGTTCTAGTTATTCGTTTCGAGCATCAGAACTGCGAAAATTTTGAGTTTCTCAAGCGTTTCTTACCTCCAAACTGCCATATCTCGCGAACGGATTGACCAATCCGCAAAATTTCTGTTGCATCTGAAAGTAGAAACTCGCCCGATTACAACGGTATGCCTACTTTTCCCCTAGGCCGTTCTAGTTATTCGTTTCGAGCATCAGAACTGCGAAAATGTTGAGTTTCTCAAGCGTTTCTTACCTACAAACTGCCATATCTCGCGAACGGATTGACCAATCCGCAAAATTTCTGTTGCATCTGAAAGTAGAAACACGCCCGATTACAACGGTATGCGTACTTTTCCCCTAGTCCGTTCTGGTTATTCGTTTCGAGCATCAGAACTGCGAAAATTTTGAGTTTCTCAAGCGTTTCTTACCTCCAAACTGCCATATCTCGCGAACGGATTGACTAATCCGCAAAATTTCTGTTGCATCTGAAAGTAGAAACTCACCCGATTACAACGGTATGCGTACTTTTCCCCTAGGCCGTTCTAGTTATTCGTTTCGAGCATCAGAACTGCGAAAATTTTGAGTTTCTCAAGCGTTTCTTACCTCCAAACTGCCATATCTCGCGAACGGATTGACCAATCCGCAAAATTTCTGTTGCGTCTGAAAGTAGAAACTCGCCCGATTACAACGGTATGCGTACTTTTCCCCTAGGCCGTTCTAGTTATTCGTTTCGAGCATCAGAACTGCGAAAATTTTGAGTTTTTCAAGCGTTTCTTACTTCCAAATTGCCATACCTCGCGAACGGATTGAGCAATCCGCAAAATTTCTGTTGCATCTGAAGGTAGAAACTCGCCCGTTTACAACGGTATGCGTACTTTTCCCCTAGGCCGTTCTAGTTATGCTTGTCGAGCATCAGAAATGCGAAAATTTTGAGTTTCTCAAGCGTTTCTTACATCCAAACTGCCATATCTCGCGAACGGATTGACCAATCCGCAAAATTTCTGTTGCCTCTGAAAGTAGAATGTCGTCCGATTACAACGGTATGCGTACTTTTCCCCTAGACCGGTCTAGTTATGCTTGTCGAGCATCAGAACTGCGAAAATTTTGAGTTTATCAAGCGTTTCTTACCTCCAAACTGCCATATCTCGCGAACGGATTGACTAATCCGCAAAATTTCTGTTGCATCTGAAAGTAGAAACTCGCCCGATTACAACGGTATGCGTACTTTTCCCCTAGGCCGTTCTAGTTATTCGTTTCGAGCATCAGAAATGCGAAAATTTTGAGTTTCTCAAGCGTTTCTTACCTCCAAACTGCCATATCTCGCGAACGGATTGACCAATCCGCAAAATTTCTGTTGCATCTGAAAGTAGAAACTCGCCCGATTACAACGGTATGCGTACTTTTCCCCTAGTCTGTTCTAGTTATTCGTTTCGAGCATCAGAACTGCGAAAATTTTGAGTTTCTCAAGCGTTTCTTACCCCCAAACTGCCATATCTCGCGAACGGATTGACCAATCCGCAAAATTTCTGTTGCATCTGAAAGTAGAAACTCGCCCGATTACAACGGTATGCGTACTTTTCCCCTAGTCCGTTCTAGTTATTCGTTTCGAGCATCAGAACTGCGAAAATTTTGAGTTTTTCAAGCGTTTCTTACATCCAAATTGCCATACCTCGCGAACGGATTGAGCAATCCGCAAAATTTCTGTTGCATCTGAAGGTAGAAACTCGCCCGTTTACAACGGTATGCGTACTTTTCCCCTAGGCCGTTCTAGTTATGCTTGTCGAGCATCAGAACTGCGAAAATTTTGAGTTTCTCAAGCGTTTCTTACCTCCAAACTGCCATATCTCGCGAACGGATTGATCAATCCGCAAAATTTCTGTTGCATCTGAAAGTAGAATGTCGTCCGATTACAACGGTATGCGTACTTTTCCCCTAGACCGTTCTAGTTATGCTTGTCGAGCATCAGAACTGCGAAAATTTTGAGTTTATCAAGCGTTTCTTACCTCCAAACTGCCATATCTCGCGAACGGATTGACTAATCCGCAAAATTTCTGTTGCATCTGAAAGTAGAAACTCGCCCGATTACAACGGTATGCGTACTTTTCCCCTAGGCCGTTCTAGTTATTCGTTTCGAGCATCAGAACTGCGAAAATTTTGAGTTTCTCAAGCGTTTCTTACCTCCAAACTGCCATATCTCGCGAACGGATTGACCAATCCGCAAAATTTCTGTTGCATCTGAAAGTAGAAACTCGCCCGATTACAACGGTATGAGTACTTTTCCCCTAGTCCGTTCTAGTTATTCGTTTCGAGCATCAGAACTGCGAAAATTTTGAGTTTCTCAAGCGTTTCTTACCTCCAAATTGCCATATCTCGCGAACGGATTGACCAATCCGCAAAATTTCTGTTGCATCTGAAAGTAGAAACTCGCCCGATTACAACGGTATGCGTACTTTTCCCCTAGTCCGTTCTAGTTATTCGTTTCGAGCATCAGAACTGCGAAAATTTTGAGTTTTTCAAGCGTTTCTTACTTCCAAATTGCCATACCTCGCGAACGGATTGAGCAATCCGCAAAATTTCTGTTGCTTCTGAAGGTAGAAACTCGCCCGTTTACAACGGTATGCGTACTTTTCCCCTAGGCCGTTCTAGTTATTCGTTTCGAGCATCAGAACTGCGAAAATGTTGAGTTTCTCAAGCGTTTCTTACCTACAAACTGCCATATCTCGCGAACGGATTGACCAATCCGCAAAATTTCTGTTGCATCTGAAGGTAGAAACTCGCCCGATTACAACGGTATGCGTACTTTTCCCCTAGTCCGTTCTAGTTATTCGTTTCGAGCATCAGAACTGCGAAAATTTTGAGTTTTTCAAGCGTTTCTTACTTCCAATTTGCCATACCTCGCGAACGGATTGAGCAATCCGCAAAATTTCTGTTGCATCTGAAGGTAGAAACTCGCCCGTTTACAACGGAATGCGTACTTTTCCCCTAGGCCGTTCTAGTTATTCGTTTCGAGCATCAGAACTGCGAAAATTTTGAGTTTCTCGAGCGTTTCTTACCTCCAAACTGTCATATCTCGCGAACGGATTGACTAATCCGCAAAATTTCTGTTGCATCTGAAAGTAGAAACTCACCCGATTACAACGGTATGCGTCCTTTTCCCCTAGGCCGTTCTAGTTATTCGTTTCGAGCATCAGAACTGCGAAAATTTTGAGTTTCTCAAGCGTTTCTTACCTCCAAACTGCCATATCTCGCGAACGGATTGACCAATCCGCAAAATTTCTGTTGCATCTGAAAGTAGAAACTCGCCCGATTACAACGGTATACCTACTTTTCCCCTAGGCCGTTCTAGTTATTCGTTTCGAGCATCAGAACTGCGAAAATGTTGAGTTTCTCAAGCGTTTCTTACCTACAAACTGCCACATCTCGCGAACGGATTGACCAATCCGCAAAATTTCTGTTGCATCTGAAAGTAGAAACTCGCCCGATTACAACGGTAGGTGTAGTTTTCCCCTAGGCCGTTCTAGTTATTCGTTTCGAGCATCAGAACTGCGAAAATGTTGAGTTTCTCAAGCGTTTCTTACCTACAAACTGCCATATCTCGCGAACGGATTGACCAATCCGCAAAATTTCTGTTGCATCTGAAAGTAGAAACTCGCCCGATTACAACGGTAGATGTAGTTTTCCCTTAGGCCGTTCTAGTTATTCGTTTCGAGCATCAGAACTGCGAAAATGTTGAGTTTCTCAAGCGTTTCTTACCTACAAACTGCCATATCTCGCGAACGGATTGACCAATCCGCAAAATTTCTGTTGCATCTGAAAGTAGAAACTCGCCCGATTACAACGGTATGCGTACTTTTCCCCTAGGCCGTTCTAGTTATTCGTTTCGAGCATCAGAACTGCGAAAATGTTGAGTTTCTCAAGCGTTTCTTACCTACAAACTGCCATATCTCGCGAACGGATTGACCAATCCGCAAAATTTCTGTTGCATCTGAAAGTAGAAACTCGCCCGATTACAACGGTAGGTGTAGTTTTCCCCTAGGCCGTTCTAGTTATTCGTTTCGAGCATCAGAACTGCGAAAATTTTGAGTTTCTCAAGCGTTTCTTACCTCCAAACTGCCATATCTCGCGAATGGATTGACCAATCCGCAAAATTTCTGTTGCATCTGAAAGTAGAAAGTCGCCCGATTACAACGGTATGCGTACTTTTCCCCTAGAACGTTCTAGTTATGCTTGTCGAGCATCAGAACTGCGAAAATTTTGAGTTTCTCAAGCGTTTCTTACATCCAAACTGCCATATCTCGCGAACGGATTGACCAATCCGTAAAATTTCTGTTGCATCTGAAAGTAGAAACTCGCCCGATTACAACGGTATGCGTACTTTTCACCTAGGCCGTTCTAGTTATTCGTTTCGAGCATCAGAACTGGGAAAATGTTGAGTTTCTCAAGCGTTTCTTACCTACAAACTGCCATATCTCGCGAACGGATTGACCAATCCGCAAAATTTCTGTTGCATCTGAAAGTAGAAATTCGCCGGATTACAACGGTGTGCGTACTTTTCCCCTAGACCGTTCTAGTTATTCGTTTCGAGCATCAGAACTGCGAAAATGTTGAGTTTCTCAAGCGTTTCTTACCTCCAAACTGCCATATCTCGCGAACGGATTGACCAATCCGCAAAATTTCTGTTGCATCTGAAAGTAGAAAATCGCCCAATTACAACGGTATGCGTACTTTTCCCCTAGGCCGTACTGGTTATTCGTTTCGAGCATCAGAACTGTGAAAATTTTGAGTTTCTCAACCGTTTCTTACCTCCAAACTGCCATATCTCGCGAACGGATTGACCAATCCGCAAAATTTCTGTTGCATCTGAAAGTAGAAATTCGCCCGATTACAACGGTATGCGTACTTTTCCCCTAGACCGCTCTAGTTATGCTTGTCGAGCATCAGAACTGCGAAAATTTTGAGTTTCTCAAGCGTTTCCTACCTCCAAACTGCCATATCTCGCGAACGGATTGACCAATCCGCAAAATTTCTGTTGCATCTGAAAGTAGAAAGTCGCCCGATTACAACGGTATGCGTACTTTTCCCCTAGAACGTTCTGGTTATGCTTGTCGAGCATCAGAACTGCGAAAATTTTGAGTTTCTCAAGCGTTTCTTACCTCCAAACTGCCATATCTCGCGAACGGATTGACCAATCCGTAAAATTTCTGTTGCATCTGAAGGTAGAAACTCGCCCGTTTACAACGGTATGCGTACGTTTCCCCAAGTCCGTTCTAGTTATTCGTTTCGAGCATCAGAACTGCGAAAATTTTGAGTTTCTCAAGCGTTTCTTACCTCCAAACTGCCATATCTCGCGAAAGGATTGACCAATCCGCAAAATTTCTGTTGCATCTGAAAGTAGAAATTCGCCCGATTACAACGGTATGCGTACTTTTCCCCTAGTCCGTTCTAGTTATTCGTTTCGAGCATCAGAACTGCGAAAATTTTGAGTTTTTCAAGCGTTTCTTACTTCCAAATTGCCATACCTCGCGAACGGATTGAGCAATCCGCAAAATTTCTGTTGCTTCTGAAGGTAGAAACTCGCCCGTTTACAACGGTATGCGTACTTTTCCCCTAGGCCGTTCTAGTTATTCGTTTCGAGCATCAGAACTGCGAAAATGTTGAGTTTCTCAAGCGTTTCTTACCTACAAACTGCCATATCTCGCGAACGGATTGACCAATCCGCAAAATTTCTGTTGCATCTGAAAGTAGAAACTCGCCCGATTACAACGGTATGCGTACTTTTCCCCTAGTCCGTTCTAGTTATTCGTTTCGAGCATCAGAACTGCGAAAATTTTGAGTTTTTCAAGCGTTTCTTACTTCCAATTTGCCATACCTCGCGAACGGATTGAGCAATCCGCAAAATTTCTGTTGCATCTGAAGGTAGAAACTCGCCCGTTTACAACGGAATGCGTACTTTTCCCCTAGGCCGTTCTAGTTATTCGTTTCGAGCATCAGAACTGCGAAAATTTTGAGTTTCTCGAGCGTTTCTTACCTCCAAACTGTCATATCTCGCGAACGGATTGACTAATCCGCAAAATTTCTGTTGCATCTGAAAGTAGAAACTCACCCGATTACAACGGTATGCGTCCTTTTCCCCTAGGCCGTTCTAGTTATTCGTTTCGAGCATCAGAACTGCGAAAATTTTGAGTTTCTCAAGCGTTTCTTACCTCCAAACTGCCATATCTCGCGAACGGATTGACCAATCCGCAAAATTTCTGTTGCATCTGAAAGTAGAAACTCGCCCGATTACAACGGTATGCGTACTTTTCCCCTAGTCCGTTCTAGTTATTCGTTTCGAGCATCAGAACTGCGAAAATTTTGAGTTTTTCAAGCGTTTCTTACTTCCAAATTGCCATACCTCGCGAACGGATTGAGCAATCCGCAAAATTTCTGTTGCTTCTGAAGGTAGAAACTCGCCCGTTTACAACGGTATGCGTACTTTTCCCCTAGGCCGTTCTAGTTATTCGTTTCGAGCATCAGAACTGCGAAAATGTTGAGTTTCTCAAGCGTTTCTTACCTACAAACTGCCATATCTCGCGAACGGATTGACCAATCCGCAAAATTTCTGTTGCATCTGAAGGTAGAAACTCGCCCGATTACAACGGTATGCGTACTTTTCCCCTAGTCCGTTCTAGTTATTCGTTTCGAGCATCAGAACTGCGAAAATTTTGAGTTTTTCAAGCGTTTCTTACTTCCAAATTGCCATACCTCGCGAACGGATTGAGCAATCCGCAAAATTTCTGTTGCATCTGAAAGTAGAAACTCGCCCGATTACAACGGTATGCGTACTTTTCCCCTAGTCCGTTCTAGTTATTCGTTTCGAGCATCAGAACTGCGAAAATTTTGAGTTTTTCAAGCGTTTCTTACTTCCAATTTGCCATACCTCGCGAACGGATTGAGCAATCCGCAAAATTTCTGTTGCATCTGAAGGTAGAAACTCGCCCGTTTACAACGGAATGCGTACTTTTCCCCTAGGCCGTTCTAGTTATTCGTTTCGAGCATCAGAACTGCGAAAATTTTGAGTTTCTCGAGCGTTTCTTACCTCCAAACTGTCATATCTCGCGAACGGATTGACTAATCCGCAAAATTTCTGTTGCATCTGAAAGTAGAAACTCACCCGATTACAACGGTATGCGTCCTTTTCCCCTAGGCCGTTCTAGTTATTCGTTTCGAGCATCAGAACTGCGAAAATTTTGAGTTTCTCAAGCGTTTCTTACCTCCAAACTGCCATATCTCGCGAACGGATTGACCAATCCGCAAAATTTCTGTTGCATCTGAAAGTAGAAACTCGCCCGATTACAACGGTATGCGTACTTTTCCCCTAGTCCGTTCTAGTTATTCGTTTCGAGCATCAGAACTGCGAAAATTTTGAGTTTTTCAAGCGTTTCTTACTTCCAAATTGCCATACCTCGCGAACGGATTGAGCAATCCGCAAAATTTCTGTTGCTTCTGAAGGTAGAAACTCGCCCGTTTACAACGGTATGCGTACTTTTCCCCTAGGCCGTTCTAGTTATTCGTTTCGAGCATCAGAACTGCGAAAATTTTGAGTTTCTCGAGCGTTTCTTACCTCCAAACTGTCATATCTCGCGAACGGATTGACTAATCCGCAAAATTTCTGTTGCATCTGAAAGTAGAAACTCACCCGATTACAACGGTATGCGTCCTTTTCCCCTAGGCCGTTCTAGTTATTCGTTTCGAGCATCAGAACTGCGAAAATTTTGAGTTTCTCAAGCGTTTCTTACCTCCAAACTGCCATATCTCGCGAACGGATTGACCAATCCGCAAAATTTCTGTTGCATCTGAAAGTAGAAACTCGCCCGATTACAACGGTATACCTACTTTTCCCCTAGGCCGTTCTAGTTATTCGTTTCGAGCATCAGAACTGCGAAAATGTTGAGTTTCTCAAGCGTTTCTTACCTACAAACTGCCACATCTCGCGAACGGATTGACCAATCCGCAAAATTTCTGTTGCATCTGAAAGTAGAAACTCGCCCGATTACAACGGTAGGTGTAGTTTTCCCCTAGGCCGTTCTAGTTATTCGTTTCGAGCATCAGAACTGCGAAAATGTTGAGTTTCTCAAGCGTTTCTTACCTACAAACTGCCATATCTCGCGAACGGATTGACCAATCCGCAAAATTTCTGTTGCATCTGAAAGTAGAAAGTCGCCCGATTACAACGGTATGCGTACTTTGCCCCTAGACCGTTCTAGCTATGCTTGTCGAGCATCAGAACTGCGAAAATTTTGAGTTTCTCAAGCGTTTCTTACGTCCAAACTGCCATATCTCGCGAACGGATTGACCAATCCGCAAAATTTCTGTTGCATCTGAAAGTAGAAAGTCGCCCGATTACAACGGTATGCGTACTTTTCCCCTAGAACGTTCTGGTTATGCTTGTCAAGCATCAGAACTGCGAAAATTTTGAGTTTCTCAAGCGTTTCTTACCTCCAAACTGCCATATCTCGCGAACGGATTGACCAATCCGCAAAATTTCTGTTGCATCTGAAAGTAGAAACTCGCCCGATTACAACGGTAGATGTAGTTTTCCCTTAGGCCGTTCTAGTTATTCGTTTCGAGCATCAGAACTGCGAAAATGTTGAGTTTCTCAAGCGTTTCTTACCTACAAACTGCCATATCTCGCGAACGGATTGACCAATCCGCAAAATTTCTGTTGCATCTGAAAGTAGAAACTCGCCCGATTACAACGGTATGCGTACTTTTCCCCTAGGCCGTTCTAGTTATTCGTTTCGAGCATCAGAACTGCGAAAATGTTGAGTTTCTCAAGCGTTTCTTACCTACAAACTGCCATATCTCGCGAACGGATTGACCAATCCGCAAAATTTCTGTTGCATCTGAAAGTAGAAACTCGCCCGATTACAACGGTAGGTGTAGTTTTCCCCTAGGCCGTTCTAGTTATTCGTTTCGAGCATCAGAACTGCGAAAATTTTGAGTTTCTCAAGCGTTTCTTACCTCCAAACTGCCATATCTCGCGAATGGATTGACCAATCCGCAAAATTTCTGTTGCATCTGAAAGTAGAAAGTCGCCCGATTACAACGGTATGCGTACTTTTCCCCTAGAACGTTCTAGTTATGCTTGTCGAGCATCAGAACTGCGAAAATTTTGAGTTTCTCAAGCGTTTCTTACATCCAAACTGCCATATCTCGCGAACGGATTGACCAATCCGTAAAATTTCTGTTGCATCTGAAAGTAGAAACTCGCCCGATTACAACGGTATGCGTACTTTTCACCTAGGCCGTTCTAGTTATTCGTTTCGAGCATCAGAACTGGGAAAATGTTGAGTTTCTCAAGCGTTTCTTACCTACAAACTGCCATATCTCGCGAACGGATTGACCAATCCGCAAAATTTCTGTTGCATCTGAAAGTAGAAATTCGCCGGATTACAACGGTGTGCGTACTTTTCCCCTAGACCGTTCTAGTTATTCGTTTCGAGCATCAGAACTGCGAAAATGTTGAGTTTCTCAAGCGTTTCTTACCTCCAAACTGCCATATCTCGCGAACGGATTGACCAATCCGCAAAATTTCTGTTGCATCTGAAAGTAGAAAATCGCCCAATTACAACGGTATGCGTACTTTTCCCCTAGGCCGTACTGGTTATTCGTTTCGAGCATCAGAACTGTGAAAATTTTGAGTTTCTCAACCGTTTCTTACATCCAAACTGCCATATCTCGCGAACGGATTGACCAATCCGCAAAATTTCTGTTGCATCTGAAAGTAGAAATTCGCCCGATTACAACGGTATGCGTACTTTTCCCCTAGACCGTTCTAGTTATGCTTGTCGAGCATCAGAACTGCGAAAATTTTGAGTTTCTCAAGCGTTTCTTACCTCCAAACTGCCATATCTCGCGAACGGATTGACCAATCCGCAAAATTTCTGTTGCATCTGAAAGTAGAAATTCGCCCGATTACAACGGTATGCGTACTTTTCCCCTAGACCGCTCTAGTTATGCTTGTCGAGCATCAGAACTGCGAAAATTTTGAGTTTCTCAAGCGTTTCCTACCTCCAAACTGCCATATCTCGCGAACGGATTGACCAATCCGCAAAATTTCTGTTGCATCTGAAAGTAGAAAGTCGCCCGATTACAACGGTATGCGTACTTTTCCCCTAGAACGTTCTGGTTATGCTTGTCGAGCATCAGAACTGCGAAAATTTTGAGTTTCTCAAGCGTTTCTTACCTCCAAACTGCCATATCTCGCGAACGGATTGACCAATCCGTAAAATTTCTGTTGCATCTGAAGGTAGAAACTCGCCCGTTTACAACGGTATGCGTACGTTTCCCCAAGTCCGTTCTAGTTATTCGTTTCGAGCATCAGAACTGCGAAAATTTTGAGTTTCTCAAGCGTTTCTTACCTCCAAACTGCCATATCTCGCGAAAGGATTGACCAATCCGCAAAATTTCTGTTGCATCTGAAAGTAGAAATTCGCCCGATTACAACGGTATGCGTACTTTTCCCCTAGTCCGTTCTAGTTATTCGTTTCGAGCATCAGAACTGCGAAAATTTTGAGTTTTTCAAGCGTTTCTTACTTCCAAATTGCCATACCTCGCGAACGGATTGAGCAATCCGCAAAATTTCTGTTGCTTCTGAAGGTAGAAACTCGCCCGTTTACAACGGTATGCGTACTTTTCCCCTAGGCCGTTCTAGTTATTCGTTTCGAGCATCAGAACTGCGAAAATGTTGAGTTTCTCAAGCGTTTCTTACCTACAAACTGCCATATCTCGCGAACGGATTGACCAATCCGCAAAATTTCTGTTGCATCTGAAAGTAGAAACTCGCCCGATTACAACGGTATGCGTACTTTTCCCCTAGTCCGTTCTAGTTATTCGTTTCGAGCATCAGAACTGCGAAAATTTTGAGTTTTTCAAGCGTTTCTTACTTCCAATTTGCCATACCTCGCGAACGGATTGAGCAATCCGCAAAATTTCTGTTGCATCTGAAGGTAGAAACTCGCCCGTTTACAACGGAATGCGTACTTTTCCCCTAGGCCGTTCTAGTTATTCGTTTCGAGCATCAGAACTGCGAAAATTTTGAGTTTCTCGAGCGTTTCTTACCTCCAAACTGTCATATCTCGCGAACGGATTGACTAATCCGCAAAATTTCTGTTGCATCTGAAAGTAGAAACTCACCCGATTACAACGGTATGCGTCCTTTTCCCCTAGGCCGTTCTAGTTATTCGTTTCGAGCATCAGAACTGCGAAAATTTTGAGTTTCTCAAGCGTTTCTTACCTCCAAACTGCCATATCTCGCGAACGGATTGACCAATCCGCAAAATTTCTGTTGCATCTGAAAGTAGAAATTCGCCCGATTACAACGGTATGCGTACTTTTCCCCTAGACCGTTCTAGTTATGCTTGTCGAGCATCAGAACTGCGAAAATTTTGAGTTTCTCAAGCGTTTCTTACCTCCAAACTGCCATATCTCGCGAACGGATTGACCAATCCGCAAAATTTCTGTTGCATCTGAAAGTAGAAATTCGCCCGATTACAACGGTATGCGTACTTTTCCCCTAGACCGCTCTAGTTATGCTTGTCGAGCATCAGAACTGCGAAAATTTTGAGTTTCTCAAGCGTTTCCTACCTCCAAACTGCCATATCTCGCGAACGGATTGACCAATCCGCAAAATTTCTGTTGCATCTGAAAGTAGAAAGTCGCCCGATTACAACGGTATGCGTACTTTTCCCCTAGAACGTTCTGGTTATGCTTGTCGAGCATCAGAACTGCGAAAATTTTGAGTTTCTCAAGCGTTTCTTACCTCCAAACTGCCATATCTCGCGAACGGATTGACCAATCCGTAAAATTTCTGTTGCATCTGAAGGTAGAAACTCGCCCGTTTACAACGGTATGCGTACGTTTCCCCAAGTCCGTTCTAGTTATTCGTTTCGAGCATCAGAACTGCGAAAATTTTGAGTTTCTCAAGCGTTTCTTACCTCCAAACTGCCATATCTCGCGAAAGGATTGACCAATCCGCAAAATTTCTGTTGCATCTGAAAGTAGAAATTCGCCCGATTACAACGGTATGCGTACTTTTCCCCTAGTCCGTTCTAGTTATTCGTTTCGAGCATCAGAACTGCGAAAATTTTGAGTTTTTCAAGCGTTTCTTACTTCCAAATTGCCATACCTCGCGAACGGATTGAGCAATCCGCAAAATTTCTGTTGCTTCTGAAGGTAGAAACTCGCCCGTTTACAACGGTATGCGTACTTTTCCCCTAGGCCGTTCTAGTTATTCGTTTCGAGCATCAGAACTGCGAAAATGTTGAGTTTCTCAAGCGTTTCTTACCTACAAACTGCCATATCTCGCGAACGGATTGACCAATCCGCAAAATTTCTGTTGCATCTGAAAGTAGAAACTCGCCCGATTACAACGGTATGCGTACTTTTCCCCTAGTCCGTTCTAGTTATTCGTTTCGAGCATCAGAACTGCGAAAATTTTGAGTTTTTCAAGCGTTTCTTACTTCCAATTTGCCATACCTCGCGAACGGATTGAGCAATCCGCAAAATTTCTGTTGCATCTGAAGGTAGAAACTCGCCCGTTTACAACGGAATGCGTACTTTTCCCCTAGGCCGTTCTAGTTATTCGTTTCGAGCATCAGAACTGCGAAAATTTTGAGTTTCTCGAGCGTTTCTTACCTCCAAACTGTCATATCTCGCGAACGGATTGACTAATCCGCAAAATTTCTGTTGCATCTGAAAGTAGAAACTCACCCGATTACAACGGTATGCGTCCTTTTCCCCTAGGCCGTTCTAGTTATTCGTTTCGAGCATCAGAACTGCGAAAATTTTGAGTTTCTCAAGCGTTTCTTACCTCCAAACTGCCATATCTCGCGAACGGATTGACCAATCCGCAAAATTTCTGTTGCATCTGAAAGTAGAAACTCGCCCGATTACAACGGTATGCGTACTTTTCCCCTAGTCCGTTCTAGTTATTCGTTTCGAGCATCAGAACTGCGAAAATTTTGAGTTTTTCAAGCGTTTCTTACTTCCAAATTGCCATACCTCGCGAACGGATTGAGCAATCCGCAAAATTTCTGTTGCTTCTGAAGGTAGAAACTCGCCCGTTTACAACGGTATGCGTACTTTTCCCCTAGGCCGTTCTAGTTATTCGTTTCGAGCATCAGAACTGCGAAAATGTTGAGTTTCTCAAGCGTTTCTTACCTACAAACTGCCATATCTCGCGAACGGATTGACCAATCCGCAAAATTTCTGTTGCATCTGAAGGTAGAAACTCGCCCGATTACAACGGTATGCGTACTTTTCCCCTAGTCCGTTCTAGTTATTCGTTTCGAGCATCAGAACTGCGAAAATTTTGAGTTTTTCAAGCGTTTCTTACTTCCAATTTGCCATACCTCGCGAACGGATTGAGCAATCCGCAAAATTTCTGTTGCATCTGAAGGTAGAAACTCGCCCGTTTACAACGGAATGCGTACTTTTCCCCTAGGCCGTTCTAGTTATTCGTTTCGAGCATCAGAACTGCGAAAATTTTGAGTTTCTCGAGCGTTTCTTACCTCCAAACTGTCATATCTCGCGAACGGATTGACTAATCCGCAAAATTTCTGTTGCATCTGAAAGTAGAAACTCACCCGATTACAACGGTATGCGTCCTTTTCCCCTAGGCCGTTCTAGTTATTCGTTTCGAGCATCAGAACTGCGAAAATTTTGAGTTTCTCAAGCGTTTCTTACCTCCAAACTGCCATATCTCGCGAACGGATTGACCAATCCGCAAAATTTCTGTTGCATCTGAAAGTAGAAACTCGCCCGATTACAACGGTATACCTACTTTTCCCCTAGGCCGTTCTAGTTATTCGTTTCGAGCATCAGAACTGCGAAAATGTTGAGTTTCTCAAGCGTTTCTTACCTACAAACTGCCACATCTCGCGAACGGATTGACCAATCCGCAAAATTTCTGTTGCATCTGAAAGTAGAAACTCGCCCGATTACAACGGTAGGTGTAGTTTTCCCCTAGGCCGTTCTAGTTATTCGTTTCGAGCATCAGAACTGCGAAAATGTTGAGTTTCTCAAGCGTTTCTTACCTACAAACTGCCATATCTCGCGAACGGATTGACCAATCCGCAAAATTTCTGTTGCATCTGAAAGTAGAAAGTCGCCCGATTACAACGGTATGCGTACTTTGCCCCTAGACCGTTCTAGCTATGCTTGTCGAGCATCAGAACTGCGAAAATTTTGAGTTTCTCAAGCGTTTCTTACGTCCAAACTGCCATATCTCGCGAACGGATTGACCAATCCGCAAAATTTCTGTTGCATCTGAAAGTAGAAAGTCGCCCGATTACAACGGTATGCGTACTTTTCCCCTAGAACGTTCTGGTTATGCTTGTCGAGCATCAGAACTGCGAAAATTTTGAGTTTCTCAAGCGTTTCTTACCTCCAAACTGCCATATCTCGCGAACGGATTGACCAATCCGCAAAATTTCTGTTGCATCTGAAAGTAGAAACTCGCCCGATTACAACGGTAGATGTAGTTTTCCCTTAGGCCGTTCTAGTTATTCGTTTCGAGCATCAGAACTGCGAAAATGTTGAGTTTCTCAAGCGTTTCTTACCTACAAACTGCCATATCTCGCGAACGGATTGACCAATCCGCAAAATTTCTGTTGCATCTGAAAGTAGAAACTCGCCCGATTACAACGGTATGCGTACTTTTCCCCTAGGCCGTTCTAGTTATTCGTTTCGAGCATCAGAACTGCGAAAATGTTGAGTTTCTCAAGCGTTTCTTACCTACAAACTGCCATATCTCGCGAACGGATTGACCAATCCGCAAAATTTCTGTTGCATCTGAAAGTAGAAACTCGCCCGATTACAACGGTAGGTGTAGTTTTCCCCTAGGCCGTTCTAGTTATTCGTTTCGAGCATCAGAACTGCGAAAATTTTGAGTTTCTCAAGCGTTTCTTACCTCCAAACTGCCATATCTCGCGAATGGATTGACCAATCCGCAAAATTTCTGTTGCATCTGAAAGTAGAAAGTCGCCCGATTACAACGGTATGCGTACTTTTCCCCTAGAACGTTCTAGTTATTCGTTTCGAGCATCAGAACTGCGAAAATTTTGAGTTTCTCAAGCGTTTCTTACCTCCAAACTGCCATATCTCGCGAACGGATTGACCAATCCGCAAAATTTCTGTTGCATCTGAAAGTAGAAACTCGCCCGATTACAACGGTATGCGTACTTTTCCCCTAGTCCGTTCTAGTTATTCGTTTCGAGCATCAGAACTGCGAAAATTTTGAGTTTTTCAAGCGTTTCTTACTTCCAAATTGCCATACCTCGCGAACGGATTGAGCAATCCGCAAAATTTCTGTTGCTTCTGAAGGTAGAAACTCGCCCGTTTACAACGGTATGCGTACTTTTCCCCTAGGCCGTTCTAGTTATTCGTTTCGAGCATCAGAACTGCGAAAATGTTGAGTTTCTCAAGCGTTTCTTACCTACAAACTGCCATATCTCGCGAACGGATTGACCAATCCGCAAAATTTCTGTTGCATCTGAAGGTAGAAACTCGCCCGATTACAACGGTATGCGTACTTTTCCCCTAGTCCGTTCTAGTTATTCGTTTCGAGCATCAGAACTGCGAAAATTTTGAGTTTTTCAAGCGTTTCTTACTTCCAATTTGCCATACCTCGCGAACGGATTGAGCAATCCGCAAAATTTCTGTTGCATCTGAAGGTAGAAACTCGCCCGTTTACAACGGAATGCGTACTTTTCCCCTAGGCCGTTCTAGTTATTCGTTTCGAGCATCAGAACTGCGAAAATTTTGAGTTTCTCGAGCGTTTCTTACCTCCAAACTGTCATATCTCGCGAACGGATTGACTAATCCGCAAAATTTCTGTTGCATCTGAAAGTAGAAACTCACCCGATTACAACGGTATGCGTCCTTTTCCCCTAGGCCGTTCTAGTTATTCGTTTCGAGCATCAGAACTGCGAAAATTTTGAGTTTCTCAAGCGTTTCTTACCTCCAAACTGCCATATCTCGCGAACGGATTGACCAATCCGCAAAATTTCTGTTGCATCTGAAAGTAGAAACTCGCCCGATTACAACGGTATACCTACTTTTCCCCTAGGCCGTTCTAGTTATTCGTTTCGAGCATCAGAACTGCGAAAATGTTGAGTTTCTCAAGCGTTTCTTACCTACAAACTGCCACATCTCGCGAACGGATTGACCAATCCGCAAAATTTCTGTTGCATCTGAAAGTAGAAACTCGCCCGATTACAACGGTAGGTGTAGTTTTCCCCTAGGCCGTTCTAGTTATTCGTTTCGAGCATCAGAACTGCGAAAATGTTGAGTTTCTCAAGCGTTTCTTACGTCCAAACTGCCATATCTCGCGAACGGATTGACCAATCCGCAAAATTTCTGTTGCATCTGAAAGTAGAAAGTCGCCCGATTACAACGGTATGCGTACTTTTCCCCTAGAACGTTCTGGTTATGCTTGTCGAGCATCAGAACTGCGAAAATTTTGAGTTTCTCAAGCGTTTCTTACCTCCAAACTGCCATATCTCGCGAACGGATTGACCAATCCGCAAAATTTCTGTTGCATCTGAAAGTAGAAACTCGCCCGATTACAACGGTAGATGTAGTTTTCCCTTAGGCCGTTCTAGTTATTCGTTTCGAGCATCAGAACTGCGAAAATGTTGAGTTTCTCAAGCGTTTCTTACCTACAAACTGCCATATCTCGCGAACGGATTGACCAATCCGCAAAATTTCTGTTGCATCTGAAAGTAGAAACTCGCCCGATTACAACGGTATGCGTACTTTTCCCCTAGGCCGTTCTAGTTATTCGTTTCGAGCATCAGAACTGCGAAAATGTTGAGTTTCTCAAGCGTTTCTTACCTACAAACTGCCATATCTCGCGAACGGATTGACCAATCCGCAAAATTTCTGTTGCATCTGAAAGTAGAAACTCGCCCGATTACAACGGTAGGTGTAGTTTTCCCCTAGGCCGTTCTAGTTATTCGTTTCGAGCATCAGAACTGCGAAAATTTTGAGTTTCTCAAGCGTTTCTTACCTCCAAACTGCCATATCTCGCGAATGGATTGACCAATCCGCAAAATTTCTGTTGCATCTGAAAGTAGAAAGTCGCCCGATTACAACGGTATGCGTACTTTTCCCCTAGAACGTTCTAGTTATGCTTGTCGAGCATCAGAACTGCGAAAATTTTGAGTTTCTCAAGCGTTTCTTACATCCAAACTGCCATATCTCGCGAACGGATTGACCAATCCGTAAAATTTCTGTTGCATCTGAAAGTAGAAACTCGCCCGATTACAACGGTATGCGTACTTTTCACCTAGGCCGTTCTAGTTATTCGTTTCGAGCATCAGAACTGGGAAAATGTTGAGTTTCTCAAGCGTTTCTTACCTACAAACTGCCATATCTCGCGAACGGATTGACCAATCCGCAAAATTTCTGTTGCATCTGAAAGTAGAAATTCGCCGGATTACAACGGTGTGCGTACTTTTCCCCTAGACCGTTCTAGTTATTCGTTTCGAGCATCAGAACTGCGAAAATGTTGAGTTTCTCAAGCGTTTCTTACCTCCAAACTGCCATATCTCGCGAACGGATTGACCAATCCGCAAAATTTCTGTTGCATCTGAAAGTAGAAAATCGCCCAATTACAACGGTATGCGTACTTTTCCCCTAGGCCGTACTGGTTATTCGTTTCGAGCATCAGAACTGTGAAAATTTTGAGTTTCTCAACCGTTTCTTACCTCCAAACTGCCATATCTCGCGAACGGATTGACCAATCCGCAAAATTTCTGTTGCATCTGAAAGTAGAAATTCGCCCGATTACAACGGTATGCGTACTTTTCCCCTAGACCGTTCTAGTTATGCTTGTCGAGCATCAGAACTGCGAAAATTTTGAGTTTCTCAAGCGTTTCTTACCTCCAAACTGCCATATCTCGCGAACGGATTGACCAATCCGCAAAATTTCTGTTGCATCTGAAAGTAGAAATTCGCCCGATTACAACGGTATGCGTACTTTTCCCCTAGACCGCTCTAGTTATGCTTGTCGAGCATCAGAACTGCGAAAATTTTGAGTTTCTCAAGCGTTTCCTACCTCCAAACTGCCATATCTCGCGAACGGATTGACCAATCCGCAAAATTTCTGTTGCATCTGAAAGTAGAAAGTCGCCCGATTACAACGGTATGCGTACTTTTCCCCTAGAACGTTCTGGTTATGCTTGTCGAGCATCAGAACTGCGAAAATTTTGAGTTTCTCAAGCGTTTCTTACCTCCAAACTGCCATATCTCGCGAACGGATTGACCAATCCGTAAAATTTCTGTTGCATCTGAAGGTAGAAACTCGCCCGTTTACAACGGTATGCGTACGTTTCCCCAAGTCCGTTCTAGTTATTCGTTTCGAGCATCAGAACTGCGAAAATTTTGAGTTTCTCAAGCGTTTCTTACCTCCAAACTGCCATATCTCGCGAAAGGATTGACCAATCCGCAAAATTTCTGTTGCATCTGAAAGTAGAAATTCGCCCGATTACAACGGTATGCGTACTTTTCCCCTAGTCCGTTCTAGTTATTCGTTTCGAGCATCAGAACTGCGAAAATTTTGAGTTTTTCAAGCGTTTCTTACTTCCAAATTGCCATACCTCGCGAACGGATTGAGCAATCCGCAAAATTTCTGTTGCTTCTGAAGGTAGAAACTCGCCCGTTTACAACGGTATGCGTACTTTTCCCCTAGGCCGTTCTAGTTATTCGTTTCGAGCATCAGAACTGCGAAAATGTTGAGTTTCTCAAGCGTTTCTTACCTACAAACTGCCATATCTCGCGAACGGATTGACCAATCCGCAAAATTTCTGTTGCATCTGAAAGTAGAAACTCGCCCGATTACAACGGTATGCGTACTTTTCCCCTAGTCCGTTCTAGTTATTCGTTTCGAGCATCAGAACTGCGAAAATTTTGAGTTTTTCAAGCGTTTCTTACTTCCAATTTGCCATACCTCGCGAACGGATTGAGCAATCCGCAAAATTTCTGTTGCATCTGAAGGTAGAAACTCGCCCGTTTACAACGGAATGCGTACTTTTCCCCTAGGCCGTTCTAGTTATTCGTTTCGAGCATCAGAACTGCGAAAATTTTGAGTTTCTCGAGCGTTTCTTACCTCCAAACTGTCATATCTCGCGAACGGATTGACTAATCCGCAAAATTTCTGTTGCATCTGAAAGTAGAAACTCACCCGATTACAACGGTATGCGTCCTTTTCCCCTAGGCCGTTCTAGTTATTCGTTTCGAGCATCAGAACTGCGAAAATTTTGAGTTTCTCAAGCGTTTCTTACCTCCAAACTGCCATATCTCGCGAACGGATTGACCAATCCGCAAAATTTCTGTTGCATCTGAAAGTAGAAACTCGCCCGATTACAACGGTATGCGTACTTTTCCCCTAGGCCGTTCTAGTTATTCGTTTCGAGCATCAGAACTGCGAAAATGTTGAGTTTCTCAAGCGTTTCTTACCTACAAACTGCCACATCTCGCGAACGGATTGACCAATCCGCAAAATTTCTGTTGCATCTGAAAGTAGAAACTCGCCCGATTACAACGGTAGGTGTAGTTTTCCCCTAGGCCGTTCTAGTTATTCGTTTCGAGCATCAGAACTGCGAAAATGTTGAGTTTCTCAAGCGTTTCTTACCTACAAACTGCCATATCTCGCGAACGAATTGACCAATCCGCAAAATTTCTGTTGCATCTGAAAGTAGAAACTCGCCCGATTACAACGGTATGCGTACTTTTCCCCTAGGCCGTTCTAGTTATTCGTTTCGAGCATCAGAACTGCGAAAATGTTGAGTTTCTCAAGCGTTTCTTACCTACAAACTGCCATATCTCGCGAACGGATTGACCAATCCGCAAAATTTCTGTTGCATCTGAAAGTAGAAACTCGCCCGATTGCAGCGCTATGCGTACTTTTCCCCTAGACCGTTCTAGTTATGCTTGTCGAGCATCAGAACTGCGAAAATTTTGAGTTTCTCAAGCGTTTCTTACTTCCAAACTGCCATATCTCGCGAACGGATTGACCAATCCGCAAAATTTCTGTTGCATCTGAAAGTAGAAACTCGCCCGATTACAACGGTAGGTGTAGTTTTCCCCTAGGCCGTTCTAGTTATTCGTTTCGAGCATCAGAACTGCGAAAATTTTGAGTTTCTCAAGCGTTTCTTACCTACAAACTGCCATATCTCGCGAACGGATTGACCAATCCGCAAAATTTCTGTTGCATCTGAAAGTAGAAACTCGCCCGATTGCAGCGCTATGCGTACTTTTCCCCTAGACCGTTCTAGTTATGCTTGTCGAGCATCAGAACTGCGAAAATTTTGAGTTTCTCAAGCGTTTCTTACTTCCAAACTGCCATATCTCGCGAACGGATTGACCAATCCGCAAAATTTCTGTTGCATCTGAAAGTAGAAACTCGCCCGATTACAACGGTAGGTGTAGTTTTCCCCTAGGCCGTTCTAGTTATTCGTTTCGAGCATCAGAACTGCGAAAATTTTGAGTTTCTCAAGCGTTTCTTACCTCCAAACTGCCATATCTCGCGAATGGATTGACCAATCCGCAAAATTTCTGTTGCATCTGAAAGTAGAAAGTCGCCCGATTACAACGGTATGCGTACTTTTCCCCTAGAACGTTCTAGTTATGCTTGTCGAGCATCAGAACTGCGAAAATTTTGAGTTTCTCAAGCGTTTCTTACATCCAAACTGCCATATCTCGCGAACGGATTGACCAATCCGTAAAATTTCTGTTGCATCTGAAAGTAGAAACTCGCCCGATTACAACGGTATGCGTACTTTTCACCTAGGCCGTTCTAGTTATTCGTTTCGAGCATCAGAACTGCGAAAATGTTGAGTTTCTCAAGCGTTTCTTACCTACAAACTGCCATATCTCGCGAACGGATTGACCAATCCGCAAAATTTCTGTTGCATCTGAAAGTAGAAATTCGCCGGATTACAACGGTGTGCGTACTTTTCCCCTAGACCGTTCTAGTTATTCGTTTCGAGCATCAGAACTGCGAAAATGTTGAGTTTCTCAAGCGTTTCTTACCTCCAAACTGCCATATCTCGCGAACGGATTGACCAATCCGCAAAATTTCTGTTGCATCTGAAAGTAGAAAATCGCCCAATTACAACGGTATGCGTACTTTTCCCCTAGGCCGTACTGGTTATTAGTTTCGAGCATCAGAACTGTGAAAATTTTGAGTTTCTCAACCGTTTCTTACCTCCAAACTGCCATATCTCGCGAACGGATTGACCAATCCGCAAAATTTCTGTTGCATCTGAAAGTAGAAATTCGCCCGATTACAACGGTATGCGTACTTTTCCCCTAGACCGCTCTAGTTATGCTTGTCGAGCATCAGAACTGCGAAAATTTTGAGTTTCTCAAGCGCTTCCTACCTCCAAACTGCCATATCTCGCGAACGGATTGACCAATCCGCAAAATTTCTGTTGCATCTGAAAGTAGAAAGTCGCCCGATTACAACGGTATGCGTACTTTTCCCCTAGAACGTTCTGGTTATGCTTGTCGAGCATCAGAACTGCGAAAATTTTGAGTTTCTCAAGCGTTTCTTACCTCCAAACTGCCATATCTCGCGAACGGATTGACCAATCCGTAAGATTTCTGTTGCATCTGAAGGTAGAAACTCGCCCGTTTACAACGGTATGCGTACGTTTCCCCAAGTCCGTTCTAGTTATTCGTTTCGAGCATCAGAACTGCGAAAATTTTGAGTTTCTCAAGCGTTTCTTACCTCCAAACTGCCATATCTCGCGAAAGGATTGACCAATCCGCAAAATTTCTGTTGCATCTGAAAGTAGAAATTCGCCCGATTACAACGGTATGCGTACTTTTCCCCTAGTCCGTTCTAGTTATTCGTTTCGAGCATCAGAACTGCGAAAATTTTGAGTTTTTCAAGCGTTTCTTACATCCAAATTGCCATACCTCGCGAACGGATAGAGCAATTCGCAAAATTTCTGTTGCATCTGAAGGTAGAAACTCGCCCGTTTACAACGGTATGCGTACTTTTCCCCTAGGCCGTTCTAGTTATTCGTTTCGAGCATCAGAACTGCGAAAATTTTGAGTTTCTCAAGCGTTTCTTACTTCCAAACCGCAATATCTCGCGAACGGATTGACCAATCCGCAAAATTTCTGTTGTATCTGAAAGTAGAAACTCGCCCGATTACAACGGTATGCGTACTTTTCCCCTAGGCCGTTCTAGTTAATCGTTTCGAGCATCAGAACTGCGAAAATTTTGAGTTTCTCAAGCGTTTCTTACTTCCAAACTGCCATATCTCGCGAACGGATTGACCAATCCGCAAAATTTCTGTTGCATCTGAAAGTAGAAACCCGCCCGATTACAACGGTATGCGTACTTTTCCCGTAGGCCGTTGTAGTTATCCGTTTCGAGCATGAGAACTGCGAAAATTTTGTGTTTCTCAAGTGTTTCATACTTCCAAACTGCCATATCTCGCGAACGGATTGACCAATCCGCAAAATTTCTGTTGCATCTGAAAGTAGAAACTCGCCCGATTACAACGGTATGCGTACTTTTCCCCTAGTCCGTTCTAGTTATTCGTTTCGAGCATCAGAACTGCGAAAATTTTGAGTTTTTCAAGCGTTTCTTACTTCCAAATTGCCATACCTCGCGAACGGATTGAGCAATCCGCAAAATTTCTGTTGCATCTGAAGGTAGAAACTCGCCCGTTTACAACGGTATGCGTACTTTTCCCCTAGGCCGTTCTAGTTATTCGTTTCGAGCATCAGAACTGAGAAAATTTTGAGTTTCTCAAGCGTTTCTTACTTCCAAACCGCCATACCTCGGGAACGGATTGACCAATTCGCAAAATTTCTGTTGCATCTGAAAGTAGAAACTCGCCCGATTACAACGGTATGCGTACTTTTCCCCTAGGCCGTTCTAGTTAATCGTTTCGAGCATCAGAACTGCGAAAATTTTGAGTTTCTCAAGCGTTTCTTACTTCCAAACTGCCATATCTCGCGAACGGATTGACCAATCCGCAAAATTTCTGTTGCATCTGAAAGTAGAAACTCGCCCGATTACAACGGTATGCGTACTTTTCCCCTAGGCCGTTCTAGTTATTCGTTTCGAGCATCAGAACTGCGAAAATTTTGAGTTTCTCAAGCGTTTCTTACCTCCAAACTGCCATATCTCGCGAACGGATTGACCAATCCGCAAAATTTCTGTTGCATCTGAAAGTAGAAACTCGCCCGATTACAACGGTATGCGTACTTTTCCCCTAGTCCGTTCTAGTTATTCGTTTCGAGCATCAGAACTGCGAAAATTTTGAGTTTCTCAAGCGTTTCTTACTTCCAAACTGCCATATCTCGCGAACGGATTGACCAATCCGCAAAATTTCTGTTGCATCTGAAAGTACAAACTCGCCCGATTACAACGGTATGCCTACTTTTCCCCTAGGCCGTTCTAGTTATTCGTTTCGAGCATCAGAACTGCGAAAATGTTGAGTTTCTCAAGCGTTTCTTACCTACAAACTGCCATATCTCGCGAACGGATTGACCAATCCGCAAAATTTCTGTTGCATCTGAAAGTAGAAACACGCCCGATTACAACGGTATGCGTACTTTTCCCCTAGTCCGTTCTGGTTATTTGTTTCGAGCATCAGAACTGCGAAAATTTTGAGTTTCTCAAGCGTTTCTTACCTCCAAACTGCCATATCTCGCGAACGGATTGACCAATCCGCAAAATTTCTGTTGCATCTGAAAGTAGAAACTCGCCCGATTACAACGGTATGCGTACTTTTCCCCTAGTCCGTTCTAGTTATTCGTTTCGAGCATCAGAACTGCGAAAATTTTGAGTTTTTCAAGCGTTTCTTACTTCCAATTTGCCATACCTCGCGAACGGATTGAGCAATCCGCAAAATTTCTGTTGCATCTGAAGGTAGACACTCGCCCGTTTACATCGGAATGCGTACTTTTCCCCTAGGCCGTTCTAGTTATTCGTTTCGAGCATCAGAACTGCGAAAATTTTGAGTTTCTCAAGCGTTTCTTACTTCCAAACCGCCATATCTCGCGAACGGATTGACCAATCCGCAAAATTTCTGTTGCATCTGAAAGTAGAAACTCGCCCGATTACAACGGTATGCGTGCTTTTCCCCTAGGCCGTTCTAGTTAATCGTTTCGAGCATCAGAACTGCGAAAATTTTGAGTTTCTCTAGCGTTTCTTACTTCCAAACTGCCATATCTCGCGAACGGATTGACCAATCCGCAAAATTTCAGTTGCATCTGAAAGTAGAAAGTCGCCCGATTACAACGGCATGCGTACTTTTCCCCTAGAACGTTCTAGTTATGCTTGTCGAGCTTCAGAACTGCGAAAATTTTGAGTTTCTCAAGCGTTTCTTACCTCCAAACTGCCATATCTCGCGAACGGATTGACCAATCCGTAAAATTTCTGTTGCATCTGAAAGTAGAAACTCGCCCGATTACAACGGTATGCGTACTCTTCCCCTAGGCCGTTCTAGTTATTCGTTTCGAGCATCAGAACTGCGAAAATGTTGAGTTTCTCAAGCGTTTCTTACCTACAAACTGCCATATCTCGCGAACGGATTGACCAATCCGCAAAATTTCTGTTGCATCTGAAAGTAGAAATTCGCCCGATTACAACGGTAGGCGTACTTTTCCCCTAGACCGTTCTAGTTATGCTTGTCGAGCATCAGAACTGCGAAAATTTTGAGTTTCTCAAGCGTTTCTTACTTCCAAACTGCCATATCTCGCGAACGGATTGACCAATCCGCAAAATTTCTGTTGCATCTGAAAGTAGAAACTCGCCCGATTACAACGGTAGGTGTAGTTTTCCCCTAGGCCGTTCTAGTTATCGTTTCGAGCATCAGAACCTGCGAAAATGTTGAGTTTCTCAAGCGTTTCTTACATACAAACTGCCATATCTCGCGAACGGATTGACCAATCCGCAAAATTTCTGTTGCATCTGAAAGTAGAAAGTCGCCCGATTACAACGGTATGCGTACTTTTCCCCTAGACCGTTCTAGCTATGCTTGTCGAGCATCAGAACTACGAAAATTTTGAGTTTCTCAAGCGTTTCTTACCTCCAAACTGCTATATCTCGCGAACGGATTGACCAATCCGCAAAATTTCTGTTGCATCTGAAAGTAGAAACTCGCCCGATTACAACGGTATGCGTACTTTTCCCTAGGCCGTACTGGTTATTCGTTTCGAGCATCAGAACTGTGAAAATTTTGAGTTTCTCAACCGTTTCTTACCTCCAAACTGCCATATCTCGCGAACGGATTGACCAATCCGCAAATTTCTGTTGCATCTGAAAGTAGAAATTCGCCCGATTACAACGGTAGGCGTACTTTTCCCCTAGACCGTTCTAGTTATGCTTGTCGAGCATCAGAACTGCGAAAATTTTGAGTTTCTCAAGCGTTTCTTACTTCCAAACTGCCATATCTCGCGAACGGATTGACCAATCCGCAAAATTTCTGTTGCATCTGAAAGTAGAAACTCGCCCGATTACAACGGTAGGTGTAGTTTTCCCCTAGGCCGTTCTAGTTATTCGTTTCGAGCATCAGAACTGCGAAAATGTTGAGTTTCTCAAGCGTTTCTTACCTACAAACTGCCATATCTCGCGAACGGATTGACCAATCCGCAAAATTTCTGTTGCATCTGAAAGTAGAAAGTCGCCCGATTACAACGGTATGCGTGCTTTTCCCCTAGACCGTTCTAGCTATGCTTGTCGAGCATCAGAACTACGAAAATTTTGAGTTTCTCAAGCGTTTTCTTACCTCCAAACTGCCATATCTCGCGAACGGATTGACCAATCCGCAAAATTTCTGTTGCATCTGAAAGTAGAAACTCGCCCGATTACAACGGTATGCGTACTTTTCCCCTAGGCCGTACTGGTTATTCGTTTCGAGCATCAGAACTGTGAAAATTTTGAGTTTCTCAACCGTTTCTTACCTCCAAACTGCCATATCTCGCGAACGGATTGACCAATCCGCAAAATTTCTGTTGCATCTGAAAGTAGAAACTCGCCCGATTACAACGGTATGCGCACTTTTCCCCTAAGTCGGTTCTAGTTACTCGTTTCGAGCATCAGAACTGCGAAAATTTGAGTTTCTCAAGCGTTTCTTACCTCCAAACTGCCATATCTCGCGAACGGATTGACCAATCCGCAAAATTTCTGTTGCATCTGAAAGTAGAAACTCGCCCGATTACAACGGTATGCGTACTTTTCCCCTAGGCCGTACTGGTTATTCGTTTCGAGCATCAGAACTGTGAAAATTTTGAGTTTCTCAACCGTTTCTTACCTCCAAACTGCCATATCTCGCGAACGGATTCACCAATCCGCAAAATTTCTGTTGCATCTGAAAGCAGAAAGTCGCCCGATTACAACGGTATGCGTACTTTTCCCCTAGAACGTTCTAGTTATGCTTGTCGAGCATCAGAACTGCGAAAATTTTGAGTTTCTCAAGCGTTTCTTACCTCCAAACTGCCATATCTCGCGAACGGATTGACCAATCCGTAAAATTTCTGTTGCATCTGAAAGTAGAAACTCGCCCGATTACAACGGTATGCGTACTTTTCCCCTAGGCCGTTCTAGTTATTCGTTTCGAGCATCAGAACTGCGAAAATGTTGAGTTTCTCAAGCGTTTCTTACCTACAAACTGCCATTTCTCGCGAACGGATTGACCAATCCGCAAAATTTCTGTTGCATCTGAAAGTAGAAATTCGCCCGATTACAACGGTGTGCGTACTTTTCCCCTAGACCGTTCTAGTTATTCGTTTCGAGCATCAGAACTGCGAAAATGTTGAGTTTCTCAAGCGTTTCTTACCTACAAACTGCCATATCTCGCGAACGGATTGACCAATCCGTAAAATTTCTGTTGCATCTGAAAGTAGAAAGTCGCCCGATTACAACGGTATGCGTACTTTTCCCCTAGACCGCTCTAGTTATGCTTGTCGAGCATCAGAACTGCGAAAATTTTGAGTTTCTCAAGCGTTTCTTACCTCCAAATTGCCATATCTCGCGAACGGATTGACCAATCCGCAAAATTTCTGTTGCATCTGAAAGTAGAAAGTCGCCCGATTACAACGGTATGCGTACTTTTCCCCTAGAACGTTCTAGTTATGCTTGTCGAGCATCAGAACTGCGAAAATGTTGAGTTTCTCAAGCGTTTCTTACCTACAAACTGCCATATCTCGCGAACAGATTGACCAATCCGCAAAATTTCTGTTGCATCTGAAAGTAGAAATTCGCCCGATTACAACGGTATGCGCACTTTTCCCCTAGTCGGTTCTAGTTACTCGTTTCGAGCACCAGGACTGCGAAAATTTTGAGTATCTCAAGCGTTTCTTACCTCCAAACTGCCATATCTCGCGAACGGATTGACCAATCCGCAAAATTTCTGTTGCATCTGAAAGTAGAAACTCGCCCAATTACAACGGTATGCGTACTTTTCCCCTAGGCCGTACTGGTTATTCGTTTCGAGCATCAGAACTGTGAAAATTTTGAGTTTCTCAACCGTTTCTTACCTCCAAACTGCCATATCTCGCGAACGGATCGACCAATCCGCAAAATTTCTGTTGCATCTGAAAGTAGAAACTCGCGCGATTACAAGGGTATGCGTACTTTTCCCCTAGACGGCTCTAGTTATGCTTGTCGAGCATCAGAACTGCGAAAATTTTGAGTTTCTCAAGCGTTTCTTACCTCCAAACTGCCATATCTCGCGAACGGATTGACCAATCCGCAAAATTTCTGTTGCATCTGAAAGTAGAAAGTCGCCCGGTTACAACGGTATGCGTACTTTTCCCCTAGAACGTTCTGGTTATGCTTGTCGATCATCAGAACTGCGAAAATTTTGAGTTTCTCAAGCGTTTCTTACCTCCAAACTGCCATATCTCGCGAACGGATTGACCAATCCGTAAAATTTCTGTTGCATCTGAAAGTAGAAACTCGCCCGATTACAACGGTAGGTGTAGTGTTCCCCTAGGCCGTTCTAGTTATTCGTTTCGAGCATCAGAACTGCGAAAATTTTGAGTTTCTCAAGCGTTTCTTACCTCCAAACTGCCATATCTCGCGAACGGATTGACTAATCCGCAAAATTTCTGTTGCATCTGAAAGTAGAAATTCGCCCGATTACAACGGTATGCGTACTTTTCCCCTAGACCGTTCTAGTTATGCTTGTCGAGCACCAGAACTGCGAAAATTTTGAGTTTCTCAAGAGTTTCTTACCTCCAAACTGCCATATCTCGCGAACGGATTGACCAATCCGCAAAATTTCTGTTGCATCTGAAAGTAGAAACTCGCCCGATTACAACGGTATGCGTGCTTTTCCCCTAGGCCGTTCTAGTTAATCGTTTCGAGCATCAGAACTGCGAAAATTTTGAGTTTCTCTAGCGTTTCTTACTTCCAAACTGCCATATCTCGCGAACGGATTGACCAATCCGCAAAATTTCAGTTGCATCTGAAAGTAGAAAGTCGCCCGATTACAACGGCATGCGTACTTTTCCCCTAGAACGTTCTAGTTATGCTTGTCGAGCTTCAGAACTGCGAAAATTTTGAGTTTCTCAAGCGTTTCTTACCTCCAAACTGCCATATCTCGCGAACGGATTGACCAATCCGTAAAATTTCTGTTGCATCTGAAAGTAGAAACTCGCCCGATTACAACGGTATGCGTACTCTTCCCCTAGGCCGTTCTAGTTATTCGTTTCGAGCATCAGAACTGCGAAAATTTTGAGTTTCTCAAGCGTTTCTAACCTACAAACTGCCATATCTCGCGAACGGATTGACCAATCCGCAAAATTTCTGTTGCATCTGAAAGTAGAAATTCGCCCGATTACAACGGTATGCGTACTTTTCCCCTAGACCGTTCTAGTTATGCTTGTCGAGCATCAGAACTGCGAAAATTTTGAGTTTCTCAAGCGTTTCTTACTTCCAAACTGCCATATCTCGCGAACGGATTGACCAATCCGCAAAATTTCTGTTGCATCTGAAAGTAGAAACTCGCCCGATTACAACGGTAGGTGTAGTTTTCCCCTAGGCCGTTCTAGTTATTCGTTTCGAGCATCAGAACTGCGAAAATGTTGAGTTTCTCAAGCGTTTCTTACCTACAAACTGCCATATCTCGCGAACGGATTGACCAATCCGCAAAATTTCTGTTGCATCTGAAAGTAGAAAGTCTCCCGATTACAACGGTATGCGTACTTTTCCCCTAGACCGTTCTAGCTATGCTTGTCGAGCATCAGAACTACGAAAATTTTGAGTTTCTCAAGCGTTTCTTACCTCCAAACTGCCATATCTCGCGAACGGATTGACCAATCCGCAAAATTTCTGTTGCATCTGAAAGTAGAAACTCGCCCGATTACAACGGTATGCGTACTTTTCCCCTAGGCCGTACTGGTTATTCGTTTCGAGCATCAGAACTGTGAAAATTTTGAGTTTCTCAACCGTTTCTTACCTCCAAACTGCCATATCTCGCGAACGGATTGACCAATCCGCAAAATTTCTGTTGCATCTGAAAGTAGAAACTCGCCCGATTACAACGGTATGCGCACTTTTCCCCTAGTCGGTTCTAGTTACTCGTTTCGAGCATCAGGACTGCGAAAATTTTGAGTATCTCAAGCGTTTCTTACCTCCAAATTGCCATATCTCGCGAACGGATTGACCAATCCGCAAAATTTCTGTTGCATCTGAAAGTAGAAACTCGCCCGATTACAACGGTATGCGCACTTTTCCCCTAGTCGGTTCTAGTTACTCGTTTCGAGCATCAGGACTGCGAAAATTTTGAGTATCTCAAGCGTTTCTTACCTCCAAATTGCCATATCTCGCGAACGGATTGACCAATCCGTAAAATTTCTGTTGCATCTGAAAGTAGAAAGTCGCCCGATTACAACGGTATGCGTACTTTTCCCCTAGACCGCTCTAGTTATGCTTGTCGAGCATCAGAACTGCGAAAATTTTGAGTTTCTCAAGCGTTTCTTACCTCCAAATTGCCATATCTCGCGAACGGATTGACCAATCCGCAAAATTTCTGTTGCATCTGAAAGTAGAAAGTCGCCCGATTACAACGGTATGCGTACTTTTCCCCTAGAACGTTCTAGTTATGCTTGTCGAGCATCAGAACTGCGAAAATGTTGAGTTTCTCAAGCGTTTCTTACCTACAAACTGCCATATCTCGCGAACAGATTGACCAATCCGCAAAATTTCTGTTGCATCTGAAAGTAGAAATTCGCCCGATTACAACGGTATGCGCACTTTTCCCCTAGTCGGTTCTAGTTACTCGTTTCGAGCACCAGGACTGCGAAAATTTTGAGTATCTCAAGCGTTTCTTACCTCCAAACTGCCATATCTCGCGAACGGATTGACCAATCCGCAAAATTTCTGTTGCATCTGAAAGTAGAAACTCGCCCAATTACAACGGTATGCGTACTTTTCCCCTAGGCCGTACTGGTTATTCGTTTCGAGCATCAGAACTGTGAAAATTTTGAGTTTCTCAACCGTTTCTTACCTCCAAACTGCCATATCTCGCGAACGGATCGACCAATCCGCAAAATTTCTGTTGCATCTGAAAGTAGAAACTCGCGCGATTACAAGGGTATGCGTACTTTTCCCCTAGACGGCTCTAGTTATGCTTGTCGAGCATCAGAACTGCGAAAATTTTGAGTTTCTCAAGCGTTTCTTACCTCCAAACTGCCATATCTCGCGAACGGATTGACCAATCCGCAAAATTTCTGTTGCATCTGAAAGTAGAAAGTCGCCCGGTTACAACGGTATGCGTACTTTTCCCCTAGAACGTTCTGGTTATGCTTGTCGATCATCAGAACTGCGAAAATTTTGAGTTTCTCAAGCGTTTCTTACCTCCAAACTGCCATATCTCGCGAACGGATTGACCAATCCGTAAAATTTCTGTTGCATCTGAAAGTAGAAACTCGCCCGATTACAACGGTAGGTGTAGTGTTCCCCTAGGCCGTTCTAGTTATTCGTTTCGAGCATCAGAACTGCGAAAATTTTGAGTTTCTCAAGCGTTTCTTACCTCCAAACTGCCATATCTCGCGAACGGATTGACTAATCCGCAAAATTTCTGTTGCATCTGAAAGTAGAAATTCGCCCGATTACAACGGTATGCGTACTTTTCCCCTAGACCGTTCTAGTTATGCTTGTCGAGCACCAGAACTGCGAAAATTTTGAGTTTCTCAAGAGTTTCTTACCTCCAAACTGCCATATCTCGCGAACGGATTGACCAATCCGCAAAATTTCTGTTGCATCTGAAAGTAGAAACTCGCCCGATTACAACGGTATGCGTACTTTTACCCTAGGCCGTTCTAGTTAATCGTTTCGAGCATCAGAACTGCGAAAATTTTGAGTTTCTCAAGCGTTTCTTACTTCCAAACTGCCATATCTCGCGAACGGATTGACCAATCCGCAAAATTTCTGATGCATCTGAAAGTAGAAACTCGCCCGATTACAACGGTATGCGTACTTTTCCCCTAGGCCGCTCTAGTTATTCGTTTCGAGCATCAGAACTGCGAAAATTTTGTGTTTCTCAAGTGTTTCATACATCCAAACTGCCATATCTCGCGAACGGATTGACCAATCCGCAAAATTTCTGTTGCATCTGAAAGTAGAAACTCGCCCGCTTACAACGGTATGCGTACTTTTCCCCTACGTCGTTCTAGTTATTCGTTTCGAGCATCAGAACTGCGAAAATGTTGAGTTTCTCAAGCGTTTCTTACCTACAAACTGCCATATCTCGCGAACGGATTGACCAATCCGCAAAATTTCTGTTGCATCTGAAAGTAGAAACTCGCCCGTTTACAACGGAATGCGTACTTTTCCCCTAGTCCGTTCTAGTTATTCGTTTCGAGCATCAGAACTGCGAAAATTTTGAGTTTTTCAAGCGTTTCTTACTTCCAATTTGCCATACCTCGCGAACGGATTGAGCAATCCGCAAAATTTCTGTTGCATCTGAAGGTAGAAACTCGCCCGTTTACAACGGAATGCGTACTTTTCCCCTAGGCCGTTCTAGTTATTCGTTTCGAGCATCAGAACTGCGAAAATTTTGAGTTTCTCAAGCGTTTCTTACTTCCAAACCGCCATATCTCGCGAACGGATTGACCAATCCGCAAAATTTCTGTTGCATCTGAAAGTAGAAACTCGCCCGATTACAACGGTATGCGTGCTTTTCCCCTAGGCCGTTCTAGTTAATCGTTTCGAGCATCAGAACTGCGAAAATTTTGAGTTTCTCTAGCGTTTCTTACTTCCAAACTGCCATATCTCGCGAACGGATTGACCAATCCGCAAAATTTCAGTTGCATCTGAAAGTAGAAAGTCGCCCGATTACAACGGCATGCGTACTTTTCCCCTAGAACGTTCTAGTTATGCTTGTCGAGCTTCAGAACTGCGAAAATTTTGAGTTTCTCAAGCGTTTCTTACCTCCAAACTGCCATATCTCGCGAACGGATTGACCAATCCGTAAAATTTCTGTTGCATCTGAAAGTAGAAACTCGCCCGATTACAACGGTATGCGTACTCTTCCCCGAGGCCGTTCTAGTTATTCGTTTCGAGCATCAGAACTGCGAAAATTTTGAGTTTCTCAAGCGTTTCTAACCTACAAACTGCCATATCTCGCGAACGGATTGACCAATACGCAACATTTCTGTTGCATCTGAAAGTAGAAATTCGCCCGATTACAACGGTATGCGTACTTTTCCCCTAGACCGTTCTAGCTATGCTTGTCGAGCATCAGAACTACGAAAATTTTGAGTTTCTCAAGCGTTTCTTACCTCCAAACTGCCATATCTCGCGAACGGATTGACCAATCCGCAAAATTTCTGTTGCATCTGAAAGTAGAAACTCGCCCGATTACAACGGTATGCGTACTTTTCCCCTAGGCCGTACTGGTTATTCGTTTCGAGCATCAGAACTGTGAAAATTTTGAGTTTCTCAACCGTTTCTTACCTCCAAACTGCCATATCTCGCGAACGGATTGACCAATCCGCAAAATTTCTGTTGCATCTGAAAGTAGAAACTCGCCCGATTACAACGGTATGCGCACTTTTCCCCTAGTCGGTTCTAGTTACTCGTTTCGAGCATCAGGACTGCGAAAATTTTGAGTATCTCAAGCGTTTCTTACCTCCAAATTGCCATATCTCGCGAACGGATTGACCAATCCGCAAAATTTCTGTTGCATCTGAAAGTAGAAACTCGCCCGATTACAACGGTATGCGTACTTTTCCCCTAGAACGTTCTAGTTATGCTTGTCGAGCATCAGAACTGCGAAAATGTTGAGTTTCTCAAGCGTTTCTTACCTACAAACTGCCATATCTCGCGAACGGATTGACCAATCCGTAAAATTTCTGTTGCATCTGAAAGTAGAAAGTCGCCCGATTACAACGGTATGCGTACTTTTCCCCTAGACCGCTCTAGTTATGCTTGTCGAGCATCAGAACTGCGAAAATTTTGAGTTTCTCAAGCGTTTCTTACCTCCAAATTGCCATATCTCGCGAACGGATTGACCAATCCGCAAAATTTCTGTTGCATCTGAAAGTAGAAAGTCGCCCGATTACAACGGTATGCGTACTTTTCCCCTAGAACGTTCTAGTTATGCTTGTCGAGCATCAGAACTGCGAAAATGTTGAGTTTCTCAAGCGTTTCTTACCTACAAACTGCCATATCTCGCGAACAGATTGACCAATCCGCAAAATTTCTGTTGCATCTGAAAGTAGAAATTCGCCCGATTACAACGGTATGCGCACTTTTCCCCTAGTCGGTTCTAGTTACTCGTTTCGAGCATCAGGACTGCGAAAATTTTGAGTATCTCAAGCGTTTCTTACCTCCAAACTGCCATATCTCGCGAACGGATTGACCAATCCGCAAAATTTCTGTTGCATCTGAAAGTAGAAACTCGCCCAATTACAACGGTATGCGTACTTTTCCCCTAGGCCGTACTGGTTATTCGTTTCGAGCATCAGAACTGTGAAAATTTTGAGTTTCTCAACCGTTTCTTACCTCCAAACTGCCATATCTCGCGAACGGATCGACCAATCCGCAAAATTTCTGTTGCATCTGAAAGTAGAAACTCGCGCGATTACAAGGGTATGCGTACTTTTCCCCTAGACCGCTCTAGTTATGCTTGTCGAGCATCAGAACTGCGAAAATTTTGAGTTTCTCAAGCGTTTCTTACCTCCAAACTGCCATATCTCGCGAACGGATTGACCAATCCGCAAAATTTCTGTTGCATCTGAAAGTAGAAAGTCGCCCGGTTACAACGGTATGCGTACTTTTCCCCTAGAACGTTCTGGTTATGCTTGTCGATCATCAGAACTGCGAAAATTTTGAGTTTCTCAAGCGTTTCTTACTTCCAAACTGCCATATCTCGCGAACGGATTGACCAACCCGCAAAATTTCTGTTGCATCTGAAAGTAGAAACTCGCCCGATTACAACGGTAGGTGTAGTTTTCCCCTAGGCCGTTCTAGTTATTCGTTTCGAGCATCAGAACTGCGAAAATGTTGAGTTTCTCAAGCGTTTCTTACCTACAAACTGCCATATCTCGCGAACGGATTGACCAATCCGCAAAATTTCTGTTGCATCTGAAAGTAGAAAGTCTCCCGATTACAACGGTATGCGTACTTTTCCCCTAGATCGTTCTAGCTATGCTTGTCGAGCATCAGAACTACGAAAATTTTGAGTTTCTCAAGCGTTTCTTACCTCCAAACTGCCATATCTCGCGAACGGATTGACCAATCCGCAAAATTTCTGTTGCATCTGAAAGTAGAAACTCGCCCGATTACAACGGTATGCGTACTTTTCCCCTAGGCCGTACTGGTTATTCGTTTCGAGCATCAGAACTGTGAAAATTTTGAGTTTCTCAACCGTTTCTTACCTCCAAACTGCCATATCTCGCGAACGGATTGACCAATCCGCAAAATTTCTGTTGCATCTGAAAGTAGAAACTCGCCCGATTACAACGGTATGCGCACTTTTCCCCTAGTCGGTTCTAGTTACTCGTTTCGAGCATCAGAACTGCGAAAATTTTGAGTTTCTCAAGCGTTTCTTACCTCCAAACTGCCATATCTCGCGAACGGATTGACCAATCCGCAAAATTTCTGTTGCATCTGAAAGTAGAAACTCGCCCGATTACAACGGTATGCGTACTTTTCCCCTAGGCCGTACTGGTTATTCGTTTCGAGCATCAGAACTGTGAAAATTTTGAGTTTCTCAACCGTTTCTTACCTCCAAACTGCCATATCTCGCGAACGGATTCACCAATCCGCAAAATTTCTGTTGCATCTGAAAGCAGAAAGTCGCCCGATTACAACGGTATGCGTACTTTTCCCCTAGAACGTTCTAGTTATGCTTGTCGAGCATCAGAACTGCGAAAATTTTGAGTTTCTCAAGCGTTTCTTACCTCCAAACTGCCATATCTCGCGAACGGATTGACCAATCCGTAAAATTTCTGTTGCATCTGAAAGTAGAAACTCGCCCGATTACAACGGTATGCGTACTTTTCCCCTAGGCCGTTCTAGTTATTCGTTTCGAGCATCAGAACTGCGAAAATGTTGAGTTTCTCAAGCGTTTCTTACCTACAAACTGCCATTTCTCGCGAACGGATTGACCAATCCGCAAAATTTCTGTTGCATCTGAAAGTAGAAATTCGCCCGATTACAACGGTGTGCGTACTTTTCCCCTAGACCGTTCTAGTTATTCGTTTCGAGCATCAGAACTGCGAAAATGTTGAGTTTCTCAAGCGTTTCTTACCTACAAACTGCCATATCTCGCGAACGGATTGACCAATCCGTAAAATTTCTGTTGCATCTGAAAGTAGAAAGTCGCCCGATTACAACGGTATGCGTACTTTTCCCCTAGACCGCTCTAGTTATGCTTGTCGAGCATCAGAACTGCGAAAATTTTGAGTTTCTCAAGCGTTTCTTACCTCCAAATTGCCATATCTCGCGAACGGATTGACCAATCCGCAAAATTTCTGTTGCATCTGAAAGTAGAAAGTCGCCCGATTACAACGGTATGCGTACTTTTCCCCTAGAACGTTCTAGTTATGCTTGTCGAGCATCAGAACTGCGAAAATGTTGAGTTTCTCAAGCGTTTCTTACCTACAAACTGCCATATCTCGCGAACAGATTGACCAATCCGCAAAATTTCTGTTGCATCTGAAAGTAGAAATTCGCCCGATTACAACGGTATGCGCACTTTTCCCCTAGTCGGTTCTAGTTACTCGTTTCGAGCACCAGGACTGCGAAAATTTTGAGTATCTCAAGCGTTTCTTACCTCCAAACTGCCATATCTCGCGAACGGATTGACCAATCCGCAAAATTTCTGTTGCATCTGAAAGTAGAAACTCGCCCAATTACAACGGTATGCGTACTTTTCCCCTAGGCCGTACTGGTTATTCGTTTCGAGCATCAGAACTGTGAAAATTTTGAGTTTCTCAACCGTTTCTTACCTCCAAACTGCCATATCTCGCGAACGGATCGACCAATCCGCAAAATTTCTGTTGCATCTGAAAGTAGAAACTCGCGCGATTACAAGGGTATGCGTACTTTTCCCCTAGACGGCTCTAGTTATGCTTGTCGAGCATCAGAACTGCGAAAATTTTGAGTTTCTCAAGCGTTTCTTACCTCCAAACTGCCATATCTCGCGAACGGATTGACCAATCCGCAAAATTTCTGTTGCATCTGAAAGTAGAAAGTCGCCCGGTTACAACGGTATGCGTACTTTTCCCCTAGAACGTTCTGGTTATGCTTGTCGATCATCAGAACTGCGAAAATTTTGAGTTTCTCAAGCGTTTCTTACCTCCAAACTGCCATATCTCGCGAACGGATTGACCAATCCGTAAAATTTCTGTTGCATCTGAAAGTAGAAACTCGCCCGATTACAACGGTAGGTGTAGTGTTCCCCTAGGCCGTTCTAGTTATTCGTTTCGAGCATCAGAACTGCGAAAATTTTGAGTTTCTCAAGCGTTTCTTACCTCCAAACTGCCATATCTCGCGAACGGATTGACTAATCCGCAAAATTTCTGTTGCATCTGAAAGTAGAAATTCGCCCGATTACAACGGTATGCGTACTTTTCCCCTAGACCGTTCTAGTTATGCTTGTCGAGCACCAGAACTGCGAAAATTTTGAGTTTCTCAAGAGTTTCTTACCTCCAAACTGCCATATCTCGCGAACGGATTGACCAATCCGCAAAATTTCTGTTGCATCTGAAAGTAGAAACTCGCCCGATTACAACGGTATGCGTGCTTTTCCCCTAGGCCGTTCTAGTTAATCGTTTCGAGCATCAGAACTGCGAAAATTTTGAGTTTCTCTAGCGTTTCTTACTTCCAAACTGCCATATCTCGCGAACGGATTGACCAATCCGCAAAATTTCAGTTGCATCTGAAAGTAGAAAGTCGCCCGATTACAACGGCATGCGTACTTTTCCCCTAGAACGTTCTAGTTATGCTTGTCGAGCTTCAGAACTGCGAAAATTTTGAGTTTCTCAAGCGTTTCTTACCTCCAAACTGCCATATCTCGCGAACGGATTGACCAATCCGTAAAATTTCTGTTGCATCTGAAAGTAGAAACTCGCCCGATTACAACGGTATGCGTACTCTTCCCCTAGGCCGTTCTAGTTATTCGTTTCGAGCATCAGAACTGCGAAAATTTTGAGTTTCTCAAGCGTTTCTAACCTACAAACAGCCATATCTCGCGAACGGATTGACCAATCCGCAAAATTTCTGTTGCATCTGAAAGTAGAAATTCGCCCGATTACAACGGTATGCGTACTTTTCCCCTAGACCGTTCTAGTTATGCTTGTCGAGCATCAGAACTGCGAAAATTTTGAGTTTCTCAAGCGTTTCTTACTTCCAAACTGCCATATCTCGCGAACGGATTGACCAATCCGCAAAATTTCTGTTGCATCTGAAAGTAGAAACTCGCCCGATTACAACGGTAGGTGTAGTTTTCCCCTAGGCCGTTCTAGTTATTCGTTTCGAGCATCAGAACTGCGAAAATGTTGAGTTTCTCAAGCGTTTCTTACCTACAAACTGCCATATCTCGCGAACGGATTGACCAATCCGCAAAATTTCTGTTGCATCTGAAAGTAGAAAGTCTCCCGATTACAACGGTATGCGTACTTTTCCCCTAGACCGTTCTAGCTATGCTTGTCGAGCATCAGAACTACGAAAATTTTGAGTTTCTCAAGCGTTTCTTACCTCCAAACTGCCATATCTCGCGAACGGATTGACCAATCCGCAAAATTTCTGTTGCATCTGAAAGTAGAAACTCGCCCGATTACAACGGTATGCGTACTTTTCCCCTAGGCCGTACTGGTTATTCGTTTCGAGCATCAGAACTGTGAAAATTTTGAGTTTCTCAACCGTTTCTTACCTCCAAACTGCCATATCTCGCGAACGGATTGACCAATCCGCAAAATTTCTGTTGCATCTGAAAGTAGAAACTCGCCCGATTACAACGGTATGCGCACTTTTCCCCTAGTCGGTTCTAGTTACTCGTTTCGAGCATCAGGACTGCGAAAATTTTGAGTATCTCAAGCGTTTCTTACCTCCAAATTGCCATATCTCGCGAACGGATTGACCAATCCGCAAAATTTCTGTTGCATCTGAAAGTAGAAACTCGCCCGATTACAACGGTATGCGCACTTTTCCCCTAGTCGGTTCTAGTTACTCGTTTCGAGCATCAGGACTGCGAAAATTTTGAGTATCTCAAGCGTTTCTTACCTCCAAATTGCCATATCTCGCGAACGGATTGACCAATCCGTAAAATTTCTGTTGCATCTGAAAGTAGAAAGTCGCCCGATTACAACGGTATGCGTACTTTTCCCCTAGACCGCTCTAGTTATGCTTGTCGAGCATCAGAACTGCGAAAATTTTGAGTTTCTCAAGCGTTTCTTACCTCCAAATTGCCATATCTCGCGAACGGATTGACCAATCCGCAAAATTTCTGTTGCATCTGAAAGTAGAAAGTCGCCCGATTACAACGGTATGCGTACTTTTCCCCTAGAACGTTCTAGTTATGCTTGTCGAGCATCAGAACTGCGAAAATGTTGAGTTTCTCAAGCGTTTCTTACCTACAAACTGCCATATCTCGCGAACAGATTGACCAATCCGCAAAATTTCTGTTGCATCTGAAAGTAGAAATTCGCCCGATTACAACGGTATGCGCACTTTTCCCCTAGTCGGTTCTAGTTACTCGTTTCGAGCACCAGGACTGCGAAAATTTTGAGTATCTCAAGCGTTTCTTACCTCCAAACTGCCATATCTCGCGAACGGATTGACCAATCCGCAAAATTTCTGTTGCATCTGAAAGTAGAAACTCGCCCAATTACAACGGTATGCGTACTTTTCCCCTAGGCCGTACTGGTTATTCGTTTCGAGCATCAGAACTGTGAAAATTTTGAGTTTCTCAACCGTTTCTTACCTCCAAACTGCCATATCTCGCGAACGGATCGACCAATCCGCAAAATTTCTGTTGCATCTGAAAGTAGAAACTCGCGCGATTACAAGGGTATGCGTACTTTTCCCCTAGACGGCTCTAGTTATGCTTGTCGAGCATCAGAACTGCGAAAATTTTGAGTTTCTCAAGCGTTTCTTACCTCCAAACTGCCATATCTCGCGAACGGATTGACCAATCCGCAAAATTTCTGTTGCATCTGAAAGTAGAAAGTCGCCCGGTTACAACGGTATGCGTACTTTTCCCCTAGAACGTTCTGGTTATGCTTGTCGATCATCAGAACTGCGAAAATTTTGAGTTTCTCAAGCGTTTCTTACCTCCAAACTGCCATATCTCGCGAACGGATTGACCAATCCGTAAAATTTCTGTTGCATCTGAAAGTAGAAACTCGCCCGATTACAACGGTAGGTGTAGTGTTCCCCTAGGCCGTTCTTGTTATTCGTTTCGAGCATCAGAACTGCGAAAATTTTGAGTTTCTCAAGCGTTTCTTACCTCCAAACTGCCATATCTCGCGAACGGATTGACTAATCCGCAAAATTTCTGTTGCATCTGAAAGTAGAAATTCGCCCGATTACAACGGTATGCGTACTTTTCCCCTAGACCGTTCTAGTTATGCTTGTCGAGCACCAGAACTGCGAAAATTTTGAGTTTCTCAAGAGTTTCTTACCTCCAAACTGCCATATCTCGCGAACGGATTGACCAATCCGCAAAATTTCTGTTGCATCTGAAAGTAGAAACTCGCCCGATTACAACGGTATGCGTACTTTTACCCTAGGCCGTTCTAGTTAATCGTTTCGAGCATCAGAACTGCGAAAATTTTGAGTTTCTCAAGCGTTTCTTACTTCCAAACTGCCATATCTCGCGAACGGATTGACCAATCCGCAAAATTTCTGATGCATCTGAAAGTAGAAACTCGCCCGATTACAACGGTATGCGTACTTTTCCCCTAGGCCGCTCTAGTTATTCGTTTCGAGCATCAGAACTGCGAAAATTTTGTGTTTCTCAAGTGTTTCATACATCCAAACTGCCATATCTCGCGAACGGATTGACCAATCCGCAAAATTTCTGTTGCATCTGAAAGTAGAAACTCGCCCGCTTACAACGGTATGCGTACTTTTCCCCTACGTCGTTCTAGTTATTCGTTTCGAGCATCAGAACTGCGAAAATGTTGAGTTTCTCAAGCGTTTCTTACCTACAAACTGCCATATCTCGCGAACGGATTGACCAATCCGCAAAATTTCTGTTGCATCTGAAAGTAGAAACTCGCCCGTTTACAACGGAATGCGTACTTTTCCCCTAGTCAGTTCTAGTTATTCGTTTCGAGCATCAGAACTGCGAAAATTTTGAGTTTTTCAAGCGTTTCTTACTTCCAATTTGCCATACCTCGCGAACGGATTGAGCAATCCGCAAAATTTCTGTTGCATCTGAAGGTAGAAACTCGCCCGTTTACAACGGAATGCGTACTTTTCCCCTAGGCCGTTCTAGTTATTCGTTTCGAGCATCAGAACTGCGAAAATTTTGAGTTTCTCAAGCGTTTCTTACTTCCAAACCGCCATATCTCGCGAACGGATTGACCAATCCGCAAAATTTCTGTTGCATCTGAAAGTAGAAACTCGCCCGATTACAACGGTATGCGTGCTTTTCCCCTAGGCCGTTCTAGTTAATCGTTTCGAGCATCAGAACTGCGAAAATTTTGAGTTTCTCTAGCGTTTCTTACTTCCAAACTGCCATATCTCGCGAACGGATTGACCAATCCGCAAAATTTCAGTTGCATCTGAAAGTAGAAAGTCGCCCGATTACAACGGCATGCGTACTTTTCCCCTAGAACGTTCTAGTTATGCTTGTCGAGCTTCAGAACTGCGAAAATTTTGAGTTTCTCAAGCGTTTCTTACCTCCAAACTGCCATATCTCGCGAACGGATTGACCAATCCGTAAAATTTCTGTTGCATCTGAAAGTAGAAACTCGCCCGATTACAACGGTATGCGTACTCTTCCCCGAGGCCGTTCTAGTTATTCGTTTCGAGCATCAGAACTGCGAAAATTTTGAGTTTCTCAAGCGTTTCTAACCTACAAACTGCCATATCTCGCGAACGGATTGACCAATCCGCAAAATTTCTGTTGCATCTGAAAGTAGAAATTCGCCCGATTACAACGGTATGCGTACTTTTCCCCTAGACCGTTCTAGTTATGCTTGTCGAGCATCAGAACTGCGAAAATTTTGAGTTTCTCAAGCGTTTCTTACTTCCAAACTGCCATATCTCGCGAACGGATTGACCAATCCGCAAAATTTCTGTTGCATCTGAAAGTAGAAACTCGCCCGATTACAACGGTAGGTGTAGTTTTCCCCTAGGCCGTTCTAGTTATTCGTTTCGAGCATCAGAACTGCGAAAATGTTGAGTTTCTCAAGCGTTTCTTACCTACAAACTGCCATATCTCGCGAACGGATTGACCAATCCGCAAAATTTCTGTTGCATCTGAAAGTAGAAACTCGCCCGATTACAACGGTATGCGTACTTTTCCCCTAGGCCGTACTGGTTATTCGTTTCGAGCATCAGAACTGTGAAAATTTTGAGTTTCTCAACCGTTTCTTACCTCCAAACTGCCATATCTCGCGAACGGATTGACCAATCCGCAAAATTTCTGTTGCATCTGAAAGTAGAAACTCGCCCGATTACAACGGTATGCGCACTTTTCCCCTAGTCGGTTCTAGTTACTCGTTTCGAGCATCAGGACTGCGAAAATTTTGAGTATCTCAAGCGTTTCTTACCTCCAAATTGCCATATCTCGCGAACGGATTGACCAATCCGCAAAATTTCTGTTGCATCTGAAAGTAGAAACTCGCCCGATTACAACGGTATGCGTACTTTTCCCCTAGAACGTTCTAGTTATGCTTGTCGAGCATCAGAACTGCGAAAATGTTGAGTTTCTCAAGCGTTTCTTACCTACAAACTGCCATATCTCGCGAACGGATTGACCAATCCGTAAAATTTCTGTTGCATCTGAAAGTAGAAAGTCGCCCGATTACAACGGTATGCGTACTTTTCCCCTAGACCGCTCTAGTTATGCTTGTCGAGCATCAGAACTGCGAAAATTTTGAGTTTCTCAAGCGTTTCTTACCTCCAAATTGCCATATCTCGCGAACGGATTGACCAATCCGCAAAATTTCTGTTGCATCTGAAAGTAGAAAGTCGCCCGATTACAACGGTATGCGTACTTTTCCCCTAGAACGTTCTAGTTATGCTTGTCGAGCATCAGAACTGCGAAAATGTTGAGTTTCTCAAGCGTTTCTTACCTACAAACTGCCATATCTCGCGAACAGATTGACCAATCCGCAAAATTTCTGTTGCATCTGAAAGTAGAAATTCGCCCGATTACAACGGTATGCGCACTTTTCCCCTAGTCGGTTCTAGTTACTCGTTTCGAGCATCAGGACTGCGAAAATTTTGAGTATCTCAAGCGTTTCTTACCTCCAAACTGCCATATCTCGCGAACGGATTGACCAATCCGCAAAATTTCTGTTGCATCTGAAAGTAGAAACTCGCCCAATTACAACGGTATGCGTACTTTTCCCCTAGGCCGTACTGGTTATTCGTTTCGAGCATCAGAACTGTGAAAATTTTGAGTTTCTCAACCGTTTCTTACCTCCAAACTGCCATATCTCGCGAACGGATCGACCAATCCGCAAAATTTCTGTTGCATCTGAAAGTAGAAACTCGCGCGATTACAAGGGTATGCGTACTTTTCCCCTAGACCGCTCTAGTTATGCTTGTCGAGCATCAGAACTGCGAAAATTTTGAGTTTCTCAAGCGTTTCTTACCTCCAAACTGCCATATCTCGCGAACGGATTGACCAATCCGCAAAATTTCTGTTGCATCTGAAAGTAGAAAGTCGCCCGGTTACAACGGTATGCGTACTTTTCCCCTAGAACGTTCTGGTTATGCTTGTCGATCATCAGAACTGCGAAAATTTTGAGTTTCTCAAGCGTTTCTTACTTCCAAACTGCCATATCTCGCGAACGGATTGACCAATCCGCAAAATTTCTGTTGCATCTGAAAGTAGAAACTCGCCCGATTACAACGGTAGGTGTAGTTTTCCCCTAGGCCGTTCTAGTTATTCGTTTCGAGCATCAGAACTGCGAAAATGTTGAGTTTCTCAAGCGTTTCTTACCTCCAAACTGCCATATCTCGCGAACGGATTGACCAATCCGCAAAATTTCTGTTGCATCTGAAAGTAGAAACTCGCCCGATTACAACGGTAGGTGTAGTTTTCCCCTAGGCCGTTCTAGTTATTCGTTTCGAGCATCAGAACTGCGAAAATTTTGAGTTTCTCAAGCGTTTCTTACCTCCAAACTGCCATATCTCGCGAATGGATTGACCAATCCGCAAAATTTCTGTTGCATCTGAAAGTAGAAAGTCGCCCGATTACAACGGTATGCGTACTTTTCCCCTAGAACGTTCTAGTTATGCTTGTCGAGCATCAGAACTGCGAAAATTTTGAGTTTCTCAAGCGTTTCTTACATCCAAACTGCCATATCTCGCGAACGGATTGACCAATCCGTAAAATTTCTGTTGCATCTGAAAGTAGAAACTCGCCCGATTACAACGGTATGCGTACTTTTCACCTAGGCCGTTCTAGTTATTCGTTTCGAGCATCAGAACTGGGAAAATGTTGAGTTTCTCAAGCGTTTCTTACCTACAAACTGCCATATCTCGCGAACGGATTGACCAATCCGCAAAATTTCTGTTGCATCTGAAAGTAGAAATTCGCCGGATTACAACGGTGTGCGTACTTTTCCCCTAGACCGTTCTAGTTATTCGTTTCGAGCATCAGAACTGCGAAAATGTTGAGTTTCTCAAGCGTTTCTTACCTCCAAACTGCCATATCTCGCGAACGGATTGACCAATCCGCAAAATTTCTGTTGCATCTGAAAGTAGAAAATCGCCCAATTACAACGGTATGCGTACTTTTCCCCTAGGCCGTACTGGTTATTAGTTTCGAGCATCAGAACTGTGAAAATTTTGAGTTTCTCAACCGTTTCTTACCTCCAAACTGCCATATCTCGCGAACGGATTGACCAATCCGCAAAATTTCTGTTGCATCTGAAAGTAGAAATTCGCCCGATTACAACGGTATGCGTACTTTTCCCCTAGACCGCTCTAGTTATGCTTGTCGAGCATCAGAACTGCGAAAATTTTGAGTTTCTCAAGCGCTTCCTACCTCCAAACTGCCATATCTCGCGAACGGATTGACCAATCCGCAAAATTTCTGTTGCATCTGAAAGTAGAAAGTCGCCCGATTACAACGGTATGCGTACTTTTCCCCTAGAACGTTCTGGTTATGCTTGTCGAGCATCAGAACTGCGAAAATTTTGAGTTTCTCAAGCGTTTCTTACCTCCAAACTGCCATATCTCGCGAACGGATTGACCAATCCGTAAGATTTCTGTTGCATCTGAAGGTAGAAACTCGCCCGTTTACAACGGTATGCGTACGTTTCCCCAAGTCCGTTCTAGTTATTCGTTTCGAGCATCAGAACTGCGAAAATTTTGAGTTTCTCAAGCGTTTCTTACCTCCAAACTGCCATATCTCGCGAAAGGATTGACCAATCCGCAAAATTTCTGTTGCATCTGAAAGTAGAAATTCGCCCGATTACAACGGTATGCGTACTTTTCCCCTAGTCCGTTCTAGTTATTCGTTTCGAGCATCAGAACTGCGAAAATTTTGAGTTTTTCAAGCGTTTCTTACATCCAAATTGCCATACCTCGCGAACGGATAGAGCAATTCGCAAAATTTCTGTTGCATCTGAAGGTAGAAACTCGCCCGTTTACAACGGTATGCGTACTTTTCCCCTAGGCCGTTCTAGTTATTCGTTTCGAGCATCAGAACTGCGAAAATTTTGAGTTTCTCAAGCGTTTCTTACTTCCAAACCGCAATATCTCGCGAACGGATTGACCAATCCGCAAAATTTCTGTTGTATCTGAAAGTAGAAACTCGCCCGATTACAACGGTATGCGTACTTTTCCCCTAGGCCGTTCTAGTTAATCGTTTCGAGCATCAGAACTGCGAAAATTTTGAGTTTCTCAAGCGTTTCTTACTTCCAAACTGCCATATCTCGCGAACGGATTGACCAATCCGCAAAATTTCTGTTGCATCTGAAAGTAGAAACTCGCCCGATTACAACGGTATGCGTACTTTTCCCGTAGGCCGTTGTAGTTATCCGTTTCGAGCATGAGAACTGCGAAAATTTTGTGTTTCTCAAGTGTTTCATACTTCCAAACTGCCATATCTCGCGAACGGATTGACCAATCCGCAAAATTTCTGTTGCATCTGAAAGTAGAAACTCGCCCGATTACAACGGTATGCGTACTTTTCCCCTAGTCCGTTCTAGTTATTCGTTTCGAGCATCAGAACTGCGAAAATTTTGAGTTTTTCAAGCGTTTCTTACTTCCAAATTGCCATACCTCGCGAACGGATTGAGCAATCCGCAAAATTTCTGTTGCATCTGAAGGTAGAAACTCGCCCGTTTACAACGGTATGCGTACTTTTCCCCTAGGCCGTTCTAGTTATTCGTTTCGAGCATCAGAACTGAGAAAATTTTGAGTTTCTCAAGCGTTTCTTACTTCCAAACCGCCATACCTCGGGAACGGATTGACCAATTCGCAAAATTTCTGTTGCATCTGAAAGTAGAAACTCGCCCGATTACAACGGTATGCGTACTTTTCCCCTAGGCCGTTCTAGTTAATCGTTTCGAGCATCAGAACTGCGAAAATTTTGAGTTTCTCAAGCGTTTCTTACTTCCAAACTGCCATATCTCGCGAACGGATTGACCAATCCGCAAAATTTCTGTTGCATCTGAAAGTAGAAACTCGCCCGATTACAACGGTATGCGTACTTTTCCCCTAGGCCGTTCTAGTTATTCGTTTCGAGCATCAGAACTGCGAAAATTTTGAGTTTCTCAAGCGTTTCTTACCTCCAAACTGCCATATCTCGCGAACGGATTGACCAATCCGCAAAATTTCTGTTGCATCTGAAAGTAGAAACTCGCCCGATTACAACGGTATGCGTACTTTTCCCCTAGTCCGTTCTAGTTATTCGTTTCGAGCATCAGAACTGCGAAAATTTTGAGTTTCTCAAGCGTTTCTTACTTCCAAACTGCCATATCTCGCGAACGGATTGACCAATCCGCAAAATTTCTGTTGCATCTGAAAGTACAAACTCGCCCGATTACAACGGTATGCCTACTTTTCCCCTAGGCCGTTCTAGTTATTCGTTTCGAGCATCAGAACTGCGAAAATGTTGAGTTTCTCAAGCGTTTCTTACCTACAAACTGCCATATCTCGCGAACGGATTGACCAATCCGCAAAATTTCTGTTGCATCTGAAAGTAGAAACACGCCCGATTACAACGGTATGCGTACTTTTCCCCTAGTCCGTTCTGGTTATTTGTTTCGAGCATCAGAACTGCGAAAATTTTGAGTTTCTCAAGCGTTTCTTACCTCCAAACTGCCATATCTCGCGAACGGATTGACCAATCCGCAAAATTTCTGTTGCATCTGAAAGTAGAAACTCGCCCGATTACAACGGTATGCGTACTTTTCCCCTAGTCCGTTCTAGTTATTCGTTTCGAGCATCAGAACTGCGAAAATTTTGAGTTTTTCAAGCGTTTCTTACTTCCAATTTGCCATACCTCGCGAACGGATTGAGCAATCCGCAAAATTTCTGTTGCATCTGAAGGTAGACACTCGCCCGTTTACAACGGAATGCGTACTTTTCCCTAGGCCGTTCTAGTTATTCGTTTCGAGCATCAGAACTGCGAAAATTTTGAGTTTCTCAAGCGTTTCTTACTTCCAAACCGCCATATCTCGCGAACGGATTGACCAATCCGCAAAATTTCTGTTGCATCTGAAAGTAGAAACTCGCCCGATTACAACGGTATGCGTGCTTTTCCCCTAGGCCGTTCTAGTTAATCGTTTCGAGCATCAGAACTGCGAAAATTTTGAGTTTCTCTAGCGTTTCTTACTTCCAAACTGCCATATCTCGCGAACGGATTGACCAATCCGCAAAATTTCAGTTGCATCTGAAAGTAGAAAGTCGCCCGATTACAACGGCATGCGTACTTTTCCCCTAGAACGTTCTAGTTATGCTTGTCGAGCTTCAGAACTGCGAAAATTTTGAGTTTCTCAAGCGTTTCTTACCTCCAAACTGCCATATCTCGCGAACGGATTGACCAATCCGTAAAATTTCTGTTGCATCTGAAAGTAGAAACTCGCCCGATTACAACGGTATGCGTACTCTTCCCCTAGGCCGTTCTAGTTATTCGTTTCGAGCATCAGAACTGCGAAAATGTTGAGTTTCTCAAGCGTTTCTTACCTACAAACTGCCATATCTCGCGAACGGATTGACCAATCCGCAAAATTTCTGTTGCATCTGAAAGTAGAAATTCGCCCGATTACAACGGTAGGCGTACTTTTCCCCTAGACCGTTCTAGTTATGCTTGTCGAGCATCAGAACTGCGAAAATTTTGAGTTTCTCAAGCGTTTCTTACTTCCAAACTGCCATATCTCGCGAACGGATTGACCAATCCGCAAAATTTCTGTTGCATCTGAAAGTAGAAACTCGCCCGATTACAACGGTAGGTGTAGTTTTCCCCTAGGCCGTTCTAGTTATTCGTTTCGAGCATCAGAACTGCGAAAATGTTGAGTTTCTCAAGCGTTTCTTACATACAAACTGCCATATCTCGCGAACGGATTGACCAATCCGCAAAATTTCTGTTGCATCTGAAAGTAGAAAGTCGCCCGATTACAACGGTATGCGTACTTTTCCCCTAGACCGTTCTAGCTATGCTTGTCGAGCATCAGAACTACGAAAATTTTGAGTTTCTCAAGCGTTTCTTACCTCCAAACTGCCATATCTCGCGAACGGATTGACCAATCCGCAAAATTTCTGTTGCATCTGAAAGTAGAAACTCGCCCGATTACAACGGTATGCGTACTTTTCCCCTAGGCCGTACTGGTTATTCGTTTCGAGCATCAGAACTGTGAAAATTTTGAGTTTCTCAACCGTTTCTTACCTCCAAACTGCCATATCTCGCGAACGGATTGACCAATCCGCAAAATTTCTGTTGCATCTGAAAGTAGAAATTCGCCCGATTACAACGGTAGGCGTACTTTTCCCCTAGACCGTTCTAGTTATGCTTGTCGAGCATCAGAACTGCGAAAATTTTGAGTTTCTCAAGCGTTTCTTACTTCCAAACTGCCATATCTCGCGAACGGATTGACCAATCCGCAAAATTTCTGTTGCATCTGAAAGTAGAAACTCGCCCGATTACAACGGTAGGTGTAGTTTTCCCCTAGGCCGTTCTAGTTATTCGTTTCGAGCATCAGAACTGCGAAAATGTTGAGTTTCTCAAGCGTTTCTTACCTACAAACTGCCATATCTCGCGAACGGATTGACCAATCCGCAAAATTTCTGTTGCATCTGAAAGGAGAAAGTCGCCCGATTACAACGGTATGCGTACTTTTCCCCTAGACCGTTCTAGCTATGCTTGTCGAGCATCAGAACTACGAAAATTTTGAGTTTCTCAAGCGTTTCTTACCTCCAAACTGCCATATCTCGCGAACGGATTGACCAATCCGCAAAATTTCTGTTGCATCTGAAAGTAGAAACTCGCCCGATTACAACGGTATGCGTACTTTTCCCCTAGGCCGTACTGGTTATTCGTTTCGAGCATCAGAACTGTGAAAATTTTGAGTTTCTCAACCGTTTCTTACCTCCAAACTGCCATATCTCGCGAACGGATTGACCAATCCGCAAAATTTCTGTTGCATCTGAAAGTAGAAACTCGCCCGATTACAACGGTATGCGCACTTTTCCCCTAGTCGGTTCTAGTTACTCGTTTCGAGCATCAGAACTGCGAAAATTTTGAGTTTCTCAAGCGTTTCTTACCTCCAAACTGCCATATCTCGCGAACGGATTGACCAATCCGCAAAATTTCTGTTGCATCTGAAAGTAGAAACTCGCCCGATTACAACGGTATGCGTACTTTTCCCCTAGGCCGTACTGGTTATTCGTTTCGAGCATCAGAACTGTGAAAATTTTGAGTTTCTCAACCGTTTCTTACCTCCAAACTGCCATATCTCGCGAACGGATTCACCAATCCGCAAAATTTCTGTTGCATCTGAAAGCAGAAAGTCGCCCGATTACAACGGTATGCGTACTTTTCCCCTAGAACGTTCTAGTTATGCTTGTCGAGCATCAGAACTGCGAAAATTTTGAGTTTCTCAAGCGTTTCTTACCTCCAAACTGCCATATCTCGCGAACGGATTGACCAATCCGTAAAATTTCTGTTGCATCTGAAAGTAGAAACTCGCCCGATTACAACGGTATGCGTACTTTTCCCCTAGGCCGTTCTAGTTATTCGTTTCGAGCATCAGAACTGCGAAAATGTTGAGTTTCTCAAGCGTTTCTTACCTACAAACTGCCATTTCTCGCGAACGGATTGACCAATCCGCAAAATTTCTGTTGCATCTGAAAGTAGAAATTCGCCCGATTACAACGGTGTGCGTACTTTTCCCCTAGACCGTTCTAGTTATTCGTTTCGAGCATCAGAACTGCGAAAATGTTGAGTTTCTCAAGCGTTTCTTACCTACAAACTGCCATATCTCGCGAACGGATTGACCAATCCGTAAAATTTCTGTTGCATCTGAAAGTAGAAAGTCGCCCGATTACAACGGTATGCGTACTTTTCCCCTAGACCGCTCTAGTTATGCTTGTCGAGCATCAGAACTGCGAAAATTTTGAGTTTCTCAAGCGTTTCTTACCTCCAAATTGCCATATCTCGCGAACGGATTGACCAATCCGCAAAATTTCTGTTGCATCTGAAAGTAGAAAGTCGCCCGATTACAACGGTATGCGTACTTTTCCCCTAGAACGTTCTAGTTATGCTTGTCGAGCATCAGAACTGCGAAAATGTTGAGTTTCTCAAGCGTTTCTTACCTACAAACTGCCATATCTCGCGAACAGATTGACCAATCCGCAAAATTTCTGTTGCATCTGAAAGTAGAAATTCGCCCGATTACAACGGTATGCGCACTTTTCCCCTAGTCGGTTCTAGTTACTCGTTTCGAGCACCAGGACTGCGAAAATTTTGAGTATCTCAAGCGTTTCTTACCTCCAAACTGCCATATCTCGCGAACGGATTGACCAATCCGCAAAATTTCTGTTGCATCTGAAAGTAGAAACTCGCCCAATTACAACGGTATGCGTACTTTTCCCCTAGGCCGTACTGGTTATTCGTTTCGAGCATCAGAACTGTGAAAATTTTGAGTTTCTCAACCGTTTCTTACCTCCAAACTGCCATATCTCGCGAACGGATCGACCAATCCGCAAAATTTCTGTTGCATCTGAAAGTAGAAACTCGCGCGATTACAAGGGTATGCGTACTTTTCCCCTAGACGGCTCTAGTTATGCTTGTCGAGCATCAGAACTGCGAAAATTTTGAGTTTCTCAAGCGTTTCTTACCTCCAAACTGCCATATCTCGCGAACGGATTGACCAATCCGCAAAATTTCTGTTGCATCTGAAAGTAGAAAGTCGCCCGGTTACAACGGTATGCGTACTTTTCCCCTAGAACGTTCTGGTTATGCTTGTCGATCATCAGAACTGCGAAAATTTTGAGTTTCTCAAGCGTTTCTTACCTCCAAACTGCCATATCTCGCGAACGGATTGACCAATCCGTAAAATTTCTGTTGCATCTGAAAGTAGAAACTCGCCCGATTACAACGGTAGGTGTAGTGTTCCCCTAGGCCGTTCTAGTTATTCGTTTCGAGCATCAGAACTGCGAAAATTTTGAGTTTCTCAAGCGTTTCTTACCTCCAAACTGCCATATCTCGCGAACGGATTGACTAATCCGCAAAATTTCTGTTGCATCTGAAAGTAGAAATTCGCCCGATTACAACGGTATGCGTACTTTTCCCCTAGACCGTTCTGGTTATGCTTGTCGATCATCAGAACTGCGAAAATTTTGAGTTTCTCAAGCGTTTCTTACCTCCAAACTGCCATATCTCGCGAACGGATTGACCAATCCGTAAAATTTCTGTTGCATCTGAAAGTAGAAACTCGCCCGATTACAACGGTAGGTGTAGTGTTCCCCTAGGCCGTTCTAGTTATTCGTTTCGAGCATCAGAACTGCGAAAATTTTGAGTTTCTCAAGCGTTTCTTACCTCCAAACTGCCATATCTCGCGAACGGATTGACTAATCCGCAAAATTTCTGTTGCATCTGAAAGTAGAAATTCGCCCGATTACAACGGTATGCGTACTTTTCCCCTAGACCGTTCTAGTTATGCTTGTCGAGCACCAGAACTGCGAAAATTTTGAGTTTCTCAAGAGTTTCTTACCTCCAAACTGCCATATCTCGCGAACGGATTGACCAATCCGCAAAATTTCTGTTGCATCTGAAAGGAGAAAGTCGCCCGATTACAACGGTATGCGTACTTTTCCCCTAGACCGTTCTAGCTATGCTTGTCGAGCATCAGAACTACGAAAATTTTGAGTTTCTCAAGCGTTTCTTACCTCCAAACTGCCATATCTCGCGAACGGATTGACCAATCCGCAAAATTTCTGTTGCATCTGAAAGTAGAAACTCGCCCGATTACAACGGTATGCGTACTTTTCCCCTAGGCCGTACTGGTTATTCGTTTCGAGCATCAGAACTGTGAAAATTTTGAGTTTCTCAACCGTTTCTTACCTCCAAACTGCCATATCTCGCGAACGGATTGACCAATCCGCAAAATTTCTGTTGCATCTGAAAGTAGAAACTCGCCCGATTACAACGGTATGCGCACTTTTCCCCTAGTCGGTTCTAGTTACTCGTTTCGAGCATCAGAACTGCGAAAATTTTGAGTTTCTCAAGCGTTTCTTACCTCCAAACTGCCATATCTCGCGAACGGATTGACCAATCCGCAAAATTTCTGTTGCATCTGAAAGTAGAAACTCGCCCGATTACAACGGTATGCGTACTTTTCCCCTAGGCCGTACTGGTTATTCGTTTCGAGCATCAGAACTGTGAAAATTTTGAGTTTCTCAACCGTTTCTTACCTCCAAACTGCCATATCTCGCGAACGGATTCACCAATCCGCAAAATTTCTGTTGCATCTGAAAGCAGAAAGTCGCCCGATTACAACGGTATGCGTACTTTTCCCCTAGAACGTTCTAGTTATGCTTGTCGAGCATCAGAACTGCGAAAATTTTGAGTTTCTCAAGCGTTTCTTACCTCCAAACTGCCATATCTCGCGAACGGATTGACCAATCCGTAAAATTTCTGTTGCATCTGAAAGTAGAAACTCGCCCGATTACAACGGTATGCGTACTTTTCCCCTAGGCCGTTCTAGTTATTCGTTTCGAGCATCAGAACTGCGAAAATGTTGAGTTTCTCAAGCGTTTCTTACCTACAAACTGCCATTTCTCGCGAACGGATTGACCAATCCGCAAAATTTCTGTTGCATCTGAAAGTAGAAATTCGCCCGATTACAACGGTGTGCGTACTTTTCCCCTAGACCGTTCTAGTTATTCGTTTCGAGCATCAGAACTGCGAAAATGTTGAGTTTCTCAAGCGTTTCTTACCTACAAACTGCCATATCTCGCGAACGGATTGACCAATCCGTAAAATTTCTGTTGCATCTGAAAGTAGAAAGTCGCCCGATTACAACGGTATGCGTACTTTTCCCCTAGACCGCTCTAGTTATGCTTGTCGAGCATCAGAACTGCGAAAATTTTGAGTTTCTCAAGCGTTTCTTACCTCCAAATTGCCATATCTCGCGAACGGATTGACCAATCCGCAAAATTTCTGTTGCATCTGAAAGTAGAAAGTCGCCCGATTACAACGGTATGCGTACTTTTCCCCTAGAACGTTCTAGTTATGCTTGTCGAGCATCAGAACTGCGAAAATGTTGAGTTTCTCAAGCGTTTCTTACCTACAAACTGCCATATCTCGCGAACAGATTGACCAATCCGCAAAATTTCTGTTGCATCTGAAAGTAGAAATTCGCCCGATTACAACGGTATGCGCACTTTTCCCCTAGTCGGTTCTAGTTACTCGTTTCGAGCACCAGGACTGCGAAAATTTTGAGTATCTCAAGCGTTTCTTACCTCCAAACTGCCATATCTCGCGAACGGATTGACCAATCCGCAAAATTTCTGTTGCATCTGAAAGTAGAAACTCGCCCAATTACAACGGTATGCGTACTTTTCCCCTAGGCCGTACTGGTTATTCGTTTCGAGCATCAGAACTGTGAAAATTTTGAGTTTCTCAACCGTTTCTTACCTCCAAACTGCCATATCTCGCGAACGGATCGACCAATCCGCAAAATTTCTGTTGCATCTGAAAGTAGAAACTCGCGCGATTACAAGGGTATGCGTACTTTTCCCCTAGACGGCTCTAGTTATGCTTGTCGAGCATCAGAACTGCGAAAATTTTGAGTTTCTCAAGCGTTTCTTACCTCCAAACTGCCATATCTCGCGAACGGATTGACCAATCCGCAAAATTTCTGTTGCATCTGAAAGTAGAAAGTCGCCCGGTTACAACGGTATGCGTACTTTTCCCCTAGAACGTTCTGGTTATGCTTGTCGATCATCAGAACTGCGAAAATTTTGAGTTTCTCAAGCGTTTCTTACCTCCAAACTGCCATATCTCGCGAACGGATTGACCAATCCGTAAAATTTCTGTTGCATCTGAAAGTAGAAACTCGCCCGATTACAACGGTAGGTGTAGTGTTCCCCTAGGCCGTTCTAGTTATTCGTTTCGAGCATCAGAACTGCGAAAATTTTGAGTTTCTCAAGCGTTTCTTACCTCCAAACTGCCATATCTCGCGAACGGATTGACTAATCCGCAAAATTTCTGTTGCATCTGAAAGTAGAAATTCGCCCGATTACAACGGTATGCGTACTTTTCCCCTAGACCGTTCTAGTTATGCTTGTCGAGCACCAGAACTGCGAAAATTTTGAGTTTCTCAAGAGTTTCTTACCTCCAAACTGCCATATCTCGCGAACGGATTGACCAATCCGCAAAATTTCTGTTGCATCTGAAAGTAGAAACTCGCCCGATTACAACGGTATGCGTGCTTTTCCCCTAGGCCGTTCTAGTTAATCGTTTCGAGCATCAGAACTGCGAAAATTTTGAGTTTCTCTAGCGTTTCTTACTTCCAAACTGCCATATCTCGCGAACGGATTGACCAATCCGCAAAATTTCAGTTGCATCTGAAAGTAGAAAGTCGCCCGATTACAACGGCATGCGTACTTTTCCCCTAGAACGTTCTAGTTATGCTTGTCGAGCTTCAGAACTGCGAAAATTTTGAGTTTCTCAAGCGTTTCTTACCTCCAAACTGCCATATCTCGCGAACGGATTGACCAATCCGTAAAATTTCTGTTGCATCTGAAAGTAGAAACTCGCCCGATTACAACGGTATGCGTACTCTTCCCCTAGGCCGTTCTAGTTATTCGTTTCGAGCATCAGAACTGCGAAAATTTTGAGTTTCTCAAGCGTTTCTAACCTACAAACTGCCATATCTCGCGAACGGATTGACCAATCCGCAAAATTTCTGTTGCATCTGAAAGTAGAAATTCGCCCGATTACAACGGTATGCGTACTTTTCCCCTAGACCGTTCTAGTTATGCTTGTCGAGCATCAGAACTGCGAAAATTTTGAGTTTCTCAAGCGTTTCTTACTTCCAAACTGCCATATCTCGCGAACGGATTGACCAATCCGCAAAATTTCTGTTGCATCTGAAAGTAGAAACTCGCCCGATTACAACGGTAGGTGTAGTTTTCCCCTAGGCCGTTCTAGTTATTCGTTTCGAGCATCAGAACTGCGAAAATGTTGAGTTTCTCAAGCGTTTCTTACCTACAAACTGCCATATCTCGCGAACGGATTGACCAATCCGCAAAATTTCTGTTGCATCTGAAAGTAGAAAGTCTCCCGATTACAACGGTATGCGTACTTTTCCCCTAGACCGTTCTAGCTATGCTTGTCGAGCATCAGAACTACGAAAATTTTGAGTTTCTCAAGCGTTTCTTACCTCCAAACTGCCATATCTCGCGAACGGATTGACCAATCCGCAAAATTTCTGTTGCATCTGAAAGTAGAAACTCGCCCGATTACAACGGTATGCGTACTTTTCCCCTAGGCCGTACTGGTTATTCGTTTCGAGCATCAGAACTGTGAAAATTTTGAGTTTCTCAACCGTTTCTTACCTCCAAACTGCCATATCTCGCGAACGGATTGACCAATCCGCAAAATTTCTGTTGCATCTGAAAGTAGAAACTCGCCCGATTACAACGGTATGCGCACTTTTCCCCTAGTCGGTTCTAGTTACTCGTTTCGAGCATCAGGACTGCGAAAATTTTGAGTATCTCAAGCGTTTCTTACCTCCAAATTGCCATATCTCGCGAACGGATTGACCAATCCGCAAAATTTCTGTTGCATCTGAAAGTAGAAACTCGCCCGATTACAACGGTATGCGCACTTTTCCCCTAGTCGGTTCTAGTTACTCGTTTCGAGCATCAGGACTGCGAAAATTTTGAGTATCTCAAGCGTTTCTTACCTCCAAATTGCCATATCTCGCGAACGGATTGACCAATCCGTAAAATTTCTGTTGCATCTGAAAGTAGAAAGTCGCCCGATTACAACGGTATGCGTACTTTTCCCCTAGACCGCTCTAGTTATGCTTGTCGAGCATCAGAACTGCGAAAATTTTGAGTTTCTCAAGCGTTTCTTACCTCCAAATTGCCATATCTCGCGAACGGATTGACCAATCCGCAAAATTTCTGTTGCATCTGAAAGTAGAAAGTCGCCCGATTACAACGGTATGCGTACTTTTCCCCTAGAACGTTCTAGTTATGCTTGTCGAGCATCAGAACTGCGAAAATGTTGAGTTTCTCAAGCGTTTCTTACCTACAAACTGCCATATCTCGCGAACAGATTGACCAATCCGCAAAATTTCTGTTGCATCTGAAAGTAGAAATTCGCCCGATTACAACGGTATGCGCACTTTTCCCCTAGTCGGTTCTAGTTACTCGTTTCGAGCACCAGGACTGCGAAAATTTTGAGTATCTCAAGCGTTTCTTACCTCCAAACTGCCATATCTCGCGAACGGATTGACCAATCCGCAAAATTTCTGTTGCATCTGAAAGTAGAAACTCGCCCAATTACAACGGTATGCGTACTTTTCCCCTAGGCCGTACTGGTTATTCGTTTCGAGCATCAGAACTGTGAAAATTTTGAGTTTCTCAACCGTTTCTTACCTCCAAACTGCCATATCTCGCGAACGGATCGACCAATCCGCAAAATTTCTGTTGCATCTGAAAGTAGAAACTCGCGCGATTACAAGGGTATGCGTACTTTTCCCCTAGACGGCTCTAGTTATGCTTGTCGAGCATCAGAACTGCGAAAATTTTGAGTTTCTCAAGCGTTTCTTACCTCCAAACTCCCATATCTCGCGAACGGATTGACCGATCCGCAAAATTTCTGTTGCATCTGAAAGTAGAAAGTCGCCCGGTTACAACGGTATGCGTACTTTTCCCCTAGAACGTTCTGGTTATGCTTGTCGATCATCAGAACTGCGAAAATTTTGAGTTTCTCAAGCGTTTCTTACCTCCAAACTGCCATATCTCGCGAACGGATTGACCAATCCGTAAAATTTCTGTTGCATCTGAAAGTAGAAACTCGCCCGATTACAACGGTATGCGTACTTTTACCCTAGGCCGTTCTAGTTAATCGTTTCGAGCATCAGAACTGCGAAAATTTTGAGTTTCTCAAGCGTTTCTTACTTCCAAACTGCCATATCTCGCGAACGGATTGACCAATCCGCAAAATTTCTGATGCATCTGAAAGTAGAAACTCGCCCGATTACAACGGTATGCGTACTTTTCCCCTAGGCCGCTCTAGTTATTCGTTTCGAGCATCAGAACTGCGAAAATTTTGTGTTTCTCAAGTGTTTCATACATCCAAACTGCCATATCTCGCGAACGGATTGACCAATCCGCAAAATTTCTGTTGCATCTGAAAGTAGAAACTCGCCCGCTTACAACGGTATGCGTACTTTTCCCCTACGTCGTTCTAGTTATTCGTTTCGAGCATCAGAACTGCGAAAATTTTGAGTTTCTCAAGCGTTTCTAACCTACAAACTGCCATATCTCGCGAACGGATTGACCAATCCGCAAAATTTCTGTTGCATCTGAAAGTAGAAATTCGCCCGATTACAACGGTATGCGTACTTTTCCCCTAGACCGTTCTAGTTATGCTTGTCGAGCATCAGAACTGCGAAAATTTTGAGTTTCTCAAGCGTTTCTTACTTCCAAACTGCCATATCTCGCGAACGGATTGACCAATCCGCAAAATTTCTGTTGCATCTGAAAGTAGAAACTCGCCCGATTACAACGGTAGGTGTAGTTTTCCCCTAGGCCGTTCTAGTTATTCGTTTCGAGCATCAGAACTGCGAAAATGTTGAGTTTCTCAAGCGTTTCTTACCTACAAACTGCCATATCTCGCGAACGGATTGACCAATCCGCAAAATTTCTGTTGCATCTGAAAGTAGAAAGTCTCCCGATTACAACGGTATGCGTACTTTTCCCCTAGACCGTTCTAGCTATGCTTGTCGAGCATCAGAACTACGAAAATTTTGAGTTTCTCAAGCGTTTCTTACCTCCAAACTGCCATATCTCGCGAACGGATTGACCAATCCGCAAAATTTCTGTTGCATCTGAAAGTAGAAACTCGCCCGATTACAACGGTATGCGTACTTTTCCCCTAGGCCGTACTGGTTATTCGTTTCGAGCATCAGAACTGTGAAAATTTTGAGTTTCTCAACCGTTTCTTACCTCCAAACTGCCATATCTCGCGAACGGATTGACCAATCCGCAAAATTTCTGTTGCATCTGAAAGTAGAAACTCGCCCGATTACAACGGTATGCGCACTTTTCCCCTAGTCGGTTCTAGTTACTCGTTTCGAGCATCAGGACTGCGAAAATTTTGAGTATCTCAAGCGTTTCTTACCTCCAAATTGCCATATCTCGCGAACGGATTGACCAATCCGCAAAATTTCTGTTGCATCTGAAAGTAGAAACTCGCCCGATTACAACGGTATGCGCACTTTTCCCCTAGTCGGTTCTAGTTACTCGTTTCGAGCATCAGGACTGCGAAAATTTTGAGTATCTCAAGCGTTTCTTACCTCCAAATTGCCATATCTCGCGAACGGATTGACCAATCCGTAAAATTTCTGTTGCATCTGAAAGTAGAAAGTCGCCCGATTACAACGGTATGCGTACTTTTCCCCTAGACCGCTCTAGTTATGCTTGTCGAGCATCAGAACTGCGAAAATTTTGAGTTTCTCAAGCGTTTCTTACCTCCAAATTGCCATATCTCGCGAACGGATTGACCAATCCGCAAAATTTCTGTTGCATCTGAAAGTAGAAAGTCGCCCGATTACAACGGTATGCGTACTTTTCCCCTAGAACGTTCTAGTTATGCTTGTCGAGCATCAGAACTGCGAAAATGTTGAGTTTCTCAAGCGTTTCTTACCTACAAACTGCCATATCTCGCGAACAGATTGACCAATCCGCAAAATTTCTGTTGCATCTGAAAGTAGAAATTCGCCCGATTACAACGGTATGCGCACTTTTCCCCTAGTCGGTTCTAGTTACTCGTTTCGAGCACCAGGACTGCGAAAATTTTGAGTATCTCAAGCGTTTCTTACCTCCAAACTGCCATATCTCGCGAACGGATTGACCAATCCGCAAAATTTCTGTTGCATCTGAAAGTAGAAACTCGCCCAATTACAACGGTATGCGTACTTTTCCCCTAGGCCGTACTGGTTATTCGTTTCGAGCATCAGAACTGTGAAAATTTTGAGTTTCTCAACCGTTTCTTACCTCCAAACTGCCATATCTCGCGAACGGATCGACCAATCCGCAAAATTTCTGTTGCATCTGAAAGTAGAAACTCGCGCGATTACAAGGGTATGCGTACTTTTCCCCTAGACGGCTCTAGTTATGCTTGTCGAGCATCAGAACTGCGAAAATTTTGAGTTTCTCAAGCGTTTCTTACCTCCAAACTGCCATATCTCGCGAACGGATTGACCAATCCGCAAAATTTCTGTTGCATCTGAAAGTAGAAAGTCGCCCGGTTACAACGGTATGCGTACTTTTCCCCTAGAACGTTCTGGTTATGCTTGTCGATCATCAGAACTGCGAAAATTTTGAGTTTCTCAAGCGTTTCTTACCTCCAAACTGCCATATCTCGCGAACGGATTGACCAATCCGTAAAATTTCTGTTGCATCTGAAAGTAGAAACTCGCCCGATTACAACGGTAGGTGTAGTGTTCCCCTAGGCCGTTCTAGTTATTCGTTTCGAGCATCAGAACTGCGAAAATTTTGAGTTTCTCAAGCGTTTCTTACCTCCAAACTGCCATATCTCGCGAACGGATTGACTAATCCGCAAAATTTCTGTTGCATCTGAAAGTAGAAATTCGCCCGATTACAACGGTATGCGTACTTTTCCCCTAGACCGTTCTAGTTATGCTTGTCGAGCACCAGAACTGCGAAAATTTTGAGTTTCTCAAGAGTTTCTTACCTCCAAACTGCCATATCTCGCGAACGGATTGACCAATCCGCAAAATTTCTGTTGCATCTGAAAGTAGAAACTCGCCCGATTACAACGGTATGCGTACTTTTACCCTAGGCCGTTCTAGTTAATCGTTTCGAGCATCAGAACTGCGAAAATTTTGAGTTTCTCAAGCGTTTCTTACTTCCAAACTGCCATATCTCGCGAACGGATTGACCAATCCGCAAAATTTCTGATGCATCTGAAAGTAGAAACTCGCCCGATTACAACGGTATGCGTACTTTTCCCCTAGGCCGCTCTAGTTATTCGTTTCGAGCATCAGAACTGCGAAAATTTTGTGTTTCTCAAGTGTTTCATACATCCAAACTGCCATATCTCGCGAACGGATTGACCAATCCGCAAAATTTCTGTTGCATCTGAAAGTAGAAACTCGCCCGCTTACAACGGTATGCGTACTTTTCCCCTACGTCGTTCTAGTTATTCGTTTCGAGCATCAGAACTGCGAAAATGTTGAGTTTCTCAAGCGTTTCTTACCTACAAACTGCCATATCTCGCGAACGGATTGACCAATCCGCAAAATTTCTGTTGCATCTGAAAGTAGAAACTCGCCCGTTTACAACGGAATGCGTACTTTTCCCCTAGTCCGTTCGAGTTATTCGTTTCGAGCATCAGAACTGCGAAAATTTTGAGTTTTTCAAGCGTTTCTTACTTCCAATTTGCCATACCTCGCGAACGGATTGAGCAATCCGCAAATTTCTGTTGCATCTGAAGGTAGAAACTCGCCCGTTTACAACGGAATGCGTACTTTTCCCCTAGGCCGTTCTAGTTATTCGTTTCGAGCATCAGAACTGCGAAAATTTTGAGTTTCTCAAGCGTTTCTTACTTCCAAACCGCCATATCTCGCGAACGGATTGACCAATCCGCAAAATTTCTGTTGCATCTGAAAGTAGAAACTCGCCCGATTACAACGGTATGCGTGCTTTTCCCCTAGGCCGTTCTAGTTAATCGTTTCGAGCATCAGAACTGCGAAAATTTTGAGTTTCTCTAGCGTTTCTTACTTCCAAACTGCCATATCTCGCGAACGGATTGACCAATCCGCAAAATTTCAGTTGCATCTGAAAGTAGAAAGTCGCCCGATTACAACGGCATGCGTACTTTTCCCCTAGAACGTTCTAGTTATGCTTGTCGAGCTTCAGAACTGCGAAAATTTTGAGTTTCTCAAGCGTTTCTTACCTCCAAACTGCCATATCTCGCGAACGGATTGACCAATCCGTAAAATTTCTGTTGCATCTGAAAGTAGAAACTCGCCCGATTACAACGGTATGCGTACTCTTCCCCGAGGCCGTTCTAGTTATTCGTTTCGAGCATCAGAACTGCGAAAATTTTGAGTTTCTCAAGCGTTTCTAACCTACAAACTGCCATATCTCGCGAACGGATTGACCAATCCGCAAAATTTCTGTTGCATCTGAAAGTAGAAATTCGCCCGATTACAACGGTATGCGTACTTTTCCCCTAGACCGTTCTAGTTATGCTTGTCGAGCATCAGAACTGCGAAAATTTTGAGTTTCTCAAGCGTTTCTTACTTCCAAACTGCCATATCTCGCGAACGGATTGACCAATCCGCAAAATTTCTGTTGCATCTGAAAGTAGAAACTCGCCCGATTACAACGGTAGGTGTAGTTTTCCCCTAGGCCGTTCTAGTTATTCGTTTCGAGCATCAGAACTGCGAAAATGTTGAGTTTCTCAAGCGTTTCTTACCTACAAACTGCCATATCTCGCGAACGGATTGACCAATCCGCAAAATTTCTGTTGCATCTGAAAGTAGAAAGTCTCCCGATTACAACGGTATGCGTACTTTTCCCCTAGATCGTTCTAGCTATGCTTGTCGAGCATCAGAACTACGAAAATTTTGAGTTTCTCAAGCGTTTCTTACCTCCAAACTGCCATATCTCGCGAACGGATTGACCAATACGCAAAATTTCTGTTGCATCTGAAAGTAGAAACTCGCCCGATTACAACGGTATGCGTACTTTTCCCCTAGGCCGTACTGGTTATTCGTTTCGAGCATCAGAACTGTGAAAATTTTGAGTTTCTCAACCGTTTCTTACCTCCAAACTGCCATATCTCGCGAACGGATTGACCAATCCGCAAAATTTCTGTTGCATCTGAAAGTAGAAACTCGCCCGATTACAACGGTATGCGCACTTTTCCCCTAGTCGGTTCTAGTTACTCGTTTCGAGCATCAGGACTGCGAAAATTTTGAGTATCTCAAGCGTTTCTTACCTCCAAATTGCCATATCTCGCGAACGGATTGACCAATCCGCAAAATTTCTGTTGCATCTGAAAGTAGAAACTCGCCCGATTACAACGGTATGCGTACTTTTCCCCTAGAACGTTCTAGTTATGCTTGTCGAGCATCAGAACTGCGAAAATGTTGAGTTTCTCAAGCGTTTCTTACCTACAAACTGCCATATCTCGCGAACGGATTGACCAATCCGTAAAATTTCTGTTGCATCTGAAAGTAGAAAGTCGCCCGATTACAACGGTATGCGTACTTTTCCCCTAGACCGCTCTAGTTATGCTTGTCGAGCATCAGAACTGCGAAAATTTTGAGTTTCTCAAGCGTTTCTTACCTCCAAATTGCCATATCTCGCGAACGGATTGACCAATCCGCAAAATTTCTGTTGCATCTGAAAGTAGAAAGTCGCCCGATTACAACGGTATGCGTACTTTTCCCCTAGAACGTTCTAGTTATGCTTGTCGAGCATCAGAACTGCGAAAATGTTGAGTTTCTCAAGCGTTTCTTACCTACAAACTGCCATATCTCGCGAACAGATTGACCAATCCGCAAAATTTCTGTTGCATCTGAAAGTAGAAATTCGCCCGATTACAACGGTATGCGCACTTTTCCCCTAGTCGGTTCTAGTTACTCGTTTCGAGCATCAGGACTGCGAAAATTTTGAGTATCTCAAGCGTTTCTTACCTCCAAACTGCCATATCTCGCGAACGGATTGACCAATCCGCAAAATTTCTGTTGCATCTGAAAGTAGAAACTCGCCCAATTACAACGGTATGCGTACTTTTCCCCTAGGCCGTACTGGTTATTCGTTTCGAGCATCAGAACTGTGAAAATTTTGAGTTTCTCAACCGTTTCTTACCTCCAAACTGCCATATCTCGCGAACGGATCGACCAATCCGCAAAATTTCTGTTGCATCTGAAAGTAGAAACTCGCGCGATTACAAGGGTATGCGTACTTTTCCCCTAGACCGCTCTAGTTATGCTTGTCGAGCATCAGAACTGCGAAAATTTTGAGTTTCTCAAGCGTTTCTTACCTCCAAACTGCCATATCTCGCGAACGGATTGACCAATCCGCAAAATTTCTGTTGCATCTGAAAGTAGAAAGTCGCCCGGTTACAACGGTATGCGTACTTTTCCCCTAGAACGTTCTGGTTATGCTTGTCGATCATCAGAACTGCGAAAATTTTGAGTTTCTCAAGCGTTTCTTACTTCCAAACTGCCATATCTCGCGAACGGATTGACCAACCCGCAAAATTTCTGTTGCATCTGAAAGTAGAAACTCGCCCGATTACAACGGTAGGTGTAGTTTTCCCCTAGGCCGTTCTAGTTATTCGTTTCGAGCATCAGAACTGCGAAAATGTTGAGTTTCTCAAGCGTTTCTTACCTACAAACTGCCATATCTCGCGAACGGATTGACCAATCCGCAAAATTTCTGTTGCATCTGAAAGTAGAAAGTCTCCCGATTACAACGGTATGCGTACTTTTCCCCTAGATCGTTCTAGCTATGCTTGTCGAGCATCAGAACTACGAAAATTTTGAGTTTCTCAAGCGTTTCTTACCTCCAAACTGCCATATCTCGCGAACGGATTGACCAATCCGCAAAATTTCTGTTGCATCTGAAAGTAGAAACTCGCCCGATTACAACGGTATGCGTACTTTTCCCCTAGGCCGTACTGGTTATTCGTTTCGAGCATCAGAACTGTGAAAATTTTGAGTTTCTCAACCGTTTCTTACCTCCAAACTGCCATATCTCGCGAACGGATTGACCAATCCGCAAAATTTCTGTTGCATCTGAAAGTAGAAACTCGCCCGATTACAACGGTATGCGCACTTTTCCCCTAGTCGGTTCTAGTTACTCGTTTCGAGCATCAGAACTGCGAAAATTTTGAGTTTCTCAAGCGTTTCTTACCTCCAAACTGCCATATCTCGCGAACGGATTGACCAATCCGCAAAATTTCTGTTGCATCTGAAAGTAGAAACTCGCCCGATTACAACGGTATGCGTACTTTTCCCCTAGGCCGTACTGGTTATTCGTTTCGAGCATCAGAACTGTGAAAATTTTGAGTTTCTCAACCGTTTCTTACCTCCAAACTGCCATATCTCGCGAACGGATTCACCAATCCGCAAAATTTCTGTTGCATCTGAAAGCAGAAAGTCGCCCGATTACAACGGTATGCGTACTTTTCCCCTAGAACGTTCTAGTTATGCTTGTCGAGCATCAGAACTGCGAAAATTTTGAGTTTCTCAAGCGTTTCTTACCTCCAAACTGCCATATCTCGCGAACGGATTGACCAATCCGTAAAATTTCTGTTGCATCTGAAAGTAGAAACTCGCCCGATTACAACGGTATGCGTACTTTTCCCCTAGGCCGTTCTAGTTATTCGTTTCGAGCATCAGAACTGCGAAAATGTTGAGTTTCTCAAGCGTTTCTTACCTACAAACTGCCATTTCTCGCGAACGGATTGACCAATCCGCAAAATTTCTGTTGCATCTGAAAGTAGAAATTCGCCCGATTACAACGGTGTGCGTACTATTCCCCTAGACCGTTCTAGTTATTCGTTTCGAGCATCAGAACTGCGAAAATGTTGAGTTTCTCAAGCGTTTCTTACCTACAAACTGCCATATCTCGCGAACGGATTGACCAATCCGTAAAATTTCTGTTGCATCTGAAAGTAGAAAGTCGCCCGATTACAACGGTATGCGTACTTTTCCCCTAGACCGCTCTAGTTATGCTTGTCGAGCATCAGAACTGCGAAAATTTTGAGTTTCTCAAGCGTTTCTTACCTCCAAATTGCCATATCTCGCGAACGGATTGACCAATCCGCAAAATTTCTGTTGCATCTGAAAGTAGAAAGTCGCCCGATTACAACGGTATGCGTACTTTTCCCCTAGAACGTTCTAGTTATGCTTGTCGAGCATCAGAACTGCGAAAATGTTGAGTTTCTCAAGCGTTTCTTACCTACAAACTGCCATATCTCGCGAACAGATTGACCAATCCGCAAAATTTCTGTTGCATCTGAAAGTAGAAATTCGCCCGATTACAACGGTATGCGCACTTTTCCCCTAGTCGGTTCTAGTTACTCGTTTCGAGCACCAGGACTGCGAAAATTTTGAGTATCTCAAGCGTTTCTTACCTCCAAACTGCCATATCTCGCGAACGGATTGACCAATCCGCAAAATTTCTGTTGCATCTGAAAGTAGAAACTCGCCCAATTACAACGGTATGCGTACTTTTCCCCTAGGCCGTACTGGTTATTCGTTTCGAGCATCAGAACTGTGAAAATTTTGAGTTTCTCAACCGTTTCTTACCTCCAAACTGCCATATCTCGCGAACGGATCGACCAATCCGCAAAATTTCTGTTGCATCTGAAAGTAGAAACTCGCGCGATTACAAGGGTATGCGTACTTTTCCCCTAGACGGCTCTAGTTATGCTTGTCGAGCATCAGAACTGCGAAAATTTTGAGTTTCTCAAGCGTTTCTTACCTCCAAACTGCCATATCTCGCGAACGGATTGACCAATCCGCAAAATTTCTGTTGCATCTGAAAGTAGAAAGTCGCCCGGTTACAACGGTATGCGTACTTTTCCCCTAGAACGTTCTGGTTATGCTTGTCGATCATCAGAACTGCGAAAATTTTGAGTTTCTCAAGCGTTTCTTACCTCCAAACTGCCATATCTCGCGAACGGATTGACCAATCCGTAAAATTTCTGTTGCATCTGAAAGTAGAAACTCGCCCGATTACAACGGTAGGTGTAGTGTTCCCCTAGGCCGTTCTAGTTATTCGTTTCGAGCATCAGAACTGCGAAAATTTTGAGTTTCTCAAGCGTTTCTTACCTCCAAACTGCCATATCTCGCGAACGGATTGACTAATCCGCAAAATTTCTGTTGCATCTGAAAGTAGAAATTCGCCCGATTACAACGGTATGCGTACTTTTCCCCTAGACCGTTCTAGTTATGCTTGTCGAGCACCAGAACTGCGAAAATTTTGAGTTTCTCAAGAGTTTCTTACCTCCAAACTGCCATATCTCGCGAACGGATTGACCAATCCGCAAAATTTCTGTTGCATCTGAAAGTAGAAACTCGCCCGATTACAACGGTATGCGTGCTTTTCCCCTAGGCCGTTCTAGTTAATCGTTTCGAGCATCAGAACTGCGAAAATTTTGAGTTTCTCTAGCGTTTCTTACTTCCAAACTGCCATATCTCGCGAACGGATTGACCAATCCGCAAAATTTCAGTTGCATCTGAAAGTAGAAAGTCGCCCGATTACAACGGCATGCGTACTTTTCCCCTAGAACGTTCTAGTTATGCTTGTCGAGCTTCAGAACTGCGAAAATTTTGAGTTTCTCAAGCGTTTCTTACCTCCAAACTGCCATATCTCGCGAACGGATTGACCAATCCGTAAAATTTCTGTTGCATCTGAAAGTAGAAACTCGCCCGATTACAACGGTATGCGTACTCTTCCCCTAGGCCGTTCTAGTTATTCGTTTCGAGCATCAGAACTGCGAAAATTTTGAGTTTCTCAAGCGTTTCTAACCTACAAACAGCCATATCTCGCGAACGGATTGACCAATCCGCAAAATTTCTGTTGCATCTGAAAGTAGAAATTCGCCCGATTACAACGGTATGCGTACTTTTCCCCTAGACCGTTCTAGTTATGCTTGTCGAGCATCAGAACTGCGAAAATTTTGAGTTTCTCAAGCGTTTCTTACTTCCAAACTGCCATATCTCGCGAACGGATTGACCAATCCGCAAAATTTCTGTTGCATCTGAAAGTAGAAACTCGCCCGATTACAACGGTAGGTGTAGTTTTCCCCTAGGCCGTTCTAGTTATTCGTTTCGAGCATCAGAACTGCGAAAATGTTGAGTTTCTCAAGCGTTTCTTACCTACAAACTGCCATATCTCGCGAACGGATTGACCAATCCGCAAAATTTCTGTTGCATCTGAAAGTAGAAAGTCTCCCGATTACAACGGTATGCGTACTTTTCCCCTAGACCGTTCTAGCTATGCTTGTCGAGCATCAGAACTACGAAAATTTTGAGTTTCTCAAGCGTTTCTTACCTCCAAACTGCCATATCTCGCGAACGGATTGACCAATCCGCAAAATTTCTGTTGCATCTGAAAGTAGAAACTCGCCCGATTACCACGGTATGCGTACTTTTCCCCTAGGCCGTACTGGTTATTCGTTTCGAGCATCAGAACTGTGAAAATTTTGAGTTTCTCAACCGTTTCTTACCTCCAAACTGCCATATCTCGCGAACGGATTGACCAATCCGCAAAATTTCTGTTGCATCTGAAAGTAGAAACTCGCCCGATTACAACGGTATGCGCACTTTTCCCCTAGTCGGTTCTAGTTACTCGTTTCGAGCATCAGGACTGCGAAAATTTTGAGTATCTCAAGCGTTTCTTACCTCCAAATTGCCATATCTCGCGAACGGATTGACCAATCCGCAAAATTTCTGTTGCATCTGAAAGTAGAAACTCGCCCGATTACAACGGTATGCGCACTTTTCCCCTAGTCGGTTCTAGTTACTCGTTTCGAGCATCAGGACTGCGAAAATTTTGAGTATCTCAAGCGTTTCTTACCTCCAAATTGCCATATCTCGCGAACGGATTGACCAATCCGTAAAATTTCTGTTGCATCTGAAAGTAGAAAGTCGCCCGATTACAACGGTATGCGTACTTTTCCCCTAGACCGCTCTAGTTATGCTTGTCGAGCATCAGAACTGCGAAAATTTTGAGTTTCTCAAGCGTTTCTTACCTCCAAATTGCCATATCTCGCGAACGGATTGACCAATCCGCAAAATTTCTGTTGCATCTGAAAGTAGAAAGTCGCCCGATTACAACGGTATGCGTACTTTTCCCCTAGAACGTTCTAGTTATGCTTGTCGAGCATCAGAACTGCGAAAATGTTGAGTTTCTCAAGCGTTTCTTACCTACAAACTGCCATATCTCGCGAACAGATTGACCAATCCGCAAAATTTCTGTTGCATCTGAAAGTAGAAATTCGCCCGATTACAACGGTATGCGCACTTTTCCCCTAGTCGGTTCTAGTTACTCGTTTCGAGCACCAGGACTGCGAAAATTTTGAGTATCTCAAGCGTTTCTTACCTCCAAACTGCCATATCTCGCGAACGGATTGACCAATCCGCAAAATTTCTGTTGCATCTGAAAGTAGAAACTCGCCCAATTACAACGGTATGCGTACTTTTCCCCTAGGCCGTACTGGTTATTCGTTTCGAGCATCAGAACTGTGAAAATTTTGAGTTTCTCAACCGTTTCTTACCTCCAAACTGCCATATCTCGCGAACGGATCGACCAATCCGCAAAATTTCTGTTGCATCTGAAAGTAGAAACTCGCGCGATTACAAGGGTATGCGTACTTTTCCCCTAGACGGCTCTAGTTATGCTTGTCGAGCATCAGAACTGCGAAAATTTTGAGTTTCTCAAGCGTTTCTTACCTCCAAACTGCCATATCTCGCGAACGGATTGACCAATCCGCAAAATTTCTGTTGCATCTGAAAGTAGAAAGTCGCCCGGTTACAACGGTATGCGTACTTTTCCCCTAGAACGTTCTGGTTATGCTTGTCGATCATCAGAACTGCGAAAATTTTGAGTTTCTCAAGCGTTTCTTACCTCCAAACTGCCATATCTCGCGAACGGATTGACCAATCCGTAAAATTTCTGTTGCATCTGAAAGTAGAAACTCGCCCGATTACAACGGTAGGTGTAGTGTTCCCCTAGGCCGTTCTTGTTATTCGTTTCGAGCATCAGAACTGCGAAAATTTTGAGTTTCTCAAGCGTTTCTTACCTCCAAACTGCCATATCTCGCGAACGGATTGACTAATCCGCAAAATTTCTGTTGCATCTGAAAGTAGAAATTCGCCCGATTACAACGGTATGCGTACTTTTCCCCTAGACCGTTCTAGTTATGCTTGTCGAGCACCAGAACTGCGAAAATTTTGAGTTTCTCAAGAGTTTCTTACCTCCAAACTGCCATATCTCGCGAACGGATTGACCAATCCGCAAAATTTCTGTTGCATCTGAAAGTAGAAACTCGCCCGATTACAACGGTATGCGTACTTTTACCCTAGGCCGTTCTAGTTAATCGTTTCGAGCATCAGAACTGCGAAAATTTTGAGTTTCTCAAGCGTTTCTTACTTCCAAACTGCCATATCTCGCGAACGGATTGACCAATCCGCAAAATTTCTGATGCATCTGAAAGTAGAAACTCGCCCGATTACAACGGTATGCGTACTTTTCCCCTAGGCCGCTCTAGTTATTCGTTTCGAGCATCAGAACTGCGAAAATTTTGTGTTTCTCAAGTGTTTCATACATCCAAACTGCCATATCTCGCGAACGGATTGACCAATCCGCAAAATTTCTGTTGCATCTGAAAGTAGAAACTCGCCCGCTTACAACGGTATGCGTACTTTTCCCCTACGTCGTTCTAGTTATTCGTTTCGAGCATCAGAACTGCGAAAATGTTGAGTTTCTCAAGCGTTTCTTACCTACAAACTGCCATATCTCGCGAACGGATTGACCAATCCGCAAAATTTCTGTTGCATCTGAAAGTAGAAACTCGCCCGTTTACAACGGAATGCGTACTTTTCCCCTAGTCCGTTCTAGTTATTCGTTTCGAGCATCAGAACTGCGAAAATTTTGAGTTTTTCAAGCGTTTCTTACTTCCAATTTGCCATACCTCGCGAACGGATTGAGCAATCCGCAAAATTTCTGTTGCATCTGAAGGTAGAAACTCGCCCGTTTACAACGGAATGCGTACTTTTCCCCTAGGCCGTTCTAGTTATTCGTTTCGAGCATCAGAACTGCGAAAATTTTGAGTTTCTCAAGCGTTTCTTACTTCCAAACCGCCATATCTCGCGAACGGATTGACCAATCCGCAAAATTTCTGTTGCATCTGAAAGTAGAAACTCGCCCGATTACAACGGTATGCGTGCTTTTCCCCTAGGCCGTTCTAGTTAATCGTTTCGAGCATCAGAACTGCGAAAATTTTGAGTTTCTCTAGCGTTTCTTACTTCCAAACTGCCATATCTCGCGAACGGATTGACCAATCCGCAAAATTTCAGTTGCATCTGAAAGTAGAAAGTCGCCCGATTACAACGGCATGCGTACTTTTCCCCTAGAACGTTCTAGTTATGCTTGTCGAGCTTCAGAACTGCGAAAATTTTGAGTTTCTCAAGCGTTTCTTACCTCCAAACTGCCATATCTCGCGAACGGATTGACCAATCCGTAAAATTTCTGTTGCATCTGAAAGTAGAAACTCGCCCGATTACAACGGTATGCGTACTCTTCCCCGAGGCCGTTCTAGTTATTCGTTTCGAGCATCAGAACTGCGAAAATTTTGAGTTTCTCAAGCGTTTCTAACCTACAAACTGCCATATCTCGCGAACGGATTGACCAATCCGCAAAATTTCTGTTGCATCTGAAAGTAGAAATTCGCCCGATTACAACGGTATGCGTACTTTTCCCCTAGACCGTTCTAGTTATGCTTGTCGAGCATCAGAACTGCGAAAATTTTGAGTTTCTCAAGCGTTTCTTACTTCCAAACTGCCATATCTCGCGAACGGATTGACCAATCCGCAAAATTTCTGTTGCATCTGAAAGTAGAAACTCGCCCGATTACAACGGTAGGTGTAGTTTTCCCCTAGGCCGTTCTAGTTATTCGTTTCGAGCATCAGAACTGCGAAAATGTTGAGTTTCTCAAGCGTTTCTTACCTACAAACTGCCATATCTCGCGAACGGATTGACCAATCCGCAAAATTTCTGTTGCATCTGAAAGTAGAAACTCGCCCGATTACAACGGTATGCGTACTTTTCCCCTAGGCCGTACTGGTTATTCGTTTCGAGCATCAGAACTGTGAAAATTTTGAGTTTCTCAACCGTTTCTTACCTCCAAACTGCCATATCTCGCGAACGGATTGACCAATCCGCAAAATTTCTGTTGCATCTGAAAGTAGAAACTCGCCCGATTACAACGGTATGCGCACTTTTCCCCTAGTCGGTTCTAGTTACTCGTTTCGAGCATCAGGACTGCGAAAATTTTGAGTATCTCAAGCGTTTCTTACCTCCAAATTGCCATATCTCGCGAACGGATTGACCAATCCGCAAAATTTCTGTTGCATCTGAAAGTAGAAACTCGCCCGATTACAACGGTATGCGTACTTTTCCCCTAGAACGTTCTAGTTATGCTTGTCGAGCATCAGAACTGCGAAAATGTTGAGTTTCTCAAGCGTTTCTTACCTACAAACTGCCATATCTCGCGAACGGATTGACCAATCCGTAAAATTTCTGTTGCATCTGAAAGTAGAAAGTCGCCCGATTACAACGGTATGCGTACTTTTCCCCTAGACCGCTCTAGTTATGCTTGTCGAGCATCAGAACTGCGAAAATTTTGAGTTTCTCAAGCGTTTCTTACCTCCAAATTGCCATATCTCGCGAACGGATTGACCAATCCGCAAAATTTCTGTTGCATCTGAAAGTAGAAAGTCGCCCGATTACAACGGTATGCGTACTTTTCCCCTAGAACGTTCTAGTTATGCTTGTCGAGCATCAGAACTGCGAAAATGTTGAGTTTCTCAAGCGTTTCTTACCTACAAACTGCCATATCTCGCGAACAGATTGACCAATCCGCAAAATTTCTGTTGCATCTGAAAGTAGAAATTCGCCCGATTACAACGGTATGCGCACTTTTCCCCTAGTCGGTTCTAGTTACTCGTTTCGAGCATCAGGACTGCGAAAATTTTGAGTATCTCAAGCGTTTCTTACCTCCAAACTGCCATATCTCGCGAACGGATTGACCAATCCGCAAAATTTCTGTTGCATCTGAAAGTAGAAACTCGCCCAATTACAACGGTATGCGTACTTTTCCCCTAGGCCGTACTGGTTATTCGTTTCGAGCATCAGAACTGTGAAAATTTTGAGTTTCTCAACCGTTTCTTACCTCCAAACTGCCATATCTCGCGAACGGATCGACCAATCCGCAAAATTTCTGTTGCATCTGAAAGTAGAAACTCGCGCGATTACAAGGGTATGCGTACTTTTCCCCTAGACCGCTCTAGTTATGCTTGTCGAGCATCAGAACTGCGAAAATTTTGAGTTTCTCAAGCGTTTCTTACCTCCAAACTGCCATATCTCGCGAACGGATTGACCAATCCGCAAAATTTCTGTTGCATCTGAAAGTAGAAAGTCGCCCGGTTACAACGGTATGCGTACTTTTCCCCTAGAACGTTCTGGTTATGCTTGTCGATCATCAGAACTGCGAAAATTTTGAGTTTCTCAAGCGTTTCTTACTTCCAAACTGCCATATCTCGCGAACGGATTGACCAATCCGCAAAATTTCTGTTGCATCTGAAAGTAGAAACTCGCCCGATTACAACGGTAGGTGTAGTTTTCCCCTAGGCCGTTCTAGTTATTCGTTTCGAGCATCAGAACTGCGAAAATGTTGAGTTTCTCAATCGTTTCTTACCTCCAAACTGCCATATCTCGCGAACGGATTGACCAATCCGCAAAATTTCTGTTGCATCTGAAAGTAGAAACTCGCCCGATTACAACGGTATGCGTACTTTTCCCCTAGGCCGTTCGGGTTATTCGTTTCGAGTATCAGAACTGTGATAATTTTGAATTTCTCGACCGTTTCTTGCCTCCAAACTGCCATATCTCGCGAACGGATTGACCAATCCGCAAAATTTCTGTTGCATCTGAAAGTAGAAAGTCGCCCGATTACAACGGTATGCGTACTTTTCCCCTAGACCGTTCTAGTTATGCTTGTCGAGCATCAGAACTGCGAAAATTTTGAGTTTCTCAAGCGTTTCTTACCTCCAAACTGCCATATCTCGCGAACGGATTGACTAATCCGCAAAATTTCTGTTGCATCTGAAAGTAGAAACTCGCCCGCTTACAACGGTATGCGTACTCTTCCCCTAGGCCGTTCTAGTTATTCGTTTCGAGCATCAGAACTGCGAAAATTTTGAGTTTCTCAAGCGTTTCTTACCTCCAAACTGCCATATCTCGCGAACGGATTGACCAATCCGCAAAGTTTCTGTTGCATCTGAAAGTAGAAACTCGCTCGATTACAACGGTATGCGTACGTTTCCCCAAGTCCGTTCTAGTTATTCGTTTCGAGCATTAGAACTGCGAAAATTTTGAGTTTCTCAAGCGTTTCTTACCTCCAAACTGCCATATCTCGCGAACGGATTGACCAATCCGCAAAATTTCTGTTGCATCTGAAAGTAGAAACTCGCCCGATTACAACGGTATGCGTACTTTTCCCCTAGGCCGTTCTAGTTATTCGTTTCGAGCATCAGAACTGCGAAAATGTTGAGTTTCTCAAGCGTTTCTTACCTACAAACTGCCACATCTCGCGAACGGATTGACCAATCCGCAAAATTTCTGTTGCATCTGAAAGTAGAAACTCGCCCGATTGCAGCGCTATGCGTACTTTTCCCCTAGACCGTTCTAGTTATGCTTGTCGAGCATCAGAACTGCGAAAATTTTGAGTTTCTCAAGCGTTTCTTACTTCCAAACTGCCATATCTCGCGAACGGATTGACCAATCCGCAAAATTTCTGTTGCATCTGAAAGTAGAAACTCGCCCGATTACAACGGTAGGTGTAGTTTTCCCCTAGGCCGTTCTAGTTATTCGTTTCGAGCATCAGAACTGCGAAAATGTTGAGTTTCTCAAGCGTTTCTTACCTCCAAACTGCCATATCTCGCGAACGGATTGACCAATCCGCAAAATTTCTGTTGCATCTGAAAGTAGAAACTCGCCCGATTACAACGGTATGCGTACTTTTCCCCTAGGCCGTCCTGGTTATTCGTTTCGAGTATCAGAACTGTGATAATTTTGAATTTCTCGACGGTTTCTTGCCTCCAAACTGCCATATCTCGCGAACGGATTGACCAATCCGCAAAATTTCTGTTGCATCTGAAAGTAGAAACTCGCCCGATTACAACGGTATGCGTACGCTTCCCCAAGTCCGTTCTAGTTATTCGTTTCGAGCATCAGAACTGCGAAAATTTTGAGTTTCTCAAGCGTTTCTTACCTCCAAACTGCCATATCTCGCGAACGGATTGACCAATCCGCAAAATTTCTGTTGCATCTGAAAGTAGAAACTCGCCCGATTACAACGGTATGCGTAGTTTTCCCCTAGGCCGTTCTAGTTATTCGTTTCGAGCATCAGAACTGCGAAAATGTTGAGTTTCTCAAGCGTTTCTTACCTACAAACTGCCATATCTCGCGAACGGATTGACCAATCCGCAAAATTTCTGTTGCATCTGAAAGTAGAAACTCGCCCGATTACAACGGTAGGTGTAGTTTTTCCCCTAGGCCGTTCTAGTTATTCGTTTCGAGCATCAGAACTGCGAAAATTTTGAGTTTCTCAAGCGTTTCTTACCTCCAAACTGCCATATCTCGCGAACGGATTGACAAATCCGCAAAATTTCTGTTGCATCTGAAAGTAGAAACTCGCCCGCTTACAACGGTATGCGTACTTTTCCCCTAGGCCGTTCTAGTTATTCGTTTCGAGCATCAGAACTGCGAAAATTTTGAGTTTCTCAAGCGTTTCTTACCTCCAAACTGCCATATCTCGCGAACGGATTGACCAATCCGCAAAATTTCTGTTGCATCTGAAAGTAGAAACTCGCTCGATTACAACGGTATGCGTACGTTTCCCCAAGTCCGTTCTAGTTATTCGTTTCGAGCATTGGAACTGCGAAAATTTTGAGTTTCTCAAGCGTTTCTTACCTCCAAACTGCCATATCTCGCGAACGGATTGACCAATCCGCAAAATTTCTGTTGCATCTGAAAGTAGAAACTCGCCCGATTACAACGGTATGCGTACTTTTCCCCTAGGCCGTTCTAGTTATTCGTTTCGAGCATCAGAACTGCGAAAATGTTGAGTTTCTCAAGCGTTTCTTACCTCCAAACTGCCATATCTCGCGAACGGATTGACCAATCCGCAAAATTTCTGTTGCATCTGAAAGTAGAAACTCGCCCGATTACAACGGTATGCGTACTTTTCCCCTAGGCCGTTCTAGTTATTCGTTTCGAGCATCAGAACTGCGAAAATGTTGAGTTTCTCAATCGTTTCTTACCTACAAACTGCCATATCTCGCGAACGGATTGACCAATCCGCAAAATTTCTGTTGCATCTGAAAGTAGAAACTCGCTCGATTACAACGGTATGCGTACGTTTCCCCAAGTCCGTTCTAGTTATTCGTTTCGAGCATTAGAACTGCGAAAATTTTGAGTTTCTCAAGCGTTTCTTACCTCCAAACTGCCATATCTCGCGAACGGATTGACCAATCCGCAAAATTTCTGTTGCATCTGAAAGTAGAAACTCGCCCGATTACAACGGTATGCGTACTTTTCCCCTAGGCCGTTCTAGTTATTCGTTTCGAGCATCAGAACTGCGAAAATGTTGAGTTTCTCAAGCGTTTCTTACCTACAAACTGCCATATCTCGCGAACGGATTGACCAATCCGCAAAATTTCTGTTGCATCTGAAAGTAGAAACTCGCCCGATTGCAGCGCTATGCGTACTTTTCCCCTAGACCGTTCTAGTTATGCTTGTCGAGCATCAGAACTGCGAAAATTTTGAGTTTCTCAAGCGTTTCTTACTTCCAAACTGCCATATCTCGCGAACGGATTGACCAATCCGCAAAATTTCTGTTGCATCTGAAAGTAGAAACTCGCCCGATTACAACGGTAGGTGTAGTTTTCCCCTAGGCCGTTCTAGTTATTCGTTTCGAGCATCAGAACTGCGAAAATGTTGAGTTTCTCAAGCGTTTCTTACCTCCAAACTGCCATATCTCGCGAACGGATTGACCAATCCGCAAAATTTCTGTTGCACCTGAAAGTAGAAACTCGCCCGATTACAACGGTATGCGTACTTTTCCCCTAGGCCGTTCTGGTTATTCGTTTCGAGTATCAGAACTGTGATAATTTTGAATTTCTCGACCGTTTCTTGCCTCCAAACTGCCATATCTCGCGAACGGATTGACCAATCCGCAAAATTTCTGTTGCATCTGAAAGTAGAAACTCGCCCGATTACAACGATATGCGTACGTTTCCCCAAGCCCGTTCTAGTTATTCGTTTCGAGCATCAGAACTGCGAAAATTTTGAGTTTCTCAAGCGTTTCTTACCTACAAACTGCCATATCTCGCGAACGGATTGACCAATCCGCAAAATTTCTGTTGCATCTGAAAGTAGAAACTCGCCCGATTACAGCGGTATGCGTACTTTTCCCCTAGACCGTTCTAGTTATGCTTGTCGAGCATCAGAACTGCGAAAATTTTGAGTTTCTCAAGCGTTTCTTACTTCCAAACTGCCATATCTCGCGAACGGATTGACCAATCCGCAAAATTTCTGTTGCATCTGAAAGTAGAAACTCGCCCGATTACAACGGTAGGTGTAGTTTTCCCCTAGGCCGTTCTAGTTATTCGTTTCGAGCATCAGAACTGCGAAAATTTTGAGTTTCTCAAGCGTTTCTTACCTCCAAACTGCCATATCTCGCGAACGGATTGACCAATCCGCAAAATATCTATTGCATCTGAAAGTAGAATGTCGCCCGATTACAACGGTATGCGTACTTTTCCCCTAGACCGTTCTAGTTATGCTTGTCGAGCATCAGAACTGCGAAAATTTTGAGTTTCTCAAGCGTTTCTTACCTCCAAACTGCCATATCTCGCGAACGGATTGACTAATCCGCAAAATTTCTGTTGCATCTGAAAGTAGAAACTCGCCCGCTTACAACGGTATGCGTACTTTTCCCCTAGGCCGTTCTAGTTATTCGTTTCGAGCATCAGAACTGCGAAAATTTTGAGTTTCTCAAGCGTTTCTTACCTCCAAACTGCCATATCTCGCGAACGGATTGACCAATCCGCAAAATTTCTGTTGCATCTGAAGGTAGAAACTCGCCCGATTACAACGCTATGCGTACGTTTCCCCAAGTCCGTTCTAGTTATTCGTTTCGAGCATTAGAACTGCGAAAATTTTGAGTTTCTCAAGCGTTTCTTACCTCCAAACTGCCATATCTCGCGAACGGATTGAGCAATCCGCAAAATTTCTGTTGCATCTGAAAGTAGAAACTCGCCCGATTACAACGGTATGCGTACTTTTCCCCTAGGCCGTTCTAGTTATTCGTTTCGAGCATCAGAACTGCGAAAATGTTGAGTTTCTCAAGCGTTTCTTACTTCCAAACTGCCATATCTCGCGAACGGATTGACCAATCCGCAAAATTTCTGTTGCATCTGAAAGTAGAAACTCGCCCGATTACAACGGTAGGCGTACTTTTCCCCTACGCCGTTCTAGTTATTCGTTTCGAGCATTAGAACTGCGAAAATGTTGAGTTTCTCAAGCGTTTCTTACCTACAAACTGCCATATCTCGCGAACGGATTGACCAATCCGCAAAATTTCTGTTGCATCTGAAAGTAGAAACTCGCCCGATTGCAGCGCTATGCGTACTTTTCCCCTAGACCGTTCTAGTTATGCTTGTCGAGCATCTGAACTGCGAAAATTTTGAGTTCCTCAAGCGTTTCTTACTTCCAAACTGCCATATCTCGCGAACGGATTGACCAATCCGCAAAATTTCTGTTGCATCTGAAAGTAGAAACTCGCCCGATTACAACGGTAGGTGTAGTTTTCCCCTAGGCCGTTCTAGTTATTCGTTTCGAGCATCAGAACTGCGAAAATGTTGAGTTTCTCAAGCGTTTCTTACCTCCAAACTGCCATATCTCGCGAACGGATTGACCAATCCGCAAAATTTCTGTTGCACCTGAAAGTAGAAACTCGCCCGATTACAACGGTATGCGTACTTTTCCCCTAGGCCGTTCTGGTTATTCGTTTCGAGTATCAGAACTGTGATAATTTTGAATTTCTCGACCGTTTCTTGCCTCCAAACTGCCATATCTCGCGAACGGATTGACCAATCCGCAAAATTTCTGTTGCACCTGAAAGTAGAAACTCGCCCGATTACAACGGTATGCGTACGTTTCCCCAAGTCCGTTCTAGTTATTCGTTTCGAGCATCAGAACTGCGAAAATTTTGAGTTTCTCAAGCGTTTCTTACCTCCAAACTGCCATATCTCGCGAACGGATTGACCAATCCGCAAAATTTCTGTTGCATCTGAAAGTAGAAACTCGCCCGATTACAACGGTATGCGTAGTTTTCCCCTAGGCCGTTCTAGTTATTCGTTTCGAGCATCAGAACTGCGAAAATGTTGAGTTTCTCAAGCGTTTCTTACCTACAAACTGCCATATCTCGCGAACGGATTGACCAATCCGCAAAATTTCTGTTGCATCTGAAAGTAGAAACTCGTACGATTACAACGGTATGCGTACTTTTCCCCTAGACCGTTCTAGTTATGCTTGTCGAGCATCAGAACTGCGAAAATTTTGAGTTTCTCAAGCGTTTCTTACCTCCAAACTGCCATATCTCGCGAACGGATTGACTAATCCGCAAAATTTCTGTTGCATCTGAAAGTAGAAACTCGCCCGCTTACAACGGTATGCGTACTTTTCCCCTAGGCCGTTCTAGTTATTCGTTTCGAGCATCAGAACTGCGAAAATTTTGAGTTTCTCAAGCGTTTCTTACCTCCAAACTGCCATATCTCGCGAACGGATTGACCAATCCGCAAAATTTCTGTTGCATCTGAAGGTAGAAACTCGCCCGATTACAACGGTATGCGTACGTTTCCCCAAGTCCGTTCTAGTTATTCGTTTCGAGCATTAGAACTGCGAAAATTTTGAGTTTCTCAAGCGTTTCTTACCTCCAAACTGCCATATCTCGCGAACGGATTGACCAATCCGCAAAATTTCTGTTGCATCTGAAAGTAGAAACTCGCCCGATTACAACGGTATGCGTACTTTTCCCCTAGGCCGTTCTAGTTATTCGTTTCGAGCATCAGAACTGCGAAAATGTTGAGTTTCTCAAGCGTTTCTTACCTACAAACTGCCATATCTCGCGAACGGATTGACCAATCCGCAAAATTTCTGTTGCATCTGAAAGTAGAAACTCGCCCGATTACAGCGGTATGCGTACTTTTCCCCTAGACCGTTCTAGTTATGCTTGTCGAGCATCAGAACTGCGAAAATTTTGAGTTTCTCAAGCGTTTCTTACTTCCAAACTGCCATATCTCGCGAACGGATTGACCAATCCGCAAAATTTCTGTTGCATCTGAAAGTAGAAACTCGCCCGATTACAACGGTAGGCGTACTTTTCCCCTACGCCGTTCTAGTTATTCGTTTCGAGCATCAGAACTGCGAAAATGTTGAGTTTCTCAAGCGTTTCTTACCTACAAACTGCCATATCTCGCGAACGGATTGACCAATCCGCAAAATTTCTGTTGCATCTGAAAGTAGAAACTCGCCCGATTACAGCGGTATGCGTACTTTTCCCCTAGACCGTTCTAGTTATGCTTGTCGAGCATCAGAACTGCGAAAATTTTGAGTTTCTCAAGCGTTTCTTACTTCCAAACTGCCATATCTCGCGAACGGATTGACCAATCCGCAAAATTTCTGTTGCATCTGAAAGTAGAAACTCGCCCGATTACAACGGTAGGTGTAGTTTTCCCCTAGGCCGTTCTAGTTATTCGTTTCGAGCATCAGAACTGCGAAAATTTTGAGTTTCTCAAGCGTTTCTTACCTCCAAACTGCCATATTTCGCGAAAGGAATGACCAATCCGCAAAATTTCTGTTGCATCTGAAAGTAGAAACTCGCCCGATTACAACGGTATGCGTACTTTTCCCCTAGTCCGTTCTAGTTATTCGTTTCGAGCATCAGAACTGCGAAAATTTTGAGTTTCTCAAGCGTTTCTTACCTCCAAACTGCCATATCTCGCGAACGGATTGACCAATCCGCAAAATTTCTGTTGCATCTGAAAGTAGAAACTCGCCCGATTACAACGGTATGCGTACGTTTCCCCAAGTCCGTTCTAGTTATTCGTTTCGAGCATCAGAACTGCGAAAATTTTGAGTTTCTCAAGCGTTTCTTACCTCCAAACTGCCATATCTCGCGAACGGATTGACCAATCCGCAAAATTTCTGTTGCATCTGAAAGTAGAAACTCGCCCGATTACAACGGTATGCGTAGTTTTCCCCTAGGCCGTTCTAGTTATTCGTTTCGAGCATCAGAACTGCGAAAATGTTGAGTTTCTCAAGCGTTTCTTACCTACAAACTGCCATATCTCGCGAACGGATTGACCAATCCGCAAAATTTCTGTTGCATCTGAAAGTAGAAACTCGCCCGATTACAGCGGTATGTGTACTTTTCCCCTAGACCGTTCTAGTTATGCTTGTCGAGCATCAGAACTGCGAAAATTTTGAGTTTCTCAAGCGTTTCTTACTTCCAAACTGCCATATCTCGCGAACGGATTGACCAATCCGCAAAATTTCTGTTGCATCTGAAAGTAGAAACTCGCCCGATTACAACGGTAGGTGTAGTTTTCCCCTAGGCCGTTCTAGTTATTCGTTTCGAGCATCAGAACTGCGAAAATTTTGAGTTTCTCAAGCGTTTCTTACCTCCAAACTGCCATATCTAGCGAACGGATTGACCAATCCGCAAAATTTCTGTTGCATCTGAAAGTAGAAAGTCGCCCGATTACAACGGTATGCGTACTTTTCCCCTAGACCGTTCTAGTTATGCTTGTCGAGCATCAGAACTGCGAAAATTTTGAGTTTCTCAAGCGTTTCTTACCTCCAAACTGCCATATCTCGCGAACGGATTGACTAATCCGCAAAATTTCTGTTGCATCTGAAAGTAGAAACTCGCCCGCTTACAACGGTATGCGTACTTTTCCCCTAGGCCGTTCTAGTTATTCGTTTCGAGCATCAGAACTGCGAAAATTTTGAGTTTCTCAAGCGTTTCTTACCTCCAAACTGCCATATCTCGCGAACGGATTGACCAATCCGCAAAGTTTCTGTTGCATCTGAAGGTAGAAACTCGCCCGATTACAACGGTATGCGTACGTTTCCCCAAGTCCGTTCTAGTTATTCGTTTCGAGCATTAGAACTGCGAAAATTTTGAGTTTCTCAAGCGTTTCTTACCTCCAAACTGCCATATCTCGCGAACGGATTGACCAATCCGCAAAATTTCTGTTGCATCTGAAAGTAGAAACTCGCCCGATTACAACGGTATGCGTACTTTTCCCCTAGGCCGTTCTAGTTATTCGTTTCGAGCATCAGAACTGCGAAAATGTTGAGTTTCTCAAGCGTTTCTTACCTACAAACTGCCATATCTCGCGAACGGATTGACCAATCCGCAAAATTTCTGTTGCATCTGAAAGTAGAAACTCGCCCGATTACAGCGGTATGCGTACTTTTCCCCTAGGCCGTTCTAGTTATGCTTGTCGAGCATCAGAACTGCGAAAATTTTGAGTTTCTCAAGCGTTTCTTACTTCCAAACTGCCATATCTCATGAACGGATTGACCAATCCGCAAAATTTCTGTTGCATCTGAAAGTAGAAACTCGCCCGATTAAAACGGTAGGTGTAGTTTTCCCCTAGGCCGTTCTAGTTATTCGTTTCGAGCATCAGAACTGCGAAAATTTTGAATTTCTCAAGCGTTTCTTACCTCCAAACTGCCATATCTCGCGAACGGATTGACCAATCCGCAAAATTTCTGTTGCATCTGAAAGTAGAATGTCGCCCGATTACAACGGTATGCGTACTTTTCCCCTAGACCGTTCTAGTTATGCTTGTCGAGCATCAGAACTGCGAAAATTTTGAGTTTCTCAAGCGTTTCTTACCTCCAAACTGCCATATCTCGCGAACGGATTGACTAATCCGCAAAATTTCTGTTGCATCTGAAAGTAGAAACTCGCCCGCTTACAACGGTATGCGTACTTTTCCCCTAGGCCGTTCTAGTTATTCGTTTCGAGCATCAGAACTGCGAAAATGTTGAGTTTCTCAAGCGTTTCTTACCTACAAACTGCCATATCTCGCGAACGGATTGACCAATCCGCAAAATTTCTGTTGCATCTGAAAGTAGAAACTCGCCCGATTACAGCGGTATGCGTACTTTTCCCCTAGGCCGTTCTAGTTATGCTTGTCGAGCATCAGAACTGCGAAAATTTTGAGTTTCTCAAGCGTTTCTTACCTCCAAACTGCCATATCTCGCGAACGGATTGACTAATCCGCAAAATTTCTGTTGCATCTGAAAGTAGAAACTCGCCCGCTTACAACGGTATGCGTACGTTTCCCCAAGTCCGTTCTAGTTATTCGTTTCGAGCATCAGAACTGCGAAAATTTTGAGTTTCTCAAGCGTTTCTTACCTCCAAACTGCCATATCTCGCGAACGGATTGACCAATCCGCAAAATTTCTGTTGCATCTGAAAGTAGAAACTCGCCCGATTACAACGGTATGCGTAGTTTTCCCCTAGGCCGTTCTAGTTATTCGTTTCGAGCATCAGAACTGCGAAAATGTTGAGTTTCTCAAGCGTTTCTTACCTACAAACTGCCATATCTCGCGAACGGATTGACCAATCCGCAAAATTTCTGTTGCATCTGAAAGTAGAAACTCGCCCGATTACAGCGGTATGTGTACTTTTCCCCTAGACCGTTCTAGTTATGCTTGTCGAGCATCAGAACTGCGAAAATTTTGAGTTTCTCAAGCGTTTCTTACTTCCAAACTGCCATATCTCGCGAACGGATTGACCAATCCGCAAAATTTCTGTTGCATCTGAAAGTAGAAACTCGCCCGATTACAACGGTAGGTGTAGTTTTCCCCTAGGCCGTTCTAGTTATTCGTTTCGAGCATCAGAACTGCGAAAATTTTGAGTTTCTCAAGCGTTTCTTACCTCCAAACTGCCATATCTAGCGAACGGATTGACCAATCCGCAAAATTTCTGTTGCATCTGAAAGTAGAAAGTCGCCCGATTACAACGGTATGCGTACTTTTCCCCTAGACCGTTCTAGTTATGCTTGTCGAGCATCAGAACTGCGAAAATTTTGAGTTTCTCAAGCGTTTCTTACCTCCAAACTGCCATATCTCGCGAACGGATTGACTAATCCGCAAAATTTCTGTTGCATCTGAAAGTAGAAACTCGCCCGCTTACAACGGTATGCGTACTTTTCCCCTAGGCCGTTCTAGTTATTCGTTTCGAGCATCAGAACTGCGAAAATTTTGAGTTTCTCAAGCGTTTCTTACCTCCAAACTGCCATATCTCGCGAACGGATTGACCAATCCGCAAAGTTTCTGTTGCATCTGAAGGTAGAAACTCGCCCGATTACAACGGTATGCGTACGTTTCCCCAAGTCCGTTCTAGTTATTCGTTTCGAGCATTAGAACTGCGAAAATTTTGAGTTTCTCAAGCGTTTCTTACCTCCAAACTGCCATATCTCGCGAACGGATTGACCAATCCGCAAAATTTCTGTTGCATCTGAAAGTAGAAACTCGCCCGATTACAACGGTATGCGTACTTTTCCCCTAGGCCGTTCTAGTTATTCGTTTCGAGCATCAGAACTGCGAAAATGTTGAGTTTCTCAAGCGTTTCTTACCTACAAACTGCCATATCTCGCGAACGGATTGACCAATCCGCAAAATTTCTGTTGCATCTGAAAGTAGAAACTCGCCCGATTACAGCGGTATGCGTACTTTTCCCCTAGGCCGTTCTAGTTATGCTTGTCGAGCATCAGAACTGCGAAAATTTTGAGTTTCTCAAGCGTTTCTTACTTCCAAACTGCCATATCTCATGAACGGATTGACCAATCCGCAAAATTTCTGTTGCATCTGAAAGTAGAAACTCGCCCGATTAAAACGGTAGGTGTAGTTTTCCCCTAGGCCGTTCTAGTTATTCGTTTCGAGCATCAGAACTGCGAAAATTTTGAATTTCTCAAGCGTTTCTTACCTCCAAACTGCCATATCTCGCGAACGGATTGACCAATCCGCAAAATTTCTGTTGCATCTGAAAGTAGAATGTCGCCCGATTACAACGGTATGCGTACTTTTCCCCTAGACCGTTCTAGTTATGCTTGTCGAGCATCAGAACTGCGAAAATTTTGAGTTTCTCAAGCGTTTCTTACCTCCAAACTGCCATATCTCGCGAACGGATTGACTAATCCGCAAAATTTCTGTTGCATCTGAAAGTAGAAACTCGCCCGCTTACAACGGTATGCGTACTTTTCCCCTAGGCCGTTCTAGTTATTCGTTTCGAGCATCAGAACTGCGAAAATGTTGAGTTTCTCAAGCGTTTCTTACCTACAAACTGCCATATCTCGCGAACGGATTGACCAATCCGCAAAATTTCTGTTGCATCTGAAAGTAGAAACTCGCCCGATTACAGCGGTATGCGTACTTTTCCCCTAGGCCGTTCTAGTTATGCTTGTCGAGCATCAGAACTGCGAAAATTTTGAGTTTCTCAAGCGTTTCTTACTTCCAAACTGCCATATCTCGCGAACGGATTGACCAATCCGCAAAATTTCTGTTGCATCTGAAAGTAGAAACTCGCCCGATTACAACGGTAGGTGTAGTTTTCCCCTAGGCCGTTCTAGTTATTCGTTTCGAGCATCAGAACTGCGAAAATTTTGAGTTTCTCAAGCGTTTCTTACCTCCAAACTGCCATATCTCGCGAACGGATTGACCAATCCGCAAAATTTCTGTTGCATCTGAAAGTAGAATGTCGCCCGATTACAACGGTATGCGTACTTTTCCCCTAGACCGTTCTAGTTATGCTTGTCGAGCATCAGAACTGCGAAAATTTTGAGTTTCTCAAGCGTTTCTTACCTCCAAACTGCCATATCTCGCGAACGGATTGACTAATCCGCAAAATTTCTGTTGCATCTGAAAGTAGAAACTCGCCCGCTTACAACGGTATGCGTACTTTTCCCCTAGGCCGTTCTAGTTATTCGTTTCGAGCATCAGAACTGCGAAAATTTTGAGTTTCTCAAGCGTTTCTTACCTCCAAACTGCCATATCTCGCGAACGGATTGACCAATCCGCAAAATTTCTGTTGCATCTGAAGGTAGAAACTCGCCCGATTACAACGGTATGCGTACGTTTCCCCATGTCCGTTCTAGTTATTCGTTTCGAGCATTAGAACTGCGAAAATTTTGAGTTTCTCAAGCGTTTCTTACCTCCAAACTGCCATATCTCGCGAACGGATTGACCAATCCGCAAAATTTCTGTTGCATCTGAAAGTAGAAACTCGCCCGATTACAACGGTATGCGTACTTTACCCCTAGGCCGTTCTAGTTATTCGTTTCGAGCATCAGAACTGCGAAAATGTTGAGTTTCTCAAGCGTTTCTTACCTACAAACTGCCATATCTCGCGAACGGATTGACCAATCCGCAAAATTTCTGTTGCATCTGAAAGTAGAAACTCGCCCGATTACAGCGGTATGCGTACTTTTCCCCTAGACCGTTCTAGTTATGCTTGTCGAGCATCAGAACTGCGAAAATTTTGAGTTTCTCAAGCGTTTCTTACTTCCAAACTGCCATATCTCGCGAACGGATTGACCAATCCGCAAAATTTCTGTTGCATCTGAAAGTAGAAACTCGCCCGATTACAACGGTAGGCGTACTTTTCCCCTACGCCGTTCTAGTTATTCGTTTCGAGCATCAGAACTGCGAAAATGTTGAGTTTCTCAAGCGTTTCTTACCTACAAACTGCCATATCTCGCGAACGGATTGACCAATCCGCAAAATTTCTGTTGCATCTGAAAGTTGAAACTCGCCCGATTACAGCGGTATGCGTACTTTTCCCCTAGACCGTTCTAGTTATGCTTGTCGAGCATCAGAACTGCGAAAATTTTGAGTTTCTCAAGCGTTTCTTACCTCCAAACTGCCATATCTCGCGAACGGATTGACCAATCCGCAAAATTTCTGTTGCATCTGAAAGTAGAAATTCGCCCGATTACAACGGTATGCGTACTTTTCCCCTAGAACGTACTGGTTATGCTTGTCGAGCATCAGAACTGCTAAAATTTTGAGTTTCTCAAGCGTTTCTTACCTCCAAACTGCCATATCTCGCGAACGGATTGACCAATCCGTAAAATTTCTGTTGCATCTGAAAGTAGAAACTCGCCCGATTACAACGGTATGCGTACTTTTCCCCTAGGCCGTTCTAGTTATTCGTTTCGAGCATCAGAACTGCGAAAATGTTGAGTTTCTCAAGCGTTTCTTACCTACAAACTGCCATATCTCGCGAACGGATTGACCAATCCGCAAAATTTCTGTTGCATCTGAAAGTAGAAACTCGCCCGATTACAGCGGTATGCGTACTTTTCCCCTAGACCGTTCTAGTTATGCTTGTCGAGCATCAGAACTGCGAAAATTTTGAGTTTCTCAAGCGTTTCTTACTTCCAAACTGCCATATCTCGCGAACGGATTGACCAATCCGCAAAATTTCTGTTGCATCTGAAAGTAGAAACTCGCCCGATTACAACGGTAGGTGTAGTTTTCCCCTAGGCCGTTCTAGTTATTCGTTTCGAGCATCAGAACTGCGAAAATGTTGAGTTTCTCAAGCGTTTCTTACCTACAAACTGCCATATCTCGCGAACGGATTGACCAATCCGCAAAATTTCTGTTGCATCTGAAAGTAGAAACTCGCCCGATTACAGCGGTATGCGTACTTTTCCCCTAGACCGTTCTAGTTATGCTTGTCGAGCATCAGAACTGCGAAAATTTTGAGTTTCTCAAGCGTTTCTTACTTCCAAACTGCCATATCTCGCGAACGGATTGACCAATCCGCAAAATTTCTGTTGCATCTGAAAGTAGAAACTCGCCCGATTACAACGGTAGGCGTACTTTTCCCCTACGCCGTTCTAGTTATTCGTTTCGAGCATCAGAACTGCGAAAATGTTGAGTTTCTCAAGCGTTTCTTACCTACAAACTGCCATATCTCGCGAACGGATTGACCAATCCGCAAAATTTCTGTTGCATCTGAAAGTTGAAACTCGCCCGATTACAGCGGTATGCGTACTTTTCCCCTAGACCGTTCTAGTTATGCTTGTCGAGCATCAGAACTGCGAAAATTTTGAGTTTCTCAAGCGTTTCTTACTTCCAAACTGCCATATCTCGCGAACGGATTGACCAATCCGCAAAATTTCTGTTGCATCTGAAAGTAGAAACTCGCCCGATTACAACGGTAGGTGTAGTTTTCCCCTAGGCCGTTCTAGTTATTCGTTTCGAGCATCAGAACTGCGAAAATTTTGAGTTTCTCAAGCGTTTCTTACCTCCAAACTGCCATATCTCGCGAAAGGAATGACCAATCCGCAAAATTTCTGTTGCATCTGAAAGTAGAAACTCGCCCGATTACAACGGTATGCGTACTTTTCCCCTAGTCCGTTCTAGTTATTCGTTTCGAGCATCAGAACTGCGAAAATTTTGAGTTTCTCAAGCGTTTCTTACCTCCAAACTGCCATATCTCGCGAACGGATTGACCAATCCGCAAAATTTCTGTTGCATCTGAAAGTAGAAATTCGCCCGATTACAACGGTATGCGTACTTTTCCCCTAGAACGTACTGGTTATGCTTGTCGAGCATCAGAACTGCTAAAATTTTGAGTTTCTCAAGCGTTTCTTACCTCCAAACTGCCATATCTCGCGAACGGATTGACCAATCCGTAAAATTTCTGTTGCATCTGAAAGTAGAAACTCGCCCGATTACAACGGTATGCGTACTTTTCCCCTAGGCCGTTCTAGTTATTCGTTTCGAGCATCAGAACTGCGAAAATGTTGAGTTTCTCAAGCGTTTCTTACCTACAAACTGCCATATCTCGCGAACGGATTGACCAATCCGCAAAATTTCTGTTGCATCTGAAAGTAGAAACTCGCCCGATTACAGCGGTATGCGTACTTTTCCCCTAGACCGTTCTAGTTATGCTTGTCGAGCATCAGAACTGCGAAAATTTTGAGTTTCTCAAGCGTTTCTTACTTCCAAACTGCCATATCTCGCGAACGGATTGACCAATCCGCAAAATTTCTGTTGCATCTGAAAGTAGAAACTCGCCCGATTACAACGGTAGGTGTAGTTTTCCCCTAGGCCGTTCTAGTTATTCGTTTCGAGCATCAGAACTGCGAAAATTTTGAGTTTCTCAAGCGTTTCTTACCTCCAAACTGCCATATCTCGCGAACGGATTGACCAATCCGCAAAATTTCTGTTGCATCTGAAAGTTGAAACTCGCCCGATTACAGCGGTATGCGTACTTTTCCCCTAGACCGTTCTAGTTATGCTTGTCGAGCATCAGAACTGCGAAAATTTTGAGTTTCTCAAGCGTTTCTTACCTCCAAACTGCCATATCTCGCGAACGGATTGACCAATCCGCAAAATTTCTGTTGCATCTGAAAGTAGAAATTCGCCCGATTACAACGGTATGCGTACTTTTCCCCTAGAACGTACTGGTTATGCTTGTCGAGCATCAGAACTGCTAAAATTTTGAGTTTCTCAAGCGTTTCTTACCTCCAAACTGCCATATCTCGCGAACGGATTGACCAATCCGTAAAATTTCTGTTGCATCTGAAAGTAGAAACTCGCCCGATTACAACGGTATGCGTACTTTTCCCCTAGGCCGTTCTAGTTATTCGTTTCGAGCATCAGAACTGCGAAAATGTTGAGTTTCTCAAGCGTTTCTTACCTACAAACTGCCATATCTCGCGAACGGATTGACCAATCCGCAAAATTTCTGTTGCATCTGAAAGTAGAAACTCGCCCGATTACAGCGGTATGCGTACTTTTCCCCTAGACCGTTCTAGTTATGCTTGTCGAGCATCAGAACTGCGAAAATTTTGAGTTTCTCAAGCGTTTCTTACTTCCAAACTGCCATATCTCGCGAACGGATTGACCAATCCGCAAAATTTCTGTTGCATCTGAAAGTAGAAACTCGCCCGATTACAACGGTAGGTGTAGTTTTCCCCTAGGCCGTTCTAGTTATTCGTTTCGAGCATCAGAACTGCGAAAATGTTGAGTTTCTCAAGCGTTTCTTACCTACAAACTGCCATATCTCGCGAACGGATTGACCAATCCGCAAAATTTCTGTTGCATCTGAAAGTAGAAACTCGCCCGATTACAGCGGTATGCGTACTTTTCCCCTAGACCGTTCTAGTTATGCTTGTCGAGCATCAGAACTGCGAAAATTTTGAGTTTCTCAAGCGTTTCTTACTTCCAAACTGCCATATCTCGCGAACGGATTGACCAATCCGCAAAATTTCTGTTGCATCTGAAAGTAGAAACTCGCCCGATTACAACGGTAGGCGTACTTTTCCCCTACGCCGTTCTAGTTATTCGTTTCGAGCATCAGAACTGCGAAAATGTTGAGTTTCTCAAGCGTTTCTTACCTACAAACTGCCATATCTCGCGAACGGATTGACCAATCCGCAAAATTTCTGTTGCATCTGAAAGTTGAAACTCGCCCGATTACAGCGGTATGCGTACTTTTCCCCTAGACCGTTCTAGTTATGCTTGTCGAGCATCAGAACTGCGAAAATTTTGAGTTTCTCAAGCGTTTCTTACTTCCAAACTGCCATATCTCGCGAACGGATTGACCAATCCGCAAAATTTCTGTTGCATCTGAAAGTAGAAACTCGCCCGATTACAACGGTAGGTGTAGTTTTCCCCTAGGCCGTTCTAGTTATTCGTTTCGAGCATCAGAACTGCGAAAATTTTGAGTTTCTCAAGCGTTTCTTACCTCCAAACTGCCATATCTCGCGAAAGGAATGACCAATCCGCAAAATTTCTGTTGCATCTGAAAGTAGAAACTCGCCCGATTACAACGGTATGCGTACTTTTCCCCTAGTCCGTTCTAGTTATTCGTTTCGAGCATCAGAACTGCGAAAATTTTGAGTTTCTCAAGCGTTTCTTACCTCCAAACTGCCATATCTCGCGAACGGATTGACCAATCCGCAAAATTTCTGTTGCATCTGAAAGTAGAAATTCGCCCGATTACAACGGTATGCGTACTTTTCCCCTAGAACGTACTGGTTATGCTTGTCGAGCATCAGAACTGCTAAAATTTTGAGTTTCTCAAGCGTTTCTTACCTCCAAACTGCCATATCTCGCGAACGGATTGACCAATCCGTAAAATTTCTGTTGCATCTGAAAGTAGAAACTCGCCCGATTACAACGGTATGCGTACTTTTCCCCTAGGCCGTTCTAGTTATTCGTTTCGAGCATCAGAACTGCGAAAATGTTGAGTTTCTCAAGCGTTTCTTACCTACAAACTGCCATATCTCGCGAACGGATTGACCAATCCGCAAAATTTCTGTTGCATCTGAAAGTAGAAACTCGCCCGATTACAGCGGTATGCGTACTTTTCCCCTAGACCGTTCTAGTTATGCTTGTCGAGCATCAGAACTGCGAAAATTTTGAGTTTCTCAAGCGTTTCTTACTTCCAAACTGCCATATCTCGCGAACGGATTGACCAATCCGCAAAATTTCTGTTGCATCTGAAAGTAGAAACTCGCCCGATTACAACGGTAGGTGTAGTTTTCCCCTAGGCCGTTCTAGTTATTCGTTTCGAGCATCAGAACTGCGAAAATTTTGAGTTTCTCAAGCGTTTCTTACCTCCAAACTGCCATATCTCGCGAAAGGAATGACCAATCCGCAAAATTTCTGTTGCATCTGAAAGTAGAAACTCGCCCGATTACAACGGTATGCGTACTTTTCCCCTAGTCCGTTCTAGTTATTCGTTTCGAGCATCAGAACTGCGAAAATTTTGAGTTTCTCAAGCGTTTCTTACCTCCAAACTGCCATATCTCGCGAACGGATTGACCAATCCGCAAAATTTCTGTTGCATCTGAAAGTAGAAATTCGCCCGATTACAACGGTATGCGTACTTTTCCCCTAGACCGTTCTGGTTATGCTTGTCGAGCATCAGAACTGCGAAAATTTTGAGTTTCTCAAGCGTTTCTTACCTCCAAACTGCCATATCTCGCGAACGGATTGACTAATCCGCAAAATTTCTGTTGCATCTGAAAGTAGAAACTCGCCCGCTTACAACGGTATGCGTACTTTTCCCCTAGGCCGTTCTAGTTATTCGTTTCGAGCATCAGAACTGCGAAAATGTTGAGTTTCTCAAGCGTTTCTTACCTACAAACTGCCATATCTCGCGAACGGATTGACCAATCCGCAAAATTTCTGTTGCATCTGAAGGTAGAAACTCGCCCGATTACAACGGTATGCGTACGTTTCCCCAAGTCCGTTCTAGTTATTCGTTTCGAGCATTAGAACTGCGAAAATTTTGAGTTTCTCAAGCGTTTCTTACCTCCAAACTGCCATATCTCGCGAACGGATTGACCAATCCGCAAAATTTCTGTTGCATCTGAAAGTAGAAACTCGCCCGATTACAACGGTATGCGTACTTTTCCCCTAGGCCGTTCTAGTTATTCGTTTCGAGCATCAGAACTGCGAAAATGTTGAGTTTCTCAAGCGTTTCTTACCTACAAACTGCCATATCTCGCGAACGGATTGACCAATCCGCAAAATTTCTGTTGCATCTGAAAGTAGAAACTCGCCCGATTACAGCGGTATGCGTACTTTTCCCCTAGACCGTTCTAGTTATGCTTGTCGAGCATCAGAACTGCGAAAATTTTGAGTTTCTCAAGCGTTTCTTACTTCCAAACTGCCATATCTCGCGAACGGATTGACCAATCCGCAAAATTTCTGTTGCATCTGAAAGTAGAAACTCGCCCGATTACAACGGTAGGCGTACTTTTCCCCTACGCCGTTCTAGTTATTCGTTTCGAGCATCAGAACTGCGAAAATGTTGAGTTTCTCAAGCGTTTCCTACCTACAAACTGCCATATCTCGCGAACGGATTGACCAATCCGCAAAATTTCTGTTGCATCTGAAAGTTGAAACTCGCCCGATTACAGCGGTATGCGTACTTTTCCCCTAGACCGTTCTAGTTATGCTTGTCGAGCATCAGAACTGCGAAAATTTTGAGTTTCTCAAGCGTTTCTTACTTCCAAACTGCCATATCTCGCGAACGGATTGACCAATCCGCAAAATTTCTGTTGCATCTGAAAGTAGAAACTCGCCCGATTACAACGGTAGGTGTAGTTTTCCCCTAGGCCGTTCTAGTTATTCGTTTCGAGCATCAGAACTGCGAAAATTTTGAGTTTCTCAAGCGTTTCTTACCTCCAAACTGCCATATCTCGCGAAAGGAATGACCAATCCGCAAAATTTCTGTTGCATCTGAAGGTAGAAACTCGCCCGATTACAACGGTATGCGTACGTTTCCCCAAGTCCGTTCTAGTTATTCGTTTCGAGCATTAGAACTGCGAAAATTTTGAGTTTCTCAAGCGTTTCTTACCTCCAAACTGCCATATCTCGCGAACGGATTGACCAATCCGCAAAATTTCTGTTGCATCTGAAAGTAGAAACTCGCCCGATTACAACGGTATGCGTACTTTTCCCCTAGGCCGTTCTAGTTATTCGTTTCGAGCATCAGAACTGCGAAAATGTTGAGTTTCTCAAGCGTTTCTTACCTACAAACTGCCATATCTCGCGAACGGATTGACCAATCCGCAAAATTTCTGTTGCATCTGAAAGTAGAAACTCGCCCGATTACAGCGGTATGCGTACTTTTCCCCTAGACCGTTCTAGTTATGCTTGTCGAGCATCAGAACTGCGAAAATTTTGAGTTTCTCAAGCGTTTCTTACTTCCAAACTGCCATATCTCGCGAACGGATTGACCAATCCGCAAAATTTCTGTTGCATCTGAAAGTAGAAACTCGCCCGATTACAACGGTAGGCGTACTTTTCCCCTACGCCGTTCTAGTTATTCGTTTCGAGCATCAGAACTGCGAAAATGTTGAGTTTCTCAAGCGTTTCTTACCTACAAACTGCCATATCTCGCGAACGGATTGACCAATCCGCAAAATTTCTGTTGCATCTGAAAGTTGAAACTCGCCCGATTACAGCGGTATGCGTACTTTTCCCCTAGACCGTTCTAGTTATGCTTGTCGAGCATCAGAACTGCGAAAATTTTGAGTTTCTCAAGCGTTTCTTACTTCCAAACTGCCATATCTCGCGAACGGATTGACCAATCCGCAAAATTTCTGTTGCATCTGAAAGTAGAAACTCGCCCGATTACAACGGTAGGTGTAGTTTTCCCCTAGGCCGTTCTAGTTATTCGTTTCGAGCATCAGAACTGCGAAAATTTTGAGTTTCTCAAGCGTTTCTTACCTCCAAACTGCCATATCTCGCGAAAGGAATGACCAATCCGCAAAATTTCTGTTGCATCTGAAAGTAGAAACTCGCCCGATTACAACGGTATGCGTACTTTTCCCCTAGTCCGTTCTAGTTATTCGTTTCGAGCATCAGAACTGCGAAAATTTTGAGTTTCTCAAGCGTTTCTTACCTCCAAACTGCCATATCTCGCGAACGGATTGACCAATCCGCAAAATTTCTGTTGCATCTGAAAGTAGAAATTCGCCCGATTACAACGGTATGCGTACTTTTCCCCTAGAACGTACTGGTTATGCTTGTCGAGCATCAGAACTGCTAAAATTTTGAGTTTCTCAAGCGTTTCTTACCTCCAAACTGCCATATCTCGCGAACGGATTGACCAATCCGTAAAATTTCTGTTGCATCTGAAAGTAGAAACTCGCCCGATTACAACGGTATGCGTACTTTTCCCCTAGGCCGTTCTAGTTATTCGTTTCGAGCATCAGAACTGCGAAAATGTTGAGTTTCTCAAGCGTTTCTTACCTACAAACTGCCATATCTCGCGAACGGATTGACCAATCCGCAAAATTTCTGTTGCATCTGAAAGTAGAAACTCGCCCGATTACAGCGGTATGCGTACTTTTCCCCTAGACCGTTCTAGTTATGCTTGTCGAGCATCAGAACTGCGAAAATTTTGAGTTTCTCAAGCGTTTCTTACTTCCAAACTGCCATATCTCGCGAACGGATTGACCAATCCGCAAAATTTCTGTTGCATCTGAAAGTAGAAATTCGCCCGATTACAACGGTATGCGTACTTTTCCCCTAGAACGTACTGGTTATGCTTGTCGAGCATCAGAACTGCTAAAATTTTGAGTTTCTCAAGCGTTTCTTACCTCCAAACTGCCATATCTCGCGAACGGATTGACCAATCCGTAAAATTTCTGTTGCATCTGAAAGTAGAAACTCGCCCGATTACAACGGTATGCGTACTTTTCCCCTAGGCCGTTCTAGTTATTCGTTTCGAGCATCAGAACTGCGAAAATGTTGAGTTTCTCAAGCGTTTCTTACCTACAAACTGCCATATCTCGCGAACGGATTGACCAATCCGCAAAATTTCTGTTGCATCTGAAAGTAGAAACTCGCCCGATTACAACGGTAGGTGTAGTTTTCCCCTAGGCCGTTCTAGTTATTCGTTTCGAGCATCAGAACTGCGAAAATTTTGAGTTTCTCAAGCGTTTCTTACCTCCAAACTGCCATATCTCGCGAAAGGAATGACCAATCCGCAAAATTTCTGTTGCATCTGAAAGTAGAAACTCGCCCGATTACAACGGTATGCGTACTTTTCCCCTAGTCCGTTCTAGTTATTCGTTTCGAGCATCAGAACTGCGAAAATTTTGAGTTTCTCAAGCGTTTCTTACCTCCAAACTGCCATATCTCGCGAACGGATTGACCAATCCGCAAAATTTCTGTTGCATCTGAAAGTAGAAATTCGCCCGATTACAACGGTATGCGTACTTTTCCCCTAGAACGTTCTGGTTATGCTTGTCGAGCATCAGAACTGCTAAAATTTTGAGTTTCTCAAGCGTTTCTTACCTCCAAACTGCCATATCTCGCGAACGGATTGACCAATCCGTAAAATTTCTGTTGCATCTGAAAGTAGAAACTCGCCCGATTACAACGGTATGCGTACTTTTCCCCTAGGCCGTTCTAGTTATTCGTTTCGAGCATCAGAACTGCGAAAATGTTGAGTTTCTCAAGCGTTTCTTACCTACAAACTGCCATATCTCGCGAACGGATTGACCAATCCGCAAAATTTTTGTTGCATCTGAAAGTAGAAATTCGCCCGATTACAACGGTATGCGTACTTTTCCCCTAGACCGTTCTAGTTATGCTTGTCGAGCATCAGAACTGCGAAAATTTTGTGTTTCTCAAGCGTTTCTTACCTCCAAACTGCCATATCTCGTGAAAGGAATGACCAATCCGCAAAATTTCTGTTGCATCTGAAAGTAGAAACTCGCCCGATTACAACGGTATGCGTACTTTTCCCCTAGTCCGTTCTAGTTATTCGTTTCGAGCATCAGAACTGCGAAAATTTTGAGTTTCTCAAGCGTTTCTTACCTCCAAACTGCCATATCTCGCGAACGGATTGACCAATCCGCAAAATTTCTGTTGCATCTGAAAGTAGAAATTCGCCCGATTACAACGGTATGCGTACTTTTCCCCTAGAACGTTCTGGTTATGCTTGTCGAGCATCAGAACTGCTAAAATTTTGAGTTTCTCAAGCGTTTCTTACCTCCAAACTGCCATATCTCGCGAACGGATTGACCAATCCGTAAAATTTCTGTTGCATCTGAAAGTAGAAACTCGCCCGATTACAACGGTTTGCGTACTTTTCCCCTAGGCCGTTCTAGTTATTCGTTTCGAGCATCAGAACTGCGAAAATGTTGAGTTTCTCAAGCGTTTCTTACCTTCAAACTGCCATATCTCGCGAACGGATTGACCAATCCGCAAAATTTCTGTTGCATCTGAAAGTAGAAATTCGCCCGATTACAACGGTATGCGTACTTTTCCCCTAGACCGTTCTAGTTATGCTTGTCGAGCATCAGAACTGCGAAAATGTTGAGTTTCTCAAGCGTTTCTTACCTCCAAACTGCCATACCTCGCGAACGGATTGACCAATCCGCAAAATTTCTGTTGCATCTGAAAGTAGAAACTCGCCCGATTACAACGGTAGGTGTAGTGTTCCCCTAGGCCGTTCTGGTTATTCGTTTCGAGTATCAGAACTGTGATAATTTTGAATTTCTCGACCGTTTCTTGCCTCCAAACTGCCATATCTCGCGAACGGATTGAACAATCCGCAAAATTTCTGTTGCATCTGAAAGTAGAAAGTCGCCCGATTACAACGGTATGCGTACTTTTCCCCTAGACCGTTCTAGTTATGCTTGTCGAGCATCAGAACTGCGAAAATTTTGAGTTTCTCAAGCGTTTCTTACCTCCAAACTGCCATATCTCGCGAACGGATTGACTAATCCGCAAAATTTCTGTTGCATCTGAAAGTAGAAACTCGCCCGCTTACAACGGTATGCGTACTTTTCCCTAGGCCGTTCTAGTTATTCGTTTCGAGCATCAGAACTGCGAAAATTTTGAGTTTCTCAAGCGTTTCTTACCTCCAAACTGCCATATCTCGCGAACGGATTGACCAATCCGCAAAATTTCTGTTGCATCTGAAAGTAGAAACTCGCTCGATTACAACGGTATGCGTACGTTTCGCCAAGTCCGTTCTAGTTAATCGTTTCGAGCATTAGAACTGCGAAAATTTTGAGTTTCTCAAGCGTTTCTTACCTCCAAACTGCCATATCTCGCGAACGGATTGACCAATCCGCAAAATTTCTGTTGCATCTGAAAGTAGAAACTCGCCCGATTACAACGGTATGCGTATTTTTCCCCTAGGCCGTTCTAGTTATTCGTTTCGAGCATCAGAACTGCGAAAATGTTGAGTTTCTCAAGCGTTTCTTACCTACAAACTGCCATATCTCGCGAACGGATTGACCAATCCGCAAAATTTCTGTTGCATCTGAAAGTAGAAACTCGCCCGATTGCAGCGGTATGCGTACTTTTCCCCTAGACCGTTCTAGTTATGCTTGTCGAGCATCAGAACTGCGAAAATTTTGAGTTTCTCAAGCGTTTCTTACTTCCAAACTGCCATATCTCGCGAACGGATTGACCAATCCGCAAAATTTCTGTTGCATCTGAAAGTAGAAACTCGCCCGATTACAACGGTAGGTGTAGTTTTCCCCTAGGCCGTTCTAGTTATTCGTTTCGAGCATCAGAACTGCGAAAATGTTGAGTTTCTCAAGCGTTTCTTACCTCCAAACTGCCATATCTCGCGAACGGATTGACCAATCCGCAAAATTTCTGTTGCATCTGAAAGTAGAAACTCGCCCGATTACAACGGTATGCGTACTTTTCCCCTAGGCCGTTCTGGTTATTCGTTTCGAGTATCAGAACTGTGATAATTTTGAATTTCTCGACCGTTTCTTGCCTCCAAACTGCCATATCTCGCGAACGGATTGACCAATCCGCAAAATTTCTGTTGCATCTGAAAGTAGAAAGTCGCCCGATTACAACGGTATGCGTACTTTTCCCCTAGACCGTTCTAGTTATGCTTGTCGAGCATCAGAACTGCGAAAATTTTGAGTTTCTCAAGCGTTTCTTACCTCCAAACTGCCATATCTCGCGAACGGATTGACCAAACCGCAAAATTTCTGTTGCATCTGAAAGTAGAAACTCGCCCGATTACAACGGTATGCGTACTTTTACCCTAGGCCGTTCTAGTTAATCGTTTCGAGCATCAGAACTGCGAAAATTTTGAGTTTCTCAAGCGTTTCTTACTTCCAAACTGCCATATCTCGCGAACGGATTGACCAATCCGCAAAATTTCAGATGCATCTGAAAGTAGAAACTCGCCCGATTACAACGGTATGCGTACTTTTCCCCTAGGCCGCTCTAGTTATTCGTTTCGAGCATCAGAACTGCGAAAATTTTGTGTTTCTCAAGTGTTTCATACAACCAAACTGCCATATCTCGCGAACGGATTGACCAATCCGCAAAATTTCTGTTGCATCTGAAAGTAGAAACTCGCCCGATTGCAGCGCTATGTGTACTTTTCCCCTAGACCGTTCTAGTTATGCTTGTCGAGCATCAGAACTGCGAAAATTTTGAGTTTCTCAAGCGTTTCTTACTTCCAAACTGCCATATCTCGCGAACGGATTGACCAATCCGCAAAATTTCTGTTGCATCTGAAAGTAGAAACTCGCCCGATTACAACGGTAGGTGTAGTTTTCCACTAGGCCGTTCTAGTTATTCGTTTCGAGCATCAGAACTGCGAAAATGTTGAGTTTCTCAAGCGTTTCTTACCTCCAAACTGCCATATCTCGCGAACGGATTGACCAATCCGCAAAATTTCTGTTGCATCTGAAAGTAGAAACTCGCCCGATTACAACGGTATGCGTACTTTTGCCCTAGGCCGTTCTGGTTATTCGTTTCGAGTATCAGAACTGTGATAATTTTGAATTTCTCGACCGTTTCTTGCCTCCAAACTGCCATATCTCGCGAACGGATTGACCAATCCGCAAAATTTCTGTTGCATCTGAAAGTAGAAACTCGCCCGATTACAACGGTATGCGTACGTTTCCCCAAGTCCGTTCTAGTTATTCGTTTCGAGCATCAGAACTGCGAAAATTTTGAGTTTCTCAAGCGTTTCTTACCTCCAAACTGCCATATCTCGCGAACGGATTGACCAATCCGCAAAATTTCTGTTGCATCTGAAAGTAGAAACTCGCCCGATTACAACGGTATGCGTAGTTTTCCCCTAGGCCGTTCTAGTTATTCGTTTCGAGCATCAGAACTGCGAAAATGTTGAGTTTCTCAAGCGTTTCTTACCTACAAACTGCCATATCTCGCGAACGGATTGACCAATCCGCAAAATTTCTGTTGCATCTGAAAGTAGAAACTCGCCCGATTACAGCGGTATGCGTACTTTTCCCCTAGACCGTTCTAGTTATGCTTGTCGAGCATCAGAACTGCGAAAATTTTGAGTTTCTCAAGCGTTTCTTCCTTCCAAACTGCCATATCTCGCGAACGGATTGACCAATCCGCAAAATTTCTGTTGCATCTGAAAGTAGAAACTCGTCCGATTACAACGGTAGGTGTAGTTTTCCCCTAGGCCGTTCTAGTTATTCGTTTCGAGCATCAGAACTGCGAAAATTTTGAGTTTCTCAAGCGTTTCTTACCTCCAAACTGCCATATCTCGCGAACGGATTGACCAATCCGCAAAATTTCTGTTGCATCTGAAAGTAGAATGTCGCCCGATTACAACGGTATGCGTACTTTTCCCCTAGACCGTTCTAGTTATGCTTGTCGAGCATCAGAACTGCGAAAATTTTGAGTTTCTCAAGCGTTTCTTACCTCCAAACTGCCATATCTCGCGAACGGATTGACTAATCCGCAAAATTTCTGTTGCATCTGAAAGTAGAAACTCGCCCGCTTACAACGGTATGCGTACTTTTCCCCTAGGCCGTTCTAGTTATTCGTTTCGAGCATCAGAACTGCGAAAATTTTGAGTTTCTCAAGCGTTTCTTACCTCCAAACTGCCATATCTCGCGAACGGATTGACCAATCCGCAAAATTTCTGTTGCATCTGAAGGTAGAAACTCGCCCGATTACAACGGTATGCGTACGTTTCCCCAAGTCCGTTCTAGTTATTCCTTTCGAGCATTAGAACTGCGAAAATTTTGAGTTTCTCAAGCGTTTCTTACCTCCAAACTGCCATATCTCGCGAACGGATTGACCAATCCGCAAAATTTCTGTTGCATCTGAAAGTAGAAACTCGCCCGATTACAACGGTATGCGTACTTTTCCCCTAGGCCGTTCTAGTTATTCGTTTCGAGCATCAGAACTGCGAAAATGTTGAGTTTCTCAAGCGTTTCTTAACTACAAACTGCCATATCTCGCGAACGGATTGACCAATCCGCAAAATTTCTGTTGCATCTGAAAGTAGAATCTCGCCCGATTACAGCGGTATGCGTACTTTTCCCCTAGACCGTTCTAGTTATGCTTGTCGAGCATCAGAACTGCGAAAATTTTGAGTTTCTCAAGCGTTTCTTACTTCCAAACTGCCATATCTCGCGAACGGATTGACCAATCCGCAAAATTTCTGTTGCATCTGAAAGTAGAAACTCGCCCGATTACAACGGTAGGCGTACTTTTCCCCTACGCCGTTCTAGTTATTCGTTTCGAGCATCAGAACTGCGAAAATGTTGAGTTTCTCAAGCGTTTCTTACCTACAAACTGCCATATCTCGCGAACGGATTGACCAATCCGCAAAATTTCTGTTGCATCTGAAAGTAGAAACTCGCCCGATTAGAGCGGTATGCGTACTTTTCCCCTAGACCGTTCTAGTTATGCTTGTCGAGCATCAGAACTGCGAAAATTTTGAGTTTCTCAAGCGTTTCTTACTTCCAAACTGCCATATCTCGCGAACGGATTGACCAATCCGCAAAATTTCTGTTGCATCTGAAAGTAGAAACTCGCCCGATTACAACGGTAGGTGTAGTTTTCCCCTAGGCCGTTCTAGTTATTCGTTTCGAGCATCAGAACTGCGAAAATTTTGAGTTTCTCAAGCGTTTCTTACCTCCAAACTGCCATATCTCGTGAAAGGAATGACCAATCCGCAAAATTTCTGTTGCATCTGAAAGTAGAAACTCGCCCGATTACAACGGTATGCGTACTTTTCCCCTAGTCCGTTCTAGTTATTCGTTTCGAGCATCAGAACTGCGAAAATTTTGAGTTTCTCAAGCGTTTCTTACCTCCAAACTGCCATATCTCGCGAACGGATTGACCAATCCGCAAAATTTCTGTTGCATCTGAAAGTAGAAATTCGCCCGATTACAACGGTATGCGTACTTTTCCCCTAGAACGTTCTGGTTATGCTTGTCGAGCATCAGAACTGCTAAAATTTTGAGTTTCTCAAGCGTTTCTTACCTCCAAACTGCCATATCTCGCGAACGGATTGACCAATCCGTAAAATTTCTGTTGCATCTGAAAGTAGAAACTCGCCCGATTACAACGGTTTGCGTACTTTTCCCCTAGGCCGTTCTAGTTATTCGTTTCGAGCATCAGAACTGCGAAAATGTTGAGTTTCTCAAGCGTTTCTTACCTTCAAACTGCCATATCTCGCGAACGGATTGACCAATCCGCAAAATTTCTGTTGCATCTGAAAGTAGAAATTCGCCCGATTACAACGGTATGCGTACTTTTCCCCTAGACCGTTCTAGTTATGCTTGTCGAGCATCAGAACTGCGAAAATTTTGAGTTTCTCAAGCGTTTCTTACTTCCAAACTGCCATATCTCGCGAACGGATTGACCAATCCGCAAAATTTCTGTTGCATCTGAAAGTAGAAACTCGCCCGATTACAACGGTAGGTGTAGTTTTCCCCTAGGCCGTTCTAGTTAATCGTTTCGAGCATCAGAACTGCGAAAATTTTGAGTTTCTCAAGCGTTTCTTACCTCCAAACTGCCATATCTCGTGAAAGGAATGACCAATCCGCAAAATTTCTGTTGCATCTGAAAGTAGAAACTCGCCCGATTACAACGGTATGCGTACTTTTCCCCTAGTCCGTTCTAGTTATTCGTTTCGAGCATCAGAACTGCGAAAATTTTGAGTTTCTCAAGCGTTTCTTACCTCCAAACTGCCATATCTCGCGAACGGATTGACCAATCCGCAAAATTTCTGTTGCATCTGAAAGTAGAAATTCGCCCGATTACAACGGTATGCGTACTTTTCCCCTAGAACGTTCTGGTTATGCTTGTCGAGCATCAGAACTGCTAAAATTTTGAGTTTCTCAAGCGTTTCTTACCTCCAAACTGCCATATCTCGCGAACGGATTGACCAATCCGTAAAATTTCTGTTGCATCTGAAAGTAGAAACTCGCCCGATTACAACGGTTTGCGTACTTTTCCCCTAGGCCGTTCTAGTTATTCGTTTCGAGCATCAGAACTGCGAAAATGTTGAGTTTCTCAAGCGTTTCTTACCTTCAAACTGCCATATCTCGCGAACGGATTGACCAATCCGCAAAATTTCTGTTGCATCTGAAAGTAGAAATTCGCCCGATTACAACGGTATGCGTACTTTTCCCCTAGGCCGTTCTAGTTATTCGTTTCGAGCATCAGAACTGCGAAAATGTTGAGTTTCTCAAGCGTTTCTTACCTTCAAACTGCCATATCTCGCGAACGGATTGACCAATCCGCAAAATTTCTGTTGCATCTGAAAGTAGAAATTCGCCCGATTACAACGGTATGCGTACTTTTCCCCTAGACCGTTCTAGTTATGCTTGTCGAGCATCAGAACTGCGAAAATGTTGAGTTTCTCAAGCGTTTCTTACCTCCAAACTGCCATATCTCGCGAACGGATTGACCAATCCGCAAAATTTCTGTTGCATCTGAAAGTAGAAACTCGCCCGATTACAACGGTAGGTGTAGTGTTCCCCTAGGCCGTTCTGGTTATTCGTTTCGAGTATCAGAACTGTGATAATTTTGAATTTCTCGACCGTTTCTTGCCTCCAAACTGCCATATCTCGCGAACAGATTGACTAATCCGCAAAATTTCTGTTGCATCTGAAAGTAGAAAGTCGCCCGATTACAACGGTATGCGTACTTTTCCCCTAGACCGTTCTAGTTATGCTTGTCGAGCATCAGAACTGCGAAAATTTTGAGTTTCTCAAGCGTTTCTTACCTCCAAACTGCCATATCTCGCGAACGGATTGACTAATCCGCAAAATTTCTGTTGCATCTGAAAGTAGAAACTCGCCCGCTTACAACGGTATGCGTACTTTTCCCTAGGCCGTTCTAGTTATTCGTTTCGAGCATCAGAACTGCGAAAATTTTGAGTTTCTCAAGCGTTTCTTACCTCCGAACTGCCATATCTCGCGAACGGATTGACCAATCCGCAAAATTTCTGTTGCATCTGAAAGTAGAAACTCGCCCGATTACAACGGTATGCGTACTTTTCCCCTAGGCCGTTCTAGTTATTCGTTTCGAGCATCAGAACTGCGAAAATGTTGAGTTTCTCAAGCGTTTCTTACCTCCAAACTGCCATATCTCGCGAACGGATTGACCAATCCGCAAAATTTCTGTTGCATCTGAAAGTAGAAACTCGCCCGATTGCAGCGGTATGCGTACTTTTCCCCTAGACCGTTCTAGTTATGCTTGTCGAGCATCAGAACTGCGAAAATTTTGAGTTTCTCAAGCGTTTCTTACCTCCAAACTGCCATATCTCGCGAACGGATTGACCAATCCGCAAAATTTCTGTTGCATCTGAAAGTAGAAACTCGCCCGATTACAACGGTAGGTGTAGTTTTCCCCTAGGCCGTTCTAGTTATTCGTTTCGAGCATCAGAACTGCGAAAATGTTGAGTTTCTCAAGCGTTTCTTACCTCCAATCTGCCATATCTCGCGAACGGATTGACCAATCCGCAAAATTTCTGTTGCATCTGAAAGTAGAATCTCGCCCGATTACAACGGTATGCGTACTTTTCCCCTAGGCCGTTCTGGTTATTCGTTTCGAGTATCAGAACTGTGATAATTTTGAATTTCTCGACCGTTTCTTGCCTCCAAACTGCCATATCTCGCGAACGGATTGACCAATCCGCAAAATTTCTGTTGCATCTGAAAGTAGAAACTCGCCCGATTACAACGGTAGGTGTAGTGTTCCCCTAGGCCGTTCTGGTTATTCGTTTCGAGTATCAGAACTGTGATAATTTTGAATTTCTCGACCGTTTCTTGCCTCCAAACTGCCATATCTCGCGAACAGATTGACTAATCCGCAAAATTTCTGTTGCATCTGAAAGTAGAAAGTCGCCCGATTACAACGGTATGCGTACTTTTCCCCTAGACCGTTCTAGTTATGCTTGTCGAGCATCAGAACTGCGAAAATTTTGAGTTTCTCAAGCGTTTCTTACCTCCAAACTGCCATATCTCGCGAACGGATTGACTAATCCGCAAAATTTCTGTTGCATCTGAAAGTAGAAACTCGCCCGCTTACAACGGTATGCGTACTTTTCCCTAGGCCGTTCTAGTTATTCGTTTCGAGCATCAGAACTGCGAAAATTTTGAGTTTCTCAAGCGTTTCTTACCTCCGAACTGCCATATCTCGCGAACGGATTGACCAATCCGCAAAATTTCTGTTGCATCTGAAAGTAGAAACTCGCCCGATTACAACGGTATGCGTACTTTTCCCCTAGGCCGTTCTAGTTATTCGTTTCGAGCATCAGAACTGCGAAAATGTTGAGTTTCTCAAGCGTTTCTTACCTCCAAACTGCCATATCTCGCGAACGGATTGACCAATCCGCAAAATTTCTGTTGCATCTGAAAGTAGAAACTCGCCCGATTGCAGCGGTATGCGTACTTTTCCCCTAGACCGTTCTAGTTATGCTTGTCGAGCATCAGAACTGCGAAAATTTTGAGTTTCTCAAGCGTTTCTTACCTCCAAACTGCCATATCTCGCGAACGGATTGACCAATCCGCAAAATTTCTGTTGCATCTGAAAGTAGAAACTCGCCCGATTACAACGGTAGGTGTAGTTTTCCCCTAGGCCGTTCTAGTTATTCGTTTCGAGCATCAGAACTGCGAAAATGTTGAGTTTCTCAAGCGTTTCTTACCTCCAATCTGCCATATCTCGCGAACGGATTGACCAATCCGCAAAATTTCTGTTGCATCTGAAAGTAGAATCTCGCCCGATTACAACGGTATGCGTACTTTTCCCCTAGGCCGTTCTGGTTATTCGTTTCGAGTATCAGAACTGTGATAATTTTGAATTTCTCGACCGTTTCTTGCCTCCAAACTGCCATATCTCGCGAACGGATTGACCAATCCGCAAAATTTCTGTTGCATCTGAAAGTAGAAACTCGCCCGATTACAACGGTATGCGTACGTTTCCCCAAGTCCGTTCTAGTTATTCGTTTCGAGCATCAGAACTGCGAAAATTTTGTGTTTCTCAAGCGTTTCTTACCTCCAAACTGCCATATCTCGCGAACGGATTGACCAATCCGCAAAATTTCTGTTGCATCTGAAAGTAGAAACTCGCCCGATTACAACGGTATGCGTAGTTTTCCCCTAGGCCGTTCTAGTTATTCGTTTCGAGCATCAGAACTGCGAAAATGTTGAGTTTCTCAAGCGTTTCTTACCTACAAACTGCCATATCTCGCGAACGGATTGACCAATCCGCAAAATTTCTGTTGCATCTGAAAATAGAAACTCGCCCGATTACAGCGGTATGCGTACTTTTCCCCTAGACCGTTCTAGTTATGCTTGTCGAGCATCAGAACTGCGAAAATTTTGAGTTTCTTAAGCGTTTCTTACCTCCAAACTGCCATATCTCGCGAACGGATTGACTAATCCGCAAAATTTCTGTTGCATCTGAAAGTAGAAACTCGCCCGCTTACAACGGTATGCGTACTTTTCCCCTAGGCCGTTCTAGTTATTCGTTTCGAGCATCAGAACTGCGAAAATTTTGAGTTTCTCAAGCGTTTCTTACCTCCAAACTGCCATATCTCGCGAACGGATTGACCAATCCGCAAAATTTCTGTTGCATCTGAAGGTAGAAACTCGCCCGATTACAACGGTATGCGTACGTTTCCCCAAGTCCGTTCTAGTTATTCGTTTCGAGCATTAGAACTGCGAAAATTTTGAGTTTCTCAAGCGTTTCTTACCTCCAAACTGCCATATCTCGCGAACGGATTGACCAATCCGCAAAATTTCTGTTGCATCTGAAAGTAGAAACTCGCCCGATTACAACGGTATGCGTACTTTTCCCCTAGGCCGTTCTAGTTATTCGTTTCGAGCATCAGAACTGCGAAAATTTTGAGTTTCTCAAGCGTTTCTTACTTCCAAACTGCCATATCTCGCGAACGGATTGACCAATCCGCAAAATTTCTGTTGCATCTGAAAGTAGAAACTCGCCCGATTACAACGGTAGGTGTAGTTTCCCCCTAGGACGTTCTAGTTATTCGTTTCGAGCATCAGAACTGCGAAAATTTTGAGTTTCTCAAGCGTTTCTTACTTCCAAACTGCCATATCGCGCGAACGGATAGACCAATCCGCAAAATTTGTGTTGCATCTGAAAGTAGAAATTCGCCCGATTACAACGGTATGCGTACTTTTCCCCTAGAACGTTCTGGTTATGCTTGTCGAGCATCAGAACTGCGAAAATTTTGAGTTTCTCAAGCGTTTCTTACCTCCAAACTGCCATATCTCGCGAACGGATTGACTAATCCGCAAAATTTCTGTTGCATCTGAAAGTAGAAACTCGCCCGCTTACAACGGTATGCGTACTTTTCCCTAGGCCGTTCTAGTTATTCGTTTCGAGCATCAGAACTGCGAAAATTTTGAGTTTCTCAAGCGTTTCTTACCTCCGAACTGCCATATCTCGCGAACGGATTGACCAATCCGCAAAATTTCTGTTGCATCTGAAAGTAGAAACTCGCCCGATTACAACGGTATGCGTACTTTTCCCCTAGTCCGTTCTAGTTATTCGTTTCGAGCATCAGAACTGCGAAAATTTTGAGTTTTTCAAGCGTTTCTTACATCCAAATTGCCATACCTCGCGAACGGATAGAGCAATTCGCAAAATTTCTGTTGCATCTGAAGGTAGAAACTCGCCCGTTTACAACGGTATGCGTAGTTTTCCCCTAGGCCGTTCTAGTTATTCGTTTCGAGCATCAGAACTGCGAAAATGTTGAGTTTCTCAAGCGTTTCTTACCTCCAATCTGCCATATCTCGCGAACGGATTGACCAATCCGCAAAATTTCTGTTGCATCTGAAAGTAGAATCTCGCCCGATTACAACGGTATGCGTACTTTTCCCCTAGGCCGTTCTGGTTATTCGTTTCGAGTATCAGAACTGTGATAATTTTGAATTTCTCGACCGTTTCTTGCCTCCAAACTGCCATATCTCGCGAACGGATTGACCAATCCGCAAAATTTCTGTTGCATCTGAAAGTAGAAACTCGCCCGATTACAACGGTATGCGTACGTTTCCCCAAGTCCGTTCTAGTTATTCGTTTCGAGCATCAGAACTGCGAAAATTTTGTGTTTCTCAAGCGTTTCTTACCTCCAAACTGCCATATCTCGCGAACGGATTGACCAATCCGCAAAATTTCTGTTGCATCTGAAAGTAGAAACTCGCCCGATTACAACGGTATGCGTAGTTTTCCCCTAGGCCGTTCTAGTTATTCGTTTCGAGCATCAGAACTGCGAAAATGTTGAGTTTCTCAAGCGTTTCTTACCTACAAACTGCCATATCTCGCGAACGGATTGACCAATCCGCAAAATTTCTGTTGCATCTGAAAATAGAAACTCGCCCGATTACAGCGGTATGCGTACTTTTCCCCTAGACCGTTCTAGTTATGCTTGTCGAGCATCAGAACTGCGAAAATTTTGAGTTTCTTAAGCGTTTCTTACCTCCAAACTGCCATATCTCGCGAACGGATTGACTAATCCGCAAAATTTCTGTTGCATCTGAAAGTAGAAACTCGCCCGCTTACAACGGTATGCGTACTTTTCCCCTAGGCCGTTCTAGTTATTCGTTTCGAGCATCAGAACTGCGAAAATTTTGAGTTTCTCAAGCGTTTCTTACCTCCAAACTGCCATATCTCGCGAACGGATTGACCAATCCGCAAAATTTCTGTTGCATCTGAAGGTAGAAACTCGCCCGATTACAACGGTATGCGTACGTTTCCCCAAGTCCGTTCTAGTTATTCGTTTCGAGCATTAGAACTGCGAAAATTTTGAGTTTCTCAAGCGTTTCTTACCTCCAAACTGCCATATCTCGCGAACGGATTGACCAATCCGCAAAATTTCTGTTGCATCTGAAAGTAGAAACTCGCCCGATTACAACGGTATGCGTACTTTTCCCCTAGGCCGTTCTAGTTATTCGTTTCGAGCATCAGAACTGCGAAAATTTTGAGTTTCTCAAGCGTTTCTTACTTCCAAACTGCCATATCTCGCGAACGGATTGACCAATCCGCAAAATTTCTGTTGCATCTGAAAGTAGAAACTCGCCCGATTACAACGGTAGGTGTAGTTTCCCCCTAGGACGTTCTAGTTATTCGTTTCGAGCATCAGAACTGCGAAAATTTTGAGTTTCTCAAGCGTTTCTTACTTCCAAACTGCCATATCGCGCGAACGGATAGACCAATCCGCAAAATTTGTGTTGCATCTGAAAGTAGAAATTCGCCCGATTACAACGGTATGCGTACTTTTCCCCTAGAACGTTCTGGTTATGCTTGTCGAGCATCAGAACTGCGAAAATTTTGAGTTTCTCAAGCGTTTCTTACCTCCAAACTGCCATATCTCGCGAACGGATTGACTAATCCGCAAAATTTCTGTTGCATCTGAAAGTAGAAACTCGCCCGCTTACAACGGTATGCGTACTTTTCCCTAGGCCGTTCTAGTTATTCGTTTCGAGCATCAGAACTGCGAAAATTTTGAGTTTCTCAAGCGTTTCTTACCTCCGAACTGCCATATCTCGCGAACGGATTGACCAATCCGCAAAATTTCTGTTGCATCTGAAAGTAGAAACTCGCCCGATTACAACGGTATGCGTACTTTTCCCCTAGGCCGTTCTAGTTATTCGTTTCGAGCATCAGAACTGCGAAAATGTTGAGTTTCTCAAGCGTTTCTTACCTCCAAACTGCCATATCTCGCGAACGGATTGACCAATCCGCAAAATTTCTGTTGCATCTGAAAGTAGAAACTCGCCCGATTGCAGCGGTATGCGTACTTTTCCCCTAGACCGTTCTAGTTATGCTTGTCGAGCATCAGAACTGCGAAAATTTTGAGTTTCTCAAGCGTTTCTTACCTCCAAACTGCCATATCTCGCGAACGGATTGACCAATCCGCAAAATTTCTGTTGCATCTGAAAGTAGAAACTCGCCCGATTACAACGGTAGGTGTAGTTTTCCCCTAGGCCGTTCTAGTTATTCGTTTCGAGCATCAGAACTGCGAAAATGTTGAGTTTCTCAAGCGTTTCTTACCTCCAATCTGCCATATCTCGCGAACGGATTGACCAATCCGCAAAATTTCTGTTGCATCTGAAAGTAGAATCTCGCCCGATTACAACGGTATGCGTACTTTTCCCCTAGGCCGTTCTGGTTATTCGTTTCGAGTATCAGAACTGTGATAATTTTGAATTTCTCGACCGTTTCTTGCCTCCAAACTGCCATATCTCGCGAACGGATTGACCAATCCGCAAAATTTCTGTTGCATCTGAAAGTAGAAACTCGCCCGATTACAACGGTATGCGTACGTTTCCCCAAGTCCGTTCTAGTTATTCGTTTCGAGCATCAGAACTGCGAAAATTTTGTGTTTCTCAAGCGTTTCTTACCTCCAAACTGCCATATCTCGCGAACGGATTGACCAATCCGCAAAATTTCTGTTGCATCTGAAAGTAGAAACTCGCCCGATTACAACGGTATGCGTAGTTTTCCCCTAGGCCGTTCTAGTTATTCGTTTCGAGCATCAGAACTGCGAAAATGTTGAGTTTCTCAAGCGTTTCTTACCTACAAACTGCCATATCTCGCGAACGGATTGACCAATCCGCAAAATTTCTGTTGCATCTGAAAATAGAAACTCGCCCGATTACAGCGGTATGCGTACTTTTCCCCTAGACCGTTCTAGTTATGCTTGTCGAGCATCAGAACTGCGAAAATTTTGAGTTTCTTAAGCGTTTCTTACCTCCAAACTGCCATATCTCGCGAACGGATTGACTAATCCGCAAAATTTCTGTTGCATCTGAAAGTAGAAACTCGCCCGCTTACAACGGTATGCGTACTTTTCCCCTAGGCCGTTCTAGTTATTCGTTTCGAGCATCAGAACTGCGAAAATTTTGAGTTTCTCAAGCGTTTCTTACCTCCAAACTGCCATATCTCGCGAACGGATTGACCAATCCGCAAAATTTCTGTTGCATCTGAAGGTAGAAACTCGCCCGATTACAACGGTATGCGTACGTTTCCCCAAGTCCGTTCTAGTTATTCGTTTCGAGCATTAGAACTGCGAAAATTTTGAGTTTCTCAAGCGTTTCTTACCTCCAAACTGCCATATCTCGCGAACGGATTGACCAATCCGCAAAATTTCTGTTGCATCTGAAAGTAGAAACTCGCCCGATTACAACGGTATGCGTACTTTTCCCCTAGGCCGTTCTAGTTATTCGTTTCGAGCATCAGAACTGCGAAAATTTTGAGTTTCTCAAGCGTTTCTTACTTCCAAACTGCCATATCTCGCGAACGGATTGACCAATCCGCAAAATTTCTGTTGCATCTGAAAGTAGAAACTCGCCCGATTACAACGGTAGGTGTAGTTTCCCCCTAGGACGTTCTAGTTATTCGTTTCGAGCATCAGAACTGCGAAAATTTTGAGTTTCTCAAGCGTTTCTTACTTCCAAACTGCCATATCGCGCGAACGGATAGACCAATCCGCAAAATTTGTGTTGCATCTGAAAGTAGAAATTCGCCCGATTACAACGGTATGCGTACTTTTCCCCTAGAACGTTCTGGTTATGCTTGTCGAGCATCAGAACGGCTAAAATTTTGAGTTTCTCAAGCGTTTCTTACCTCCAAACTGCCATATCTCGCGAACGGATTGACCAATCCGTAAAATTTCTGTTGCATCTGAAAGTAGAAACTCGCCCGATTACAACGGTATGCGTACTTTTCCCCCAGGCCGTTCTAGTTATTCGTTTCGAGCATCAGAACTGCGAAAATTTTGAGTTTCTCAAGCGTTTCTTACCTCCAAACTGCCATATCTCGCGAACGGATTGACCAATCCGCAAAATTTCTGTTGCATCTGAAAGTAGAAACTCGCCCGATTACAACGGTATGCGTACTTTTCCCCTAGGCCGTTCTAGTTATTCGTTTCGAGCATCAGAACTGCGAAAATGTTGAGTTTCTCAAGCGTTTCTTAGCTACAAGCTGCCATATCTCGCGAACGGATTGACCAATCCGCAAAATTTCTGTTGCATCTGAAAGTAGAAACTCGCCCGATTACAGCGGTATGCGTACTTTTCCCCTAGACCGTTCTAGTTATGCTTGTCGAGCATCAGAACTGCGAAAATTTTGAGTTTCTCAAGCGTTTCTTACTTCCAAACTGCCATATCTCGCGAACGGATTGACCAATCCGCAAAATTTCTGTTGCATCTGAAAGTAGAAACTCGCCCGATTACAACGGTAGGCGTACTTTTCCCCTACGCCGTTCTAGTTATTCGTTTCGAGCATCAGAACTGCGAAAATGTTGAGTTTCTCAAGCGTTTCTTACCTACAAACTGCCATATCTCGCAAACGGATTGACCAATCCGCAAAATTTCTGTTGCATCTGAAAGTAGAAACTCGCCCGATTACAACGGTATGCGTACTTTTCCCCTAGGCCGTTCTAGTTATTCGTTTCGAGCATCAGAACTGCGAAAATTTTGAGTTTCTCAAGCGTTTCTTACTTCCAAACTGCCATATCTCGCGAACGGATTGACCAATCCGCAAAATTTCTGTTGCATCTGAAAGTAGAAACTCGCCCGATTACAACGGTATGCGTAGTTTTCCCCTAGGCCGTTCTAGTTATTCGTTTCGAGCATCGGAACTGCGAAAATGTTGAGTTTCTCAAGCGTTTCTTACCTACAAACTGCCATATCTCGCGAACGGATTGACCAATCCGCAAAATTTCTGTTGCATCTGAAAGTAGAAACTCGCCCGATTACAGCGGTATGCGTACTTTTCCCCTAGACCGTTCTAGTTATGCTTGTCGAGCATCAGAACTGCGAAAATTTTGAGTTTCTCAAGCGTTTCTTCCTTCCAAACTGCCATATCTCGCGAACGGATTGACCAATCCGCAAAATTTCTGTTGCATCTGAAAGTAGAAACTCGCCCGATTACAACGGTAGGTGTAGTTTTCCCCTAGGCCGTTCTAGTTATTCGTTTCGAGCATCAGAACTGCGAAAATTTTGAGTTTCTCAAGCGTTTCTTACCTCCAAACTGCCATATCTCGCGAACGGATTGACCAATCCGCAAAATTTCTGTTGCATCTGAAAGTAGAATGTCGCCCGATTACAACGGTATGCGTACTTTTCCCCTAGACCGTTCTAGTTATGCTTGTCGAGCATCAGAACTGCGAAAATTTTGAGTTTCTCAAGCGTTTCTTACCTCCAAACTGCCATATCTCGCGAACGGATTGACTAATCCGCAAAATTTCTGTTGCATCTGAAAGTAGAAACTCGCCCGCTTACAACGGTATGCGTACTTTTCCCCTAGGCCGTTCTAGTTATTCGTTTCGAGCATCAGAACTGCGAAAATTTTGAGTTTCTCAAGCGTTTCTTACCTCCAAACTGCCATATCTCGCGAACGGATTGACCAATCCGCAAAATTTCTGTTGCATCTGAAAGTAGAAACTCGCCCGATTACAGCGGTATGCGTACTTTTCCCCTAGACCGTTCTAGTTATGCTTGTCGAGCATCAGAACTGCGAAAATTTTGAGTTTCTCAAGCGTTTCTTCCTTCCAAACTGCCATATCTCGCGAACGGATTGACCAATCCGCAACATTTCTGATGCATCTGAAAGTAGAAACTCGCCCGATTACAACGGTATGCGTACTTTTCCCCTAGGCCGCTCTAGTTATTCGTTTCGAGCATCAGAACTGCGAAAATTTTGTGTTTCTCAAGTGTTTCATACATCCAAACTGCCATATCTCGCGAACGGATTGACCAATCCGCAAAATTTCTGTTGCATCTGAAAGTAGAAACTCGCCCGCTTACAACGGTATGCGTACTTTTCCCCTACGTCGTTCTAGTTATTCGTTTCGAGCATCAGAACTGCGAAAATGTTGAGTTTCTCAAGCGTTTCTTACCTACAAACTGCCATATCTCGCGAACGGATTGACCAATCCGCAAAATTTCTGTTGCATCTGAAAGTAGAGACTCGCCCGATTACAGCGGTATGCGTACTTTTACCCTAGACCGTTCTAGTTATGCTTGTCGAGCATCAGAACTGCGAAAATTTTGAGTTTCTCAAGCGTTTCTTACCTCCAAACTGCCATATCTCGCGAACGGATTGACCAATCCGCAAAATTTCTGTTGCATCTGAAAGTAGAATGTCGCCCGATTACAACGGTATGCGTACTTTTCCCCTAGACCGTTCTAGTTATGCTTGTCGAGCATCAGAACTGTGATAATTTTGAATTTCTCGACCGTTTCTTGCCTCCAAACTGCCATATCTCGCGAACGGATTGACCAATCCGCAAAATTTCTGTTGCATCTGAAAGTAGAAAGTCGCCCGATTACAACGGTATGCGTACTTTTCCCCTAGACCGTTCTAGTTATGCTTGTCGAGCATCAGAACTGCGAAAATTTTGAGTTTCTCAAGCGTTTCTTACCTCCAAACTGCCATATCTCGCGAACGGATTGACTAATCCGCAAAATTTCTGTTGCATCTGAAAGTAGAAACTCGCCCGCTTACAACGGTATGCGTACTCTTCCCCTAGGCCGTTCTAGTTATTCGTTTCGAGCATCAGAACTGCGAAAATTTTGAGTTTCTCAAGCGTTTCTTACCTCCAAACTGCCATATCTCGCGAACGGATTGACCAATCCGCAAAGTTTCTGTTGCATCTGAAAGTAGAAACTCGCTCGATTACAACGGTATGCGTACGTTTCCCCAAGTCCGTTCTAGTTATGCTTGTCGAGCATCAGAACTGCGAAAATTTTGAGTTTCTCAAGCGTTTCTTACTTCCAAACTGCCATATCTCGCGAACGGATTGACCAATCCGCAAAATTTCTGTTGCATCTGAAAGTAGAAACTCGCCCGATTACAACGGTATGCGTACTTTTCCCCTAGGCCGTCCTGGTTATTCGTTTCGAGTATCAGAACTGTGATAATTTTGAATTTCTCGACGGTTTCTTGCCTCCAAACTGCCATATCTCGCGAACGGATTGACCAATCCGCAAAATTTCTGTTGCATCTGAAAGTAGAAACTCGCCCGATTACAACGGTATGCGTACGCTTCCCCAAGTCCGTTCTAGTTATTCGTTTCGAGCATCAGAACTGCGAAAATTTTGAGTTTCTCAAGCGTTTCTTACCTCCAAACTGCCATATCTCGCGAACGGATTGACCAATCCGCAAAATTTCTGTTGCATCTGAAAGTAGAAACTCGCCCGATTACAACGGTATGCGTAGTTTTCCCCTAGGCCGTTCTAGTTATTCGTTTCGAGCATCAGAACTGCGAAAATGTTGAGTTTCTCAAGCGTTTCTTACCTACAAACTGCCATATCTCGCGAACGGATTGACCAATCCGCAAAATTTCTGTTGCATCTGAAAGTAGAAGCTCGCCCGATTACAGCGGTATGCGTACTTTTCCCCTAGACCGTTCTAGTTATGCTTGTCGAGCATCAGAACTGCGAAAATTTTGAGTTTCTCAAGCGTTTCTTACTTCCAAACTGCCATATCTCGCGAACGGATTGACCAATCCGCAAAATTTCTGTTGCATCTGAAAGTAGAAACTCGCCCGATTACAACGGTAGGTGTAGTTTTTCCCCTAGGCCGTTCTAGTTATTCGTTTCGAGCATCAGAACTGCGAAAATTTTGAGTTTCTCAAGCGTTTCTTACCTCCAAACTGCCATATCTCGCGAACGGATTGGCCAATCCGCAAAATTTCTGTTGCATCTGAAAGTAGAAACTCGCCCGATTACAACGGTATGCGTACTTTTCCCCTAGGCCGTTCTGGTTATTCGTTTCGAGTATCAGAACTGTGATAATTTTGAATTTCTCGACCGTTTCTTGCCTCCAAACTGCCATATCTCGCGAACGGATTGACCAATCCGCAAAATTTCTGTTGCATCTGAAAGTAGAAAGTCGCCCGATTACAACGGTATGCGTACTTTTCCCCTAGGCCGTTCTAGTTATTCGTTTCGAGCATCAGAACTGCGAAAATGTTGAGTTTCTCAATCGTTTCTTACCTACAAACTGCCATATCTCGCGAACGGATTGACCAATCCGCAAAATTTCTGTTGCATATGAAAGTAGAAACTCGCTCGATTACAACGGTATGCGTACGTTTCCCCAAGTCCGTTCTAGTTATTCGTTTCGAGCATTAGAACTGCGAAAATTTTGAGTTTCTCAAGCGTTTCTTACCTCCAAACTGCCATATCTCGCGAACGGATTGACCAATCCGCAAAATTTCTGTTGCATCTGAAAGTAGAAACTCGCCCGATTACAACGGTATGCGTACTTTTCCCCTAGGCCGTTCTAGTTATTCGTTTCGAGCATCAGAACTGCGAAAATGTTGAGTTTCTCAAGCGTTTCTTACCTACAAACTGCCATATCTCGCGAACGGATTGACCAATCCGCAAAATTTCTGTTGCATCTGAAAGTAGAAACTCGCCCGATTGCAGCGCTATGCGTACTTTTCCCCTAGACAGTTCTAGTTATGCTTGTCGAGCATCAGAACTGCGAAAATTTTGAGTTTCTCAAGCGTTTCTTACTTCCAAACTGCCATATCTCGCGAACGGATTGACCAATCCGCAAAATTTCTGTTGCATCTGAAAGTAGAAACTCGCCCGATTACAACGGTAGGTGTAGTTTTCCCCTAGGCCGTTCTAGTTATTCGTTTCGAGCATCAGAACTGCGAAAATGTTGAGTTTCTCAAGCGTTTCTTACCTCCAAACTGCCATATCTCGCGAACGGATTGACCAATCCGCAAAATTTCTGTTGCACCTGAAAGTAGAAACTCGCCCGATTACAACGGTATGCGTACTTTTCCCCTAGGCCGTTCTGGTTATTCGTTTCGAGTATCAGAACTGTGATAATTTTGAATTTCTCGACCGTTTCTTGCCTCCAAACTGCCATATCTCGCGAACGGATTGACCAATCCGCAAAATTTCTGTTGCATCTGAAAGTAGAAACTCGCCCGATTACAACGGTATGCGTACGTTTCCCCAAGTCCGTTCTAGTTATTCGTTTCGAGCATCAGAACTGCGAAAATTTTGAGTTTCTCAAGCGTTTCTTACCTCCAAACTGCCATATCTCGCGAACGGATTGACCAATCCGCAAAATTTCTGTTGCATCTGAAAGTAGAAACTCGCCCGATTACAACGGTATGCGTAGTTTTCCCCTAGGCCGTTCTAGTTATTCGTTTCGAGCATCAGAACTGCGAAAATGTTGAGTTTCTCAAGCGTTTCTTACCTACAAACTGCCATATCTCGCGAACGGATTGACCAATCCGCAAAATTTCTGTTGCATCTGAAAGTAGAAACTCGCCCGATTACAGCGGTATGCGTACTTTTCCCCTAGACCGTTCTAGTTATGCTTGTCGAGCATCAGAACTGCGAAAATTTTGAGTTTCTCAAGCGTTTCTTACTTCCAAACTGCCATATCTCGCGAACGGATTGACCAATCCGCAAAATTTCTGTTGCATCTGAAAGTAGAAACTCGCCCGATTACAACGGTAGGTGTAGTTTTCCCCTAGGCCGTTCTAGTTATTCGTTTCGAGCATCAGAACTGCGAAAATTTTGAGTTTCTCAAGCGTTTCTTACCTCCAAACTGCCATATCTCGCGAACGGATTGACCAATCCGCAAAATATCTATTGCATCTGAAAGTAGAATGTCGCCCGATTACAACGGTATGCGTACTTTTCCCCTAGACCGTTCTAGTTATGCTTGTCGAGCATCAGAACTGCGAAAATTTTGAGTTTCTCAAGCGTTTCTTACCTCCAAACTGCCATATCTCGCGAACGGATTGACTAATCCGCAAAATTTCTGTTGCATCTGAAAGTAGAAACTCGCCCGCTTACAACGGTATGCGTACTTTTCCCCTAGGCCGTTCTAGTTATTCGTTTCGAGCATCAGAACTGCGAAAATTTTGAGTTTCTCAAGCGTTTCTTACCTCCAAACTGCCATATCTCGCGAACGGATTGACCAATCCGCAAAATTTCTGTTGCATCTGAAGGTAGAAACTCGCCCGATTACAACGGTATGCGTACGTTTCCCCAAGTCCGTTCTAGTTATTCGTTTCGAGCATTAGAACTGCGAAAATTTTGAGTTTCTCAAGCGTTTCTTACCTCCAAACTGCCATATCTCGCGAACGGATTGACCAATCCGCAAAATTTCTGTTGCATCTGAAAGTAGAAACTCGCCCGATTACAACGGTATGCGTACTTTTCCCCTAGGCCGTTCTAGTTATTCGTTTCGAGCATCAGAACTGCGAAAATGTTGAGTTTCTCAAGCGTTTCTTACCTACAAACTGCCATATCTCGCGAACGGATTGACCAATCCGCAAAATTTCTGTTGCATCTGAAAGTAGAAACTCGCCCGATTACAGCGGTATGCGTACTTTTCCCCTAGACCGTTCTAGTTATGCTTGTCGAGCATCAGAACTGCGAAAATTTTGAGTTTCTCAAGCGTTTCTTACTTCCAAACTGCCATATCTCGCGAACGGATTGACCAATCCGCAAAATTTCTGTTGCATCTGAAACTAGAAACTCGCCCGATTACAACGGTAGGCGTACTTTTCCCCTACGCCGTTCTAGTTATTCGTTTCGAGCATTAGAACTGCGAAAATGTTGAGTTTCTCAAGCGTTTCTTACCTACAAACTGCCATATCTCGCGAACGGATTGACCAATCCGCAAAATTTCTGTTGCATCTGAAAGTAGAAACTCGCTCGATTACAACGGTATGCGTACGTTTCCCCAAGTCCGTTCTAGTTATTCGTTTCGAGCATTAGAACTGCGAAAATTTTGAGTTTCTCAAGCGTTTCTTACCTCCAAACTGCCATATCTCGCGAACGGATTGACCAATCCGCAAAATTTCTGTTGCATCTGAAAGTAGAAACTCGCCCGATTACAACGGTATGCGTACTTTTCCCCTAGGCCGTTCTAGTTATTCGTTTCGAGCATCAGAACTGCGAAAATGTTGAGTTTCTCAAGCGTTTCTTACCTACAAACTGCCATATCTCGCGAACGGATTGACCAATCCGCAAAATTTCTGTTGCATCTGAAAGTAGAAACTCGCCCGATTGCAGCGCTATGCGTACTTTTCCCCTAGACCGTTCTAGTTATGCTTGTCGAGCATCAGAACTGCGAAAATTTTGAGTTCCTCAAGCGTTTCTTACTTCCAAACTGCCATATCTCGCGAACGGATTGACCAATCCGCAAAATTTCTGTTGCATCTGAAAGTAGAAACTCGCCCGATTACAACGGTAGGTGTAGTTTTCCCCTAGGCCGTTCTAGTTATTCGTTTCGAGCATCAGAACTGCGAAAATGTTGAGTTTCTCAAGCGTTTCTTACCTCCAAACTGCCATATCTCGCGAACGGATTGACCAATCCGCAAAATTTCTGTTGCACCTGAAAGTAGAAACCCGCCCGATTACAACGGTATGCGTACTTTTCCCCTAGGCCGTTCTGGTTATTCGTTTCGAGTATCAGAACTGTGATAATTTTGAATTTCTCGACCGTTTCTTGCCTCCAAACTGCCATATCTCGCGAACGGATTGACCAATCCGCAAAATTTCTGTTGCACCTGAAAGTAGAAACTCGCCCGATTACAACGGTATGCGTACGTTTCCCCAAGTCCGTTCTAGTTATTCGTTTCGAGCATCAGAACTGCGAAAATTTTGAGTTTCTCAAGCGTTTCTTACCTCCAAACTGCCATATCTCGCGAACGGATTGACCAATCCGCAAAATTTCTGTTGCATCTGAAAGTAGAAACTCGCCCGATTACAACGGTATGCGTAGTTTTCCCCTAGGCCGTTCTAGTTATTCGTTTCGAGCATCAGAACTGCGAAAATGTTGAGTTTCTCAAGCGTTTCTTACCTACAAACTGCCATATCTCGCGAACGGATTGACCAATCCGCAAAATTTCTGTTGCATCTGAAAGTAGAAACTCGTCCGATTACAGCGGTATGCGTACTTTTCCCCTAGACCGTTCTAGTTATGCTTGTCGAGCATCAGAACTGCGAAAATTTTGAGTTTCTCAAGCGTTTCTTACTTCCAAACTGCCATATCTCGCGAACGGATTGACCAATCCGCAAAATTTCTGTTGCATCTGAAAGTAGAAACTCGCCCGATTACAACGGTAGGTGTAGTTTTCCCCTAGGCCGTTCTAGTTATTCGTTTCGAGCATCAGAACTGCGAAAATTTTGAGTTTCTCAAGCGTTTCTTACCTCCAAACTGCCATATCTCGCGAACGGATTGACCAATCCGCAAAATATCTATTGCATCTGAAAGTAGAATGTCGCCCGATTACAACGGTATGCGTACTTTTCCCCTAGACCGTTCTAGTTATGCTTGTCGAGCATCAGAACTGCGAAAATTTTGAGTTTCTCAAGCGTTTCTTACCTCCAAACTGCCATATCTCGCGAACGGATTGACTAATCCGCAAAATTTCTGTTGCATCTGAAAGTAGAAACTCGCCCGCTTACAACGGTATGCGTACTTTTCCCCTAGGCCGTTCTAGTTATTCGTTTCGAGCATCAGAACTGCGAAAATTTTGAGTTTCTCAAGCGTTTCTTACCTCCAAACTGCCATATCTCGCGAACGGATTGACCAATCCGCAAAATTTCTGTTGCATCTGAAGGTAGAAACTCGCCCGATTACAACGGTATGCGTACGTTTCCCCAAGTCCGTTCTAGTTATTCGTTTCGAGCATTAGAACTGCGAAAATTTTGAGTTTCTCAAGCGTTTCTTACCTCCAAACTGCCATATCTCGCGAACGGATTGACCAATCCGCAAAATTTCTGTTGCATCTGAAAGTAGAAACTCGCCCGATTACAACGGTATGCGTACTTTTCCCCTAGGCCGTTCTAGTTATTCGTTTCGAGCATCAGAACTGCGAAAATGTTGAGTTTCTCAAGCGTTTCTTACCTACAAACTGCCATATCTCGCGAACGGATTGACCAATCCGCAAAATTTCTGTTGCATCTGAAAGTAGAAACTCGCCCGATTACAGCGGTATGCGTACTTTTCCCCTAGACCGTTCTAGTTATGCTTGTCGAGCATCAGAACTGCGAAAATTTTGAGTTTCTCAAGCGTTTCTTACTTCCAAACTGCCATATCTCGCGAACGGATTGACCAATCCGCAAAATTTCTGTTGCATCTGAAACTAGAAACTCGCCCGATTACAACGGTAGGCGTACTTTTCCCCTACGCCGTTCTAGTTATTCGTTTCGAGCATTAGAACTGCGAAAATGTTGAGTTTCTCAAGCGTTTCTTACCTACAAACTGCCATATCTCGCGAACGGATTGACCAATCCGCAAAATTTCTGTTGCATCTGAAAGTAGAAACTCGCTCGATTACAACGGTATGCGTACGTTTCCCCAAGTCCGTTCTAGTTATTCGTTTCGAGCATTAGAACTGCGAAAATTTTGAGTTTCTCAAGCGTTTCTTACCTCCAAACTGCCATATCTCGCGAACGGATTGACCAATCCGCAAAATTTCTGTTGCATCTGAAAGTAGAAACTCGCCCGATTACAACGGTATGCGTACTTTTCCCCTAGGCCGTTCTAGTTATTCGTTTCGAGCATCAGAACTGCGAAAATGTTGAGTTTCTCAAGCGTTTCTTACCTACAAACTGCCATATCTCGCGAACGGATTGACCAATCCGCAAAATTTCTGTTGCATCTGAAAGTAGAAACTCGCCCGATTGCAGCGCTATGCGTACTTTTCCCCTAGACCGTTCTAGTTATGCTTGTCGAGCATCAGAACTGCGAAAATTTTGAGTTCCTCAAGCGTTTCTTACTTCCAAACTGCCATATCTCGCGAACGGATTGACCAATCCGCAAAATTTCTGTTGCATCTGAAAGTAGAAACTCGCCCGATTACAACGGTAGGTGTAGTTTTCCCCTAGGCCGTTCTAGTTATTCGTTTCGAGCATCAGAACTGCGAAAATGTTGAGTTTCTCAAGCGTTTCTTACCTCCAAACTGCCATATCTCGCGAACGGATTGACCAATCCGCAAAATTTCTGTTGCACCTGAAAGTAGAAACCCGCCCGATTACAACGGTATGCGTACTTTTCCCCTAGGCCGTTCTGGTTATTCGTTTCGAGTATCAGAACTGTGATAATTTTGAATTTCTCGACCGTTTCTTGCCTCCAAACTGCCATATCTCGCGAACGGATTGACCAATCCGCAAAATTTCTGTTGCACCTGAAAGTAGAAACTCGCCCGATTACAACGGTATGCGTACGTTTCCCCAAGTCCGTTCTAGTTATTCGTTTCGAGCATCAGAACTGCGAAAATTTTGAGTTTCTCAAGCGTTTCTTACCTCCAAACTGCCATATCTCGCGAACGGATTGACCAATCCGCAAAATTTCTGTTGCATCTGAAAGTAGAAACTCGCCCGATTACAACGGTATGCGTAGTTTTCCCCTAGGCCGTTCTAGTTATTCGTTTCGAGCATCAGAACTGCGAAAATGTTGAGTTTCTCAAGCGTTTCTTACCTACAAACTGCCATATCTCGCGAACGGATTGACCAATCCGCAAAATTTCTGTTGCATCTGAAAGTAGAAACTCGTCCGATTACAGCGGTATGCGTACTTTTCCCCTAGACCGTTCTAGTTATGCTTGTCGAGCATCAGAACTGCGAAAATTTTGAGTTTCTCAAGCGTTTCTTACTTCCAAACTGCCATATCTCGCGAACGGATTGACCAATCCGCAAAATTTCTGTTGCATCTGAAAGTAGAAACTCGCCCGATTACAACGGTAGGTGTAGTTTTCCCCTAGGCCGTTCTAGTTATTCGTTTCGAGCATCAGAACTGCGAAAATGTTGAGTTTCTCAAGCGTTTCTTACCTACAAACTGCCATATCTCGCGAACGGATTGACCAATCCGCAAAATTTCTGTTGCATCTGAAAGTAGAAACTCGCCCGATTGCAGCGCTATGCGTACTTTTCCCCTAGACCGTTCTAGTTATGCTTGTCGAGCATCAGAACTGCGAAAATTTTGAGTTCCTCAAGCGTTTCTTACTTCCAAACTGCCATATCTCGCGAACGGATTGACCAATCCGCAAAATTTCTGTTGCATCTGAAAGTAGAAACTCGCCCGATTACAACGGTAGGTGTAGTTTTCCCCTAGGCCGTTCTAGTTATTCGTTTCGAGCATCAGAACTGCGAAAATGTTGAGTTTCTCAAGCGTTTCTTACCTCCAAACTGCCATATCTCGCGAACGGATTGACCAATCCGCAAAATTTCTGTTGCACCTGAAAGTAGAAACCCGCCCGATTACAACGGTATGCGTACTTTTCCCCTAGGCCGTTCTGGTTATTCGTTTCGAGTATCAGAACTGTGATAATTTTGAATTTCTCGACCGTTTCTTGCCTCCAAACTGCCATATCTCGCGAACGGATTGACCAATCCGCAAAATTTCTGTTGCACCTGAAAGTAGAAACTCGCCCGATTACAACGGTATGCGTACGTTTCCCCAAGTCCGTTCTAGTTATTCGTTTCGAGCATCAGAACTGCGAAAATTTTGAGTTTCTCAAGCGTTTCTTACCTCCAAACTGCCATATCTCGCGAACGGATTGACCAATCCGCAAAATTTCTGTTGCATCTGAAAGTAGAAACTCGCCCGATTACAACGGTATGCGTAGTTTTCCCCTAGGCCGTTCTAGTTATTCGTTTCGAGCATCAGAACTGCGAAAATGTTGAGTTTCTCAAGCGTTTCTTACCTACAAACTGCCATATCTCGCGAACGGATTGACCAATCCGCAAAATTTCTGTTGCATCTGAAAGTAGAAACTCGTCCGATTACAGCGGTATGCGTACTTTTCCCCTAGACCGTTCTAGTTATGCTTGTCGAGCATCAGAACTGCGAAAATTTTGAGTTTCTCAAGCGTTTCTTACTTCCAAACTGCCATATCTCGCGAACGGATTGACCAATCCGCAAAATTTCTGTTGCATCTGAAAGTAGAAACTCGCCCGATTACAACGGTAGGTGTAGTTTTCCCCTAGGCCGTTCTAGTTATTCGTTTCGAGCATCAGAACTGCGAAAATTTTGAGTTTCTCAAGCGTTTCTTACCTCCAAACTGCCATATCTCGCGAACGGATTGACCAATCCGCAAAATATCTATTGCATCTGAAAGTAGAATGTCGCCCGATTACAACGGTATGCGTACTTTTCCCCTAGACCGTTCTAGTTATGCTTGTCGAGCATCAGAACTGCGAAAATTTTGAGTTTCTCAAGCGTTTCTTACCTCCAAACTGCCATATCTCGCGAACGGATTGACTAATCCGCAAAATTTCTGTTGCATCTGAAAGTAGAAACTCGCCCGCTTACAACGGTATGCGTACTTTTCCCCTAGGCCGTTCTAGTTATTCGTTTCGAGCATCAGAACTGCGAAAATTTTGAGTTTCTCAAGCGTTTCTTACCTCCAAACTGCCATATCTCGCGAACGGATTGACCAATCCGCAAAATTTCTGTTGCATCTGAAAGTAGAAACTCGCCCGATTACAACGGTATGCGTACGTTTCCCCAAGTCCGTTCTAGTTATTCGTTTCGAGCATTAGAACTGCGAAAATTTTGAGTTTCTCAAGCGTTTCTTACCTCCAAACTGCCATATCTCGCGAACGGATTGACCAATCCGCAAAATTTCTGTTGCATCTGAAAGTAGAAACTCGCCCGATTACAACGGTATGCGTACTTTCCCCCTAGGCCGTTCTAGTTATTCGTTTCGAGCATCAGAACTGCGAAAATGTTGAGTTTCTCAAGCGTTTCTTACCTACAAACTGCCATATCTCGCGAACGGATTGACCAATCCGCAAAATTTCTGTTGCATCTGAAAGTAGAAACTCGCCCGATTACAGCGGTATGCGTACTTTTCCCCTAGACCGTTCTAGTTATGCTTGTCGAGCATCAGAACTGCGAAAATTTTGAGTTTCTCAAGCGTTTCTTACTTCCAAACTGCCATATCTCGCGAACGGATTGACCAATCCGCAAAATTTCTGTTGCATCTGAAAGTAGAAACTCGCCCGATTACAACGGTAGGCGTACTTTTCCCCTACGCCGTTCTAGTTATTCGTTTCGAGCATCAGAACTGCGAAAATGTTGAGTTTCTCAAGCGTTTCTTACCTACAAACTGCCATATCTCGCGAACGGATTGACCAATCCGCAAAATTTCTGTTGCATCTGAAAGTAGAAACTCGCCCGATTACAGCGGTATGCGTACTTTTCCCCTAGACCGTTCTAGTTATGCTTGTCGAGCATCAGAACTGCGAAAATTTGGAGTTTCTCAAGCGTTTCTTACTTCCAAACTGCCATATCTCGCGAACGGATTGACCAATCCGCAAAATTTCTGTTGCATCTGAAAGTAGAAACTCGCCCGATTACAACGGTATGCGTACTTTTCCCCTAGACCGTTCTAGTTATGCTTGTCGAGCATCAGAACTGCGAAAATTTTGAGTTTCTCAAGCGTTTCTTACCTCCAAACTGCCATATCTCGCGAACGGATTGACTAATCCGCAAAATTTCTGTTGCATCTGAAAGTAGAAACTCGCCCGCTTACAACGGTATGCGTACTTTTCCCCTAGGCCGTTCTAGTTATTCGTTTCGAGCATCAGAACTGCGAAAATTTTGAGTTTCTCAAGCGTTTCTTACCTCCAAACTGCCATATCTCGCGAACGGATTGACCAATCCGCAAAATTTCTGTTGCATCTGAAAGTAGAAACTCGCCCGATTACAACGGTATGCGTACGTTTCCCCAAGTCCGTTCTAGTTATTCGTTTCGAGCATTAGAACTGCGAAAATTTTGAGTTTCTCAAGCGTTTCTTACCTCCAAACTGCCATATCTCGCGAACGGATTGACCAATCCGCAAAATTTCTGTTGCATCTGAAAGTAGAAACTCGCCCGATTACAACGGTATGCGTACTTTCCCCCTAGGCCGTTCTAGTTATTCGTTTCGAGCATCAGAACTGCGAAAATGTTGAGTTTCTCAAGCGTTTCTTACCTACAAACTGCCATATCTCGCGAACGGATTGACCAATCCGCAAAATTTCTGTTGCATCTGAAAGTAGAAACTCGCCCGATTACAGCGGTATGCGTACTTTTCCCCTAGACCGTTCTAGTTATGCTTGTCGAGCATCAGAACTGCGAAAATTTTGAGTTTCTCAAGCGTTTCTTACTTCCAAACTGCCATATCTCGCGAACGGATTGACCAATCCGCAAAATTTCTGTTGCATCTGAAAGTAGAAACTCGCCCGATTACAACGGTAGGCGTACTTTTCCCCTACGCCGTTCTAGTTATTCGTTTCGAGCATCAGAACTGCGAAAATGTTGAGTTTCTCAAGCGTTTCTTACCTACAAACTGCCATATCTCGCGAACGGATTGACCAATCCGCAAAATTTCTGTTGCATCTGAAAGTAGAAACTCGCCCGATTACAGCGGTATGCGTACTTTTCCCCTAGACCGTTCTAGTTATGCTTGTCGAGCATCAGAACTGCGAAAATTTGGAGTTTCTCAAGCGTTTCTTACTTCCAAACTGCCATATCTCGCGAACGGATTGACCAATCCGCAAAATTTCTGTTGCATCTGAAAGTAGAAACTCGCCCGATTACAACGGTATGCGTACTTTTCCCCTAGTCCGTTCTAGTTATTCGTTTCGAGCATCAGAACTGCGAAAATTTTGAGTTTCTCAAGCGTTTCTTACCTCCAAACTGCCATATCTCGCGAACGGATTGACCAATCCGCAAAATTTCTGTTGCATCTGAAAGTAGAAACTCGCCCGATTACAACGGTATGCGTACGTTTCCCCAAGTCCGTTCTAGTTATTCGTTTCGAGCATCAGAACTGCGAAAATTTCGAGTTTCTCAAGCGTTTCTTACTTCCAAACTGCCATATCTCGCGAACGGATTGACCAATCCGCAAAATTTCTGTTGCATCTGAAAGTAGAAACTCGCCCGATTACAACGGTATGCGTAGTTTTCCCCTAGGCCGTTCTAGTTATTCGTTTCGAGCATCAGAACTGCGAAAATGTTGAGTTTCTCAAGCGTTTCTTACCTACAAACTGCCATATCTCGCGAACGGATTGACCAATCCGCAAAATTTCTGTTGCATCTGAAAGTAGAAACTCGCCCGATTACAGCGGTATGTGAACTTTTCCCCTAGACCGTTCTAGTTATGCTTGTCGAGCATCAGAACTGCGAAAATTTTGAGTTTCTCAAGCGTTTCTTACTTCCAAACTGCCATATCTCGCGAACGGATTGACCAATCCGCAAAATTTCTGTTGCATCTGAAAGTAGAAACTCGCCCGATTACAACGGTAGGTGTAGTTTTCCCCTAGGCCGTTCTAGTTATTCGTTTCGAGCATCAGAACTGCGAAAATTTTGAGTTTCTCAAGCGTTTCTTACCTCCAAACTGCCATATCTCGCGAACGGATTGACCAATCCGCAAAATTTCTGTTGCATCTGAAAGTAGAAAGTCGCCCGATTACAACGGTATGCGTACTTTTCCCCTAGACCGTTCTAGTTATGCTTGTCGAGCATCAGAACTGCGAAAATTTTGAGTTTCTCAAGCGTTTCTTACCTCCAAACTGCCATATCTCGCGAACGGATTGACTAATCCGCAAAATTTCTGTTGCATCTGAAAGTAGAAACTCGCCCGATTACAACGGTATGCGTACGTTTCCCCAAGTCCGTTCTAGTTATTCGTTTCGAGCATTAGAACTGCGAAAATTTTGAGTTTCTCAAGCGTTTCTTACCTCCAAACTGCCATATCTCGCGAACGGATTGACCAATCCGCAAAATTTCTGTTGCATCTGAAAGTAGAAACTCGCCCGATTACAACGGTATGCGTACTTTTCCCCTAGGCCGTTCTAGTTATTCGTTTCGAGCATCAGAACTGCGAAAATGTTGAGTTTCTCAAGCGTTTCTTACCTCCAAACTGCCATATCTCGCGAACGGATTGACTAATCCGCAAAATTTCTGTTGCATCTGAAAGTAGAAACTCGCCCGCTTACAACGGTATGCGTACTTTTCCCCTAGGCCGTTCTAGTTATTCGTTTCGAGCATCAGAACTGCGAAAATTTTGAGTTTCTCAAGCGTTTCTTACCTCCAAACTGCCATATCTCGCGAACGGATTGACCAATCCGCAAAATTTCTGTTGCATCTGAAGGTAGAAACTCGCCCGATTACAACGGTATGCGTACGTTTCCCCAAGTCCGTTCTAGTTATTCGTTTCGAGCATTAGAACTGCGAAAATTTTGAGTTTCTCAAGCGTTTCTTACCTCCAAACTGCCATATCTCGCGAACGGATTGACCAATCCGCAAAATTTCTGTTGCATCTGAAAGTAGAAACTCGCCCGATTACAACGGTATGCGTACTTTTCCCCTAGGCCGTTCTAGTTATTCGTTTCGAGCATCAGAACTGCGAAAATATTGAGTTTCTCAAGCGTTTCTTACCTACAAACTGCCATATCTCGCGAACGGATTGACCAATCCGCAAAATTTCTGTTGCATCTGAAAGTAGAAACTCGCCCGATTACAGCGGTATGCGTACTTTTCCCCTAGGCCGTTCTAGTTATGCTTGTCGAGCATCAGAACTGCGAAAATTTTGAGTTTCTCAAGCGTTTCTTACTTCCAAACTGCCATATCTCGCGAACGGATTGACCAATCCGCAAAATTTCTGTTGCATCTGAAAGTAGAAACTCGCCCGATTAAAACGGTAGGTGTAGTTTTCCCCTAGGCCGTTCTAGTTATTCGTTTCGAGCATCAGAACTGCGAAAATTTTGAGTTTCTCAAGCGTTTCTTACCTCCAAACTGCCATATCTCGCGAACGGATTGACCAATCCGCAAAATTTCTGTTGCATCTGAAAGTAGAATGTCGCCCGATTACAACGGTATGCGTACTTTTCCCCTAGACCGTTCTAGTTATGCTTGTCGAGCATCAGAACTGCGAAAATTTTGAGTTTCTCAAGCGTTTCTTACCTCCAAACTGCCATATCTCGCGAACGGATTGACTAATCCGCAAAATTTCTGTTGCATCTGAAAGTAGAAACTCGCCCGCTTACAACGGTATGCGTACTTTTCCCCTAGGCCGTTCTAGTTATTCGTTTCGAGCATCAGAACTGCGAAAATTTTGAGTTTCTCAAGCGTTTCTTACCTCCAAACTGCCATATCTCGCGAACGGATTGACCAATCCGCAAAATTTCTGTTGCACCTGAAAGTAGAAACCCGCCCGATTACAACGGTATGCGTACTTTTCCCCTAGGCCGTTCTGGTTATTCGTTTCGAGTATCAGAACTGTGATAATTTTGAATTTCTCGACCGTTTCTTGCCTCCAAACTGCCATATCTCGCGAACGGATTGACCAATCCGCAAAATTTCTGTTGCACCTGAAAGTAGAAACTCGCCCGATTACAACGGTATGCGTACGTTTCCCCAAGTCCGTTCTAGTTATTCGTTTCGAGCATCAGAACTGCGAAAATTTTGTGTTTCTCAAGCGTTTCTTACCTCCAAACTGCCATATCTCGCGAACGGATTGACCAATCCGCAAAATTTCTGTTGCATCTGAAAGTAGAAACTCGCCCGATTACAACGGTATGCGTAGTTTTCCCCTAGGCCGTTCTAGTTATTCGTTTCGAGCATCAGAACTGCGAAAATGTTGAGTTTCTCAAGCGTTTCTTACCTACAAACTGCCATATCTCGCGAACGGATTGACCAATCCGCAAAATTTCTGTTGCATCTGAAAGTAGAAACTCGTCCGATTACAGCGGTATGCGTACTTTTCCCCTAGACCGTTCTAGTTATGCTTGTCGAGCATCAGAACTGCGAAAATTTTGAGTTTCTCAAGCGTTTCTTACTTCCAAACTGCCATATCTCGCGAACGGATTGACCAATCCGCAAAATTTCTGTTGCATCTGAAAGTAGAAACTCGCCCGATTACAACGGTAGGTGTAGTTTTCCCCTAGGCCGTTCTAGTTATTCGTTTCGAGCATCAGATCTGCGAAAATTTTGAGTTTCTCAAGCGTTTCTTACCTCCAAACTGCCATATCTCGCGAACGGATTGACCAATCCGCAAAATATCTATTGCATCTGAAAGTAGAATGTCGCCCGATTACAACGGTATGCGTACTTTTCCCCTAGACCGTTCTAGTTATGCTTGTCGAGCATCAGAACTGCGAAAATTTTGAGTTTCTCAAGCGTTTCTTACCTCCAAACTGCCATATCTCGCGAACGGATTGACTAATCCGCAAAATTTCTGTTGCATCTGAAAGTAGAAACTCGCCCGCTTACAACGGTATGCGTACTTTTCCCCTAGGCCGTTCTAGTTATTCGTTTCGAGCATCAGAACTGCGAAAATTTTGAGTTTCTCAAGCGTTTCTTACCTCCAAACTGCCATATCTCGCGAACGGATTGACCAATCCGCAAAATTTCTGTTGCATCTGAAAGTAGAAACTCGCCCGATTACAACGGTATGCGTACGTTTCCCCAAGTCCGTTCTAGTTATTCGTTTCGAGCATTAGAACTGCGAAAATTTTGAGTTTCTCAAGCGTTTCTTACCTCCAAACTGCCATATCTCGCGAACGGATTGACCAATCCGCAAAATTTCTGTTGCATCTGAAAGTAGAAACTCGCCCGATTACAACGGTATGCGTACTTTCCCCCTAGGCCGTTCTAGTTATTCGTTTCGAGCATCAGAACTGCGAAAATGTTGAGTTTCTCAAGCGTTTCTTACCTACAAACTGCCATATCTCGCGAACGGATTGACCAATCCGCAAAATTTCTGTTGCATCTGAAAGTAGAAACTCGCCCGATTACAGCGGTATGCGTACTTTTCCCCTAGACCGTTCTAGTTATGCTTGTCGAGCATCAGAACTGCGAAAATTTTGAGTTTCTCAAGCGTTTCTTACTTCCAAACTGCCATATCTCGCGAACGGATTGACCAATCCGCAAAATTTCTGTTGCATCTGAAAGTAGAAACTCGCCCGATTACAACGGTAGGCGTACTTTTCCCCTACGCCGTTCTAGTTATTCGTTTCGAGCATCAGAACTGCGAAAATGTTGAGTTTCTCAAGCGTTTCTTACCTACAAACTGCCATATCTCGCGAACGGATTGACCAATCCGCAAAATTTCTGTTGCATCTGAAAGTAGAAACTCGCCCGATTACAGCGGTATGCGTACTTTTCCCCTAGACCGTTCTAGTTATGCTTGTCGAGCATCAGAACTGCGAAAATTTGGAGTTTCTCAAGCGTTTCTTACTTCCAAACTGCCATATCTCGCGAACGGATTGACCAATCCGCAAAATTTCTGTTGCATCTGAAAGTAGAAACTCGCCCGATTACAACGGTATGCGTACTTTTCCCCTAGTCCGTTCTAGTTATTCGTTTCGAGCATCAGAACTGCGAAAATTTTGAGTTTCTCAAGCGTTTCTTACCTCCAAACTGCCATATCTCGCGAACGGATTGACCAATCCGCAAAATTTCTGTTGCATCTGAAAGTAGAAACTCGCCCGATTACAACGGTATGCGTACGTTTCCCCAAGTCCGTTCTAGTTATTCGTTTCGAGCATCAGAACTGCGAAAATTTCGAGTTTCTCAAGCGTTTCTTACTTCCAAACTGCCATATCTCGCGAACGGATTGACCAATCCGCAAAATTTCTGTTGCATCTGAAAGTAGAAACTCGCCCGATTACAACGGTATGCGTAGTTTTCCCCTAGGCCGTTCTAGTTATTCGTTTCGAGCATCAGAACTGCGAAAATGTTGAGTTTCTCAAGCGTTTCTTACCTACAAACTGCCATATCTCGCGAACGGATTGACCAATCCGCAAAATTTCTGTTGCATCTGAAAGTAGAAACTCGCCCGATTACAGCGGTATGTGTACTTTTCCCCTAGACCGTTCTAGTTATGCTTGTCGAGCATCAGAACTGCGAAAATTTTGAGTTTCTCAAGCGTTTCTTACTTCCAAACTGCCATATCTCGCGAACGGATTGACCAATCCGCAAAATTTCTGTTGCATCTGAAAGTAGAAACTCGCCCGATTACAACGGTAGGTGTAGTTTTCCCCTAGGCCGTTCTAGTTATTCGTTTCGAGCATCAGAACTGCGAAAATTTTGAGTTTCTCAAGCGTTTCTTACCTCCAAACTGCCATATCTCGCGAACGGATTGACCAATCCGCAAAATTTCTGTTGCATCTGAAAGTAGAAAGTCGCCCGATTACAACGGTATTCGTACTTTTCCCCTAGACCGTTCTAGTTATGCTTGTCGAGCATCAGAACTGCGAAAATTTTGAGTTTCTCAAGCGTTTCTTACCTCCAAACTGCCATATCTCGCGAACGGATTGACTAATCCGCAAAATTTCTGTTGCATCTGAAAGTAGAAACTCGCCCGATTACAACGGTATGCGTACGTTTCCCCAAGTCCGTTCTAGTTATTCGTTTCGAGCATTAGAACTGCGAAAATTTTGAGTTTCTCAAGCGTTTCTTACCTCCAAACTGCCATATCTCGCGAACGGATTGACCAATCCGCAAAATTTCTGTTGCATCTGAAAGTAGAAACTCGCCCGATTACAACGGTATGCGTACTTTTCCCCTAGGCCGTTCTAGTTATTCGTTTCGAGCATCAGAACTGCGAAAATGTTGAGTTTCTCAAGCGTTTCTTACCTCCAAACTGCCATATCTCGCGAACGGATTGACTAATCCGCAAAATTTCTGTTGCATCTGAAAGTAGAAACTCGCCCTCTTACAACGGTATGCGTACTTTTCCCCTAGGCCGTTCTAGTTATTCGTTTCGAGCATCAGAACTGCGAAAATTTTGAGTTTCTCAAGCGTTTCTTACCTCCAAACTGCCATATCTCGCGAACGGATTGACCAATCCGCAAAATTTCTGTTGCATCTGAAGGTAGAAACTCGCCCGATTACAACGGTATGCGTACGTTTCCCCAAGTCCGTTCTAGTTATTCGTTTCGAGCATTAGAACTGCGAAAATTTTGAGTTTCTCAAGCGTTTCTTACCTCCAAACTGCCATATCTCGCGAACGGATTGACCAATCCGCAAAATTTCTGTTGCATCTGAAAGTAGAAACTCGCCCGATTACAACGGTATGCGTACTTTTCCCCTAGGCCGTTCTAGTTATTCGTTTCGAGCATCAGAACTGCGAAAATGTTGAGTTTCTCAAGCGTTTCTTACCTACAAACTGCCATATCTCGCGAACGGATTGACCAATCCGCAAAATTTCTGTTGCATCTGAAAGTAGAAACTCGCCCGATTACAGCGGTATGCGTACTTTTCCCCTAGGCCGTTCTAGTTATGCTTGTCGAGCATCAGAACTGCGAAAATTTTGAGTTTCTCAAGCGTTTCTTACTTCCAAACTGCCATATCTCGCGAACGGATTGACCAATCCGCAAAATTTCTGTTGCATCTGAAAGTAGAAACTCGCCCGATTACAACGGTAGGCGTACTTTTCCCCTACGCCGTTCTAGTTATTCGTTTCGAGCATCAGAACTGCGAAAATGTTGAGTTTCTCAAGCGTTTCTTACCTACAAACTGCCATATCTCGCGAACGGATTGACCAATCCGCAAAATTTCTGTTGCATCTGAAAGTTGAAACTCGCCCGATTACAGCGGTATGCGTACTTTTCCCCTAGACCGTTCTAGTTATGCTTGTCGAGCATCAGAACTGCGAAAATTTTGAGTTTCTCAAGCGTTTCTTACTTCCAAACTGCCATATCTCGCGAACGGATTGACCAATCCGCAAAATTTCTGTTGCATCTGAAAGTAGAAACTCGCCCGATTACAACGGTAGGTGTAGTTTTCCCCTAGGCCGTTCTAGTTATTCGTTTCGAGCATCAGAACTGCGAAAATTTTGAGTTTCTCAAGCGTTTCTTACCTCCAAACTGCCATATCTCGCGAAAGGAATGACCAATCCGCAAAATTTCTGTTGCATCTGAAAGTAGAAACTCGCCCGATTACAACGGTATGCGTACTTTTCCCCTAGTCCGTTCTAGTTATTCGTTTCGAGCATCAGAACTGCGAAAATTTTGAGTTTCTCAAGCGTTTCTTACCTCCAAACTGCCATATCTCGCGAACGGATTGACCAATCCGCAAAATTTCTGTTGCATCTGAAAGTAGAAATTCGCCCGATTACAACGGTATGCGTACTTTTCCCCTAGAACGTACTGGTTATGCTTGTCGAGCATCAGAACTGCTAAAATTTTGAGTTTCTCAAGCGTTTCTTACCTCCAAACTGCCATATCTCGCGAACGGATTGACCAATCCGTAAAATTTCTGTTGCATCTGAAAGTAGAAACTCGCCCGATTGAAACGGTATGCGTACTTTTCCCCTAGGCCGTTCTAGTTATTCGTTTCGAGCAACAGAACTGCGAAAATTTTGAGTTTTTCAAGCGTTGCTTACCTCCAAACTGCCATATCTCGCGAACGGATTGACCAATCCGCAAAATTTCTGTTGCATCTGAAAGTAGAAACTCGCCCGATTACAACGGTATGCGTACTTTTCCCCTAGGCCGTTCTAGTTATTCGTTTCGAGCATCAGAACTGTGAAAATTTTGAGTTTCTCAAGCGTTTCTTACCTCCAAACTGCCATATCTCGCGAACGGATTGACCAATCCGCAAAATTTCTGTTGCATCTGAAAGTAGAAATTCGCCCGATTACAACGGTATGCGTACTTTTCCCCTAGAACGTTCTGGTTATGCTTGTCGAGCATCAGAACTGCTAAAATTTTGTGTTTCTCAAGCGTTTCTTACCTCCAAACTGCCATATCTCGCGAACGGATTGACCAATCCGTAAAATTTCTGTTGCATCTGAAAGTAGAAACTCGCCCGATTACAACGGTATGCGTACTTTTCCCCTAGGCCGTTCTAGTTATTCGTTTCGAGCATCAGAACTGCGAAATGTTGAGTTTCTCAAGCGTTTCTTACCTACAAACTGCCATATCTCGCGAACGGATTGACCAATCCGCAAAATTTCTGTTGCATCTGAAAGTAGAAACTCGCCCGATTACAACGGTAGGTGTAGTGTTCCCCTAGGCCGTTCTGGTTATTCGTTTCGAGTATCAGAACTGTGATAATTTTGAATTTCTCGACCGTTTCTTGCCTCCAAACTGCCATATCTCGCGAACGGATTGACCAATCCGCAAAATTTCTGTTGCATCTGAAAGTAGAAAGTCGCCCGATTACAACGGTATGCGTACTTTTCCCCTAGACCGTTCTAGTTATGCTTGTCGAGCATCAGAACTGCGAAAATTTTGAGTTTCTCAAGCGTTTCTTACCTCCAAACTGCCATATCTCGCGAACGGATTGACTAATCCGCAAAATTTCTGTTGCATCTGAAAGTAGAAACTCGCCCGCTTACAACGGTATGCGTACTTTTCCCTAGGCCGTTCTAGTTATTCGTTTCGCGCATCAGAACTGCGAAAATTTTGAGTTTCTCAAGCGTTTCTTACCTCCAAACTGCCATATCTCGCGAACGGATTGACCAATCCGCAAAATTTCTGTTGCATCTGAAAGTAGAAACTCGCTCGATTACAACGGTATGCGTACGTTTCCCCAAGTCCGTTCTAGTTAATCGTTTCGAGCATTAGAACTGCGAAAATTTTGAGTTTCTCAAGCGTTTCTTACCTCCAAACTGCCATATCTCGCGAACGGATTGACCAATCCGCAAAATTTCTGTTGCATCTGAAAGTAGAAACTCGCCCGATTACAACGGTATGCGTATTTTTCCCCTAGGCCGTTCTAGTTATTCGTTTCGAGCATCAGAACTGCGAAAATGTTGAGTTTCTCAAGCGTTTCTTACCTCCAAACTGCCATATCTCGCGAACGGATTGACCAATCCGCAAAATTTCTGTTGCATCTGAAAGTAGAAACTCGCCCGATTACAACGGTATGCGTACTTTTCCCCTAGGCCGTTCTGGTTATTCGTTTCGAGTATCAGAACTGTGATAATTTTGAATTTCTCGACCGTTTCTTGCCTCCAAACTGCCATATCTCGCGAACGGATTGACCAATCCGCAAAATTTCTGTTGCATCTGAAAGTAGAAAGTCGCCCGATTACAACGGTATGCGTACTTTTCCCCTAGGCGGCTCTAGTTATTCGTTTCGAGCATCAGAACTGCGAAAATTTTGTGTTTCTCAAGTGTTTCATACATCCAAACTGCCATATCTCGCGAACGGATTGACCAATCCGCAAAATTTCTGTTGCATCTGAAAGTAGAAACTCGCCCGATTACAACGGTATGCGTACTTTTCCCCTAGGTCGTTCTAGTTATTCGTTTCGAGCATCAGAACTGCGAAAATGTTGAGTTTCTCAAGCGTTTCTTACCTACAAACTGCCATATCTCGCGAACGGATTGACCAATCCGCAAAATTTCTGTTGCATCTGAAAGTAGAAACTCGCCCGATTACAGCGGTATGCGTACTTTTACCCTAGACCGTTCTAGTTATGCTTGTCGAGCATCAGAACTGCGAAAATTTTGAGTTTCTCAAGCGTTTCTTACTTCCAAACTGCCATATCTCGCGAACGGATTGACCAATCCGCAAAATTTCAGTTGCATCTGAAAGTAGAAACTCGCCCGATTACAACGGTAGGTGTAGTTTTCCCCTCGGCCGTTCTAGTTATTCGTTTCGAGCATCAGAACTGCGAAAATGTTGAGTTTCTCAAGCGTTTCTTACCTCCAAACTGCCATATCTCGCGAACGGATTGACCAATCCGCAAAATTTCTGTTGCATCTGAAAGTAGAAACTCGCTCGATTACAACGGTATGCGTACGTTTCCCCAAGTCCGTTCTAGTTATTCGTTTCGAGCATTAGAACTGCGAAAATTTTGAGTTTCTCAAGCGTTTCTTACCTCCAAACTGCCATATCTCGCGAACGGATTGACCAATCCGCAAAATTTCTGTTGCATCTGAAAGTAGAAACTCGCCCGATTACAACGGTATGCGTACTTTTCCCCTAGGCCGTTCTAGTTATTCGTTTCGAGCATCAGAACTGCGAAAATGTTGAGTTTCTCAAGCGTTTCTTACCTACAAACTGCCATATCTCGCGAACGGATTGACCAATCCGCAAAATTTCTGTTGCATCTGAAAGTAGAAACTCGCCCGATTGCAGCGCTATGCGTACTTTTCCCCTAGACCGTTCTAGTTATGCTTGTCGAGCATCAGAACTGCGAAAATTTTGAGTTTCTCAAGCGTTTCTTACTTCCAAACTGCCATATCTCGCGAACGGATTGACCAATCCGCAAAATTTCTGTTGCATCTGAAAGTAGAAACTCGCCCGATTACAACGGTAGGTGTAGTTTTCCACTAGGCCGTTCTAGTTATTCGTTTCGAGCATCAGAACTGCGAAAATGTTGAGTTTCTCAAGCGTTTCTTACCTCCAAACTGCCATATCTCGCGAACGGATTGACCAATCCGCAAAATTTCTGTTGCATCTGAAAGTAGAAACTCGCCCGATTACAACGGTATGCGTACTTTTGCCCTAGGCCGTTCTGGTTATTCGTTTCGAGTATCAGAACTGTGATAATTTTGAATTTCTCGACCGTTTCTTGCCTCCAAACTGCCATATCTCGCGAACGGATTGACCAATCCGCAAAATTTCTGTTGCATCTGAAAGTAGAAACTCGCCCGATTACAACGGTATGCGTACGTTTCCCCAAGTCCGTTCTAGTTATTCGTTTCGAGCATCAGAACTGCGAAAATTTTGAGTTTCTCAAGCGTTTCTTACCTCCGAACTGCCATATCTCGCGAACGGATTGACCAATCCGCAAAATTTCTGTTGCATCTGAAAGTAGAAACTCGCCCGATTACAACGGTATGCGTAGTTTTCCCCTAGGCCGTTCTAGTTATTCGTTTCGAGCATCAGAACTGCGAAAATGTTGAGTTTCTCAAGCGTTTCTTACCTACAAACTGCCATATCTCGCGAACGGATTGACCAATCCGCAAAATTTCTGTTGCATCTGAAAGTAGAAACTCGCCCGATTACAGCGGTATGCGTACTTTTCCCCTAGACCGTTCTAGTTATGCTTGTCGAGCATCAGAACTGCGAAAATTTTGAGTTTCTCAAGCGTTTCTTCCTTCCAAACTGCCATATCTCGCGAACGGATTGACCAATCCGCAAAATTTCTGTTGCATCTGAAAGTAGAAACTCGCCCGATTACAACGGTAGGTGTAGTTTTCCCCTAGGCCGTTCTAGTTATTCTTTTCGAGCATCAGAACTGCGAAAATTTTGAGTTTCTCAAGCGTTTCTTACCTCCAAACTGCCATATCTCGCGAACGGATTGACCAATCCGCAAAATTTCTGTTGCATCTGAAAGTAGAATGTCGCCCGATTACAACGGTATGCGTACTTTTCCCCTAGACCGTTCTAGTTATGCTTGTCGAGCATCAGAACTGCGAAAATTTTGAGTTTCTCAAGCGTTTCTTACCTCCAAACTGCCATATCTCGCGAACGGATTGACTAATCCGCAAAATTTCTGTTGCATCTGAAAGTAGAAACTCGCCCGCTTACAACGGTATGCGTACTTTTCCCCTAGGCCGTTCTAGTTATTCGTTTCGAGCATCAGAACTGCGAAAATTTTGAGTTTCTCAAGCGTTTCTTACCTCCAAACTGCCATATCTCGCGAACGGATTGACCAATCCGCAAAATTTCTGTTGCATCTGAAAGTAGAAATTCGCCCGATTACAACGGTATGCGTACTTTTCCCCTAGAACGTTCTGGTTATGCTTGTCGAGCATCAGAACTGCTAAAATTTTGAGTTTCTCAAGCGTTTCTTACCTCCAAACTGCCATATCTCGCGAACGGATTGACCAATCCGTAAAATTTCTGTTGCATCTGAAAGTAGAAACTCGCCCGATTACAACGGTTTGCGTACTTTTCCCCTAGGCCGTTCTAGTTATTCGTTTCGAGCATCAGAACTGCGAAAATGTTGAGTTTCTCAAGCGTTTCTTACCTTCAAACTGCCATATCTCGCGAACGGATTGACCAATCCGCAAAATTTCTGTTGCATCTGAAAGTAGAAACTCGCCCGATTACAACGGTATGCGTAGTTTTCCCCTAGGCCGTTCTAGTTATTCGTTTCGAGCATCAGAACTGCGAAAATGTTGAGTTTCTCAAGCGTTTCTTACCTACAAACTGCCATATCTCGCGAACGGATTGACCAATCCGCAAAATTTCTGTTGCATCTGAAAGTAGAAACTCGCCCGATTACAGCGGTATGCGTACTTTTCCCCTAGACCGTTCTAGTTATGCTTGTCGAGCATCAGAACTGCGAAAATGTTGAGTTTCTCAAGCGTTTCTTACCTCCAAACTGCCATATCTCGCGAACGGATTGACCAATCCGCAAAATTTCTGTTGCATCTGAAAGTAGAAACTCGCCCGATTACAACGGTAGGTGTAGTGTTCCCCTAGGCCGTTCTGGTTATTCGTTTCGAGTATCAGAACTGTGATAATTTTGAATTTCTCGACCGTTTCTTGCCTCCAAACTGCCATATCTCGCGAACGGATTGACCAATCCGCAAAATTTCTGTTGCATCTGAAAGTAGAAAGTCGCCCGATTACAACGGTATGCGTACTTTTCCCCTAGACCGTTCTAGTTATGCTTGTCGAGCATCAGAACTGCGAAAATTTTGAGTTTCTCAAGCGTTTCTTACCTCCAAACTGCCATATCTCGCGAACGGATTGACTAATCCGCAAAATTTCTGTTGCATCTGAAAGTAGAAACTCGCCCGCTTACAACGGTATGCGTACTTTTCCCTAGGCCGTTCTAGTTATTCGTTTCGAGCATCAGAACTGCGAAAATTTTGAGTTTCTCAAGCGTTTCTTACCTCCAAACTGCCATATCTCGCGAACGGATTGACCAATCCGCAAAATTTCTGTTGCATCTGAAAGTAGAAACTCGCCCGATTACAACGGTATGCGTACTTTTCCCCTAGGCCGTTCTAGTTATTCGTTTCGAGCATCAGAACTGCGAAAATGTTGAGTTTCTCAAGCGTTTCTTACCTCCAAACTGCCATATCTCGCGAACGGATTGACCAATCCGCAAAATTTCTGTTGCATCTGAAAGTAGAAAGTCGCCCGATTACAACGGTATGCGTACTTTTCCCCTAGACCGTTCTAGTTATGCTTGTCGAGCATCAGAACTGCGAAAATTTTGAGTTTCTCAAGCGTTTCTTACCTCCAAACTGCCATATCTCGCGAACGGATTGACCAATCCGCAAAATTTCTGTTGCATCTGAAAGTAGAAACTCGCTCGATTACAACGGTATGCGTACGTTTCCCCAAGTCCGTTCTAGTTATTCGTTTCGAGCATTAGAACTGCGAAAATTTTGAGTTTCTCAAGCGTTTCTTACCTCCAAACTGCCATATCTCGCGAACGGATTGACCAATCCGCAAAATTTCTGTTGCATCTGAAAGTAGAAACTCGCCCGATTACAACGGTATGCGTACTTTTCCCCTAGGCCGTTCTAGTTATTCGTTTCGAGCATCAGAACTGCGAAAATGTTGAGTTTCTCAAGCGTTTCTTACCTACAAACTGCCATATCTCGCGAACGGATTGACCAATCCGCAAAATTTCTGTTGCATCTGAAAGTAGAAACTCGCCCGATTGCAGCGCTATGCGTACTTTTCCCCTAGACCGTTCTAGTTATGCTTGTCGAGCATCAGAACTGCGAAAATTTTGAGTTTCTCAAGCGTTTCTTACTTCCAAACTGCCATATCTCGCGAACGGATTGACCAATCCGCAAAATTTCTGTTGCATCTGAAAGTAGAAACTCGCCCGATTACAACGGTAGGTGTAGTTTTCCACTAGGCCGTTCTAGTTATTCGTTTCGAGCATCAGAACTGCGAAAATGTTGAGTTTCTCAAGCGTTTCTTACCTCCAAACTGCCATATCTCGCGAACGGATTGACCAATCCGCAAAATTTCTGTTGCATCTGAAAGTAGAAACTCGCCCGATTACAACGGTATGCGTACTTTTGCCCTAGGCCGTTCTGGTTATTCGTTTCGAGTATCAGAACTGTGATAATTTTGAATTTCTCGACCGTTTCTTGCCTCCAAACTGCCATATCTCGCGAACGGATTGACCAATCCGCAAAATTTCTGTTGCATCTGAAAGTAGAAACTCGCCCGATTACAACGGTATGCGTACGTTTCCCCAAGTCCGTTCTAGTTATTCGTTTCGAGCATCAGAACTGCGAAAATTTTGAGTTTCTCAAGCGTTTCTTACCTCCGAACTGCCATATCTCGCGAACGGATTGACCAATCCGCAAAATTTCTGTTGCATCTGAAAGTAGAAACTCGCCCGATTACAACGGTATGCGTAGTTTTCCCCTAGGCCGTTCTAGTTATTCGTTTCGAGCATCAGAACTGCGAAAATGTTGAGTTTCTCAAGCGTTTCTTACCTACAAACTGCCATATCTCGCGAACGGATTGACCAATCCGCAAAATTTCTGTTGCATCTGAAAGTAGAAACTCGCCCGATTACAGCGGTATGCGTACTTTTCCCCTAGACCGTTCTAGTTATGCTTGTCGAGCATCAGAACTGCGAAAATTTTGAGTTTCTCAAGCGTTTCTTCCTTCCAAACTGCCATATCTCGCGAACGGATTGACCAATCCGCAAAATTTCTGTTGCATCTGAAAGTAGAAACTCGCCCGATTACAACGGTAGGTGTAGTTTTCCCCTAGGCCGTTCTAGTTATTCGTTTCGAGCATCAGAACTGCGAAAATTTTGAGTTTCTCAAGCGTTTCTTACCTCCAAACTGCCATATCTCGCGAACGGATTGACCAATCCGCAAAATTTCTGTTGCATCTGAAAGTAGAATGTCGCCCGATTACAACGGTATGCGTACTTTTCCCCTAGACCGTTCTAGTTATGCTTGTCGAGCATCAGAACTGCGAAAATTTTGAGTTTCTCAAGCGTTTCTTACCTCCAAACTGCCATATCTCGCGAACGGATTGACTAATCCGCAAAATTTCTGTTGCATCTGAAAGTAGAAACTCGCCCGCTTACAACGGTATGCGTACTTTTCCCCTAGGCCGTTCTAGTTATTCGTTTCGAGCATCAGAACTGCGAAAATTTTGAGTTTCTCAAGCGTTTCTTACCTCCAAACTGCCATATCTCGCGAACGGATTGACCAATCCGCAAAATTTCTGTTGCATCTGAAAGTAGAAATTCGCCCGATTACAACGGTATGCGTACTTTTCCCCTAGAACGTTCTGGTTATGCTTGTCGAGCATCAGAACTGCTAAAATTTTGAGTTTCTCAAGCGTTTCTTACCTCCAAACTGCCATATCTCGCGAACGGATTGACCAATCCGTAAAATTTCTGTTGCATCTGAAAGTAGAAACTCGCCCGATTACAACGGTTTGCGTACTTTTCCCCTAGGCCGTTCTAGTTATTCGTTTCGAGCATCAGAACTGCGAAAATGTTGAGTTTCTCAAGCGTTTCTTACCTTCAAACTGCCATATCTCGCGAACGGATTGACCAATCCGCAAAATTTCTGTTGCATCTGAAAGTAGAAATTCGACCGATTACAACGGTATGCGTACTTTTCCCCTAGACCGTTCTAGTTATGCTTGTCGAGCATCAGAACTGCGAAAATGTTGAGTTTCTCAAGCGTTTCTTACCTCCAAACTGCCATATCTCGCGAACGGATTGACCAATCCGCAAAATTTCTGTTGCATCTGAAAGTAGAAACTCGCCCGATTACAACGGTAGGTGTAGTGTTCCCCTAGGCCGTTCTGGTTATTCGTTTCGAGTATCAGAACTGTGATAATTTTGAATTTCTCGACCGTTTCTTGCCTCCAAACTGCCATATCTCGCGAACGGATTGACCAATCCGCAAAATTTCTGTTGCATCTGAAAGTAGAAAGTCGCCCGATTACAACGGTATGCGTACTTTTCCCCTAGACCGTTCTAGTTATGCTTGTCGAGCATCAGAACTGCGAAAATTTTGAGTTTCTCAAGCGTTTCTTACCTCCAAACTGCCATATCTCGCGAACGGATTGACTAATCCGCAAAATTTCTGTTGCATCTGAAAGTAGAAACTCGCCCGCTTACAACGGTATGCGTACTTTTCCCTAGGCCGTTCTAGTTATTCGTTTCGAGCATCAGAACTGCGAAAATTTTGAGTTTCTCAAGCGTTTCTTACCTCCAAACTGCCATATCTCGCGAACGGATTGACCAATCCGCAAAATTTCTGTTGCATCTGAAAGTAGAAACTCGCCCGATTACAACGGTAGGTGTAGTTTTCCCCTAGGCCGTTCTAGTTATTCGTTTCGAGCATCAGAACTGCGAAAATGTTGAGTTTCTCAAGCGTTTCTTACTTCCAAACTGCCATATCTCGCGAACGGATTGACCAATCCGCAAAATTTCTGTTGCATCTGAAAGTAGAAACTCGCCCGATTACAACGGTAGGTGTAGTTTTCCCCTAGGCCGTTCTAGTTATTCGTTTCGAGCATCAGAACTGCGAAAATGTTGAGTTTCTCAAGCGTTTCTTACCTCCAATCTGCCATATCTCGCGAACGGATTGACCAATCCGCAAAATTTCTGTTGCATCTGAAAGTAGAATCTCGCCCGATTACAACGGTATGCGTACTTTTCCCCTAGGCCGTTCTGGTTATTCGTTTCGAGTATCAGAACTGTGATAATTTTGAATTTCTCGACCGTTTCTTGCCTCCAAACTGCCATATCTCGCGAACGGATTGACCAATCCGCAAAATTTCTGTTGCATCTGAAAGTAGAAACTCGCCCGATTACAACGGTATGCGTACGTTTCCCCAAGTCCGTTCTAGTTATTCGTTTCGAGCATCAGAACTGCGAAAATTTTGTGTTTCTCAAGCGTTTCTTACCTCCAAACTGCCATATCTCGCGAACGGATTGACCAATCGGCAAAATTTCTGTTGCATCTGAAAGTAGAAACTCGCCCGATTACAACGGTATGCGTAGTTTTCCCCTAGGCCGTTCTAGTTATTCGTTTCGAGCATCAGAACTGCGAAAATGTTGAGTTTCTCAAGCGTTTCTTACCTACAAACTGCCATATCTCGCGAACGGATTGACCAATCCGCAAAATTTCTGTTGCATCTGAAAGTAGAAACTCGCCCGATTACAACGGTATGCGTACTTTTCCCCTAGGCCGTTCTAGTTATTCGTTTCGAGCATCAGAACTGCGAAAATTTTGAGTTTCTCAAGCGTTTCTCACCTACAAACTGCCACATCTCGCGAACGGATTGTCCAATCCGCAAAATTTCTGATGCATCTGAAAGTAGAAACTCGCCCGATTACAACTGTATGCGTACTTTTCCCCTAGCCCGTTCTAGTTATTCGTTTCGAGCAACAGAACTGCGAAAATTTTGAGTTTCTCAAGCGTTGCTTACCTCCAAACTGCCATATCTCGCGAACGGATTGACCAATCCGCAAAATTTCTGTTGCATCTGAAAGTAGAAACTCGCCCGATTACAACGGTGTGCGTACTTTTCCCCTAGGCCGTTCTAGTTATGCTTGTCGAGCATCAGAACTGCGAAAATTTTGAGTTTCTCGAGCGTTTCTTACCTCCAAACTGCCATATCTCGCGAACGGATTGACCAATCCGCAAAATTTCTGTTGCATCTGAAAGTAGAAACTCGCCCGATTACAACGGTATGCGTACTTTTCCCCTAGGCCGTTCTAGTTATTCGTTTCGAGCATCAGAACTGCGAAAATTTTGAGTTTCTCAAGCGTTGCTTACCTCCATACTGCCATATCTCGCGAACGGATTGACCAATCCGCAAAATTTCTGTTGCATCTGAAAGTAGAAACTCGCCCGATTACAACGGTGTGCGTACTTTTCCCCTAGGCCGTTCTTGTTATTCGTTTCGAGTATCAGAACCGCGAAAAGTTTGAGTTTCTCAAGCGTTTCCTACATCCAAACTGCCATATCTCGCGAACGGATTGACCAATCCGCAAAATTTCTGTTGCATCTGAAAGTAGAAACTCGCCCGATTACAACGGTATGCGTACTTTTCCCCTAGGCCGTTCTAGTTATTCGTTTCGAGCATCAGAACTGCGAAAATTTTGAGTTTCTCAAGCGTTTCTCACCTACAAACTGCCACATCTCGCGAACGGATTGTCCAATCCGCAAAATTTCTGATGCATCTGAAAGTAGAAACTCGCCCGATTACAACTGTATGCGTACTTTTCCCCTAGCCCGTTCTAGTTATTCGTTTCGAGCAACAGAACTGCGAAAATTTTGAGTTTCTCAAGCGTTGCTTACCTCCAAACTGCCATATCTCGCGAACGGATTTACCAATCCGCAAAATTTCTGTTGCATCTGAAAGTAGAAACTCGCCCGATTACAACGGTGTGCGTACTTTTCCCCTAGGCCGTTCTTGTTATTCGTTTCGAGCATCAGAACCGCGAAAAGTTTGAGTTTCTCAAGCGTTTCCTACATCCAAACTGCCATATCTCGCGAACGGATTGACCAATCCGCAAAATTTCTGTTGCATCTGAAAGTAGAAACTCGCCCGATTACAACGGTGTGCGTACTTTTCCCCTAGGCCGTTCTTGTTATTCGTTTCGAGTATCAGAACAGCGAAAAGTTTGAGTTTCTCAAGCGTTTCCTACATCGAAACTGCCATATCTCGCGAACGGATTGACCAATCCGCAAAATTTCTGTTGCATCTGAAAGTAGAAACTCGCCCGATTACAACGGTGTGCGTACTTTTCCCCTAGGCCGTTCTAGTTGTGCTTGTCGAGCATCAGAACTGCGAAAATTTTGAGTTTCTCGAGCGTTTCTTACCTCCAAACTGCCATATCTCGCGAACGGATTGACCAATCCGCAAAATTTCTGTTGCATCTGAAAGTAGAAACTCGCCCGAATACAACGGTATGCGTACTTTTCCCCTAGGCCGTTCTAGTTATTCGTTTCGAGCATCAGAACTGCGAAAATTTTGAGTTTCTCAAGCGTTGCTTACCTCCAAACTGCCATATCTCGCGAACGGATTGACCAATCCGCAAAATTTCTGTTGCATCTGAAAGTAGAAACTCGCCCGATTACAACGGTATGCGTACTTTTCCCCTAGGCCGTTCTTGTTGTTCGTTTCGAGTATCAGAACCGCGAAAAGTTTGAGTTTCTCAAGCGTTTCCTACATCCAAACTGTCATATCTCGCGAACGGATTGACCAATCCGCAAAATTTCTGTTGCATCTGAAAGTAGAAACTCGCCCGATTACAACGGTATGCGTACTTTTCCCCTAGGCCGTTCTAGTTATTCGTTTCGAGCATCAGAACTGCGAAAATTTTGAGTTTCTCAAGCGTTTCTCACCTACAAACTGCCACATCTCGCGAACGGATTGTCCAATCCGCAAAATTTCTGATGCATCTGAAAGTAGAAACTCGCCCGATTACAACTGTATGCGTACTTTTCCCCTAGCCCGTTCTTGTTATTCGTTTCGAGTATCAGAACCGCGAAAAGTTTGAGTTTCTCAAGCGTTTCCTACATCCAAACTGTCATATCTCGCGAACGGATTGACCAATCCGCAAAATTTCTGTTGCATCTGAAAGTAGAAACTCGCCCGATTACAACGGTATGCGTACTTTTCCCCTAGGCCGTTCTAGTTATTCGTTTCGAGCATCAGAACTGCGAAAATTTTGAGTTTCTCAAGCGTTTCTCACCTACAAACTGCCACATCTCGCGAACGGATTGTCCAATCCGCAAAATTTCTGATGCATCTGAAAGTAGAAACTCGCCCGATTGCAGCGCTATGCGTACTTTTCCCCTAGACCGTTCTAGTTATGCTTGTCGAGCATCAGAACTGCGAAAATTTTGAGTTTCTCAAGCGTTTCTTACTTCCAAACTGCCATATCTCGCGAACGGATTGACCAATCCGCAAAATTTCTGTTGCATCTGAAAGTAGAAACTCGCCCGATTACAACGGTAGGTGTAGTTTTCCACTAGGCCGTTCTAGTTATTCGTTTCGAGCATCAGAACTGCGAAAATGTTGAGTTTCTCAAGCGTTTCTTACCTCCAAACTGCCATATCTCGCGAACGGATTGACCAATCCGCAAAATTTCTGTTGCATCTGAAAGTAGAAACTCGCCCGATTACAACGGTATGCGTACTATTGCCCTAGGCCGTTCTGGTTATTCGTTTCGAGTATCAGAACTGTGATAATTTTGAATTTCTCGACCGTTTCTTGCCTCCAAACTGCCATATCTCGCGAACGGATTGACCAATCCGCAAAATTTCTGTTGCATCTGAAAGTAGAAACTCGCCCGATTACAACGGTATGCGTACGTTTCCCCAAGTCCGTTCTAGTTATTCGTTTCGAGCATCAGAACTGCGAAAATTTTGAGTTTCTCAAGCGTTTCTTACCTCCGAACTGCCATATCTCGCGAACGGATTGACCAATCCGCAAAATTTCTGTTGCATCTGAAAGTAGAAACTCGCCCGATTACAACGGTATGCGTAGTTTTCCCCTAGGCCGTTCTAGTTATTCGTTTCGAGCATCAGAACTGCGAAAATGTTGAGTTTCTCAAGCGTTTCTTACCTACAAACTGCCATATCTCGCGAACGGATTGACCAATCCGCAAAATTTCTGTTGCATCTGAAAGTAGAAACTCGCCCGATTACAGCGGTATGCGTACTTTTCCCCTAGACCGTTCTAGTTATGCTTGTCGAGCATCAGAACTGCGAAAATTTTGAGTTTCTCAAGCGTTTCTTCCTTCCAAACTGCCATATCTCGCGAACGGATTGACCAATCCGCAAAATTTCTGTTGCATCTGAAAGTAGAAACTCGCCCGATTACAACGGTAGGTGTAGTTTTCCCCTAGGCCGTTCTAGTTATTCGTTTCGAGCATCAGAACTGCGAAAATTTTGAGTTTCTCAAGCGTTTCTTACCTCCAAACTGCCATATCTCGCGAACGGATTGACCAATCCGCAAAATTTCTGTTGCATCTGAAAGTAGAATGTCGCCCGATTACAACGGTATGCGTACTTTTCCCCTAGACCGTTCTAGTTATGCTTGTCGAGCATCAGAACTGCGAAAATTTTGAGTTTCTCTAGCGTTTCTTACCTCCAAACTGCCATATCTCGCGAACGGATTGACTAATCCGCAAAATTTCTGTTGCATCTGAAAGTAGAAACTCGCCCGCTTACAACGGTATGCGTACTTTTCCCCTAGGCCGTTCTAGTTATTCGTTTCGAGCATCAGAACTGCGAAAATTTTGAGTTTCTCAAGCGTTTCTTACCTCCAAACTGCCATATCTCGCGAACGGATTGACCAATCCGCAAAATTTCTGTTGCATCTGAAGGTAGAAACTCGCCCGATTACAACGGTATGCGTACGTTTCCCCAAGTCCGTTCTAGTTATTCCTTTCGAGCATTAGAACTGCGAAAATTTTGAGTTTCTCAAGCGTTTCTTACCTCCAAACTGCCATATCTCGCGAACGGATTGACCAATCCGCAAAATTTCTGTTGCATCTGAAAGTAGAAACTCGCCCGATTACAACGGTATGCGTACTTTTCCCCTAGGCCGTTCTAGTTATTCGTTTCGAGCATCAGAACTGCGAAAATGTTGAGTTTCTCAAGCGTTTCTTAACTACAAACTGCCATATCTCGCGAACGGATTGACCAATCCGCAAAATTTCTGTTGCATCTGAAAGTAGAATCTCGCCCGATTACAGCGGTATGCGTACTTTTCCCCTAGACCGTTCTAGTTATGCTTGTCGAGCATCAGAACTGCGAAAATTTTGAGTTTCTCAAGCGTTTCTTACTTCCAAACTGCCATATCTCGCGAACGGATTGACCAATCCGCAAAATTTCTGTTGCATCTGAAAGTAGAAACTCGCCCGATTACAACGGTAGGCGTACTTTTCCCCTACGCCGTTCTAGTTATTCGTTTCGAGCATCAGAACTGCGAAAATGTTGAGTTTCTCAAGCGTTTCTTACCTACAAACTGCCATATCTCGCGAACGGATTGACCAATCCGCAAAATTTCTGTTGCATCTGAAAGTAGAAACTCGCCCGATTACAGCGGTATGCGTACTTTTCCCCTAGACCGTTCTAGTTATGCTTGTCGAGCATCAGAACTGCGAAAATTTTGAGTTTCTCAAGCGTTTCTTACTTCCAAACTGCCATATCTCGCGAACGGATTGACCAATCCGCAAAATTTCTGTTGCATCTGAAAGTAGAAACTCGCCCGATTACAACGGTAGGTGTAGTTTTCCCCTAGGCCGTTCTAGTTATTCGTTTCGAGCATCAGAACTGCGAAAATTTTGAGTTTCTCAAGCGTTTCTTACCTCCAAACTGCCATATCTCGTGAAAGGAATGACCAATCCGCAAAATTTCTGTTGCATCTGAAAGTAGAAACTCGCCCGATTACAACGGTATGCGTACTTTTCCCCTAGTCCGTTCTAGTTATTCGTTTCGAGCATCAGAACTGCGAAAATTTTGAGTTTCTCAAGCGTTTCTTACCTCCAAACTGCCATATCTCGCGAACGGATTGACCAATCCGCAAAATTTCTGTTGCATCTGAAAGTAGAAATTCGCCCGATTACAACGGTATGCGTACTTTTCCCCTAGAACGTTCTGGTTATGCTTGTCGAGCATCAGAACTGCTAAAATTTTGAGTTTCTCAAGCGTTTCTTACCTCCAAACTGCCATATCTCGCGAACGGATTGACCAATCCGTAAAATTTCTGTTGCATCTGAAAGTAGAAACTCGCCCGATTACAACGGTTTGCGTACTTTTCCCCTAGGCCGTTCTAGTTATTCGTTTCGAGCATCAGAACTGCGAAAATGTTGAGTTTCTCAAGCGTTTCTTACCTTCAAACTGCCATATCTCGCGAACGGATTGACCAATCCGCAAAATTTCTGTTGCATCTGAAAGTAGAAATTCGCCCGATTACAACGGTATGCGTACTTTTCCCCTAGACCGTTCTAGTTATGCTTGTCGAGCATCAGAACTGCGAAAATGTTGAGTTTCTCAAGCGTTTCTTACCTCCAAACTGCCATATCTCGCGAACGGATTGACCAATCCGCAAAATTTCTGTTGCATCTGAAAGTAGAAACTCGCCCGATTACAACGGTAGGTGTAGTGTTCCCCTAGGCCGTTCTGGTTATTCGTTTCGAGTATCAGAACTGTGATAATTTTGAATTTCTCGACCGTTTCTTGCCTCCAAACTGCCATATCTCGCGAACGGATTGACCAATCCGCAAAATTTCTGTTGCATCTGAAAGTAGAAAGTCGCCCGATTACAACGGTATGCGTACTTTTCCCCTAGACCGTTCTAGTTATGCTTGTCGAGCATCAGAACTGCGAAAATTTTGAGTTTCTCAAGCGTTTCTTACCTCCAAACTGCCATATCTCGCGAACGGATTGACTAATCCGCAAAATTTCTGTTGCATCTGAAAGTAGAAACTCGCCCGCTTACAACGGTATGCGTACTTTTCCCTAGGCCGTTCTAGTTATTCGTTTCGAGCATCAGAACTGCGAAAATTTTGAGTTTCTCAAGCGTTTCTTACCTCCAAACTGCCATATCTCGCGAACGGATTGACCAATCCGCAAAATTTCTGTTGCATCTGAAAGTAGAAACTCGCCCGATTACAACGGTATGCGTACTTTTCCCCTAGGCCGTTCTAGTTATTCGTTTCGAGCATCAGAACTGCGAAAATGTTAAGTTTCTCAAGCGTTTCTTACCTCCAAACTGCCATATCTCGCGAACGGATTGACCAATCCGCAAAATTTCTGTTGCATCTGAAAGTAGAAACTCGCCCGATTGCAGCGGTATGCGTACTTTTCCCCTAGACCGTTCTAGTTATGCTTGTCGAGCATCAGAACTGCGAAAATTTTGAGTTTCTCAAGCGTTTCTTACTTCCAAACTGCCATATCTCGCGAACGGATTGACCAATCCGCAAAATTTCTGTTGCATCTGAAAGTAGAAACTCGCCCGATTACAACGGTAGGTGTAGTTTTCCCCTAGGCCGTTCTAGTTATTCGTTTCGAGCATCAGAACTGCGAAAATGTTGAGTTTCTCAAGCGTTTCTTACCTCCAATCTGCCATATCTCGCGAACGGATTGACCAATCCGCAAAATTTCTGTTGCATCTGAAAGTAGAAACTCGCCCGATTACAACGGTAGGTGTAGTGTTCCCCTAGGCCGTTCTGGTTATTCGTTTCGAGTATCAGAACTGTGATAATTTTGAATTTCTCGACCGTTTCTTGCCTCCAAACTGCCATATCTCGCGAACGGATTGACCAATCCGCAAAATTTCTGTTGCATCTGAAAGTAGAAAGTCGCCCGATTACAACGGTATGCGTACTTTTCCCCTAGACCGTTCTAGTTATGCTTGTCGAGCATCAGAACTGCGAAAATTTTGAGTTTCTCAAGCGTTTCTTACCTCCAAACTGCCATATCTCGCGAACGGATTGACTAATCCGCAAAATTTCTGTTGCATCTGAAAGTAGAAACTCGCCCGCTTACAACGGTATGCGTACTTTTCCCTAGGCCGTTCTAGTTATTCGTTTCGAGCATCAGAACTGCGAAAATTTTGAGTTTCTCAAGCGTTTCTTACCTCCAAACTGCCATATCTCGCGAACGGATTGACCAATCCGCAAAATTTCTGTTGCATCTGAAAGTAGAAACTCGCCCGATTACAACGGTATGCGTACTTTTCCCCTAGGCCGTTCTAGTTATTCGTTTCGAGCATCAGAACTGCGAAAATGTTAAGTTTCTCAAGCGTTTCTTACCTCCAAACTGCCATATCTCGCGAACGGATTGACCAATCCGCAAAATTTCTGTTGCATCTGAAAGTAGAAACTCGCCCGATTGCAGCGGTATGCGTACTTTTCCCCTAGACCGTTCTAGTTATGCTTGTCGAGCATCAGAACTGCGAAAATTTTGAGTTTCTCAAGCGTTTCTTACTTCCAAACTGCCATATCTCGCGAACGGATTGACCAATCCGCAAAATTTCTGTTGCATCTGAAAGTAGAAACTCGCCCGATTACAACGGTAGGTGTAGTTTTCCCCTAGGCCGTTCTAGTTATTCGTTTCGAGCATCAGAACTGCGAAAATGTTGAGTTTCTCAAGCGTTTCTTACCTCCAATCTGCCATATCTCGCGAACGGATTGACCAATCCGCAAAATTTCTGTTGCATCTGAAAGTAGAATCTCGCCCGATTACAACGGTATGCGTACTTTTCCCCTAGGCCGTTCTGGTTATTCGTTTCGAGTATCAGAACTGTGATAATTTTGAATTTCTCGACCGTTTCTTGCCTCCAAACTGCCATATCTCGCGAACGGATTGACCAATCCGCAAAATTTCTGTTGCATCTGAAAGTAGAAACTCGCCCGATTACAACGGTATGCGTACGTTTCCCCAAGTCCGTTCTAGTTATTCGTTTCGAGCATCAGAACTGCGAAAATTTTGTGTTTCTCAAGCGTTTCTTACCTCCAAACTGCCATATCTCGCGAACGGATTGACCAATCCGCAAAATTTCTGTTGCATCTGAAAGTAGAAACTCGCCCGATTACAACGGTATGCGTAGTTTTCCCCTAGGCCGTTCTAGTTATTCGTTTCGAGCATCAGAACTGCGAAAATGTTGAGTTTCTCAAGCGTTTCTTAACTACAAACTGCCATATCTCGCGAACGGATTGACCAATCCGCAAAATTTCTGTTCCATCTGAAAATAGAAACTCGCCCGATTACAGCGGTATGCGTACTTTTCCCCTAGACCGTTCTAGTTATGCTTGTCGAGCATCAGAACTGCGAAAATTTTGAGTTTCTTGAGCGTTTCTTACCTCCAAACTGCCATATCTCGCGAACGGATTGACTAATCCGCAAAATTTCTGTTGCATCTGAAAGTAGAAACTCGCCCGCTTACAACGGTATGCGTACTTTTCCCCTAGGCCGTTCTAGTTATTCGTTTCGAGCATCAGAACTGCGAAAATTTTGAGTTTCTCAAGCGTTTCTTACCTCCAAACTGCCATATCTCGCGAACGGATTGACCAATCCGCAAAATTTCTGTTGCATCTGAAGGTAGAAACTCGCCCGATTACAACGGTATGCGTACGTTTCCCCAAGTCCGTTCTAGTTATTCGTTTCGAGCATTAGAACTGCGAAAATTTTGAGTTTCTCAAGCGTTTCTTACCTCCAAACTGCCATATCTCGCGAACGGATTGACCAATCCGCAAAATTTCTGTTGCATCTGAAAGTAGAAACTCGCCCGATTACAACGGTATGCGTACTTTTCCCCTAGGCCGTTCTAGTTATTCGTTTCGAGCATCAGAACTGCGAAAATTTTGAGTTTCTCAAGCGTTTCTTACTTCCAAACTGCCATATCTCGCGAACGGATTGACCAATCCGCAAAATTTCTGTTGAATCTGAAAGTAGAAACTCGCCCGATTACAACGGTAGGTGTAGTTTCCCCCTAGGACGTTCTAGTTATTCGTTTCGAGCATCAGAACTGCGAAAATTTTGAGTTTCTCAAGCGTTTCTTACTTCCAAACTGCCATATCGCGCGAACGGATTGACCAATCCGCAAAATTTCTGTTGCATCTGAAAGTAGAAATTCGCCCGATTACAACGGTATGCGTACTTTTCCCCTAGAACGTTCTGGTTATGCTTGTCGAGCATCAGAACGGCTAAAATTTTGAGTTTCTCAAGCGTTTCTTACCTCCAAACTGCCATATCTCGCGAACGGATTGACCAATCCGTAAAATTTCTGTTGCATCTGAAAGTAGAAACTCGCCCGATTACAACGGTATGCGTACTTTTCCCCCAGGCCGTTCTAGTTATTCGTTTCGAGCATCAGAACTGCGAAAATTTTGAGTTTCTCAAGCGTTTCTGACCTCCAAACTGCCATATCTCGCGAACGGATTGACCAATCCGCAAAATTTCTGTTGCATCTGAAAGTAGAAACTCGCCCGATTACAACGGTATGCGTACTTTTCCCCTAGGCCGTTCTAGTTATTCGTTTCGAGCATCAGAACTGCGAAAATGTTGAGTTTCTCAAGCGTTTCTTAGCTACAAGCTGCCATATCTCGCGAACGGATTGACCAATCCGCAAAATTTCTGTTGCATCTGAAAGTAGAAACTCGCCCGATTACAGCGGTATGCGTACTTTTCCCCTAGACCGTTCTAGTTATGCTTGTCGAGCATCAGAACTGCGAAAATTTTGAGTTTCTCAAGCGTTTCTTACTTCCAAACTGCCATATCTCGCGAACGGATTGACCAATCCGTAAAATTTCTGTTGCATCTGAAAGTAGAAACTCGCCCGATTACAACGGTATGCGTACTTTTCCCCCAGGCCGTTCTAGTTATTCGTTTCGAGCATCAGAACTGCGAAAATTTTGAGTTTCTCAAGCGTTTCTGACCTCCAAACTGCCATATCTCGCGAACGGATTGACCAATCCGCAAAATTTCTGTTGCATCTGAAAGTAGAAACTCGCCCGATTACAACGGTATGCGTACTTTTCCCCTAGGCCGTTCTAGTTATTCGTTTCGAGCATCAGAACTGCGAAAATGTTGAGTTTCTCAAGCGTTTCTTAGCTACAAGCTGCCATATCTCGCGAACGGATTGACCAATCCGCAAAATTTCTGTTGCATCTGAAAGTAGAAACTCGCCCGATTACAGCGGTATGCGTACTTTTCCCCTAGACCGTTCTAGTTATGCTTGTCGAGCATCAGAACTGCGAAAATTTTGAGTTTCTCAAGCGTTTCTTACTTCCAAACTGCCATATCTCGCGAACGGATTGACCAATCCGCAAAATTTCTGTTGCATCTGAAAGTAGAAACTCGCCCGATTACAACGGTGTGCGTACTTTTCCCCTAGGCCGTTCTTGTTATTCGTTTCGAGTATCAGAACCGCTAAAAGTTTGAGTTTCTCAAGCGTTTCCTACATCCAAACTGCCATATCTCGCGAACGGATTGACCAATCCGCAAAATTTCTGTTGCATCTGAAAGTAGAAACTCGCCCGATTACAACGGTATGCGTACTTTTCCCCTAGGCCGTTCTAGTTATTCGTTTCGAGCATCAGAACTGCGAAAATTTTGAGTTTCTCAAGCGTTTCTCACCTACAAACTGCCACATCTCGCGAACGGATTGTCCAATCCGCAAAATTTCTGATGCATCTGAAAGTAGAAACTCGCCCGATTACAACTGTATGCGTACTTTTCCCCTAGCCCGTTCTAGTTATTCGTTTCGAGCAACAGAACTGCGAAAATTTTGAGTTTCTCAAGCGTTGCTTACCTCCAAACTGCCATATCTCGCGAACGGATTGACCAATCCGCAAAATTTCTGTTGCATCTGAAAGTAGAAACTCGCCCGATTACAACGGTGTGCGTACTTTTCCCCTAGGCCGTTCTAGTTATGCTTGTCGAGCATCAGAACTGCGAAAATTTTGAGTTTCTCGAGCGTTTCTTACCTCCAAACTGCCATATCTCGCGAACGGATTGACCAATCCGCAAAATTTCTGTTGCATCTGAAAGTAGAAACTCGCCCGATTACAACGGTATGCGTACTTTTCCCCTAGGCCGTTCTAGTTATTCGTTTCGAGCATCAGAACTGCGAAAATTTTGAGTTTCTCAAGCGTTGCTTACCTCCATACTGCCATATCTCGCGAACGGATTGACCAATCCGCAAAATTTCTGTTGCATCTGAAAGTAGAAACTCGCCCGATTACAACGGTGTGCGTACTTTTCCCCTAGGCCGTTCTTGTTATTCGTTTCGAGTATCAGAACCGCGAAAAGTTTGAGTTTCTCAAGCGTTTCCTACATCCAAACTGCCATATCTCGCGAACGGATTGACCAATCCGCAAAATTTCTGTTGCATCTGAAAGTAGAAACTCGCCCGATTACAACGGTATGCGTACTTTTCCCCTAGGCCGTTCTAGTTATTCGTTTCGAGCATCAGAACTGCGAAAATTTTGAGTTTCTCAAGCGTTTCTCACCTACAAACTGCCACATCTCGCGAACGGATTGTCCAATCCGCAAAATTTCTGATGCATCTGAAAGTAGAAACTCGCCCGATTACAACTGTATGCGTACTTTTCCCCTAGCCCGTTCTAGTTATTCGTTTCGAGCAACAGAACTGCGAAAATTTTGAGTTTCTCAAGCGTTGCTTACCTCCAAACTGCCATATCTCGCGAACGGATTGACCAATCCGCAAAATTTCTGTTGCATCTGAAAGTAGAAACTCGCCCGATTACAACGGTGTGCGTACTTTTCCCCTAGGCCGTTCTAGTTATGCTTGTCGAGCATCAGAACTGCGAAAATTTTGAGTTTCTCGAGCGTTTCTTACCTCCAAACTGCCATATCTCGCGAACGGATTGACCAATCCGCAAAATTTCTGTTGCATCTGAAAGTAGAAACTCGCCCGATTACAACGGTATGCGTACTTTTCCCCTAGGCCGTTCTAGTTATTCGTTTCGAGCATCAGAACTGCGAAAATTTTGAGTTTCTCAAGCGTTGCTTACCTCCATACTGCCATATCTCGCGAACGGATTGACCAATCCGCAAAATTTCTGTTGCATCTGAAAGTAGAAACTCGCCCGATTACAACGGTGTGCGTACTTTTCCCCTAGGCCGTTCTTGTTATTCGTTTCGAGTATCAGAACCGCGAAAAGTTTGAGTTTCTCAAGCGTTTCCTACATCCAAACTGCCATATCTCGCGAACGGATTGACCAATCCGCAAAATTTCTGTTGCATCTGAAAGTAGAAACTCGCCCGATTACAACGGTATGCGTACTTTTCCCCTAGGCCGTTCTAGTTATTCGTTTCGAGCATCAGAACTGCGAAAATTTTGAGTTTCTCAAGCGTTTCTCACCTACAAACTGCCACATCTCGCGAACGGATTGTCCAATCCGCAAAATTTCTGATGCATCTGAAAGTAGAAACTCGCCCGATTACAACTGTATGCGTACTTTTCCCCTAGCCCGTTCTAGTTATTCGTTTCGAGCAACAGAACTGCGAAAATTTTGAGTTTCTCAAGCGTTGCTTACCTCCAAACTGCCATATCTCGCGAACGGATTGACCAATCCGCAAAATTTCTGTTGCATCTGAAAGTAGAAACTCGCCCGATTACAACGGTGTGCGTACTTTTCCCCTAGGCCGTTCTAGTTATGCTTGTCGAGCATCAGAACTGCGAAAATTTTGAGTTTCTCGAGCGTTTCTTACCTCCAAACTGCCATATTTCGCGAACGGATTGACCAATCCGCAAAATTTCTGTTGCATCTGAAAGCAGAAACTCGCCCGAATACAACGGTATGCGTACTTTTCCCCTAGGCCGTTCTAGTTATTCGTTTCGAGCATCAGAACTGCGTAAATTTTGAGTTTCTCAAGCGTTGCTTACCTCCAAACTGCCACATCTCGCGAACGGATTGTCCAATCCGCAAAATTTCTGTTGCATCTGAAAGCAGAAACTCGCCCGAATACAACGGTATGCGTACTTTTCCCCTAGGCCGTTCTAGTTATTCGTTTCGAGCATCAGAACTGCGAAAATTTTGAGTTTCTCAAGCGTTTCTCACCTACAAACTGCCACATCTCGCGAACGGATTGTCCAATCCGCAAAATTTCTGATGCATCTGAAAGTAGAAACTCGCCCGATTACAACTGTATGCGTACTTTTCCCCTAGCCCGTTCTAGTTATTCGTTTCGAGCAACAGAACTGCGAAAATTTTGAGTTTCTCAAGCGTTGCTTACCTCCAAACTGCCATATCTCGCGAACGGATTGACCAATCCGCAAAATTTCTGTTGCATCTGAAAGTAGAAACTCGCCCGATTACAACGGTGTGCGTACTTTTCCCCTAGGCCGTTCTAGTTATGCTTGTCGAGCATCAGAACTGCGAAAATTTTGAGTTTCTCGAGCGTTTCTTACCTCCAAACTGCCATATCTCGCGAACGGATTGACCAATCCGCAAAATTTCTGTTGCATCTGAAAGCAGAAACTCGCCCGAATACAACGGTATGCGTACTTTTCCCCTAGGCCGTTCTAGTTATTCGTTTCGAGCATCAGAACTGCGAAAATTTTGAGTTTCTCAAGCGTTGCTTACCTCCAAACTGCCATATCTCGCGAACGGATTGACCAATCCGCAAAATTTCTGTTGCATCTGAAAGTAGAAACTCGCCCGATTACAACGGTGTGCGTACTTTTCCCCTAGGCCGTTCTTGTTATTCGTTTCGAGTATCAGAACCGCGAAAAGTTTGAGTTTCTCAAGCGTTTCCTACATCCAAACTGTCATATCTCGCGAACGGATTGACCAATCCGCAAAATTTCTGTTGCATCTGAAAGTAGAAACTCGCCCGATTACAACGGTATGCGTACTTTTCCCCTAGGCCGTTCTAGTTATTCGTTTCGAGCATCAGAACTGCGAAAATTTTGAGTTTCTCAAGCGTTTCTCACCTACAAACTGCCACATCTCGCGAACGGATTGTCCAATCCGCAAAATTTCTGATGCATCTGAAAGTAGAAACTCGCCCGATTACAACTGTATGCGTACTTTTCCCCTAGCCCGTTCTAGTTATTCGTTTCGAGCAACAGAACGGCGAAAATTTTGAGTTTCGCAAGCGTTGCTTACCTCCAAACTGCCATATCTCGCGAACGGATTGACCAATCCGCAAAATTTCTGTTGCATCTGAAAGTAGAAACTCGCCCGATTACAACGGTGTGCGTACTTTTCCCCTAGGCCGTTCTTGTTATTCGTTTCGAGCATCAGAACCGCGAAAAGTTTGAGTTTCTCAAGCGTTTCCTACATCCAAACTGCCATATCTCGCGAACGGATTGACCAATCCGCAAAATTTCTGTTGCATCTGAAAGTAGAAACTCGCCCGATTACAACGGTGTGCGTACTTTTCCCCTAGGCCGTTCTTGTTATTCGTTTCGAGTATCAGAACCGCGAAAAGTTTGAGTTTCTCAAGCGTTTCCTACATCGAAACTGCCATATCTCGCGAACGGATTGACCAATCCGCAAAATTTCTGTTGCATCTGAAAGTAGAAACTCGCCCGATTACAACGGTGTGCGTACTTTTCCCCTAGGCCGTTCTAGTTGTGCTTGTCGAGCATCAGAACTGCGAAAATTTTGAGTTTCTCGAGCGTTTCTTACCTCCAAACTGCCATATCTCGCGAACGGATTGACCAATCCGCAAAATTTCTGTTGCATCTGAAAGTAGAAACTCGCCCGAATACAACGGTATGCGTACTTTTCCCCTAGGCCGTTCTAGTTATTCGTTTCGAGCATCAGAACTGCGAAAATTTTGAGTTTCTCAAGCGTTGCTTACCTCCAAACTGCCATATCTCGCGAACGGATTGACCAATCCGCAAAATTTCTGTTGCATCTGAAAGTAGAAACTCGCCCGATTACAACGGTGTGCGTACTTTTCCCCTAGGCCGTTCTTGTTGTTCGTTTCGAGTATCAGAACCGCGAAAAGTTTGAGTTTCTCAAGCGTTTCCTACATCCAAACTGTCATATCTCGCGAACGGATTGACCAATCCGCAAAATTTCTGTTGCATCTGAAAGTAGAAACTCGCCCGATTACAACGGTATGCGTACTTTTCCCCTAGGCCGTTCTAGTTATTCGTTTCGAGCATCAGAACTGCGAAAATTTTGAGTTTCTCAAGCGTTTCTCACCTACAAACTGCCACATCTCGCGAACGGATTGTCCAATCCGCAAAATTTCTGATGCATCTGAAAGTAGAAACTCGCCCGATTACAACTGTATGCGTACTTTTCCCCTAGCCCGTTCTTGTTATTCGTTTCGAGTATCAGAACCGCGAAAAGTTTGAGTTTCTCAAGCGTTTCCTACATCCAAACTGTCATATCTCGCGAACGGATTGACCAATCCGCAAAATTTCTGTTGCATCTGAAAGTAGAAACTCGCCCGATTACAACGGTATGCGTACTTTTCCCCTAGGCCGTTCTAGTTATTCGTTTCGAGCATCAGAACTGCGAAAATTTTGAGTTTCTCAAGCGTTTCTCACCTACAAACTGCCACATCTCGCGAACGGATTGTCCAATCCGCAAAATTTCTGATGCATCTGAAAGTAGAAACTCGCCCGATTACAACTGTATGCGTACTTTTCCCCTAGGCCGTTCTAGTTATTCGTTTCGAGCATCAGAACTGCGAAAATTTTGAGTTTCTCAAGCGTTTCTCACCTACAAACTGCCACATCTCGCGAACGGATTGTCCAATCCGCAAAATTTCTGATGCATCTGAAAGTAGAAACTCGCCCGATTACAACTGTATGCGTACTTTTCCCCTAGCCCGTTCTTGTTATTCGTTTCGAGTATCAGAACCGCGAAAAGTTTGAGTTTCTCAAGCGTTTCCTACATCCAAACTGTCATATCTCGCGAACGGATTGACCAATCCGCAAAATTTCTGTTGCATCTGAAAGTAGAAACTCGCCCGATTACAACGGTATGCGTACTTTTCCCCTAGGCCGTTCTAGTTATTCGTTTCGAGCATCAGAACTGCGAAAATTTTGAGTTTCTCAAGCGTTTCTCACCTACAAACTGCCACATCTCGCGAACGGGTTGTCCAATCCGCAAAATTTCTGATGCATCTGAAAGTAGAAACTCGCCCGATTACAACTGTATGCGTACTTTTCCCCTAGCCCGTTCTAGTTATTCGTTTCGAGCAACAGAACGGCGAAAATTTTGAGTTTCGCAAGCGTTGCTTACCTCCAAACTGCCATATCTCGCGAACGGATTGACCAATCCGCAAAATTTCTGTTGCATCTGAAAGTAGAAACTCGCCCGATTACAACGGTGTGCGTACTTTTCCCCTAGGCCGTTCTTGTTATTCGTTTCGAGCATCAGAACCGCGAAAAGTTTGAGTTTCTCAAGCGTTTCCTACATCCAAACTGCCATATCTCGCGAACGGATTGACCAATCCGCAAAATTTCTGTTGCATCTGAAAGTAGAATCTCGCCCGATTACAACGGTGTGCGTACTTTTCCCCTAGGCCGTTCTTGTTATTCGTTTCGAGTATCAGAACCGCGAAAAGTTTGAGTTTCTCAAGCGTTTCCTACATCCAAACTGCCATATCTCGCGAACGGATTGACCAATCCGCAAAATTTCTGTTGCAACTGAAAGTAGAAACTCGCCCGATTACAACGGTATGCGTACTTTTCCCCTAGGCCGTTCTAGTTATTTGTTTCGAGCATCAGAACTGCGAAAATTTTGAGTTTCTCAAGCGTTTCTCACCTACAAACTGCCACATCTCGCGAACGGATTGTCCAATCCGCAAAATTTCTGATGCATCTGAAAGTAGAAACTCGCCCGATTACAACTGTATGCGTACTTTTCCCCTAGCCCGTTCTAGTTATTCGTTTCGAGCAACAGAACTGCGAAAATTTTGAGTTTCTCGAGCGTTTCTTACCTCCAAACTGCCATATCTCGCGAACGGATTGACCAATCCGCAAAATTTCTGTTGCATCTGAAAGTAGAAACTCGCCCGATTACAACAGTATGCGTACGTTTCCCCTAGGCCGTTCTAGTTATTCGTTTCGATCATCAGAACTGTGAAAATTTTGAGTTTCTCAACCGTTTCTTACCTCCGAACTGCCATATCTCGCGAACGGATTGACCAATCCGCAAAATTTCTGTTGCATCTGAAAGTAGAAACTCGCCCGATTACAACGGTGTGCGTGCTTTTGCCCTAGGCCGTTCTAGTTATGCTTGTCGAGCATCAGAACTGCGAAAATTTTGAGTTTCTCGAGCGTTTCTTACCTCCAAACTGCCACATCTCGCGAACGGATTGTCCAATCCGCAAAATTTCTGATGCATCTGAAAGTAGAAACTCGCCCGATTACAACTGTATGCGTACTTTTCCCCTAGCCCGTTCTAGTTATTCGTTTCGAGCAACAGAACTGCGAAAATTTTGAGTTTCTCGAGCGTTTCTTACCTCCAAACTGCCATATCTCGCGAACGGATTGACCAATCCGCAAAATTTCTGTTGCATCTGAAAGTAGAAACTCGCCCGATTACAACAGTATGCGTACGTTTCCCCTAGGCCGTTCTAGTTATTCGTTTCGATCATCAGAACTGTGAAAATTTTGAGTTTCTCAACCGTTTCTTACCTCCGAACTGCCATATCTCGCGAACGGATTGACCAATCCGCAAAATTTCTGTTGCATCTGAAAGTAGAAACTCGCCCGATTACAACGGTGTGCGTGCTTTTGCCCTAGGCCGTTCTAGTTATGCTTGTCGAGCATCAGAACTGCGAAAATTTTGAGTTTCTCGAGCGTTTCTTACCTCCAAACTGCCATATATCGCGAACGGATTGACCAATCCGCAAAATTTCTGTTGCATCTGAAAGTAGAAACTCGCCCGAATACAACGGTGTGCGTACTTTTCCCCTAGGCCGTTCTAGTTATGCTTGTCGAGCATCAGAACTGCGAAAATTTTGAGTTTCTCAAGCGTTGCTTACATCCAAACTGCCATATCTCGCGAACGGATTGACCAACCTGCAAAATTTCTGTTGCATCTGAAAGTAGAAACTCGCCCGATTACAACGGTGTGCGTACTTTTCCCCTAGGCCGTTCTAGTTATGCTTGTCGAGCATCAGAACTGCGAAAATTTTGAGTTTCTCGAGCGTTTCTTACCTCCAAACTGCCATATCTCGCGAACGGATTGACCAATCCGCAAAATTTCTGTTGCATCTGAAAGTAGAAACTCGCCCGATTACAACGGTGTGCGTACTTTTCCCCTAGGCCGTTCTAGTTATGCTTGTCGAGCATCAGAACTGCGAAAATTTTGAGTTTCTCGAGCGTTTCTTACCTCCAAACTGCCATATCTCGCGAACGGATTGACCAATCCCCAAAATTTCTGTTGCATCTGAAAGTAGAAACTCGCCCGATTACAACACTATACGTACTTTTCCCCTACGCCGTTCTAGTTATTCGTTTCGAGCATCAGAACTGCGAAAATTTTGAGTTTCTCAAGCGTTTCTTACATCCAAACTGCCATATCTCGCGAACGGATTGACCAATCCGCAAAATTTCTGTTGCATCTGAAAGTAGAAACTCGCCCGATTACAACAGTATGCGTACGTTTCCCCTAGGCCGTTCTAGTTATTCGTTTCGATCATCAGAACTGTGAAAATTTTGAGTTTCTCAACCGTTTCTTACCTCCGAACTGCCATATCTCGCGAACGGATTGACCAATCCGCAAAATTTCTGTTGCATCTGAAAGTAGAAACTCGCCCGATTACAACGGTGTGCGTGCTTTTGCCCTAGGCCGTTCTAGTTATGCTTGTCGAGCATCAGAACTGCGAAAATTTTGAGTTTCTCGAGCGTTTCTTACCTCCAAACTGCCACATCTCGCGAACGGATTGTCCAATCCGCAAAATTTCTGATGCATCTGAAAGTAGAAACTCGCCCGATTACAACTGTATGCGTACTTTTCCCCTAGCCCGTTCTAGTTATTCGTTTCGAGCAACAGAACTGCGAAAATTTTGAGTTTCTCGAGCGTTTCTTACCTCCAAACTGCCATATCTCGCGAACGGATTGACCAATCCGCAAAATTTCTGTTGCATCTGAAAGTAGAAACTCGCCCGATTACAACAGTATGCGTACGTTTCCCCTAGGCCGTTCTAGTTATTCGTTTCGATCATCAGAACTGTGAAAATTTTGAGTTTCTCAACCGTTTCTTACCTCCGAACTGCCATATCTCGCGAACGGATTGACCAATCCGCAAAATTTCTGTTGCATCTGAAAGTAGAAACTCGCCCGATTACAACGGTGTGCGTGCTTTTGCCCTAGGCCGTTCTAGTTATGCTTGTCGAGCATCAGAACTGCGAAAATTTTGAGTTTCTCGAGCGTTTCTTACCTCCAAACTGCCATATATCGCGAACGGGTTGACCAATCCGCAAAATTTCTGTTGCATCTGAAAGTAGAAACTCGCCTGATTACAACTGTATGCGTACTTTTCCCCTAGCCCGTTCTAGTTATTCGTTTCGAGCAACAGAACTGCGAAAATTTTGAGTTTCTCAAGCGTTGCTTACATCCAAACTGCCATATCTCGCGAACGGATTGACCAACCTGCAAAATTTCTGTTGCATCTGAAAGTAGAAACTCGCCCGATTACAACGGTGTGCGTACTTTTCCCCTAGGCCGTTCTAGTTATGCTTGTCGAGCATCAGAACTGCGAAAATTTTGAGTTTCTCGAGCGTTTCTTACCTCCAAACTGCCATATCTCGCGAACGGATTGACCAATCCGCAAAATTTCTGTTGCATCTGAAAGTAGAAACTCGCCCGATTACAACGGTGTGCGTACTTTTCCCCTAGGCCGTTCTAGTTATGCTTGTCGAGCATCAGAACTGCGAAAATTTTGAGTTTCTCGAGCGTTTCTTACCTCCAAACTGCCATATCTCGCGAACGGATTGACCAATCCCCAAAATTTCTGTTGCATCTGAAAGTAGAAACTCGCCCGATTACAACGGTGTGCGTGCTTTTGCCCTAGGCCGTTCTAGTTATGCTTGTCGAGCATCAGAACTGCGAAAATTTTGAGTTTCTCAAGCGTTGCTTACATCCAAACTGCCATATCTCGCGAACGGATTGACCAACCTGTAAAATTTCTGTTGCATCTGAAAGTAGAAACTCGCCCGATTACAACGGTGTGCGTACTTTTCCCCTAGGCCGTTCTAGTTATGCTTGTCGAGCATCAGAACTGCGAAAATTTTGAGTTTCTCGAGCGTTTCTTACCTCCAAACTGCCATATCTCGCGAACGGATTGACCAATCCGCAAAATTTCTGTTGCATCTGAAAGTAGAAACTCGCCCGATTACAACGGTGTGCGTACTTTTCCCCTAGGCCGTTCTAGTTATGCTTGTCGAGCATCAGAACTGCGAAAATTTTGAGTTTCTCGAGCGTTTCTTACCTCCAAACTGCCATATCTCGCGAACGGATTGACCAATCCCCAAAATTTCTGTTGCATCTGAAAGTAGAAACTCGCCCGATTACAACACTATACGTACTTTTCCCCTAGGCCGTTCTAGTTATTCGTTTCGAGCATCAGAACTGCGAAAATTTTGAGTTTCTCAAGCGTTTCTTACATCCAAACTGCCATATCTCGCGAACGGATTGACCAATCCGCAAAATTTCTGTTGCATCTGAAGGTAGAAACTCGCCCGATTACAACGGTATGCGTACTTTTCCCCTAGGCCGTTCTTGTTATTCGTTTCGAGCATCAGAACTGCGAAAATTTTGAGTTTCTCAAGCGTTTCTCACCTACAAACTGCCATATCTCGCGAACGGATTGACCAATCCGCAAAATTTCTGTTGCATCTGAAAGTAGAAACTCGCCCGATTACAACGGTGTGCGTACTTTTCCCCTAGGCCGTTCTTGTTATTCGTTTCGAGCATCAGAACCGCGAAAATTTTGAGTTTCTCAAACGTTTCTTACCTCCAAACTGCCATATCTCGCGAGCGGAGTGACCAATCCGCAAAATTTCTGTTGCATCTGAAAGTAGAAACTCGCCCGATTACAACGGTATGCGTACTTTTCCCCTAGCCCGTTCTAGTTATTCGTTTCGAGCAACAGAACTGCGAAAATTTTGAGTTTCTCAAGCGTTTCTCACCTACAAACTGCCGCATCCCGCGAACGAATAGTCCAATCCGCAAAATTTCTGATGCATCTGAAAGTAGAAACTCGCCCGATTACAACTGTATGCGTACTTTTCCCCTAGGCCGTTCTGGTTATTCGTTTCGAGCATCAGAACTGTGAAAATTTTGAGTTTCTCAAGCGTTTCTTACCTCCAAACTGCCATATCTCGCGAACAGATTGACCAATCCGCAAAATTTCTGTTGCATCTGAAAGTAGAAACTCGTCTGATTACAACGGTGTGGGTACTTTTCCCCTAGGCCGTTCTAGTTATTCGTTTCGAGCATCAGAACTGTGAAAATTTTTAGTTTCTCAAGCGTTTCTTACTTCCAAACTGCCATATCTCGCGAACGGTTTGACGAATCCGCAAAATTTCTGTTGCATCTGAAAGTAGAAACTCGCCCGATTACAACTGTATGCGTACTTTTCCCCTAGCCCGTTCTAGTTATTCGTTTCGAGCAACAGAACTGCGAAAATTTTGAGTTTCTCAAGCGTTGTTACGTCCAAACTGCCATATCTCGCGAACGGATTGACCAATCCGCAAAATTTCTGTTGCATCTGAAGGTAGAAACTCGCCCGATTACAACGGTATGCGTACTTTTCCCCTAGGCCGTTCTAGTTATTCGTTTCGAGCATCAGAACTGCGAAAATTTTGAGTTTGTCAAGCGTTTCGTACCTCCAAACTGCCATATCTCGCGAACGGATTGACCAATCCGCAAAATTTCTGATGCATCTGAAAGTAGAAACTCGCCCGATTACAACGGTATGCGTACGTTTCCCCTAGCCCGTTCTAGTTATTCGTTTCGAGCAACAGAACTGCGAAAATTTTGAGTTTCTCGAGCGTTTCTTACCTCCAAACTGCCATATCTCGCGAACGGATTGACCAATCCGCAAAATTTCTGTTGCATCTGAAAGTAGAAACTCGCCCGATTACAACGGTATGCGTACTTTTCCCCTAGCCCGTTCTAGTTATTCGTTTCGAGCAACAGAACTGCGAAAATTTTGAGTTTCTCAAGCGTTTCTCACCTACAAACTGCCGCATCCCGCGAACGAATAGTCCAATCCGCAAAATTTCTGATGCATCTGAAAGTAGAAACTCGCCCGATTACAACTGTATGCGTACTTTTCCCCTAGGCCGTTCTGGTTATTCGTTTCGAGCATCAGAACTGTGAAAATTTTGAGTTTCTCAAGCGTTTCTTACCTCCAAACTGCCATATCTCGCGAACAGATTGACCAATCCGCAAAATTTCTGTTGCATCTGAAAGTAGAAACTCGTCTGATTACAACGGTGTGGGTACTTTTCCCCTAGGCCGTTCTAGTTATTCGTTTCGAGCATCAGAACTGTGAAAATTTTTAGTTTCTCAAGCGTTTCTTACTTCCAAACTGCCATATCTCGCGAACGGTTTGACGAATCCGCAAAATTTCTGTTGCATCTGAAAGTAGAAACTCGCCCGATTACAACTGTATGCGTACTTTTCCCCTAGCCCGTTCTAGTTATTCGTTTCGAGCAACAGAACTGCGAAAATTTTGAGTTTCTCAAGCGTTGTTACGTCCAAACTGCCATATCTCGCGAACGGATTGACCAATCCGCAAAATTTCTGTTGCATCTGAAGGTAGAAACTCGCCCGATTACAACGGTATGCGTACTTTTCCCCTAGGCCGTTCTAGTTATTCGTTTCGAGCATCAGAACTGCGAAAATTTTGAGTTTGTCAAGCGTTTCGTACCTCCAAACTGCCATATCTCGCGAACGGATTGACCAATCCGCAAAATTTCTGATGCATCTGAAAGTAGAAACTCGCCCGATTACAACGGTATGCGTACGTTTCCCCTAGCCCGTTCTAGTTATTCGTTTCGAGCAACAGAACTGCGAAAATTTTGAGTTTCTCGAGCGTTTCTTACCTCCAAACTGCCATATCTCGCGAACGGATTGACCAATCCGCAAAATTTCTGTTGCATCTGAAAGTAGAAACTCGCCCGATTACAACACTATGCGTTCTTTTCCCCTAGGCCGTTCTAGTTATTCGTTTCGAGCATCAGAACTGCGAAAATTTTGAGTTTCTCAAGCGTTTCTTACCTCCAAACTGCCATATCTCGCGAACGGATTGACCAATCCGCAAAATTTCTGTTGCATCTGAAAGTAGAAACTCGCCCGATTACAACACTATGCGTACTTTTCCCCTAGGCCGTTCTAGTTATTCGTTTCGAGCATCAGAACTGCGAAAATTTTGAGTTTCTCAAGCGTTTCTTACTTCCAAACTGCCATATCTCGCGAACGGATTGACCAATCCGCAAAATTTCTGTTGCATCTGAAGGTAGAAACTCGCCCGATTACAACGGTATGCGTACTTTTCCCCTAGGCCGTTCTAGTTATTCGATTCGAGCATCAGAACTGCGAAAATTTTGAGTTTCTCAAGCGTTTCTCACCTACAAACTGCCATATCTCGCGAACGGATTGACCAATCCGCAAAATTTCTGTTGCATCTGAAAGTAGAAACTCGCCCGATTAGAACTGTATGCGTACTTTTCCCCTAGCCCGTTCTAGTTATTCGTTTCGAGCAACAGAACTGCGAAAATTTTGAGTTTCTCAAGCGTTGCTTACCTCCAAACTGCCATATCTCGCGAACGGATTGACCAATCCGCAAAATTTCTGTTGCATCTGAAAGTAGAAACTCGCCCGATTACAACACTATGCGTACTTTTCCCCTAGGCCGTTCTAGTTATTCGTTTCGAGCATCAGAACTGCGAAAATTTTGAGTTTCTCAAGCGTTTCTTACTTCCAAACTGCCATATCTCGCGAACGGATTGACCAATCCGCAAAATTTCTGTTGCATCTGAAGGTAGAAACTCGCCCGATTACAACGGTATGCGTACTTTTCCCCTAGGCCGTTCTAGTTATTCGATTCGAGCATCAGAACTGCGAAAATTTTGAGTTTCTCAAGCGTTTCTCACCTACAAACTGCCATATCTCGCGAACGGATTGACCAATCCGCAAAATTTCTGTTGCATCTGAAAGTAGAAACTTCCCCGATTACAACGGTGTGCGTACTTTTCCCCCAGGCCGTTCTAGTTATTCGTTTCGACAATCAGAACTGCGAGAATTTTGAGTTTCTCGAGCGTTTCTTACATCCAAACTGCCATATCTCGCGAACGGATTGACCAATCCGCAAAATTTCTGTTGCATCTGAAAGTAGAAACTCGCCCGATTACAACGGTATGCGTACTTTTCCCCTAGGCCGTTCTGGTTATTCGTTTCGAGCATCAGAACTGTGAAAATTTTGAGTTTCTCAAGCGTTTCTTACCTCCAAACTGCCATATCTCGCGAACAGATTGACCAATCCGCAAAATTTCTGTTGCATCTGAAAGTAGAAACTCGTCTGATTACAACGGTGTGGGTACTTTTCCCCTAGGCCGTTCTAGTTATTCGTTTCGAGCATCAGAACTGTGAAAATTTTTAGTTTCTCAAGCGTTTCTTACTTCCAAACTGCCATATCTCGCGAACGGTTTGACGAATCCGCAAAATTTCTGTTGCATCTGAAAGTAGAAACTCGCCCGATTACAACTGTATGCGTACTTTTCCCCTAGCCCGTTCTAGTTATTCGTTTCGAGCAACAGAACTGCGAAAATTTTGAGTTTCTCAAGCGTTGTTACGTCCAAACTGCCATATCTCGCGAACGGATTGACCAATCCGCAAAATTTCTGTTGCATCTGAAGGTAGAAACTCGCCCGATTACAACGGTATGCGTACTTTTCCCCTAGGCCGTTCTAGTTATTCGTTTCGAGCATCAGAACTGCGAAAATTTTGAGTTTGTCAAGCGTTTCGTACCTCCAAACTGCCATATCTCGCGAACGGATTGACCAATCCGCAAAATTTCTGATGCATCTGAAAGTAGAAACTCGCCCGATTACAACGGTATGCGTACGTTTCCCCTAGCCCGTTCTAGTTATTCGTTTCGAGCAACAGAACTGCGAAAATTTTGAGTTTCTCGAGCGTTTCTTACCTCCAAACTGCCATATCTCGCGAACGGATTGACCAATCCGCAAAATTTCTGTTGCATCTGAAAGTAGAAACTCGCCCGATTACAACACTATGCGTTCTTTTCCCCTAGGCCGTTCTAGTTATTCGTTTCGAGCATCAGAACTGCGAAAATTTTGAGTTTCTCAAGCGTTTCTTACCTCCAAACTGCCATATCTCGCGAACGGATTGACCAATCCGCAAAATTTCTGTTGCATCTGAAAGTAGAAACTCGCCCGATTACAACACTATGCGTACTTTTCCCCTAGGCCGTTCTAGTTATTCGTTTCGAGCATCAGAACTGCGAAAATTTTGAGTTTCTCAAGCGTTTCTTACTTCCAAACTGCCATATCTCGCGAACGGATTGACCAATCCGCAAAATTTCTGTTGCATCTGAAGGTAGAAACTCGCCCGATTACAACGGTATGCGTACTTTTCCCCTAGGCCGTTCTAGTTATTCGATTCGAGCATCAGAACTGCGAAAATTTTGAGTTTCTCAAGCGTTTCTCACCTACAAACTGCCATATCTCGCGAACGGATTGACCAATCCGCAAAATTTCTGTTGCATCTGAAAGTAGAAACTCGCCCGATTAGAACTGTATGCGTACTTTTCCCCTAGCCCGTTCTAGTTATTCGTTTCGAGCAACAGAACTGCGAAAATTTTGAGTTTCTCAAGCGTTGCTTACCTCCAAACTGCCATATCTCGCGAACGGATTGACCAATCCGCAAAATTTCTGTTGCATCTGAAAGTAGAAACTCGCCCGATTACAACACTATGCGTACTTTTCCCCTAGGCCGTTCTAGTTATTCGTTTCGAGCATCAGAACTGCGAAAATTTTGAGTTTCTCAAGCGTTTCTTACTTCCAAACTGCCATATCTCGCGAACGGATTGACCAATCCGCAAAATTTCTGTTGCATCTGAAGGTAGAAACTCGCCCGATTACAACGGTATGCGTACTTTTCCCCTAGGCCGTTCTAGTTATTCGATTCGAGCATCAGAACTGCGAAAATTTTGAGTTTCTCAAGCGTTTCTCACCTACAAACTGCCATATCTCGCGAACGGATTGACCAATCCGCAAAATTTCTGTTGCATCTGAAAGTAGAAACTTCCCCGATTACAACGGTGTGCGTACTTTTCCCCCAGGCCGTTCTAGTTATTCGTTTCGACAATCAGAACTGCGAGAATTTTGAGTTTCTCGAGCGTTTCTTACATCCAAACTGCCATATCTCGCGAACGGATTGACCAATCCGCAAAATTTCTGTTGCATCTGAAAGTAGAAACTCGCCCGATTACAACCGTATGCGTACTTTTCCCCTAGGCCGTTCTAGTTATTCGATTCGAGCATCAGAACTGCGAAAATTTTGAGTTTCTCAAGCGTTTCTCACCTACAAACTGCCATATCTCGCGAACGGATTGACCAATCCGCAAAATTTCTGTTGCATCTGAAAGTAGAAACTTCCCCGATTACAACGGTGTGCGTACTTTTCCCCTAGGCCGTTCTAGTTATTCGTTTCGACAATCAGAACTGCGAGAATTTTGAGTTTCTCGAGCGTTTCTTACATCCAAACTGCCATATCTCGCGAACGGATTGACCAATCCGCAAAATTTCTGTTGCATCTGATAGTAGAAATTCGCCCGATTACAACTGTATGCGTACTTTTCCCCTAGCCCGTTCTAGTTATTCGTTTCGAGCAACAGAACTGCGAAAATTTTGAGTTTCTCAAGCGTTGCTTACCTCCAAACTGCCATATCTCGCGAACGGATTGACGAATCCGCAAAATTTCTGTTGCATCTGAAAGTAGAAACTCGCCCGATTACAACGGTGTGCGTACTTTTCCCCTAGGCCGTTCTAGTTATGCTTGTCGAGCATCAGAACTGCAAAAATTTTGAGTTTCTCAAGCGTTTCTTACTTCCAAACTGCCATATCTAGCGAACGGATTGACCAATCCGCAAAATTTCTGTTGCATCTGAAGGTAGAGACTCGCCCGATTACAACGGTGTGCGTACTTTTCCCCTAGGCCGTTCTTGTTATTCGTTTCGAGCATCAGAACCGCGAAAATTTTGAGTTTCTCAAGCGTTTCTTACCTCCAAACTGCCATATCTCGCGAACAGATTGACCAATCCGCAAAATTTCTGTTGCATCTGAAAGTAGAAACTCGCCCGATTACAACGGTGTGGGTACTTTTCCCCTAGGCCGTTCTTGTTATTCGTTTCGAGCATCAGAACCGCGAAAATTTTGAGTTTCTCAAGCGTTTCTTACCTCCAAACTGCCACATCTCGCGAACGGATTGACCAATCCGCAAAATTTCTGTTGCATCTGAAAGTATAATCTCGCCCGATTACAACGGTATGCGTACTTTTCCCCTAGGCCGTTCTTGTTATTCGTTTCGAGCATCAGAACCGCGAAAATTTTGAGTTTCTCAAGCGTTTCTTACCTCCAAACTGCCATATCTCGCGAACGGATTGACCAATCCGCAAAATTTCTGTTGCATCTGAAAGTAGAAACTCGCCCGATTACAACGGTATGCGTACTTTTCCCCTAGGCCGTTCTAGTTATTCGTTTCGAGCATCAGAACTGTGAAAATTTTGAGTTTCTCAAGCGTTTCTTACCTCCAAACTGCCATATCTCGCGAACGGATTGACCAATCCGCAAAATTTCTGTTGCATCTGAAAGTAGAAATTCGCCCGATTACATCTGTATGCGTACTTTTCCCCTAGCCCGTTCTAGTTATTCGTTTCGAGCAACAGAACTGCGAAAATTTTGAGTTTCTCAAGCGTTGCTTACCTCCAAACTGCCATATCTCGCGAACGGATTGACCAATCCGCAAAATTTCGTTTGCATCTGAAAGTAGAAACTCGCCCGATTACAACACTATGCGTACTTTTCCCCTAGGCCGTTCTAGTTATGCTTGTCGAGCATCAGAACTGCGAAAATTTTGAGTTTCTCAAGCGTTTCTTACCTCCAAACTGCCATATCTCGCGAACAGATTGACCAATCCGCAAAATTTCTGTTGCAAATGAAAGTAGAAACTCGCCCGATTACAACGGTGTGGGTACTTTTCCCCTAGGCCGTTCTTGTTATTCGTTTCGAGCATCAGAACCGCGAAAATTTTGAGTTTCTCAAGCGTTTCTTACCTCCAAACTGCCACATCTCGCGAACGGATTGACCAATCCGCAAAATTTCTGTTGCATCTGAAAGTATAAACTCGCCCGATTACAACGGTATGCGTACTTTTCTCCTAGGCCGTTCTAGTTATTCGTTTCGAGCATCAGAACTGCGAAAATTTTGAGTTTCTCAAGCGTTTCTTACCTCCAAACTGCCATATCTCGCGAACGGATTGACCAATCCGCAAAATTTCTATTGCATCTGAAAGTAGAAACTCGCCCAATTACAACGGTATGCGTACTTTTCCCCTAGGCCGCCCTAGTTATTCGTTTCGAGCATCAGAACTGCAAAAATTTTGAGTTTCTCAAGCGTTTCTTACTTCCAAACTGCCATATCTCGCGAACGGATTGACCAATCCGCAAAATTTCTGTTGCATCTGAAAGTAGACACTCGCCCGATTACAACGGTATGCGTACTTTTCCCCTAGGCCGTTCTAGTTATTCGTTTCGAGCATCAGAACTGCGAAAATTTTGAGTTTCTCAAGCGTTTCTCACCTACAAACTGCCACATCTCGCGAACAGATTGACCAATCCGCAAAATTTCTGTTGCATCTGAAAGTAGAAACTCGCCCGATTACAACGGTGTGGGTACTTTTCCCCTAGGCCGTTCTTGTTATTCGTTTCGAGCATCAGAACCGCGAAAATTTTGAGATTCTCAAGCGTTTCTTACCTCCAAACTGCCACATCTCGCGAACGGATTGACCAATCCGCAAAATTTCTGTTGCATCTGAAAGTATAAACTCGCCCGATTACAACGGTATGCGTACTTTTCCCCTAGGCCGTTCTAGTTATTCGTTTCGAGCATCAGAACTGTGAAAATTTTGTTTCTCAAGCGTTTCTTACCTCCAAACTGCCATATCTCGCGAACGGATTGACCAATCCGCAAAATTTCTGTTGCATCTGAAAGTAGAAACTCGCCCGATTACAACGGTGTCCGTACTTTTCCCCTAGGCCGTTCTAGTTATTCGTTTCGAGCATCAGAACTGCGAAAATTTTGAGTTTCTCGAGCGTTTCTTACATCCAAACTGCCATATCTCGCGAACGGATTGACCAATCCGCAAAATTTCTGTTGCATCTGAAAGTAGAAATTCGCCCGATTACAACTGTATGCGTACTTTTCCCCTAGCCCGTTCTAGTTATTCGTTTCGAGCAACAGAACTGCGAAAATTTTGAGTTTCTCAAGCGTTGTTACGTCCAAACTGCCATATCTCGCGAACGGATTGACCAATCCGCAAAATTTCTGTTGCATCTGAAGGTAGAAACTCGCCCGATTACAACGGTATGCGTACTTTTCCCCTAGGCCGTTCTAGTTATTCGTTTCGAGCATCAGAACTGCGAAAATTTTGAGTTTCTCAAGCGTTTCTTACTTCCAAACTGCCATATCTCGCGAACGGATTGATCAATCCGCAAAATTTCTGTTGCATCTGAAAGTAGAAACTCGCCCGATTACAACACTGTGCGTACTTTTCCCCTAGGCCGTTCTAGTTATTCGTTTCGAGCATCAGAACTGCGAAAATTTTTAGTTTCTCAAGCGTTTCTTACTTCCAAACTGCCATATCTCGCGAACGGTTTGACGAATCCGCAAAATTTCTGTTGCATCTGAAAGTAGAAATTCGCCCGATTACAACTGTATGCGTACTTTTCCCCTAGCCCGTTCTAGTTATTCGTTTCGAGCAACAGAACTGCGAAAATTTTGAGTTTCTCAAGCGTTGTTACGTCCAAACTGCCATATCTCGCGAACGGATTGACCAATCCGCAAAATTTCTGTTGCATCTGAAGGTAGAAACTCGCCCGATTACAACTGTATGCGTACTTTTCCCCTAGCCCGTTCTAGTTATTCGTTTCGAGCAACAGAACTGCGAAAATTTTGAGTTTCTCAAGCGTTGCTTACCTCCAAACTGCCATATCTCGCGAACGGATTGACCAATCCGCAAAATTTCGTTTGCATCTGAAAGTAGAAACTCGCCCGATTACAACACTATGCGTACTTTTCCCCTAGGCCGTTCTAGTTATGCTTGTCGAGCATCAGAACTGCGAAAATTTTAAGTTTCTCAAGCGTTTCTTACCTCCAAACTGCCATATCTCGCGAACAGATTGACCAATCCGCAAAATTTCTGTTGCAAATGAAAGTAGAAACTCGCCCGATTACAACGGTGTGGGTACTTTTCCCCTAGGCCGTTCTTGTTATTCGTTTCGAGCATCAGAACCGCGAAAATTTTGAGTTTCTCAAGCGTTTCTTACCTCCAAACTGCCACATCTCGCGAACGGATTGACCAATCCGCAAAATTTCTGTTGCATCTGAAAGTATAAACTCGCCCGATTACAACGGTATGCGTACTTTTCTCCTAGGCCGTTCTAGTTATTCGTTTCGAGCACCAGAACTGCGAAAATTTTGAGTTTCTCAAGCGTTTCTTACCTCCAAACTGCCATATCTCGCGAACGGATTGACCAATCCGCAAAATTTCTGTTGCAAATGAAAGTAGAAACTCGCCCGATTACAACACTATGCGTACTTTTCCCCTAGGCCGTTCTAGTTATGCTTGTCGAGCATCAGAACTGCGAAAATTTTAAGTTTCTCAAGCGTTTCTTACCTCCAAACTGCCATATCTCGCGAACAGATTGACCAATCCGCAAAATTTCTGTTGCAAATGAAAGTAGAAACTCGCCCGATTACAACGGTGTGGGTACTTTTCCCCTAGGCCGTTCTTGTTATTCGTTTCGAGCATCAGAACCGCGAAAATTTTGAGTTTCTCAAGCGTTTCTTACTTCCAAACTGCCATATCTCGCGAACGGATTGACCAATCCGCAAAATTTCTGTTGCATCTGAAAGTAGACACTCGCCCGATTACAACGGTATGCGTACTTTTCCCCTAGGCCGTTCTAGTTATTCGTTTCGAGCATCAGAACTGCGAAAATTTTGAGTTTCTCAAGCGTTTCTCACCTACAAACTGCCACATCTCGCGAACAGATTGACCAATCCGCAAAATTTCTGTTGCATCTGAAAGTAGAAACTCGCCCGATTACAACGGTGTGGGTTCTTTTCCCCTAGGCCGTTCTTGTTATTCGTTTCGAGCATCAGAACCGCGAAAATTTTGAGATTCTCAAGCGTTTCTTACCTCCAAACTGCCACATCTCGCGAACGGATTGACCAATCCGCAAAATTTCTGTTGCATCTGAAAGTATAAACTCGCCCGATTACAACGGTATGCGTACTTTTCCCCTAGGCCGTTCTAGTTATTCGTTTCGAGCATCAGAACTGTGAAAATTTTGTTTCTCAAGCGTTTCTTACCTCCAAACTGCCATATCTCGCGAACGGATTGACCAATCCGCAAAATTTCTGTTGCATCTGAAAGTAGAAACTCGCCCGATTACAACGGTATGCGTACTTTTCCCCTAGCCCGTTCTAGTTATTCGTTTCGAGCAACAGAACTGCGAAAATTTTGAGTTTTTCAAGCGTTGCTTACCTCCAAACTGCCATATCTCGCGAACGGATTGACCAATCCGCAAAATTTCTGTTGCATGTGAAAGTAGAAACTCGCCCGATTACAGCGGTGTGCGTACTTTTCCCCTAGGCCGTTCTAGTTATGCTTGTCGAGCATCAGAACTGCGAAAATTTTGAGTTTCTCGAGCGTTTCTTACCTCCAAACTGCCATATCTCGCGAACGGATTGACCAATCCGCAAAATTTCTGTTGCATCTGAAAGTAGAAACTCCCCCGACTACAACACTATGCGTACTTTTCCCCTAGGCCGTTCTAGTTATTCGTTTCGAGCATCAGAACTGCGAAAATTTTGAGTTTCTCAAGCGTTTCTTACTTCCAAACTGCCATATCTCGCGAACGGATTGATCAATCCGCAAAATTTCTGCTGCATCTGAAAGTAGAAACTCGCCCGATTACAACACTGTGCGTACTTTTCCCCTAGGCCGTTCTAGTTATTCGTTTCGAGCAACAGAACTGCGAAAATTTTGAGTTTCTCAAGCGTTGTTACGTCCAAACTGCCATATCTCGCGAACGGATTGACCAATCCGCAAAATTTCTGTTGCATCTGAAGGTAGAAACTCGCCCGATTACAACGGTATGCGTACTTTTCCCCTAGGCCGTTCTAGTTATTCGTTTCGAGCATCAGAACTGCGAAAATTTTGAGTTTCTCAAGCGTTTCTTACTTCCAAACTGCCATATCTCGCGAACGGATTGATCAATCCGCAAAATTTCTGTTGCATCTGAAAGTAGAAACTCGCCCGATTACAACACTGTGCGTACTTTTCCCCTAGGCCGTTCTAGTTATTCGTTTCGAGCATCAGAACTGCGAAAATTTTTAGTTTCTCAAGCGTTTCTTACTTCCAAACTGCCATATCTCGCGAACGGTTTGACGAATCCGCAAAATTTCTGTTGCATCTGAAAGTAGAAACTCGCCCGATTACAACTGTATGCGTACTTTTCCCCTAGCCCGTTCTAGTTATTCGTTTCGAGCAACAGAACTGCGAAAATTTTGAGTTTCTCAAGCGTTGCTTACCTCCAAACTGCCATATCTCGCGAACGGATTGACCAATCCGCAAAATTTCTGTTGCATCTGAAAGTAGAAACTCGCCCGATTACAACGGTGTGCGTACTTTTCCCCTAGGCCGTTCTAGTTATGCTTGTCGAGCATCAGAACTTGGAAAATTTTGAGTTTCTCAAGCGTTTCTTACCTCCAAACTGCCATATCTCGCGAACGGATTGACCAATCCGCAAAATTTCTGTTGCATCTGAAAGTAGAAACTCGCCCGATTGCAACGGTATGCGTACTTTTCCCCTAGGCCGTTCTAGTTATTTGTTTCGAGCATCAGAACTGCGAAAATTTTGAGTTTCTCAAGCGAGTCTTACTTCCAAACTGCCATATCTCGCGAACGGATTGACCAATCCGCAAAATTTCTGTTGCATCTGAAAGTAGAAACTCGCCCGATTACAACGGTATGCGTACTTTTCCCCTAGCCCGTTCTAGTTATTCGTTTCGAGCAACAGAACTGCGAAAATTTTGAGTTTTTCAAGCGTTGCTTACCTCCAAACTGCCATATCTCGCGAACGGATTGACCAATCCGCAAAATTTCTGTTGCATCTGAAAGTAGAAACTCGCCCGATTACAACGGTATGCGTACTTTTCCCCTAGCCCGTTCTAGTTATTCGTTTCGAGCAACAGAACTGCGAAAATTTTGAGTTTTTCAAGCGTTGCTTACCTCCAAACTGCCATATCTCGCGAACGGATTGACCAATCCGCAAAATTTCTGTTGCATGTGAAAGTAGAAACTCGCCCGATTACAGCGGTGTGCGTACTTTTCCCCTAGGCCGTTCTAGTTATGCTTGTCGAGCATCAGAACTGCGAAAATTTTGAGTTTCTCGAGCGTTTCTTACCTCCAAACTGCCATATCTCGCGAACGGATTGACCAATCCGCAAAATTTCTGTTGCATCTGAAAGTAGAAACTCCCCCGACTACAACACTATGCGTACTTTTCCCCTAGGCCGTTCTAGTTATTCGTTTCGAGCATCAGAACTGCGAAAATTTTGAGTTTCTCAAGCGTTTCTTACTTCCAAACTGCCATATCTCGCGAACGGATTGATCAATCCGCAAAATTTCTGCTGCATCTGAAAGTAGAAACTCGCCCGATTACAACACTGTGCGTACTTTTCCCCTAGGCCGTTCTAGTTATTCGTTTCGAGCATCAGAACTGCGAAAATTTTTAGTTTCTCAAGCGTTTCTTACTTCCAAACTGCCATATCTCGCGAACGGTTTGACGAATCCGCAAAATTTCTGTTGCATCTGAAAGTAGAAACTCGCCCGATTACAACTGTATGCGTACTTTTCCCCTAGCCCGTTCTAGTTATTCGTTTCGAGCAACAGAACTGCGAAAATTTTGAGTTTCTCAAGCGTTGTTACGTCCAAACTGCCATATCTCGCGAACGGATTGACCAATCCGCAAAATTTCTGTTGCATCTGAAGGTAGAAACTCGCCCGATTACAACGGTATGCGTACTTTTCCCCTAGGCCGTTCTAGTTATTCGTTTCGAGCATCAGAACTGCGAAAATTTTGAGTTTCTCAAGCGTTTCTTACTTCCAAACTGCCATATCTCGCGAACGGATTGATCAATCCGCAAAATTTCTGTTGCATCTGAAAGTAGAAACTCGCCCGATTACAACACTGTGCGTACTTTTCCCCTAGGCCGTTCTAGTTATTCGTTTCGAGCATCAGAACTGCGAAAATTTTTAGTTTCTCAAGCGTTTCTTACTTCCAAACTGCCATATCTCGCGAACGGTTTGACGAATCCGCAAAATTTCTGTTGCATCTGAAAGTAGAAACTCGCCCGATTACAACTGTATGCGTACTTTTCCCCTAGCCCGTTCTAGTTATTCGTTTCGAGCAACAGAACTGCGAAAATTTTGAGTTTCTCAAGCGTTGTTACGTCCAAACTGCCATATCTCGCGAACGGATTGACCAATCCGCAAAATTTCTGTTGCATCTGAAGGTAGAAACTCGCCCGATTACAACGGTATGCGTACTTTTCCCCTAGGCCGTTCTAGTTATTCGTTTCGAGCATCAGAACTGCGAAAATTTTGAGTTTCTCAAGCGTTTCGTACCTCCAAACTGCCATATCTCGCGAACGGATTGACCAATCCGCAAAATTTCTGATGCATCTGAAAGTAGAAACTCGCCCGATTACAACGGTATGCGTACGTTTCCCCTAGCCCGTTCTAGTTATTCGTTTCGAGCAACAGAACTGCGAAAATTTTGAGTTTCTCGAGCGTTTCTTACCTCCAAACTGCCATATCTCGCGAACGGATTGACCAATCCGCAAAATTTCTGTTGCATCTGAAAGTAGAAACTCGCCCGATTACAACACTATGCGTTCTTTTCCCCTAGGCCGTTCTAGTTATTCGTTTCGAGCATCAGAACTGCGAAAATTTTGAGTTTCTCAAGCGTTTCTTACTTCCAAACTGCCATATCTCGCGAACGGATTGACCAATCCGCAACATTTCTGTGGCATCTGAAGGTAGAAACTCGCCCGATTACAACGGTATGCGTACTTTTCCCCTAGGCCGATCTAGTTATTCGTTTCGAGCATCACAACTGCGAAAATTTTGAGTTTCTCAAGCGTTTCTCACGTACAGACTGCCACATCTCGCGAACGGATTGTCCAATCCGCAAAATTTCTGATGCATCTGAAAGTAGAAACTCGCCCGATTAGAACTGTATGCGTACTTTTCCCCTAGCCCGTTCTAGTTATTCGTTTCGAGCAACAGAACTGCGAAAATTTTGAGTTTCTCAAGCGTTGCTTACCTCCAAACTGCCATATCTCGCGAACGGATTGACCAATCCGCAAAATTTCTGTTGCATCTGAAAGTAGAAACTCGCCCGATTACAACGGTGTGCGTACTTTTCCCCTAGGCCGTTCTTGTTATTCGTTTCGAGCATCAGAACCGCGAAAATTTTGAGTTTCTCAAGCGTTGCTTACCTCCAAACTGCCATATCTCGCGAACGGATTGACCAATCCGCAAAATTTCTGTTGCATCTGAAAGTAGAAACTCGCCCGATTACAACGGTATGCGTACTTTTCCCCTAGGCCGTTCTAGTTATGCTTGTCGAGCATCAGAACTGCGAAAATTTTGAGTTTCTCGAGCGTTTCTTACCTCCAAACTGCCATATCTCGCGAACGGATTGACCAATCCGCAAAATTTCTGTTGCATCTGAAGGTAGAAACTCGCCCGATGACAACGGTATGCGTACTTTTCCCCTAGGCCGTTCTAGTTATTCGATTCGAGCATCAGAACTGCGAAAATTTTGAGTTTCTCAAGCGTTTCTCACCTACAAACTGCCATATCTCGCGAACGGATTGACCAATCCGCAAAATTTCTGTTGCATCTGAAAGTAGAAACTTCCCCGATTACAACGGTGTGCGTACTTTTCCCCCAGGCCGTTCTAGTTATTCGTTTCGACAATCAGAACTGCGAGAATTTTGAGTTTCTCGAGCGTTTCTTACATCCAAACTGCCATATCTCGCGAACGGATTGACCAATCCGCAAAATTTCTGTTGCATCTGAAAGTAGAAACTCGCCCGATTACAACGGTATGCGTACTTTTCCCCTAGGCCGTTCTAGTTATTCGATTCGAGCATCAGAACTGCGAAAATTTTGAGTTTCTCAAGCGTTTCTCACCTACAAACTGCCATATCTCGCGAACGGATTGACCAATCCGCAAAATTTCTGTTGCATCTGAAAGTAGAAACTTCCCCGATTACAACGGTGTGCGTACTTTTCCCCTAGGCCGTTCTAGTTATTCGTTTCGACAATCAGAACTGCGAGAATTTTGAGTTTCTCGAGCGTTTCTTACATCCAAACTGCCATATCTCGCGAACGGATTGACCAATCCGCAAAATTTCTGTTGCATCTGATAGTAGAAATTCGCCCGATTACAACTGTATGCGTACTTTTCCCCTAGCCCGTTCTAGTTACTCGTTTCGAGCAACAGAACTGCGAAAATTTTGAGTTTCTCAAGCGTTGCTTACCTCCAAACTGCCATATCTCGCGAACGGATTGACGAATCCGCAAAATTTCTGTTGCATCTGAAAGTAGAAACTCGCCCGATTACAACGGTGTGCGTACTTTTCCCCTAGGCCGTTCTAGTTATGCTTGTCGAGCATCAGAACTGCAAAAATTTTGAGTTTCTCAAGCGTTTCTTACTTCCAAACTGCCATATCTCGCGAACGGATTGACCAATCCGCAAAATTTCTGTTGCATCTGAAGGTAGAGACTCGCCCGATTACAACGGTGTGCGTACTTTTCCCCTAGGCCGTTCTTGTTATTCGTTTCGAGCATCAGAACCGCGAAAATTTTGAGTTTCTCAAGCGTTTCTTACCTCCAAACTGCCATATCTCGCGAACAGATTGACCAAACCGCAAAATTTCTGTTGCATCTGAAAGTAGAAACTCGCCCGATTACAACGGTGTGGGTACTTTTCCCCTAGGCCGTTCTTGTTATTCGTTTCGAGCATCAGAACCGCGAAAATTTTGAGTTTCTCAAGCGTTTCTTACCTCCAAACTGCCACATCTCGCGAACGGATTGACCAATCCGCAAAATTTCTGTTGCATCTGAAAGTATAATCTCGCCCGATTACAACGGTATGCGTACTTTTCCCCTAGGCCGTTCTTGTTATTCGTTTCGAGCATCAGAACCGCGAAAATTTTGAGTTTCTCAAGCGTTTCTTACCTCCAAACTGCCATATCTCGCGAACGGATTGACCAATCCGCAAAATTTCTGTTGCATCTGAAAGTAGAAACTCGCCCGATTACAACGGTATGCGTACTTTTCCCCTAGGCCGTTCTAGTTATTCGTTTCGAGCATCAGAACTGTGAAAATTTTGAGTTTCTCAAGCGTTTCTTACCTCCAAACTGCCATATCTCGCGAACGGATTGACCAATCCGCAAAATTTCTGTTGCATCTGAAAGTAGAAATTCGCCCGATTACATCTGTATGCGTACTTTTCCCCTAGCCCGTTCTAGTTATTCGTTTCGAGCAACAGAACTGCGAAAATTTTGAGTTTCTCAAGCGTTGCTTACCTCCAAACTGCCATATCTCGCGAACGGATTGACCAATCCGCAAAATTTCGTTTGCATCTGAAAGTAGAAACTCGCCCGATTACAACACTATGCGTACTTTTCCCCTAGGCCGTTCTAGTTATGCTTGTCGAGCATCAGAACTGCGAAAATTTTGAGTTTCTCAAGCGTTTCTTACCTCCAAACTGCCATATCTCGCGAACAGATTGACCAATCCGCAAAATTTCTGTTGCAAATGAAAGTAGAAACTCGCCCGATTACAACGGTGTGGGTACTTTTCCCCTAGGCCGTTCTTGTTATTCGTTTCGAGCATCAGAACCGCGAAAATTTGAGTTTCTCAAGCGTTTCTTACCTCCAAACTGCCACATCTCGCGAACGGATTGACCAATCCGCAAAATTTCTGTTGCATCTGAAAGTATAAACTCGCCCGATTACAACGGTATGCGTACTTTTCTCCTAGGCCGTTCTAGTTATTCGTTTCGAGCATCAGAACTGCGAAAATTTTGAGTTTCTCAAGCGTTTCTTACCTCCAAACTGCCATATCTCGCGAACGGATTGACCAATCCGCAAAATTTCTATTGCATCTGAAAGTAGAAACTCGCCCAATTACAACGGTATGCGTACTTTTCCCCTAGGCCGCCCTAGTTATTCGTTTCGAGCATCAGAACTGCAAAAATTTTGAGTTTCTCAAGCGTTTCTTACTTCCAAACTGCCATATCTCGCGAACGGATTGACCAATCCGCAAAATTTCTGTTGCATCTGAAAGTAGACACTCGCCCGATTACAACGGTATGCGTACTTTTCCCCTAGGCCGTTCTAGTTATTCGTTTCGAGCATCAGAACTGCGAAAATTTTGAGTTTCTCAAGCGTTTCTCACCTACAAACTGCCACATCTCGCGAACAGATTGACCAATCCGCAAAATTTCTGTTGCATCTGAAAGTAGAAACTCGCCCGATTACAACGGTGTGGGTACTTTTCCCCTAGGCCGTTCTTGTTATTCGTTTCGAGCATCAGAACCGCGAAAATTTTGAGATTCTCAAGCGTTTCTTACCTCCAAACTGCCACATCTCGCGAACGGATTGACCAATCCGCAAAATTTCTGTTGCATCTGAAAGTATAAACTCGCCCGATTACAACGGTATGCGTACTTTTCCCCTAGGCCGTTCTAGTTATTCGTTTCGAGCATCAGAACTGTGAAAATTTTGTTTCTCAAGCGTTTCTTACCTCCAAACTGCCATATCTCGCGAACGGATTGACCAATCCGCAAAATTTCTGTTGCATCTGAAAGTAGAAACTCGCCCGATTACAACGGTGTGCGTACTTTTCCCCTAGGCCGTTCTAGTTATTCGTTTCGAGCATCAGAACTGCGAAAATTTTGAGTTTCTCGAGCGTTTCTTACATCCAAACTGCCATATCTCGCGAACGGATTGACCAATCCGCAAAATTTCTGTTGCATCTGAAAGTAGAAATTCGCCCGATTACAACTGTATGCGTACTTTTCCCCTATCCCGTTCTAGTTATTCGTTTCGAGCAACAGAACTGCGAAAATTTTGAGTTTCTCAAGCGTTGCTTACCTCCAAACTGCCATATCTCGCGAACGGATTGACCAATCCGCAAAATTTCTGTTGCATCTGAAAGTAGAAACTCGCCCGATTACAACGGTGTGCGTACTTTTCCCCTAGGCCGTTCTAGTTATGCTTGTCGAGCATCAGAACTTGGAAAATTTTGAGTTTCTCAAGCGTTTCTTACCTCCAAACTGCCATATCTCGCGAACGGATTGACCAATCCGCAAAATTTCTGTTGCATCTGAAAGTAGAAACTCGCCCGATTGCAACGGTATGCGTACTTTTCCCCTAGGCCGTTCTAGTTATTTGTTTCGAGCATCAGAACTGCGAAAATTTTGAGTTTCTCAAGCGAGTCTTACTTCCAAACTGCCATATCTCGCGAACGGATTGACCAATCCGCAAAATTTCTGTTGCATCTGAAAGTAGAAACTCGCCCGATTACAACGGTATGCGTACTTTTCCCCTAGCCCGTTCTAGTTATTCGTTTCGAGCAACAGAACTGCGAAAATTTTGAGTTTTTCAAGCGTTGCTTACCTCCAAACTGCCATATCTCGCGAACGGATTGACCAATCCGCAAAATTTCTGTTGCATCTGAAAGTAGAAACTCGCCCGATTACAACGGTATGCGTACTTTTCCCCTAGCCCGTTCTAGTTATTCGTTTCGAGCAACAGAACTGCGAAAATTTTGAGTTTTTCAAGCGTTGCTTACCTCCAAACTGCCATATCTCGCGAACGGATTGACCAATCCGCAAAATTTCTGTTGCATGTGAAAGTAGAAACTCGCCCGATTACAGCGGTGTGCGTACTTTTCCCCTAGGCCGTTCTAGTTATGCTTGTCGAGCATCAGAACTGCGAAAATTTTGAGTTTCTCGAGCGTTTCTTACCTCCAAACTGCCATATCTCGCGAACGGATTGACCAATCCGCAAAATTTCTGTTGCATCTGAAAGTAGAAACTCCCCCGACTACAACACTGTGCGTACTTTTCCCCTAGGCCGTTCTAGTTATTCGTTTCGAGCATCAGAACTGCGAAAATTTTGAGTTTCTCAAGCGTTTCTTACTTCCAAACTGCCATATCTCGCGAACGGATTGATCAATCCGCAAAATTTCTGTTGCATCTGAAAGTAGAAACTCGCCCGATTACAACACTGTGCGTACTTTTCCCCTAGGCCGTTCTAGTTATTCGTTTCGAGCATCAGAACTGCGAAAATTTTGAGTTTCTCAAGCGTTTCTTACCTCCAAACTGCCATAACTCGCGAACGGATTGACCAATCCGCAAAATTTCTGTTGCATCTGAAAGTAGAAACTCGCCCGATTACAACGGTATGCGTACTTTTCCCCTAGCCCGTTCTAGTTATTCGTTTCGGGCAACAGAACTGCGAAAATTTTGAGTTTTTCAAGCGTTGCTTACCTCCAAACTGCCATATCTCGCGAACGGATTGACCAATCCGCAAAATTTCTGTTGCATCTGAAAGTAGAAACTCGCCCGATTACAACTGTATGCGTACTTTTCCCCTAGCCCGTTCTAGTTATTCGTTTCGAGCAACAGAACTGCGAAAATTTTGAGTTTCTCAAGCGTTGCTTACCTCCAAACTGCCATATCTCGCGAACGGATTGACAAATCCGCAAAATTTCTGTTGCATCTGAAAGTAGAAACACGCCCGATTACAACGGTGTGCGTACTTTTCCCCTAGGCCGTGCTAGTTATGCTTGTCGAGCATCAGAACTGCGAAAATTTTGAGTTTCTCAAGCGTTGCTTACCTCCAAACTGCCATATCTCGCGAACAGATTGACCAATCCGCAAAATTTCTATTGCATCTGAAAGTAGAAACTCGCCCGATTACAACGGTATGCGTACTTTTCCCCTAGGCCGACCTAGTTATTCGTTTCGAGCAACAGTTCTGCGAAAATTTTGAGTTTTTCAAGCGTTGCTTACCTCCAAACTGCCATATCTCGCGAACGGATTGACCAATCCGCAAAATTTCTGTTGCATATGAAAGTAGAAACTCGCCCGATTACAGCGGTGTGCGTACTTTTCCCCTAGGCCATTCTAGTTATGCTTGTCGTGCATCAGAACTGCGAAAATTTTGAGTTTCTCGAGCGTTTCTTACCTCCAAACTGCCATATCTCGCGAACGGATTGACCAATCCGCAAAATTTCTGTTGCATCTGAAAGTAGAAACTCGCCCGATTACAACTGTATGCGTACTTTTCCCCTAGCCCGTTCTAGTTATTCGTTTCGAGCAACAGAACTGCGAAAATTTTGAGTTTCTCAAGCGTTGCTTACCTCCAAACTGCCATATCTCGCGAACGGATTGACAAATCCGCAAAATTTCTGTTGCATCTGAAAGTAGAAACACGCCCGATTACAACGGTGTGCGTACTTTTCCCCTAGGCCGTTCTAGTTATGCTTGTCGAGCATCAGAACTGCGAAAATTTTGAGTTTCTCAAGCGTTGCTTACCTCCAAACTGCCATATCTCGCGAACAGATTGACCAATCCGCAAAATTTCTATTGCATCTGAAAGTAGAAACTCGCCCGATTACAACGGTATGCGTACTTTTCCCCTAGGCCGACCTAGTTATTCGTTTCGAGCAACAGTTCTGCGAAAATTTTGAGTTTTTCAAGCGTTGCTTACCTCCAAACTGCCATATCTCGCGAACGGATTGACCAATCCGCAAAATTTCTGTTGCATATGAAAGTAGAAACTCGCCCGATTACAGCGGTGTGCGTACTTTTCCCCTAGGCCATTCTAGTTATGCTTGTCGAGCATCAGAACTGCGAAAATTTTGAGTTTCTCGAGCGTTTCTTACCTCCAAACTGCCATATCTCGCGAACGGATTGACCAATCCGCAAAATTTCTGTTGCATCTGAAAGTAGAAACTCCCCCGACTACAACACTATGCGTACTTTTCCCGTAGGCCGTTCTAGTTATGCGTTTCGAGCATCAGAACTGCGAAAATTTTGAGTTTCTCAAGCGTTTCTTACTTCCAAACTGCCATATCTCGCGAACGGATTGATCAATCCGCAAAATTTCTGTTGCATCTGAAAGTAGAAACTCGCCCGATTACAACACTGTGCGTACTTTTCCCCTAGGCCGTTCTAGTTATTCGTTTCGAGCATCAGAACTGCGAAAATTTTGAGTTTCTCAAGCGCTTCTTACCTCCAAACTGCCATAACTCGCGAACGGATTGACCAATCCGCAAAATTTCTGTTGCATCTGAAAGTAGAAACTCGCCCGATTACAACGGTATGCGTACTCTTCCCCTAGGCCGTTCTAGTTATTCGTTTCGAGCATCAGAACTGCGAAAATTTTGAGTTTCTCAAGCGAGTCTTACATCCAAACTGCCATATCTCGCGAACGGATTGACCAATCCGCAAAATTTCTGTTGCATCTGAAAGTAGAGACTCGCCCGATTACAACGGTATGCGTACTTTTCCCCTAGCCCGTTCTAGTTATTCGTTTCGAGCAACAGAACTGCGAAAATTTTGAGTTTTTCAAGCGTTGCTTACATCCAAACTGCCATATCTCGCGAACGGATTGACCAATCCGCAAAATTTCTGTTGCATCTGAAAGTAGAAACTCGCCCGATTACAACGGTATGCGTACTTTTCCCCTAGGCCGTTCTAGTTACTCGTTTCGAGCATCAGAACTGTGAAAATTTTGAGTTTCTCAAGCGTTTCTTACCTCCAAACTGCCATATCTCGCGAACGGATTGACCAATCCGCAAAATTTCTGTTGCATCTGAAAGTAGAAAGTCGCCCGATTAAAACGGTGTGCGTACTTTTCCCCTAGGCCGTTCTAGTTATTCGTTTCGAGCATCAGATCTGCGAAAATTTTGAGTTTCTCGAGCGTTTCTTACATCCAAACTGCCATATCTCGCGAACGGATTGACCAATCCGCAAAATTTCTGTTGCATCTGAAAGTAGAATTTCGCCCGATTACAACTGTATGCGTACTTTTCCCCTAGCCCGTTCTAGTTATTCGTTTCGAGCAACAGAACTGCGAAAATTTTGAGTTTCTCAAGCGTTGCTTACCTCCAAACTGCCATATCTCGCGAACGGATTGACCAATCCGCAAAATTTCTGTTGCATCTGAAAGTAGAAACTCGCCCGATTACAACGGTGTGCGTACTTTTCCCCTAGGCCGTTCTAGTTATGCTTGTCGAGCATCAGAACTGCGAAAATTTTGAGTTTCTCAAGCGTTTCTTACCTCCAAACTGCCATATCTCGCGAACGGATTGACCAATCCGCAAAATTTCTGTTGCATCTGAAGGTAGAAACTCGCCCGATTACAACACTATGCGTACTTTTCCCCTAGGCCGTTCTAGTTATTCGTTTCGAGTATCAGAACTGCGAAAATTTTGAGTTTCTCAAGCGTTTCTTACATCCAAACTGCCATATCTCGCGAACGGATTGACCAATCCGCAAAATTTCTGTTGCATCTGAAAGTAGAAACTCGCCCGATTGCAACGGTATGCGTACTTTTCCCGTAGGCCGTTCTAGTTATTCGTTTCGAGCATCAGAACTGTGAAAATTTTGAGTTTCTCAAGCGTTTCTTACCTCCAAACTGCCATATCTCGCGAACGGATTGACCAATCCGCAAAATTTCTGTTGCATCTGAAAGTAGAAAGTCGCCCGATTACAACGGTGTGCGTACTTTTCCCCTAGGCCGTTCTAGTTATTCGTTTCGAGCATCAGAACTGCGAAAATTTTGAGTTTCTCGAGCGTTTCTTACATCCAAACTGCCATATCTCGCGAACGGATTGACCAATCCGCAAAATTTCTGTTGCATCTGAAAGTAGAAATTCGCCCGATTACAACTGTATGCGTACTTTTCCCCTAGCCCGTTCTAGTTATTCGTTTCGAGCAACAGAACTGCGAAAATTTTGAGTTTCTCAAGCGTTGCTTACCTCCAAACTGCCATATCTCGCGAACGGATTGACCAATCCGCAAAATTTCTGTTGCATCTGAAAGTAGAAACTCGCCCGAATACAACGGTGTGCGTACTTTTCCCCTAGGCCGTTCTAGTTATGCTTGTCGAGCATCAGAACTGCGAAAATTTTGAGTTTCTCAAGCGTTTCTTACCTCCAAACTGCCATATCTCGCGAACGGATTGACCAATCCGCAAAATTTCTGTTGCATCTGAAAGTAGAAACTCGCCCGATTGAAACGGTATGCGTACTTTTCCCCTAGGCCGTTCTAGTTATTCGTTTCGAGCAACAGAACTGCGAAAATTTTGAGTTTTTCAAGCGTTGCTTACCTCCAAACTGCCATATCTCGCGAACGGATTGACCAATCCGCAAAATTTCTGTTGCATCTGAAAGTAGAAACTCGCCCGATTACAACGGTATGCGTACTTTTCCCCTAGGCCGTTCTAGTTATTCGTTTCGAGCATCAGAACTGTGAAAATTTTGAGTTTCTCAAGCGTTTCTTACCTCCAAACTGCCATATCTCGCGAACGGATTGACCAATCCGCAAAATTTCTGTTGCATCTGAAAGTAGAAAGTCGCCCGATTACAACGGTGTGCGTACTTTTCCCCTAGGCCGTTCTAGTTATTCGTTTCGAGCATCAGATCTGCGAAAATTTTGAGTTTCTCGAGCGTTTCTTACATCCAAACTGCCATATCTCGCGAACGGATTGACCAATCCGCAAAATTTCTGTTGCATCTGAAAGTAGAAACTCGCCCGATTACAACGGTGTGCGTACTTTTCCCCTAGGCCGTTCTAGTTATGCTTGTCGAGCATCAGAACTGCGAAAATTTTGAGTTTCTCAAGCGTTGCTTACCTCCAAACTGCCATATCTCGCGAACGGATTGACCAATCCGCAAAATTTCTGTTGCATCTGAAGGTAGAAACTCGCCCGATTACAACGGAATGCGTACTTTTCCCCTAGGCCGTTCTAGTTATTCGTTTCGAGCATCAGAACAGCGAAAATTTTGAGTTTCTCAATCGTTTCTCACCTACAAACTGCCACATCTCGCGAACGGATTGTCCAATCCGCAAAATTTCTGATGCATCTGAAAGTAGAAACTCGCCCGATTACAACTGTATGCGTTCTTTTCCCCTAGGCCGTTCTAGTTATTCGTTTCGAGCATCAGAACTGCCAAAATTTTGAGTTTCTCAAGCGTTTCTCACGTACAAACTGCCACATCTCGCGAACGGATTGTCCAATCCGCAAAATTTCTGATGCATCTGAAAGTAGAAACTCGCCCGATTACAACTGTATGCGTACTTTTCCCCTAGCCCGTTCTAGTTATTCGTTTCGAGCAACAGAACTGCGAAAATTTTGAGTTTCTCAAGCGTTGCTTACCTCCAAACTGCCATATCTCGCGAACGGATTGACCAATCCGCAAAATTTCTGTTGCATCTGAAGGTAGAAACTCGGCCGATTACAACGGTATGCGTACTTTTCCCCTAGGCCGTTCTAGTTATTCGTTTCGAGCATCAGAACTGCGAAAATTTTGAGTTTCTCGAGCGTTCCTTACATCCAAACTGCCATATCTCGCGAACGGATTGACCAATCCGCAAAATTTCTGTTGCATCTGAAAGTAGAAATTCGCCCGATTACAACTGTATGCGTACTTTTCCCCTAGCCCGTTCTAGTTATTCGTTTCGAGCAACAGAACTGCGAAAATTTTGAGTTTCTCAAGCGTTGCTTACCTCCAAACTGCCATATCTCGCGAACGGATTGACCAATCCGCAAAATTTCTGTTGCATCTGAAAGTAGAAACTCGCCCGATTACAACGGTGTGCGTACTTTTCCCCTAGGCCGTTCTAGTTATGCTTGTCGAGCATCAGAACTGCGAAAATTTTGAGTTTCTCAAGCGTTTCTTACCTCCAAACTGCCATATCTCGCGAACGGATTGACCAATCCGCAAAATTTCTGTTGCATCTGAAGGTAGAAACTCGCCCGATTACAACACTATGCGTACTTTTCCCCTAGGCCGTTCTAGTTATTCGTTTCGAGTATCAGAACTGCGAAAATTTTGAGTTTCTCAAGCGTTTCTTACATCCAAACTGCCATATCTCGCGAACGGATTGACCAATCCGCAAAATTTCTGTTGCATCTGAAAGTAGAAACTCGCCCGATTACAACGGTGTGCGTACTTTTCCCCTAGGCCGTTCTAGTTATGCTTGTCGAGCATCAGAACTGCGAAAATTTTGAGTTTCTCAAGCGTTTCTTACCTCCAAACTGCCATATCTCGCGAACGGATTGACCAATCCGCAAAATTTCTGTTGCATCTGAAAGTAGAAACTCGCCCGATTGAAACGGTATGGGTACTTTTCCCCTAGGCCGTTCTAGTTATTCGTTTCGAGCATCAGAACTGTGAAAATTTTGAGTTTCTCAAGCGTTTCTTACCTCCAAACTGCCATATCTCGCGAACGGATTGACCAATCCGCAAAATTTCTGTTGCATCTGAAAGTAGAAAGTCGCCCGATTACAACGGTGTGCGTACTTTTCCCCTAGGCCGTTCTAGTTATTCGTTTCGAGCATCAGATCTGCGAAAATTTTGAGTTTCTCGAGCGTTTCTTACATCCAAACTGCCATATCTCGCGAACGGATTGACCAATCCGCAAAATTTCTGTTGCATCTGAAAGTAGAAACTCGCCCGATTACAACGGTGTGCGTACTTTTCCCCTAGGCCGTTCTAGTTATGCTTGTCGAGCATCAGAACTGCGAAAATTTTGAGTTTCTCAAGCGTTGCTTACCTCCAAACTGCCATATCTCGCGAACGGATTGACCAATCCGCAAAATTTCTGTTGCATCTGAAGGTAGAAACTCGCCCGATTACAACGGAATGCGTACTTTTCCCCTAGGCCGTTCTAGTTATTCGTTTCGAGCATCAGAACAGCGAAAATTTTGAGTTTCTCAATCGTTTCTCACCTACAAACTGCCACATCTCGCGAACGGATTGTCCAATCCGCAAAATTTCTGATGCATCTGAAAGTAGAAACTCGCCCGATTACAACTGTATGCGTTCTTTTCCCCTAGGCCGTTCTAGTTATTCGTTTCGAGCATCAGAACTGCCAAAATTTTGAGTTTCTCAAGCGTTTCTCACGTACAAACTGCCACATCTCGCGAACGGATTGTCCAATCCGCAAAATTTCTGATGCATCTGAAAGTAGAAACTCGCCCGATTACAACTGTATGCGTACTTTTCCCCTAGCCCGTTCTAGTTATTCGTTTCGAGCAACAGAACTGCGAAAATTTTGAGTTTCTCAAGCGTTGCTTACCTCCAAACTGCCATATCTCGCGAACGGATTGACCAATCCGCAAAATTTCTGTTGCATCTGAAGGTAGAAACTCGGCCGATTACAACGGTATGCGTACTTTTCCCCTAGGCCGTTCTAGTTATTCGTTTCGAGCATCAGAACTGCGAAAATTTTGAGTTTCTCGAGCGTTCCTTACATCCAAACTGCCATATCTCGCGAACGGATTGACCAATCCGCAAAATTTCTGTTGCATCTGAAAGTAGAAATTCGCCCGATTACAACTGTATGCGTACTTTTCCCCTAGCCCGTTCTAGTTATTCGTTTCGAGCAACAGAACTGCGAAAATTTTGAGTTTCTCAAGCGTTGCTTACCTCCAAACTGCCATATCTCGCGAACGGATTGACCAATCCGCAAAATTTCTGTTGCATCTGAAAGTAGAAACTCGCCCGAATACAACGGTGTGCGTACTTTTCCCCTAGGCCGTTCTAGTTATTCGTTTCGAGCAACAGAACTGCGAAAATTTTGAGTTTTTCAAGCGTTGCTTACCTCCAAACTGCCATATCTCGCGAACGGATTGACCAATCCGCAAAATTTCTGTTGCATCTGAAAGTAGAAACTCGCCCGATTACAACGGTATGCGTACTTTTCCCCTAGGCCGTTCTAGTTATTCGTTTCGAGCATCAGAACTGTGAAAATTTTGAGTTTCTCAAGCGTTTCTTACCTCCAAACTGCCATATCTCGCGAACGGATTGACCAATCCGCAAAATTTCTGTTGCATCTGAAAGTAGAAAGTCGCCCGATTACAACGGTGTGCGTACTTTTCCCCTAGGCCGTTCTAGTTATGCTTGTCGAGCATCAGAACTGCGAAAATTTTGAGTTTCTCAAGCGTTGCTTACCTCCAAACTGCCATATCTCGCGAACGGATTGACCAATCCGCAAAATTTCTGTTGCATCTGAAGGTAGAAACTCGCCCGATTACAACGGAATGCGTACTTTTCCCCTAGGCCGTTCTAGTTATTCGTTTCGAGCATCAGAACAGCGAAAATTTTGAGTTTCTCAATCGTTTCTCACCTACAAACTGCCACATCTCGCGAACGGATTGTCCAATCCGCAAAATTTCTGATGCATCTGAAAGTAGAAACTCGCCCGATTACAACTGTATGCGTTCTTTTCCCCTAGGCCGTTCTAGTTATTCGTTTCGAGCATCAGAACTGCCAAAATTTTGAGTTTCTCAAGCGTTTCTCACGTACAAACTGCCACATCTCGCGAACGGATTGTCCAATCCGCAAAATTTCTGATGCATCTGAAAGTAGAAACTCGCCCGATTACAACTGTATGCGTACTTTTCCCCTAGCCCGTTCTAGTTATTCGTTTCGAGCAACAGAACTGCGAAAATTTTGAGTTTCTCAAGCGTTGCTTACCTCCAAACTGCCATATCTCGCGAACGGATTGACCAATCCGCAAAATTTCTGTTGCATCTGAAGGTAGAAACTCGGCCGATTACAACGGTATGCGTACTTTTCCCCTAGGCCGTTCTAGTTATTCGTTTCGAGCATCAGAACTGCGAAAATTTTGAGTTTCTCGAGCGTTCCTTACATCCAAACTGCCATATCTCGCGAACGGATTGACCAATCCGCAAAATTTCTGTTGCATCTGAAAGTAGAAATTCGCCCGATTACAACTGTATGCGTACTTTTCCCCTAGCCCGTTCTAGTTATTCGTTTCGAGCAACAGAACTGCGAAAATTTTGAGTTTCTCAAGCGTTGCTTACCTCCAACCTGCCATATCTCGCGAACGGATTGACCAATCCGCAAAATTTCTGTTGCATCTGAAGGTAGAAACTCGGCCGATTACAACGGTATGCGTACTTTTCCCCTAGGCCGTTCTAGTTATTCGTTTCGAGCATCAGAACTGCGAAAATTTTGAGTTTCTCGAGCGTTCCTTACATCCAAACTGCCATATCTCGCGAACGGATTGACCAATCCGCAAAATTTCTGTTGCATCTGAAGGTAGAAACTCGCCCGATTACAACGGTATGCGTACTTTTCCCCTAGCCCGTTCTAGTTATTCGTTTCGAGCAACAGAACTGCGAAAATTGTGAGTTTTTCAAGCGTTGCTTACCTCCAAACTGCCATATCTCGCGAACGGATTGACCAATCCGCAAAATTTCTGTTGCATCTGAAAGTAGAAATTCGCCCGATTACAACGGTATGCGTACTTTTCCCCTAGGCCGTTCTAGTCATTCGTTTCGAGCATCAGAACTGTGAAAATTTTGAGTTTCTCAAGCGTTTCTTACCTCCAAACTGCCATATCTTGCGAACGGATTGACCAATCCGCAAAATTTCTGTTGCATCTGAAAGTAGAAATTCGCCCGATTACAACTGTATGCGTACTTTTCCCCTAGCCCGTTCTAGTTATTCGTTTCGAGCAACAGAACTGCGAAAATTTTGAGTTTCTCAAGCGTTGCTTACCTCCAAACTGCCATATCTCGCGAACGGATTGACCAATCCGCAAAATTTCTGTTGCATCTGAAAGTAGAAACTCGCCCGATTACAACGGTGTGCGTACTTTTCCCCTAGGCCGTTCTAGTTATGCTTGTCGAGCATCAGAACTGCGAAAATTTTGAGTTTCTCAAGCGTTTCTTACCTCCAAACTGCCATATCTCGCGAACGGATTGACCAATCCGCAAAATTTCTGTTGCATCTGAAGGTAGAAACTCGCCCGATTACAACGGTATGCGTACTTTTCCCCTAGCCCGTTCTAGTTATTCGTTTCGAGCAACAGAACTGCGAAAATTGTGAGTTTTTCAAGCGTTGCTTACCTCCAAACTGCCATATCTCGCGAACGGATTGACCAATCCGCAAAATTTCTGTTGCATCTGAAAGTAGAAATTCGCCCGATTACAACGGTATGCGTACTTTTCCCCTAGGCCGTTCTAGTCATTCGTTTCGAGCATCAGAACTGTGAAAATTTTGAGTTTCTCAAGCGTTTCTTACCTCCAAACTGCCATATCTTGCGAACGGATTGACCAATCCGCAAAATTTCTGTTGCATCTGAAAGTAGAAATTCGCCCGATTACAACTGTATGCGTACTTTTCCCCTAGCCCGTTCTAGTTATTCGTTTCGAGCAACAGAACTGCGAAAATTTTGAGTTTCTCAAGCGTTGCTTACCTCCAAACTGCCATATCTCGCGAACGGATTGACCAATCCGCAAAATTTCTGTTGCATCTGAAAGTAGAAACTCGCCCGATTACAACGGTATGCGTACTTTTCCCCTAGGCCGTTCTAGTTATTCGTTTCGAGCAACAGAACTGCGAAAATTTTGAGTTTTTCAAGCGTTGCTTACCTCCAAACTGCCATATCTCGCGAACGGATTGACCAATCCGCAAAATTTCTGTTGCATCTGAAAGTAGAAACTCGCCCGATTACAACGGTATGCGTACTTTTCCCCTAGGCCGTTCTAGTTATTCGTTTCGAGCATCAGAACTGTGAAAATTTTGAGTTTCTCAAGCGTTTCTTACCTCCAAACTGCCATATCTCGCGAACGGATTGACCAATCCGCAAAATTTCTGTTGCATCTGAAAGTAGAAAGTCGCCCGATTACAACGGTGTGCGTACTTTTCCCCTAGGCCGTTCTAGTTATTCGTTTCGAGCATCAGATCTGCGAAAATTTTGAGTTTCTCGAGCGTTTCTTACATCCAAACTGCCATATCTCGCGAACGGATTGACCAATCCGCAAAATTTCTGTTGCATCTGAAAGTAGAAACTCGCCCGATTACAACGGTGTGCGTACTTTTCCCCTAGGCCGTTCTAGTTATGCTTGTCGAGCATCAGAACTGCGAAAATTTTGAGTTTCTCAAGCGTTGCTTACCTCCAAACTGCCATATCTCGCGAACGGATTGACCAATCCGCAAAATTTCTGTTGCATCTGAAGGTAGAAACTCGCCCGATTACAACGGAATGCGTACTTTTCCCCTAGGCCGTTCTAGTTATTCGTTTCGAGCATCAGAACAGCGAAAATTTTGAGTTTCTCAATCGTTTCTCACCTACAAACTGCCACATCTCGCGAACGGATTGTCCAATCCGCAAAATTTCTGATGCATCTGAAAGTAGAAACTCGCCCGATTACAACTGTATGCGTTCTTTTCCCCTAGGCCGTTCTAGTTATTCGTTTCGAGCATCAGAACTGCCAAAATTTTGAGTTTCTCAAGCGTTTCTCACGTACAAACTGCCACATCTCGCGAACAGATTGTCCAATCCGCAAAATTTCTGATGCATCTGAAAGTAGAAACTCGCCCGATTACAACTGTATGCGTACTTTTCCCCTAGCCCGTTCTAGTTATTCGTTTCGAGCAACAGAACTGCGAAAATTTTGAGTTTCTCAAGCGTTGCTTACCTCCAAACTGCCATATCTCGCGAACGGATTGACCAATCCGCAAAATTTCTGTTGCATCTGAAGGTAGAAACTCGGCCGATTACAACGGTATGCGTACTTTTCCCCTAGGCCGTTCTAGTTATTCGTTTCGAGCATCAGAACTGCGAAAATTTTGAGTTTCTCGAGCGTTCCTTACATCCAAACTGCCATATCTCGCGAACGGATTGACCAATCCGCAAAATTTCTGTTGCATCTGAAAGTAGAAATTCGCCCGATTACAACTGTATGCGTACTTTTCCCCTAGCCCGTTCTAGTTATTCGTTTCGAGCAACAGAACTGCGAAAATTTTGAGTTTCTCAAGCGTTGCTTACCTCCAAACTGCCATATCTCGCGAACGGATTGACCAATCCGCAAAATTTCTGTTGCATCTGAAAGTAGAAACTCGCCCGATTACAACGGTGTGCGTACTTTTCCCCTAGGCCGTTCTAGTTATGCTTGTCGAGCATCAGAACTGCGAAAATTTTGAGTTTCTCAAGCGTTTCTTACCTCCAAACTGCCATATCTCGCGAACGGATTGACCAATCCGCAAAATTTCTGTTGCATCTGAAGGTAGAAACTCGCCCGATTACAACACTATGCGTACTTTTCCCCTAGGCCGTTCTAGTTATTCGTTTCGAGTATCAGAACTGCGAAAATTTTGAGTTTCTCAAGCGTTTCTTACATCCAAACTGCCATATCTCGCGAACGGATTGACCAATCCGCAAAATTTCTGTTGCATCTGAAAGTAGAAACTCGCCCGATTGCAACGGTATGCGTACTTTTCCCGTAGGCCGTTCTAGTTATTCGTTTCGAGCATCAGACCTGCGAAAATTTTGAGTTTCTCAAGCGAGTCTTACTTCCAAACTGCCATATCTCGCGAACGGATTGACCAATCCGCAAAATTTCTGTTGCATCTGAAAGTAGAAACTCGCCCGAATACAACGGTGTGCGTACTTTTCCCCTAGGCCGTTCTAGTTATGCTTGTCGAGCATCAGAACTGCGAAAATTTTGAGTTTCTCAAGCGTTTCTTACCTCCAAACTGCCATATCTCGCGAACGGATTGACCAATCCGCAAAATTTCTGTTGCATCTGAAAGTAGAAACTCGCCCGATTGAAACGGTATGCGTACTTTTCCCCTAGGCCGTTCTAGTTATTCGTTTCGAGCAACAGAACTGCGAAAATTTTGAGTTTTTCAAGCGTTGCTTACCTCCAAACTGCCATATCTCGCGAACGGATTGACCAATCCGCAAAATTTCTGTTGCATCTGAAAGTAGAAACTCGCCCGATTACAACGGTATGCGTACTTTTCCCCTAGGCCGTTCTAGTTATTCGTTTCGAGCATCAGAACTGTGAAAATTTTGAGTTTCTCAAGCGTTTCTTACCTCCAAACTGCCATATCTCGCGAACGGATTGACCAATCCGCAAAATTTCTGTTGCATCTGAAAGTAGAAAGTCGCCCGATTACAACGGTGTGCGTACTTTTCCCCTAGGCCGTTCTAGTTATTCGTTTCGAGCATCAGATCTGCGAAAATTTTGAGTTTCTCGAGCGTTTCTTACATCCAAACTGCCATATCTCGCGAACGGATTGACCAATCCGCAAAATTTCTGTTGCATCTGAAAGTAGAAACTCGCCCGATTACAACGGTGTGCGTACTTTTCCCCTAGGCCGTTCTAGTTATGCTTGTCGAGCATCAGAACTGCGAAAATTTTGAGTTTCTCAAGCGTTGCTTACCTCCAAACTGCCATATCTCGCGAACGGATTGACCAATCCGCAAAATTTCTGTTGCATCTGAAGGTAGAAACTCGCCCGATTACAACGGAATGCGTACTTTTCCCCTAGGCCGTTCTAGTTATTCGTTTCGAGCATCAGAACAGCGAAAATTTTGAGTTTCTCAATCGTTTCTCACCTACAAACTGCCACATCTCGCGAACGGATTGTCCAATCCGCAAAATTTCTGATGCATCTGAAAGTAGAAACTCGCCCGATTACAACTGTATGCGTTCTTTTCCCCTAGGCCGTTCTAGTTATTCGTTTCGAGCATCAGAACTGCCAAAATTTTGAGTTTCTCAAGCGTTTCTCACGTACAAACTGCCACATCTCGCGAACGGATTGTCCAATCCGCAAAATTTCTGATGCATCTGAAAGTAGAAACTCGCCCGATTACAACTGTATGCGTACTTTTCCCCTAGCCCGTTCTAGTTATTCGTTTCGAGCAACAGAACTGCGAAAATTTTGAGTTTCTCAAGCGTTGCTTACCTCCAAACTGCCATATCTCGCGAACGGATTGACCAATCCGCAAAATTTCTGTTGCATCTGAAGGTAGAAACTCGGCCGATTACAACGGTATGCGTACTTTTCCCCTAGGCCGTTCTAGTTATTCGTTTCGAGCATCAGAACTGCGAAAATTTTGAGTTTCTCGAGCGTTCCTTACATCCAAACTGCCATATCTCGCGAACGGATTGACCAATCCGCAAAATTTCTGTTGCATCTGAAAGTAGAAATTCGCCCGATTACAACTGTATGCGTACTTTTCCCCTAGCCCGTTCTAGTTATTCGTTTCGAGCAACAGAACTGCGAAAATTTTGAGTTTCTCAAGCGTTGCTTACCTCCAAACTGCCATATCTCGCGAACGGATTGACCAATCCGCAAAATTTCTGTTGCATCTGAAAGTAGAAACTCGCCCGATTACAACGGTGTGCGTACTTTTCCCCTAGGCCGTTCTAGTTATGCTTGTCGAGCATCAGAACTGCGAAAATTTTGAGTTTCTCAAGCGTTTCTTACCTCCAAACTGCCATATCTCGCGAACGGATTGACCAATCCGCAAAATTTCTGTTGCATCTGAAGGTAGAAACTCGCCCGATTACAACACTATGCGTACTTTTCCCCTAGGCCGTTCTAGTTATTCGTTTCGAGCATCAGACCTGCGAAAATTTTGAGTTTCTCAAGCGAGTCTTACTTCCAAACTGCCATATCTCGCGAACGGATTGACCAATCCGCAAAATTTCTGTTGCATCTGAAAGTAGAAACTCGCCCGAATACAACGGTGTGCGTACTTTTCCCCTAGGCCGTTCTAGTTATGCTTGTCGAGCATCAGAACTGCGAAAATTTTGAGTTTCTCAAGCGTTTCTTACCTCCAAACTGCCATATCTCGCGAACGGATTGACCAATCCGCAAAATTTCTGTTGCATCTGAAAGTAGAAACTCGCCCGATTGAAACGGTATGCGTACTTTTCCCCTAGGCCGTTCTAGTTATTCGTTTCGAGCAACAGAACTGCGAAAATTTTGAGTTTTTCAAGCGTTGCTTACCTCCAAACTGCCATATCTCGCGAACGGATTGACCAATCCGCAAAATTTCTGTTGCATCTGAAAGTAGAAACTCGCCCGATTACAACGGTATGCGTACTTTTCCCCTAGGCCGTTCTAGTTATTCGTTTCGAGCATCAGAACTGTGAAAATTTTGAGTTTCTCAAGCGTTTCTTACCTCCAAACTGCCATATCTCGCGAACGGATTGACCAATCCGCAAAATTTCTGTTGCATCTGAAAGTAGAAAGTCGCCCGATTACAACGGTGTGCGTACTTTTCCCCTAGGCCGTTCTAGTTATTCGTTTCGAGCATCAGATCTGCGAAAATTTTGAGTTTCTCGAGCGTTTCTTACATCCAAACTGCCATATCTCGCGAACGGATTGACCAATCCGCAAAATTTCTGTTGCATCTGAAAGTAGAAACTCGCCCGATTACAACGGTGTGCGTACTTTTCCCCTAGGCCGTTCTAGTTATGCTTGTCGAGCATCAGAACTGCGAAAATTTTGAGTTTCTCAAGCGTTGCTTACCTCCAAACTGCCATATCTCGCGAACGGATTGACCAATCCGCAAAATTTCTGTTGCATCTGAAGGTAGAAACTCGCCCGATTACAACGGAATGCGTACTTTTCCCCTAGGCCGTTCTAGTTATTCGTTTCGAGCATCAGAACAGCGAAAATTTTGAGTTTCTCAATCGTTTCTCACCTACAAACTGCCACATCTCGCGAACGGATTGTCCAATCCGCAAAATTTCTGATGCATCTGAAAGTAGAAACTCGCCCGATTACAACTGTATGCGTTCTTTTCCCCTAGGCCGTTCTAGTTATTCGTTTCGAGCATCAGAACTGCCAAAATTTTGAGTTTCTCAAGCGTTTCTCACGTACAAACTGCCACATCTCGCGAACGGATTGTCCAATCCGCAAAATTTCTGATGCATCTGAAAGTAGAAACTCGCCCGATTACAACTGTATGCGTACTTTTCCCCTAGCCCGTTCTAGTTATTCGTTTCGAGCAACAGAACTGCGAAAATTTTGAGTTTCTCAAGCGTTGCTTACCTCCAAACTGCCATATCTCGCGAACGGATTGACCAATCCGCAAAATTTCTGTTGCATCTGAAGGTAGAAACTCGGCCGATTACAACGGTATGCGTACTTTTCCCCTAGGCCGTTCTAGTTATTCGTTTCGAGCATCAGAACTGCGAAAATTTTGAGTTTCTCGAGCGTTCCTTACATCCAAACTGCCATATCTCGCGAACGGATTGACCAATCCGCAAAATTTCTGTTGCATCTGAAAGTAGAAATTCGCCCGATTACAACTGTATGCGTACTTTTCCCCTAGCCCGTTCTAGTTATTCGTTTCGAGCAACAGAACTGCGAAAATTTTGAGTTTCTCAAGCGTTGCTTACCTCCAAACTGCCATATCTCGCGAACGGATTGACCAATCCGCAAAATTTCTGTTGCATCTGAAAGTAGAAACTCGCCCGATTACAACGGTGTGCGTACTTTTCCCCTAGGCCGTTCTAGTTATGCTTGTCGAGCATCAGAACTGCGAAAATTTTGAGTTTCTCAAGCGTTTCTTACCTCCAAACTGCCATATCTCGCGAACGGATTGACCAATCCGCAAAATTTCTGTTGCATCTGAAGGTAGAAACTCGCCCGATTACAACACTATGCGTACTTTTCCCCTAGGCCGTTCTAGTTATTCGTTTCGAGTATCAGAACTGCGAAAATTTTGAGTTTCTCAAGCGTTTCTTACATCCAAACTGCCATATCTCGCGAACGGATTGACCAATCCGCAAAATTTCTGTTGCATCTGAAAGTAGAAACTCGCCCGATTGCAACGGTATGCGTACTTTTCCCGTAGGCCGTTCTAGTTATTCGTTTCGAGCATCAGACCTGCGAAAATTTTGAGTTTCTCAAGCGAGTCTTACTTCCAAACTGCCATATCTCGCGAACGGATTGACCAATCCGCAAAATTTCTGTTGCATCTGAAAGTAGAAACTCGCCCGATTACAACGGTATGCGTACTTTTCCCCTAGCCCGTTCTAGTTATTCGTTTCGAGCAACAGAACTGCGAAAATTGTGAGTTTTTCAAGCGTTGCTTACCTCCAAACTGCCATATCTCGCGAACGGATCGACCAATCCGCAAAATTTCTGTTGCATCTGAAAGTAGAAATTCGCCCGATTACAACGGTATGCGTACTTTTCCCCTAGGCCGTTCTAGTCATTCGTTTCGAGCATCAGAACTGTGAAAATTTTGAGTTTCTCAAGCGTTTCTTACCTCCAAACTGCCATATCTTGCGAACGGATTGACCAATCCGCAAAATTTCTGTTGCATCTGAAAGTAGAAATTCGCCCGATTACAACTGTATGCGTACTTTTCCCCTAGCCCGTTCTAGTTATTCGTTTCGAGCAACAGAACTGCGAAAATTTTGAGTTTCTCAAGCGTTGCTTACCTCCAAACTGCCATATCTCGCGAACGGATTGACCAATCCGCAAAATTTCTGTTGCATCTGAAAGTAGAAACTCGCCCGATTACAACGGTGTGCGTACTTTTCCCCTAGGCCGTTCTAGTTATGCTTGTCGAGCATCAGAACTGCGAAAATTTTGAGTTTCTCAAGCGTTTCTTACCTCCAAACTGCCATATCTCGCGAACGGATTGACCAATCCGCAAAATTTCTGTTGCATCTGAAGGTAGAAACTCGCCCGATTACAACACTATGCGTACTTTTCCCCTAGGCCGTTCTAGTTATTCGTTTCGAGTATCAGAACTGCGAAAATTTTGAGTTTCTCAAGCGTTTCTTACATCCAAACTGCCATATCTCGCGAACGGATTGACCAATCCGCAAAATTTCTGTTGCATCTGAAAGTAGAAACTCGCCCGATTGCAACGGTATGCGTACTTTTCCCGTAGGCCGTTCTAGTTATTCGTTTCGAGCATCAGAACTGCGAAAATTTTGAGTTTCTCAAGCGAGTCTTACTTCCAAACTGCCATATCTCGCGAACGGATTGACCAATCCGCAAAATTTCTGTTGCATCTGAAAGTAGAAACTCGCCCGATTACAACGGTATGCGTACTTTTCCCCTAGCCCGTTCTAGTTATTCGTTTCGAGCAACAGAACTGCGAAAATTGTGAGTTTTTCAAGCGTTGCTTACCTCCAAACTGCCATATCTCGCGAACGGATTGACCAATCCGCAAAATTTCTGTTGCATCTGAAAGTAGAAATTCGCCCGATTACAACGGTATGCGTACTTTTCCCCTAGGCCGTTCTAGTTATTCGTTTCGAGCATCAGAACTGTGAAAATTTTGAGTTTCTCAAGCGTTTCTTACCTCCAAACTGCCATATCTCGCGAACGGATTGACCAATCCGCAAAATTTCTGTTGCATCTGAAAGTAGAAAGTCGCCCGATTACAACGGTGTGCGTACTTTTCCCCTAGGCCGTTCTAGTTATTCGTTTCGAGCATCAGAACTGCGAAAATTTTGAGTTTCTCGAGCGTTTCTTACATCCAAACTGCCATATCTCGCGAACGGATTGACCAATCCGCAAAATTTCTGTTGCATCTGAAAGTAGAAATTCGCCCGATTACAACTGTATGCGTACTTTTCCCCTAGCCCGTTCTAGTTATTCGTTTCGAGCAACAGAACTGCGAAAATTTTGAGTTTCTCAAGCGTTGCTTACCTCCAAACTGCCATATCTCGCGAACGGATTGACCAATCCGCAAAATTTCTGTTGCATCTGAAAGTAGAAACTCGCCCGATTACAACGGTGTGCGTACTTTTCCCCTAGGCCGTTCTAGTTATGCTTGTCGAGCATCAGAACTGCGAAAATTTTGAGTTTCTCAAGCGTTTCTTACCTCCAAACTGCCATATCTCGCGAACGGATTGACCAATCCGCAAAATTTCTGTTGCATCTGAAGGTAGAAACTCGCCCGATTACAACGGTATGCGTACTTTTCCCCTAGCCCGTTCTAGTTATTCGTTTCGAGCAACAGAACTGCGAAAATTGTGAGTTTTTCAAGCGTTGCTTACCTCCAAACTGCCATATCTCGCGAACGGATTGACCAATCCGCAAAATTTCTGTTGCATCTGAAAGTAGAAATTCGCCCGATTACAACGGTATGCGTACTTTTCCCCTAGGCCGTTCTAGTCATTCGTTTCGAGCATCAGAACTGTGAAAATTTTGAGTTTCTCAAGCGTTTCTTACCTCCAAACTGCCATATCTTGCGAACGGATTGACCAATCCGCAAAATTTCTGTTGCATCTGAAAGTAGAAATTCGCCCGATTACAACTGTATGCGTACTTTTCCCCTAGCCCGTTCTAGTTATTCGTTTCGAGCAACAGAACTGCGAAAATTTTGAGTTTCTCAAGCGTTGCTTACCTCCAAACTGCCATATCTCGCGAACGGATTGACCAATCCGCAAAATTTCTGTTGCATCTGAAAGTAGAAACTCGCCCGATTACAACGGTATGCGTACTTTTCCCCTAGGCCGTTCTAGTTATTCGTTTCGAGCAACAGAACTGCGAAAATTTTGAGTTTTTCAAGCGTTGCTTACCTCCAAACTGCCATATCTCGCGAACGGATTGACCAATCCGCAAAATTTCTGTTGCATCTGAAAGTAGAAACTCGCCCGATTACAACGGTATGCGTACTTTTCCCCTAGGCCGTTCTAGTTATTCGTTTCGAGCATCAGAACTGTGAAAATTTTGAGTTTCTCAAGCGTTTCTTACCTCCAAACTGCCATATCTCGCGAACGGATTGACCAATCCGCAAAATTTCTGTTGCATCTGAAAGTAGAAAGTCGCCCGATTACAACGGTGTGCGTACTTTTCCCCTAGGCCGTTCTAGTTATTCGTTTCGAGCATCAGATCTGCGAAAATTTTGAGTTTCTCGAGCGTTTCTTACATCCAAACTGCCATATCTCGCGAACGGATTGACCAATCCGCAAAATTTCTGTTGCATCTGAAAGTAGAAACTCGCCCGATTACAACGGTGTGCGTACTTTTCCCCTAGGCCGTTCTAGTTATGCTTGTCGAGCATCAGAACTGCGAAAATTTTGAGTTTCTCAAGCGTTGCTTACCTCCAAACTGCCATATCTCGCGAACGGATTGACCAATCCGCAAAATTTCTGTTGCATCTGAAGGTAGAAACTCGCCCGATTACAACGGAATGCGTACTTTTCCCCTAGGCCGTTCTAGTTATTCGTTTCGAGCATCAGAACAGCGAAAATTTTGAGTTTCTCAATCGTTTCTCACCTACAAACTGCCACATCTCGCGAACGGATTGTCCAATCCGCAAAATTTCTGATGCATCTGAAAGTAGAAACTCGCCCGATTACAACTGTATGCGTTCTTTTCCCCTAGGCCGTTCTAGTTATTCGTTTCGAGCATCAGAACTGCCAAAATTTTGAGTTTCTCAAGCGTTTCTCACGTACAAACTGCCACATCTCGCGAACGGATTGTCCAATCCGCAAAATTTCTGATGCATCTGAAAGTAGAAACTCGCCCGATTACAACTGTATGCGTACTTTTCCCCTAGCCCGTTCTAGTTATTCGTTTCGAGCAACAGAACTGCGAAAATTTTGAGTTTCTCAAGCGTTGCTTACCTCCAAACTGCCATATCTCGCGAACGGATTGACCAATCCGCAAAATTTCTGTTGCATCTGAAGGTAGAAACTCGGCCGATTACAACGGTATGCGTACTTTTCCCCTAGGCCGTTCTAGTTATTCGTTTCGAGCATCAGAACTGCGAAAATTTTGAGTTTCTCGAGCGTTCCTTACATCCAAACTGCCATATCTCGCGAACGGATTGACCAATCCGCAAAATTTCTGTTGCATCTGAAAGTAGAAATTCGCCCGATTACAACTGTATGCGTACTTTTCCCCTAGCCCGTTCTAGTTATTCGTTTCGAGCAACAGAACTGCGAAAATTTTGAGTTTCTCAAGCGTTGCTTACCTCCAAACTGCCATATCTCGCGAACGGATTGACCAATCCGCAAAATTTCTGTTGCATCTGAAAGTAGAAACTCGCCCGATTACAACGGTGTGCGTACTTTTCCCCTAGGCCGTTCTAGTTATGCTTGTCGAGCATCAGAACTGCGAAAATTTTGAGTTTCTCAAGCGTTTCTTACCTCCAAACTGCCATATCTCGCGAACGGATTGACCAATCCGCAAAATTTCTGTTGCATCTGAAGGTAGAAACTCGCCCGATTACAACACTATGCGTACTTTTCCCCTAGGCCGTTCTAGTTATTCGTTTCGAGTATCAGAACTGCGAAAATTTTGAGTTTCTCAAGCGTTTCTTACATCCAAACTGCCATATCTCGCGAACGGATTGACCAATCCGCAAAATTTCTGTTGCATCTGAAAGTAGAAACTCGCCCGATTGCAACGGTATGCGTACTTTTCCCGTAGGCCGTTCTAGTTATTCGTTTCGAGCATCAGACCTGCGAAAATTTTGAGTTTCTCAAGCGAGTCTTACTTCCAAACTGCCATATCTCGCGAACGGATTGACCAATCCGCAAAATTTCTGTTGCATCTGAAAGTAGAAACTCGCCCGAATACAACGGTGTGCGTACTTTTCCCCTAGGCCGTTCTAGTTATGCTTGTCGAGCATCAGAACTGCGAAAATTTTGAGTTTCTCAAGCGTTTCTTACCTCCAAACTGCCATATCTCGCGAACGGATTGACCAATCCGCAAAATTTCTGTTGCATCTGAAAGTAGAAACTCGCCCGATTGAAACGGTATGCGTACTTTTCCCCTAGGCCGTTCTAGTTATTCGTTTCGAGCAACAGAACTGCGAAAATTTTGAGTTTTTCAAGCGTTGCTTACCTCCAAACTGCCATATCTCGCGAACGGATTGACCAATCCGCAAAATTTCTGTTGCATCTGAAAGTAGAAACTCGCCCGATTACAACGGTATGCGTACTTTTCCCCTAGGCCGTTCTAGTTATTCGTTTCGAGCATCAGAACTGTGAAAATTTTGAGTTTCTCAAGCGTTTCTTACCTCCAAACTGCCATATCTCGCGAACGGATTGACCAATCCGCAAAATTTCTGTTGCATCTGAAAGTAGAAAGTCGCCCGATTACAACGGTGTGCGTACTTTTCCCCTAGGCCGTTCTAGTTATCCGTTTCGAGCATCAGATCTGCGAAAATTTTGAGTTTCTCGAGCGTTTCTTACATCCAAACTGCCATATCTCGCGAACGGATTGACCAATCCGCAAAATTTCTGTTGCATCTGAAAGTAGAAACTCGCCCGATTACAACGGTGTGCGTACTTTTCCCCTAGGCCGTTCTAGTTATGCTTGTCGAGCATCAGAACTGCGAAAATTTTGAGTTTCTCAAGCGTTGCTTACCTCCAAACTGCCATATCTCGCGAACGGATTGACCAATCCGCAAAATTTCTGTTGCATCTGAAGGTAGAAACTCGCCCGATTACAACGGAATGCGTACTTTTCCCCTAGGCCGTTCTAGTTATTCGTTTCGAGCATCAGAACAGCGAAAATTTTGAGTTTCTCAATCGTTTCTCACCTACAAACTGCCACATCTCGCGAACGGATTGTCCAATCCGCAAAATTTCTGATGCATCTGAAAGTAGAAACTCGCCCGATTACAACTGTATGCGTTCTTTTCCCCTAGGCCGTTCTAGTTATTCGTTTCGAGCATCAGAACTGCCAAAATTTTGAGTTTCTCAAGCGTTTCTCACGTACAAACTGCCACATCTCGCGAACGGATTGTCCAATCCGCAAAATTTCTGATGCATCTGAAAGTAGAAACTCGCCCGATTACAACTGTATGCGTACTTTTCCCCTAGCCCGTTCTAGTTATTCGTTTCGAGCAACAGAACTGCGAAAATTTTGAGTTTCTCAAGCGTTGCTTACCTCCAAACTGCCATATCTCGCGAACGGATTGACCAATCCGCAAAATTTCTGTTGCATCTGAAGGTAGAAACTCGGCCGATTACAACGGTATGCGTACTTTTCCCCTAGGCCGTTCTAGTTATTCGTTTCGAGCATCAGAACTGCGAAAATTTTGAGTTTCTCGAGCGTTCCTTACATCCAAACTGCCATATCTCGCGAACGGATTGACCAATCCGCAAAATTTCTGTTGCATCTGAAAGTAGAAATTCGCCCGATTACAACTGTATGCGTACTTTTCCCCTAGCCCGTTCTAGTTATTCGTTTCGAGCAACAGAACTGCGAAAATTTTGAGTTTCTCAAGCGTTGCTTACCTCCAAACTGCCATATCTCGCGAACGGATTGACCAATCCGCAAAATTTCTGTTGCATCTGAAAGTAGAAACTCGCCCGATTACAACGGTGTGCGTACTTTTCCCCTAGGCCGTTCTAGTTATGCTTGTCGAGCATCAGAACTGCGAAAATTTTGAGTTTCTCAAGCGTTTCTTACCTCCAAACTGCCATATCTCGCGAACGGATTGACCAATCCGCAAAATTTCTGTTGCATCTGAAGGTAGAAACTCGCCCGATTACAACACTATGCGTACTTTTCCCCTAGGCCGTTCTAGTTATTCGTTTCGAGTATCAGAACTGCGAAAATTTTGAGTTTCTCAAGCGTTTCTTACATCCAAACTGCCATATCTCGCGAACGGATTGACCAATCCGCAAAATTTCTGTTGCATCTGAAAGTAGAAACTCGCCCGATTGCAACGGTATGCGTACTTTTCCCGTAGGCCGTTCTAGTTATTCGTTTCGAGCATCAGACCTGCGAAAATTTTGAGTTTCTCAAGCGAGTCTTACTTCCAAACTGCCATATCTCGCGAACGGATTGACCAATCCGCAAAATTTCTGTTGCATCTGAAAGTAGAAACTCGCCCGATTACAACGGTATGCGTACTTTTCCCCTAGCCCGTTCTAGTTATTCGTTTCGAGCAACAGAACTGCGAAAATTGTGAGTTTTTCAAGCGTTGCTTACCTCCAAACTGCCATATCTCGCGAACGGATCGACCAATCCGCAAAATTTCTGTTGCATCTGAAAGTAGAAATTCGCCCGATTACAACGGTATGCGTACTTTTCCCCTAGGCCGTTCTAGTCATTCGTTTCGAGCATCAGAACTGTGAAAATTTTGAGTTTCTCAAGCGTTTCTTACCTCCAAACTGCCATATCTTGCGAACGGATTGACCAATCCGCAAAATTTCTGTTGCATCTGAAAGTAGAAATTCGCCCGATTACAACTGTATGCGTACTTTTCCCCTAGCCCGTTCTAGTTATTCGTTTCGAGCAACAGAACTGCGAAAATTTTGAGTTTCTCAAGCGTTGCTTACCTCCAAACTGCCATATCTCGCGAACGGATTGACCAATCCGCAAAATTTCTGTTGCATCTGAAAGTAGAAACTCGCCCGATTACAACGGTGTGCGTACTTTTCCCCTAGGCCGTTCTAGTTATGCTTGTCGAGCATCAGAACTGCGAAAATTTTGAGTTTCTCAAGCGTTTCTTACCTCCAAACTGCCATATCTCGCGAACGGATTGACCAATCCGCAAAATTTCTGTTGCATCTGAAGGTAGAAACTCGCCCGATTACAACACTATGCGTACTTTTCCCCTAGGCCGTTCTAGTTATTCGTTTCGAGTATCAGAACTGCGAAAATTTTGAGTTTCTCAAGCGTTTCTTACATCCAAACTGCCATATCTCGCGAACGGATTGACCAATCCGCAAAATTTCTGTTGCATCTGAAAGTAGAAACTCGCCCGATTGCAACGGTATGCGTACTTTTCCCGTAGGCCGTTCTAGTTATTCGTTTCGAGCATCAGAACTGCGAAAATTTTGAGTTTCTCAAGCGAGTCTTACTTCCAAACTGCCATATCTCGCGAACGGATTGACCAATCCGCAAAATTTCTGTTGCATCTGAAAGTAGAAACTCGCCCGATTACAACGGTATGCGTACTTTTCCCCTAGCCCGTTCTAGTTATTCGTTTCGAGCAACAGAACTGCGAAAATTGTGAGTTTTTCAAGCGTTGCTTACCTCCAAACTGCCATATCTCGCGAACGGATTGACCAATCCGCAAAATTTCTGTTGCATCTGAAAGTAGAAATTCGCCCGATTACAACGGTATGCGTACTTTTCCCCTAGGCCGTTCTAGTTATTCGTTTCGAGCATCAGAACTGTGAAAATTTTGAGTTTCTCAAGCGTTTCTTACCTCCAAACTGCCATATCTCGCGAACGGATTGACCAATCCGCAAAATTTCTGTTGCATCTGAAAGTAGAAAGTCGCCCGATTACAACGGTGTGCGTACTTTTCCCCTAGGCCGTTCTAGTTATTCGTTTCGAGCATCAGAACTGCGAAAATTTTGAGTTTCTCGAGCGTTTCTTACATCCAAACTGCCATATCTCGCGAACGGATTGACCAATCCGCAAAATTTCTGTTGCATCTGAAAGTAGAAATTCGCCCGATTACAACTGTATGCGTACTTTTCCCCTAGCCCGTTCTAGTTATTCGTTTCGAGCAACAGAACTGCGAAAATTTTGAGTTTCTCAAGCGTTGCTTACCTCCAAACTGCCATATCTCGCGAACGGATTGACCAATCCGAAAAATTTCTGTTGCATCTGAAAGTAGAAACTCGCCCGATTACAACGGTGTGCGTACTTTTCCCCTAGGCCGTTCTAGTTATGCTTGTCGAGCATCAGAACTGCGAAAATTTTGAGTTTCTCAAGCGTTTCTTACCTCCAAACTGCCATATCTCGCGAACGGATTGACCAATCCGCAAAATTTCTGTTGCATCTGAAAGTAGAAACTCGCCCGATTGAAACGGTATGCGTACTTTTCCCCTAGGCCGTTCTAGTTATTCGTTTCGAGCAACAGAACTGCGAAAATTTTGAGTTTTTCAAGCGTTGCTTACCTCCAAACTGCCATATCTCGCGAACGGATTGACCAATCCGCAAAATTTCTGTTGCATCTGAAAGTAGAAACTCGCCCGATTACAACGGTATGCGTACTTTTCCCCTAGGCCGTTCTAGTTATTCGTTTCGAGCATCAGAACTGTGAAAATTTTGAGTTTCTCAAGCGTTTCTTACCTCCAAACTGCCATATCTCGCGAACGGATTGACCAATCCGCAAAATTTCTGTTGCATCTGAAAGTAGAAAGTCGCCCGATTACAACGGTGTGCGTACTTTTCCCCTAGGCCGTTCTAGTTATTCGTTTCGAGCATCAGATCTGCGAAAATTTTGAGTTTCTCGAGCGTTTCTTACATCCAAACTGCCATATCTCGCGAACGGATTGACCAATCCGCAAAATTTCTGTTGCATCTGAAAGTAGAAACTCGCCCGATTACAACGGTGTGCGTACTTTTCCCCTAGGCCGTTCTAGTTATGCTTGTCGAGCATCAGAACTGCGAAAATTTTGAGTTTCTCAAGCGTTGCTTACCTCCAAACTGCCATATCTCGCGAACGGATTGACCAATCCGCAAAATTTCTGTTGCATCTGAAGGTAGAAACTCGCCCGATTACAACGGAATGCGTACTTTTCCCCTAGGCCGTTCTAGTTATTCGTTTCGAGCATCAGAACTGCGAAAATTTTGAGTTTCTCAATCGTTTCTCACCTACAAACTGCCACATCTCGCGAACGGATTGTCCAATCCGCAAAATTTCTGATGCATCTGAAAGTAGAAACTCGCCCGATTACAACTGTATGCGTTCTCTTCCCCTAGGCCGTTCTAGTTATTCGTTTCGAGCATCAGAACTGCCAAAATTTTGAGTTTCTCAAGCGTTTCTCACGTACAAACTGCCACATCTCGCGAACGGATTGTCCAATCCGCAAAATTTCTGATGCATCTGAAAGTAGAAACTCGCCCGATTACAACTGTATGCGTACTTTTCCCCTAGCCCGTTCTAGTTATTCGTTTCGAGCAACAGAACTGCGAAAATTTTGAGTTTCTCAAGCGTTGCTTACCTCCAAACTGCCATATCTCGCGAACGGATTGACCAATCCGCAAAATTTCTGTTGCATCTGAAGGTAGAAACTCGGCCGATTACAACGGTATGCGTACTTTTCCCCTAGGCCGTTCTAGTTATTCGTTTCGAGCATCAGAACTGCGAAAATTTTGAGTTTCTCGAGCGTTCCTTACATCCAAACTGCCATATCTCGCGAACGGATTGACCAATCCGCAAAATTTCTGTTGCATCTGAAAGTAGAAATTCGCCCGATTACAACTGTATGCGTACTTTTCCCCTAGCCCGTTCTAGTTATTCGTTTCGAGCAACAGAACTGCGAAAATTTTGAGTTTCTCAAGCGTTGCTTACCTCCAAACTGCCATATCTCGCGAACGGATTGACCAATCCGCAAAATTTCTGTTGCATCTGAAAGTAGAAACTCGCCCGATTACAACGGTGTGCGTACTTTTCCCCTAGGCCGTTCTAGTTATGCTTGTCGAGCATCAGAACTGCGAAAATTTTGAGTTTCTCAAGCGTTTCTTACCTCCAAACTGCCATATCTCGCGAACGGATTGACCAATCCGCAAAATTTCTGTTGCATCTGAAGGTAGAAACTCGCCCGATTACAACACTATGCGTACTTTTCCCCTAGGCCGTTCTAGTTATTCGTTTCGAGTATCAGAACTGCGAAAATTTTGAGTTTCTCAAGCGTTTCTTACATCCAAACTGCCATATCTCGCGAACGGATTGACCAATCCGCAAAATTTCTGTTGCATCTGAAAGTAGAAACTCGCCCGATTGCAACGGTATGCGTACTTTTCCCGTAGGCCGTTCTAGTTATTCGTTTCGAGCATCAGACCTGCGAAAATTTTGAGTTTCTCAAGCGAGTCTTACTTCCAAACTGCCATATCTCGCGAACGGATTGACCAATCCGCAAAATTTCTGTTGCATCTGAAAGTAGAAACTCGCCCGATTACAACGGTATGCGTACTTTTCCCCTAGCCCGTTCTAGTTATTCGTTTCGAGCAACAGAACTGCGAAAATTGTGAGTTTTTCAAGCGTTGCTTACCTCCAAACTGCCATATCTCGCGAACGGATTGACCAATCCGCAAAATTTCTGTTGCATCTGAAAGTAGAAATTCGCCCGATTACAACGGTATGCGTACTTTTCCCCTAGGCCGTTCTAGTTATTCGTTTCGAGCATCAGAACTGTGAAAATTTTGAGTTTCTCAAGCGTTTCTTACCTCCAAACTGCCATATCTCGCGAACGGATTGACCAATCCGCAAAATTTCTGTTGCATCTGAAAGTAGAAAGTCGCCCGATTACAACGGTGTGCGTACTTTTCCCCTAGGCCGTTCTAGTTATTCGTTTCGAGCATCAGAACTGCGAAAATTTTGAGTTTCTCGAGCGTTTCTTACATCCAAACTGCCATATCTCGCGAACGGATTGACCAATCCGCAAAATTTCTGTTGCATCTGAAAGTAGAAATTCGCCCGATTACAACTGTATGCGTACTTTTCCCCTAGCCCGTTCTAGTTATTCGTTTCGAGCAACAGAACTGCGAAAATTTTGAGTTTCTCAAGCGCTTCTTACCTCCAAACTGCCATAACTCGCGAACGGATTGACCAATCCGCAAAATTTCTGTTGCATCTGAAAGTAGAAACTCGCCCGATTACAACGGTATGCGTACTCTTCCCCTAGGCCGTTCTAGTTATTCGTTTCGAGCATCAGAACTGCGAAAATTTTGAGTTTCTCAAGCGAGTCTTACATCCAAACTGCCATATCTCGCGAACGGATTGACCAATCCGCAAAATTTCTGTTGCATCTGAAAGTAGAAACTCGCCCGATTACAACGGTATGCGTACTTTTCCCCTAGCCCGTTCTAGTTATTCGTTTCGAGCAACAGAACTGCGAAAATTTTGAGTTTTTCAAGCGTTGCTTACATCCAAACTGCCATATCTCGCGAACGGATTGACCAATCCGCAAAATTTCTGTTGCATCTGAAAGTAGAAACTCGCCCGATTACAACGGTATGCGTACTTTTCCCCTAGGCCGTTCTAGTTACTCGTTTCGAGCATCAGAACTGTGAAAATTTTGAGTTTCTCAAGCGTTTCTTACCTCCAAACTGCCATATCTCGCGAACGGATTGACCAATCCGCAAAATTTCTGTTGCATCTGAAAGTAGAAAGTCGCCCGATTACAACGGTGTGCGTACTTTTCCCCTAGGCCGTTCTAGTTATTCGTTTCGAGCATCAGATCTGCGAAAATTTTGAGTTTCTCGAGCGTTTCTTACATCCAAACTGCCATATCTCGCGAACGGATTGACCAATCCGCAAAATTTCTGTTGCATCTGAAAGTAGAATTTCGCCCGATTACAACTGTATGCGTACTTTTCCCCTAGCCCGTTCTAGTTATTCGTTTCGAGCAACAGAACTGCGAAAATTTTGAGTTTCTCAAGCGTTGCTTACCTCCAAACTGCCATATCTCGCGAACGGATTGACCAATCCGCAAAATTTCTGTTGCATCTGAAAGTAGAAACTCGCCCGATTACAACGGTGTGCGTACTTTTCCCCTAGGCCGTTCTAGTTATGCTTGTCGAGCATCAGAACTGCGAAAATTTTGAGTTTCTCAAGCGTTTCTTACCTCCAAACTGCCATATCTCGCGAACGGATTGACCAATCCGCAAAATTTCTGTTGCATCTGAAGGTAGAAACTCGCCCGATTACAACACTATGCGTACTTTTCCCCTAGGCCGTTCTAGTTATTCGTTTCGAGTATCAGAACTGCGAAAATTTTGAGTTTCTCAAGCGTTTCTTACATCCAAACTGCCATATCTCGCGAACGGATTGACCAATCCGCAAAATTTCTGTTGCATCTGAAAGTAGAAACTCGCCCGATTGCAACGGTATGCGTACTTTTCCCGTAGGCCGTTCTAGTTATTCGTTTCGAGCATCAGAACTGTGAAAATTTTGAGTTTCTCAAGCGTTTCTTACCTCCAAACTGCCATATCTCGCGAACGGATTGACCAATCCGCAAAATTTCTGTTGCATCTGAAAGTAGAAAGTCGCCCGATTACAACGGTGTGCGTACTTTTCCCCTAGGCCGTTCTAGTTATTCGTTTCGAGCATCAGAACTGCGAAAATTTTGAGTTTCTCGAGCGTTTCTTACATCCAAACTGCCATATCTCGCGAACGGATTGACCAATCCGCAAAATTTCTGTTGCATCTGAAAGTAGAAATTCGCCCGATTACAACTGTATGCGTGCTTTTCCCCTAGCCCGTTCTAGTTATTCGTTTCGAGCAACAGAACTGCGAAAATTTTGAGTTTCTCAAGCGTTGCTTACCTCCAAACTGCCATATCTCGCGAACGGATTGACCAATCCGCAAAATTTCTGTTGCATCTGAAAGTAGAAACTCGCCCGAATACAACGGTGTGCGTACTTTTCCCCTAGGCCGTTCTAGTTATGCTTGTCGAGCATCAGAACTGCGAAAATTTTGAGTTTCTCAAGCGTTTCTTACCTCCAAACTGCCATATCTCGCGAACGGATTGACCAATCCGCAAAATTTCTGTTGCATCTGAAAGTAGAAACTCGCCCGATTGAAACGGTATGCGTACTTTTCCCCTAGGCCGTTCTAGTTATTCGTTTCGAGCAACAGAACTGCGAAAATTTTGAGTTTTTCAAGCGTTGCTTACCTCCAAACTGCCATATCTCGCGAACGGATTGACCAATCCGCAAAATTTCTGTTGCATCTGAAAGTAGAAACTCGCCCGATTACAACGGTATGCGTACTTTTCCCCTAGGCCGTTCTAGTTATTCGTTTCGAGCATCAGAACTGTGAAAATTTTGAGTTTCTCAAGCGTTTCTTACCTCCAAACTGCCATATCTCGCGAACGGATTGACCAATCCGCAAAATTTCTGTTGCATCTGAAAGTAGAAAGTCGCCCGATTACAACGGTGTGCGTACTTTTCCCCTAGGCCGTTCTAGTTATTCGTTTCGAGCATCAGATCTGCGAAAATTTTGAGTTTCTCGAGCGTTTCTTACATCCAAACTGCCATATCTCGCGAACGGATTGACCAATCCGCAAAATTTCTGTTGCATCTGAAAGTAGAAACTCGCCCGATTACAACGGTGTGCGTACTTTTCCCCTAGGCCGTTCTAGTTATGCTTGTCGAGCATCAGAACTGCGAAAATTTTGAGTTTCTCAAGCGTTGCTTACCTCCAAACTGCCATATCTCGCGAACGGATTGACCAATCCGCAAAATTTCTGTTGCATCTGAAGGTAGAAACTCGCCCGATTACAACGGAATGCGTACTTTTCCCCTAGGCCGTTCTAGTTATTCGTTTCGAGCATCAGAACAGCGAAAATTTTGAGTTTCTCAATCGTTTCTCACCTACAAACTGCCACATCTCGCGAACGGATTGTCCAATCCGCAAAATTTCTGATGCATCTGAAAGTAGAAACTCGCCCGATTACAACTGTATGCGTTCTTTTCCCCTAGGCCGTTCTAGTTATTCGTTTCGAGCATCAGAACTGCCAAAATTTTGAGTTTCTCAAGCGTTTCTCACGTACAAACTGCCACATCTCGCGAACGGATTGTCCAATCCGCAAAATTTCTGATGCATCTGAAAGTAGAAACTCGCCCGATTACAACTGTATGCGTACTTTTCCCCTAGCCCGTTCTAGTTATTCGTTTCGAGCAACAGAACTGCGAAAATTTTGAGTTTCTCAAGCGTTGCTTACCTCCAAACTGCCATATCTCGCGAACGGATTGACCAATCCGCAAAATTTCTGTTGCATCTGAAGGTAGAAACTCGGCCGATTACAACGGTATGCGTACTTTTCCCCTAGGCCGTTCTAGTTATTCGTTTCGAGCATCAGAACTGCGAAAATTTTGAGTTTCTCGAGCGTTCCTTACATCCAAACTGCCATATCTCGCGAACGGATTGACCAATCCGCAAAATTTCTGTTGCATCTGAAAGTAGAAATTCGCCCGATTACAACTGTATGCGTACTTTTCCCCTAGCCCGTTCTAGTTATTCGTTTCGAGCAACAGAACTGCGAAAATTTTGAGTTTCTCAAGCGTTGCTTACCTCCAAACTGCCATATCTCGCGAACGGATTGACCAATCCGCAAAATTTCTGTTGCATCTGAAAGTAGAAACTCGCCCGATTACAACGGTGTGCGTACTTTTCCCCTAGGCCGTTCTAGTTATGCTTGTCGAGCATCAGAACTGCGAAAATTTTGAGTTTCTCAAGCGTTGCTTACCTCCAAACTGCCATATCTCGCGAACGGATTGACCAATCCGCAAAATTTCTGTTGCATCTGAAGGTAGAAACTCGCCCGATTACAACGGAATGCGTACTTTTCCCCTAGGCCGTTCTAGTTATTCGTTTCGAGCATCAGAACAGCGAAAATTTTGAGTTTCTCAATCGTTTCTCACCTACAAACTGCCACATCTCGCGAACGGATTGTCCAATCCGCAAAATTTCTGATGCATCTGAAAGTAGAAACTCGCCCGATTACAACTGTATGCGTTCTTTTCCCCTAGGCCGTTCTAGTTATTCGTTTCGAGCATCAGAACTGCCAAAATTTTGAGTTTCTCAAGCGTTTCTCACGTACAAACTGCCACATCTCGCGAACGGATTGTCCAATCCGCAAAATTTCTGATGCATCTGAAAGTAGAAACTCGCCCGATTACAACTGTATGCGTACTTTTCCCCTAGCCCGTTCTAGTTATTCGTTTCGAGCAACAGAACTGCGAAAATTTTGAGTTTCTCAAGCGTTGCTTACCTCCAAACTGCCATATCTCGCGAACGGATTGACCAATCCGCAAAATTTCTGTTGCATCTGAAGGTAGAAACTCGGCCGATTACAACGGTATGCGTACTTTTCCCCTAGGCCGTTCTAGTTATTCGTTTCGAGCATCAGAACTGCGAAAATTTTGAGTTTCTCGAGCGTTCCTTACATCCAAACTGCCATATCTCGCGAACGGATTGACCAATCCGCAAAATTTCTGTTGCATCTGAAAGTAGAAATTCGCCCGATTACAACTGTATGCGTACTTTTCCCCTAGCCCGTTCTAGTTATTCGTTTCGAGCAACAGAACTGCGAAAATTTTGAGTTTCTCAAGCGTTGCTTACCTCCAAACTGCCATATCTCGCGAACGGATTGACCAATCCGCAAAATTTCTGTTGCATCTGAAAGTAGAAACTCGCCCGATTACAACGGTGTGCGTACTTTTCCCCTAGGCCGTTCTAGTTATGCTTGTCGAGCATCAGAACTGCGAAAATTTTGAGTTTCTCAAGCGTTTCTTACCTCCAAACTGCCATATCTCGCGAACGGATTGACCAATCCGCAAAATTTCTGTTGCATCTGAAGGTAGAAACTCGCCCGATTACAACACTATGCGTACTTTTCCCCTAGGCCGTTCTAGTTATTCGTTTCGAGTATCAGAACTGCGAAAATTTTGAGTTTCTCAAGCGTTTCTTACATCCAAACTGCCATATCTCGCGAACGGATTGACCAATCCGCAAAATTTCTGTTGCATCTGAAAGTAGAAACTCGCCCGATTGCAACGGTATGCGTACTTTTCCCGTAGGCCGTTCTAGTTATTCGTTTCGAGCATCAGACCTGCGAAAATTTTGAGTTTCTCAAGCGAGTCTTACTTCCAAACTGCCATATCTCGCGAACGGATTGACCAATCCGCAAAATTTCTGTTGCATCTGAAAGTAGAAACTCGCCCGATTACAACGGTATGCGTACTTTTCCCCTAGCCCGTTCTAGTTATTCGTTTCGAGCAACAGAACTGCGAAAATTGTGAGTTTTTCAAGCGTTGCTTACCTCCAAACTGCCATATCTCGCGAACGGATTGACCAATCCGCAAAATTTCTGTTGCATCTGAAAGTAGAAATTCGCCCGATTACAACGGTATGCGTACTTTTCCCCTAGGCCGTTCTAGTCATTCGTTTCGAGCATCAGAACTGTGAAAATTTTGAGTTTCTCAAGCGTTTCTTACCTCCAAACTGCCATATCTTGCGAACGGATTGACCAATCCGCAAAATTTCTGTTGCATCTGAAAGTAGAAATTCGCCCGATTACAACTGTATGCGTACTTTTCCCCTAGCCCGTTCTAGTTATTCGTTTCGAGCAACAGAACTGCGAAAATTTTGAGTTTCTCAAGCGTTGCTTACCTCCAAACTGCCATATCTCGCGAACGGATTGACCAATCCGCAAAATTTCTGTTGCATCTGAAAGTAGAAACTCGCCCGATTACAACGGTGTGCGTACTTTTCCCCTAGGCCGTTCTAGTTATGCTTGTCGAGCATCAGAACTGCGAAAATTTTGAGTTTCTCAAGCGTTTCTTACCTCCAAACTGCCATATCTCGCGAACGGATTGACCAATCCGCAAAATTTCTGTTGCATCTGAAGGTAGAAACTCGCCCGATTACAACACTATGCGTACTTTTCCCCTAGGCCGTTCTAGTTATTCGTTTCGAGTATCAGAACTGCGAAAATTTTGAGTTTCTCAAGCGTTTCTTACATCCAAACTGCCATATCTCGCGAACGGATTGACCAATCCGCAAAATTTCTGTTGCATCTGAAAGTAGAAACTCGCCCGATTGCAACGGTATGCGTACTTTTCCCGTAGGCCGTTCTAGTTATTCGTTTCGAGCATCAGAACTGCGAAAATTTTGAGTTTCTCAAGCGAGTCTTACTTCCAAACTGCCATATCTCGCGAACGGATTGACCAATCCGCAAAATTTCTGTTGCATCTGAAAGTAGAAACTCGCCCGATTACAACGGTATGCGTACTTTTCCCCTAGCCCGTTCTAGTTATTCGTTTCGAGCAACAGAACTGCGAAAATTGTGAGTTTTTCAAGCGTTGCTTACCTCCAAACTGCCATATCTCGCGAACGGATTGACCAATCCGCAAAATTTCTGTTGCATCTGAAAGTAGAAATTCGCCCGATTACAACGGTATGCGTACTTTTCCCCTAGGCCGTTCTAGTTATTCGTTTCGAGCATCAGAACTGTGAAAATTTTGAGTTTCTCAAGCGTTTCTTACCTCCAAACTGCCATATCTCGCGAACGGATTGACCAATCCGCAAAATTTCTGTTGCATCTGAAAGTAGAAAGTCGCCCGATTACAACGGTGTGCGTACTTTTCCCCTAGGCCGTTCTAGTTATTCGTTTCGAGCATCAGAACTGCGAAAATTTTGAGTTTCTCGAGCGTTTCTTACATCCAAACTGCCATATCTCGCGAACGGATTGACCAATCCGCAAAATTTCTGTTGCATCTGAAAGTAGAAATTCGCCCGATTACAACTGTATGCGTACTTTTCCCCTAGCCCGTTCTAGTTATTCGTTTCGAGCAACAGAACTGCGAAAATTTTGAGTTTCTCAAGCGTTGCTTACCTCCAAACTGCCATATCTCGCGAACGGATTGACCAATCCGCAAAATTTCTGTTGCATCTGAAAGTAGAAACTCGCCCGATTACAACGGTGTGCGTACTTTTCCCCTAGGCCGTTCTAGTTATGCTTGTCGAGCATCAGAACTGCGAAAATTTTGAGTTTCTCAAGCGTTTCTTACCTCCAAACTGCCATATCTCGCGAACGGATTGACCAATCCGCAAAATTTCTGTTGCATCTGAAAGTAGAAACTCGCCCGATTGAAACGGTATGCGTACTTTTCCCCTAGGCCGTTCTAGTTATTCGTTTCGAGCAACAGAACTGCGAAAATTTTGAGTTTTTCAAGCGTTGCTTACCTCCAAACTGCCATATCTCGCGAACGGATTGACCAATCCGCAAAATTTCTGTTGCATCTGAAAGTAGAAACTCGCCCGATTACAACGGTATGCGTACTTTTCCCCTAGGCCGTTCTAGTTATTCGTTTCGAGCATCAGAACTGTGAAAATTTTGAGTTTCTCAAGCGTTTCTTACCTCCAAACTGCCATATCTCGCGAACGGATTGACCAATCCGCAAAATTTCTGTTGCATCTGAAAGTAGAAAGTCGCCCGATTACAACGGTATGCGTACTTTTCCCCTAGAACGTTCTAGTTATGCTTGTCGAGCATCAGAACTGCGAAAATGTTGAGTTTCTCAAGCGTTTCTTACCTACAAACTGCCATATCTCGCGAACGGATTGACCAATCCGCAAAATTTCTGTTGCATCTGAAAGTAGAAATTCGCCCGATTACAACGGTATGCGCACTTTTCCCCTAGACCGTTCTAGTTATGCTTGTCGAGCACCAGAACTGCGAAAATTTTGAGTTTCTCAAGAGTTTCTTACCTCCAAACTGCCATATCTCGCGAACGGATTGACCAATCCGCAAAATTTCTGTTGCATCTGAAAGTAGAAACTCGCCCGATTACAACGGAATGCGTACTTTTCCCCTAGGCCGTTCTAGTTATTCGTTTCGAGCATCAGAACTGCGAAAATTTTGAGTTTCTCAATCGTTTCTCACCTACAAACTGCCACATCTCGCGAACGGATTGTCCAATCCGCAAAATTTCTGATGCATCTGAAAGTAGAAACTCGCCCGATTACAACTGTATGCGTTCTCTTCCCCTAGGCCGTTCTAGTTATTCGTTTCGAGCATCAGAACTGCCAAAATTTTGAGTTTCTCAAGCGTTTCTCACGTACAAACTGCCACATCTCGCGAACGGATTGTCCAATCCGCAAAATTTCTGATGCATCTGAAAGTAGAAACTCGCCCGATTACAACTGTATGCGTACTTTTCCCCTAGCCCGTTCTAGTTATTCGTTTCGAGCAACAGAACTGCGAAAATTTTGAGTTTCTCAAGCGTTGCTTACCTCCAAACTGCCATATCTCGCGAACGGATTGACCAATCCGCAAAATTTCTGTTGCATCTGAAGGTAGAAACTCGGCCGATTACAACGGTATGCGTACTTTTCCCCTAGGCCGTTCTAGTTATTCGTTTCGAGCATCAGAACTGCGAAAATTTTGAGTTTCTCGAGCGTTCCTTACATCCAAACTGCCATATCTCGCGAACGGATTGACCAATCCGCAAAATTTCTGTTGCATCTGAAAGTAGAAATTCGCCCGATTACAACTGTATGCGTACTTTTCCCCTAGCCCGTTCTAGTTATTCGTTTCGAGCAACAGAACTGCGAAAATTTTGAGTTTCTCAAGCGTTGCTTACCTCCAAACTGCCATATCTCGCGAACGGATTGACCAATCCGCAAAATTTCTGTTGCATCTGAAAGTAGAAACTCGCCCGATTACAACGGTGTGCGTACTTTTCCCCTAGGCCGTTCTAGTTATGCTTGTCGAGCATCAGAACTGCGAAAATTTTGAGTTTCTCAAGCGTTTCTTACCTCCAAACTGCCATATCTCGCGAACGGATTGACCAATCCGCAAAATTTCTGTTGCATCTGAAGGTAGAAACTCGCCCGATTACAACACTATGCGTACTTTTCCCCTAGGCCGTTCTAGTTATTCGTTTCGAGTATCAGAACTGCGAAAATTTTGAGTTTCTCAAGCGTTTCTTACATCCAAACTGCCATATCGCGCGAACGGATTGACCAATCCGCAAAATTTCTGTTGCATCTGAAAGTAGAAACTCGCCCGATTGCAACGGTATGCGTACTTTTCCCGTAGGCCGTTCTAGTTATTCGTTTCGAGCATCAGACCTGCGAAAATTTTGAGTTTCTCAAGCGAGTCTTACTTCCAAACTGCCATATCTCGCGAACGGATTGACCAATCCGCAAAATTTCTGTTGCATCTGAAAGTAGAAACTCGCCCGATTACAACGGTATGCGTACTTTTCCCCTAGCCCGTTCTAGTTATTCGTTTCGAGCAACAGAACTGCGAAAATTGTGAGTTTTTCAAGCGTTGCTTACCTCCAAACTGCCATATCTCGCGAACGGATTGACCAATCCGCAAAATTTCTGTTGCATCTGAAAGTAGAAATTCGCCCGATTACAACGGTATGCGTACTTTTCCCCTAGGCCGTTCTAGTTATTCGTTTCGAGCATCAGAACTGTGAAAATTTTGAGTTTCTCAAGCGTTTCTTACCTCCAAACTGCCATATCTCGCGAACGGATTGACCAATCCGCAAAATTTCTGTTGCATCTGAAAGTAGAAAGTCGCCCGATTACAACGGTGTGCGTACTTTTCCCCTAGGCCGTTCTAGTTATTCGTTTCGTGCATCAGAACTGCGAAAATTTTGAGTTTCTCGAGCGTTTCTTACATCCAAACTGCCATATCTCGCGAACGGATTGACCAATCCGCAAAATTTCTGTTGCATCTGAAAGTAGAAATTCGCCCGATTACAACTGTATGCGTACTTTTCCCCTAGCCCGTTCTAGTTATTCGTTTCGAGCAACAGAACTGCGAAAATTTTGAGTTTCTCAAGCGTTGCTTACCTCCAAACTGCCATATCTCGCGAACGGATTGACCAATCCGCAAAATTTCTGTTGCATCTGAAAGTAGAAACTCGCCCGATTACAACGGTGTGCGTACTTTTCCCCTAGGCCGTTCTAGTTATGCTTGTCGAGCATCAGAACTGCGAAAATTTTGAGTTTCTCAAGCGTTTCTTACCTCCAAACTGCCATATCTCGCGAACGGATTGACCAATCCGCAAAATTTCTGTTGCATCTGAAAGTAGAAACTCGCCCGATTGAAACGGTATGCGTACTTTTCCCCTAGGCCGTTCTAGTTATTCGTTTCGAGCAACAGAACTGCGAAAATTTTGAGTTTTTCAAGCGTTGCTTACCTCCAAACTGCCATATCTCGCGAACGGATTGACCAATCCGCAAAATTTCTGTTGCATCTGAAAGTAGAAACTCGCCCGATTACAACGGTATGCGTACTTTTCCCCTAGGCCGTTCTAGTTATTCGTTTCGAGCATCAGAACTGTGAAAATTTTGAGTTTCTCAAGCGTTTCTTACCTCCAAACTGCCATATCTCGCGAACGGATTGACCAATTCGCAAAATTTCTGTTGCATCTGAAAGTAGAAAGTCGCCCGATTACAACGGTGTGCGTACTTTTCCCCTAGGCCGTTCTAGTTATTCGTTTCGAGCATCAGATCTGCGAAAATTTTGAGTTTCTCGAGCGTTTCTTACATCCAAACTGCCATATCTCGCGAACGGATTGACCAATCCGCAAAATTTCTGTTGCATCTGAAAGTAGAATTCCGCCCGATTACAACTGTATGCGTACTTTTCCCCTAGCCCGTTCTAGTTATTCGTTTCGAGCAACAGAACTGCGAAAATTTTGAGTTTCTCAAGCGTTGCTTACCTCCAAACTGCCATATCTCGCGAACGGATTGACCAATCCGCAAAATTTCTGTTGCATCTGAAAGTAGAAACTCGCCCGATTACAACGGTGTGCGTACTTTTCCCCTAGGCCGTTCTAGTTATGCTTGTCGAGCATCAGAACTGCGAAAATTTTGAGTTTCTCAAGCGTTTCTTACCTCCAAACTGCCATATCTCGCGAACGGATTGACCAATCCGCAAAATTTCTGTTGCATCTGAAAGTAGAAACTCGCCCGATTGAAACGGTATGCGTACTTTTCCCCTAGGCCGTTCTAGTTATTCGTTTCGAGCATCAGAACTGCGAAAATTTTGAGTTTCTCAAGCGAGTCTTACTTCCAAACTGCCATATCTCGCGAACGGATTGACCAATCCGCAAAATTTCTGTTGCATCTGAAGGTAGAAACTCGCCCGATTACAACGGTATGCGTACTTTTCCCCTAGGCCGTTCTAGTTATTCGTTTCGAGCATCAGAACTGCGAAAATTTTGAGTTTCTCAATCGTTTCTCACCTACAAACTGCCACATCTCGCGAACGGATTGTCCAATCCGCAAAATTTCTGATGCATCTGAAAGTAGAAACTCGCCCGATTACAACTGTATGCGTACTTTTCCCCTAGGCCGTTCTAGTTATTCGTTTCGAGCATCAGAACTGCGAAAATTTTGAGTTTCTCAAGCGTTTCTCACGTACAAACTGCCACATCTCGCGAACGGATTGTCCAATCCGCAAAATTTCTGATGCATCTGAAAGTAGAAACTCGCCCGATTACAACTGTATGCGTACTTTTCCCCTAGCCCGTTCTAGTTATTCGTTTCGAGCAACAGAACTGCGAAAATTTTGAGTTTCTCAAGCGTTGCTTACCTCCAAACTGCCATATCTCGCGAACGGATTGACCAATCCGCAAAATTTCTGTTGCATCTGAAGGTAGAAACTCGGCCGATTACAACGGTATGCGTACTTTTACCCTAGGCCGTTCTAGTTATTCGTTTCGAGCATCAGAACTGCGAAAATTTTGAGTTTCTCGAGCGTTCCTTACATCCAAACTGCCATATCTCGCGAACGGATTGACCAATCCGCAAAATTTCTGTTGCATCTGAAAGTAGAAATTCGCCCGATTACAACTGTATGCGTACTTTTCCCCTAGCCCGTTCTAGTTATTCGTTTCGAGCAACAGAACTGCGAAAATTTTGAGTTTCTCAAGCGTTGCTTACCTCCAAACTGCCATATCTCGCGAACGGATTGACCAATCCGCAAAATTTCTGTTGCATCTGAAAGTAGAAACTCGCCCGATTACAACGGTGTGCGTACTTTTCCCCTAGGCCGTTCTAGTTATGCTTGTCGAGCATCAGAACTGCGAAAATTTTGAGTTTCTCAAGCGTTTCTTACCTCCAAACTGCCATATCTCGCGAACGGATTGACCAATCCGCAAAATTTCTGTTGCATCTGAAGGTAGAAACTCGCCCGATTACAACACTATGCGTACTTTTCCCCTAGGCCGTTCTAGTTATTCGTTTCGAGTATCAGAACTGCGAAAATTTTGAGTTTCTCAAGCGTTTCTTACATCCAAACTGCCATATCTCGCGAACGGATTGACCAATCCGCAAAATTTCTGTTGCATCTGAAAGTAGAAACTCGCCCGATTACAACGGTATGCGTACTTTTCCCCTAGGCCGTTCTAGTTATTCGTTTCGAGCATCAGAACTGTGAAAATTTTGAGTTTCTCAAGCATTTCTTACCTCCAAACTGCCATATCTCGCGAACGGATTGACCAATCCGCAAAATTTCTGTTGCATCTGAAAGTAGAAAGTCGCCCGATTACAACGGTGTGCGTACTTTTCCCCTAGGCCGTTCTAGTTATTCGTTTCGAGCATCAGATCTGCGAAAATTTTGAGTTTCTCGAGCGTTTCTTACATCCAAACTGCCATATCTCGCGAACGGATTGACCAATCCGCAAAATTTCTGTTGCATCTGAAAGTAGAATTTCGCCCGATTACAACTGTATGCGTACTTTTCCCCTAGCCCGTTCTAGTTATTCGTTTCGAGCAACAGAACTGCGAAAATTTTGAGTTTCTCAAGCGTTGCTTACCTCCAAACTGCCATATCTCGCGAACGGATTGACCAATCCGCAAAATTTCTGTTGCATCTGAAAGTAGAAACTCGCCCGATTACAACGGTGTGCGTACTTTTCCCCTAGGCCGTTCTAGTTATGCTTGTCGAGCATCAGAACTGCGAAAATTTTGAGTTTCTCAAGCGTTTCTTACCTCCAAACTGCCATATCTCGCGAACGGATTGACCAATCCGCAAAATTTCTGTTGCATCTGAAAGTAGAAACTCGCCCGATTGAAACGGTATGCGTACTTTTCCCCTAGGCCGTTCTAGTTATTCGTTTCGAGCATCAGAACTGCGAAAATATTGAGTTTCTCAAGTGAGTCTTACTTCCAAACTGCCATATCTCGCGAACGGATTGACCAATCCGCAAAATTTCTGTTGCATCTGAAGGTAGAAACTCGCCCGATTACAACGGTATGCGTACTTTTCCCCTAGGCCGTTCTAGTTATTCGTTTCGAGCATCAGAACTGCGAAAATTTTGAGTTTCTCAATCGTTTCTCACCTACAAACTGCCACATCTCGCGAACGGATTGTCCAATCCGCAAAATTTCTGATGCATCTGAAAGTAGAAACTCGCCCGATTACAACTGTATGCGTACTTTTCCCCTAGGCCGTTCTAGTTATTCGTTTCGAGCATCAGAACTGCGAAAATTTTGAGTTTCTCAAGCGTTTCTCACGTACAAACTGCCACATCTCGCGAACGGATTGTCCAATCCGCAAAATTTCTGATGCATCTGAAAGTAGAAACTCGCCCGATTACAAATGTATGCGTACTTTTCCCCTAGCCCGTTCTAGTTATTCGTTTCGAGCAACAGAACTGCGAAAATTTTGAGTTTCTCAAGCGTTGCTTACCTCCAAACTGCCATATCTCGCGAACGGATTGACCAATCCGCAAAATTTCTGTTGCATCTGAAGGTAGAAACTCGGCCGATTACAACGGTATGCGTACTTTTCCCCTAGGCCGTTCTAGTTATTCGTTTCGAGCATCAAAACTGCGAAAATTTTGAGTTTCTCGAGCGTTCCTTACATCCAAACTGCCATATCTCGCGAACGGATTGACCAATCCGCAAAATTTCTGTTGCATCTGAAAGTAGAAAGTCGCCCGATTACAACGGTGTGCGTACTTTTCCCCTAGGCCGTTCTAGTTATTCGTTTCGAGCATCAGAACTGTGAAAATTTTGAGTTTCTCAAGCGTTTCTTACCTCCAAACTGCCATATCTCGCGAACGGATTGACCAATCCGCAAAATTTCTGTTGCATCTGAAAGTAGAAAGTCGCCCGATTACAACGGTGTGCGTACTTTTCCCCTAGGCCGTTCTAGTTATTCGTTTCGAGCATCAGATCTGCGAAAATTTTGAGTTTCTCGAGCGTTTCTTACATCCAAACTGCCATATCTCGCGAACGGATTGACCAATCCGCAAAATTTCTGTTGCATCTGAAAGTAGAATTTCGCCCGATTACAACTGTATGCGTACTTTTCCCCTAGCCCGTTCTAGTTATTCGTTTCGAGCAACAGAACTGCGAAAATTTTGAGTTTCTCAAGCGTTGCTTACCTCCAAACTGCCATATCTCGCGAACGGATTGACCAATCCGCAAAATTTCTGTTGCATCTGAAAGTAGAAACTCGCCCGATTACAACGGTGTGCGTACTTTTCCCCTAGGCCGTTCTAGTTATGCTTGTCGAGCATCAGAACTGCGAAAATTTTGAGTTTCTCAAGCGTTTCTTACCTCCAAACTGCCATATCTCGCGAACGGATTGACCAATCCGCAAAATTTCTGTTGCATCTGAAAGTAGAAACTCGCCCGATTGAAACGGTATGCGTACTTTTCCCCTAGGCCGTTCTAGTTATTCGTTTCGAGCATCAGAACTGCGAAAATTTTGAGTTTCTCAAGTGAGTCTTACTTCCAAACTGCCATATCTCGCGAACGGATTGACCAATCCGCAAAATTTCTGTTGCATCTGAAGGTAGAAACTCGCCCGATTACAACGGTATGCGTACTTTTCCCCTAGGCCGTTCTAGTTATTCGTTTCGAGCATCAGAACTGCGAAAATTTTGAGTTTCTCAATCGTTTCTCACCTACAAACTGCCACATCTCGCGAACGGATTGTCCAATCCGCAAAATTTCTGATGCATCTGAAAGTAGAAACTCGCCCGATTACAACTGTATGCGTACTTTTCCCCTAGGCCGTTCTAGTTATTCGTTTCGAGCATCAGAACTGCGAAAATTTTGAGTTTCTCAAGCGTTTCTCACGTACAAACTGCCACATCTCGCGAACGGATTGTCCAATCCGCAAAATTTCTGATGCATCTGAAAGTAGAAACTCGCCCGATTACAACTGTATGCGTACTTTTCCCCTAGCCCGTTCTAGTTATTCGTTTCGAGCAACAGAACTGCGAAAATTTTGAGTTTCTCAAGCGTTGCTTACCTCCAAACTGCCATATCTCGCGAACGGATTGACCAATCCGCAAAATTTCTGTTGCATCTGAAGGTAGAAACTCGGCCGATTACAACGGTATGCGTACTTTTCCCCTAGGCCGTTCTAGTTATTCGTTTCGAGCATCAAAACTGCGAAAATTTTGAGTTTCTCGAGCGTTCCTTACATCCAAACTGCCATATCTCGCGAACGGATTGACCAATCCGCAAAATTTCTGTTGCATCTGAAAGTAGAAATTCGCCCGATTACAACTGTATGCGTACTTTTCCCCTAGCCCGTTCTAGTTATTCGTTTCGAGCAACAGAACTGCGAAAATTTTGAGTTTCTCAAGCGTTGCTTACCTCCAAACTGCCATATCTCGCGAACGGATTGACCAATCCGCAAAATTTCTGTTGCATCTGAAAGTAGAAACTCGCCCGATTACAACGGTGTGCGTACTTTTCCCCTAGGCCGTTCTAGTTATGCTTGTCGAGCATCAGAACTGCGAAAATTTTGAGTTTCTCAAGCGTTTCTTACCTCCAAACTGCCATATCTCGCGAACGGATTGACCAATCCGCAAAATTTCTGTTGCATCTGAAGGTAGAAACTCGCCCGATTACAACACTATGCGTACTTTTCCCCTAGGCCGTTCTAGTTATTCGTTTCGAGTATCAGAACTGCGAAAATTTTGAGTTTCTCAAGCGTTTCTTACATCCAAACTGCCATATCTCGCGAACGGATTGACCAATCCGCAAAATTTCTGTTGCATCTGAAAGTAGAATTTCGCCCGATTACAACTGTATGCGTACTTTTCCCCTAGCCCGTTCTAGTTATTCGTTTCGAGCAACAGAACTGCGAAAATTTTGAGTTTCTCAAGCGTTGCTTACCTCCAAACTGCCATATCTCGCGAACGGATTGACCAATCCGCAAAATTTCTGTTGCATCTGAAAGTAGAAACTCGCCCGATTACAACCGTATGCGTACTTTTCCCCTAGGCCGTTCTAGTTATTCGTTTCGAGCAACAGAACTGCGAAAATTTTGAGTTTCTCAAGCGTTGCTTACCTCCAAACTGCCATATCTCGCGAACGGATTGACCAATCCGCAAAATTTCTGTTGCATCTGAAAGTAGAAACTCGCCCGATTACAACTGTATGCGTGCTTTTCCCCTAGGCCGTTCTAGTTATGCTTGTCGAGCATCAGAACTGCGAAAATTTTGAGTTTCTCAAGCGTTTCTTACATCCAAACTGCCATATCTCGCGAACGGATTGACCAATCCGCAAAATTTCTGTTGCATCTGAAAGTAGAAACTCGCCCGATTGAAACGGTATGCGTACTTTTCCCCTAGGCCGTTCTAGTTATTCGTTTCGAGCATCAGAACTGCGAAAATTTTGAGTTTCTTAATCGTTTCTCACCTACAAACTGCCACATCTCGCGAACGGATTGTCCAATCCGCAAAATTTCTGATGCATCTGAAAGTAGAAACTCGCCCGATTACAACTGTATGCGTACTTTTCCCCTAGGCCGTTCTAGTTATTCGTTTCGAGCATCAGAACTGCGAAAATTTTGAGTTTCTCAAGCGTTTCTCACGTACAAACTGCCATATCTCGCGAACGGATTGACCAATCCGCAAAATTTCTGTTGCATCTGAAAGTAGAAACTCGCCCGATTACAACGTTGTGCGTACTTTTCCCCTAGGCCGTTCTAGTTATGCTTGTCGAGCATCAGAACTGCGAAAATTTTGAGTTTCTCAAGCGTTTCTTACCTCCAAACTGCCACATCTCGCGAACGGATTGTCCAATCCGCAAAATTTCTGATGCATCTGAAAGTAGAAACTCGCCCGATTACAACGGTGTGCGTACTTTTCCCCTAGCCCGTTCTAGTTATTCGTTTCGAGCAACAGAACTGCGAAAATTTTGAGTTTTTCAAGCGTTGCTTACTCCCAAACTGCCATATCTCGCGAACGGATTGACCAATCCGCAAAATTTCTGTTGCATCAGAAAGTAGAAACTCGCCCGATTACAACGGTATGCGTACTTTTCCCCTAGCCCGTTCTAGTTAATCGTTTCGAGCAACAGAACTGCGAAAATTTTGAGTTTTTCAAGCGTTGCTTACTTCCAAACTGCCATATCTCGCGAACGGATTGACCAATCCGCAAAATTTCTGTTGCATCTGAAAGTAGAAACTCGCCCGATTACAACGGTATGCGTACTTTTCCCCTAGCCCGTTCTAGTTATTCGTTTCGAGCAACAGAACTGCGAAAATTTTGAGTTTTTCAAGCGTTGCTTACCTCCAAACTGCCATATCTCGCGAACGGATTGACCAATCCGCAAAATTTCTGTTGCATCTGAAAGTAGAAACTCGCCCGATTACAACGGTATGCGTACTTTTCCCCTAGCCCGTTCTAGTTATTCGTTTCGAGCAACAGAACTGCGAAAATTTTGAGTTTTTCAAGCGTTGCTTACATGCAAACTGCCATATCTCGGGAACGGATTGACCAATCCGCAAAATTTCTGTTGCATGTGAAAGTAGAAACTCGCCCGATTACAGCGGTGTGCGTACTTTTCCCCTAGGCCGTTCTAGTTATGCTTGTCGAGCATCAGAACTGCGAAAATTTTGAGTTTCTCGAGCGTTTCTTACCTCCAAACTGACATATCTCGCGAACGGATTGACCAATCCGCAAAATTTCTGTTGCATCTGAAAGTAGAAACTCCCCCGACTACAACACTTTGCGTACTTTTCCCCTAGGCCGTTCTAGTTATTCGTTTCGAGCATCAGAACTGCGAAAATTTTGAGTTTCTCAAGCGTTTCTTACTTCCAAACTGCCATATCTCGCGAACGGATTGATCAATCCGCAAAATTTCTGTTGCATCTGAAAGTAGAAACTCGCCCGATTACAACACTGTGCGTACTTTTCCCCTAGGCCGTTCTAGTTATTCGTTTCGAGCATCAGAACTGCGAAAATTTTGAGTTTCTCGGCGCGTTTCTTACCTCCAAACTGCCATAACTCGCGAACGGATTGACCAATCCGCAAAATTTCTGTTGCATCTGAAAGTAGAAACTCGCCCGATTACAACGGTATGCGTACTTTTCCCCTAGCCCGTTCTAGTTATTCGTTTCGGGCAACAGAACTGCGAAAATTTTGAGTTTTTCAAGCGTTGCTTACCTCCAAACTGCCATATCTCGCGAACGGATTGACCAATCCGCAAAATTTCTGTTGCATCTGAAAGTAGAAATTCGCCCGATTACAACTGTATGCGTACTTTTCCCCTAGCCCGTTCTAGTTATTCGTTTCGAGCAACAGAACTGCGAAAATTTTGAGTTTCTCAAGCGTTGCTTACCTCCAAACTGCCATATCTCGCGAACGGATTGACCAATCCGCAAAATTTCTGTTGCATCTGAAAGTAGAAACTCGCCCGATTACAACGTTGTGCGTACTTTTCCCCTAGGCCGTTCTAGTTATGCTTGTCGAGCATCAGAACTGCGAAAATTTTGAGTTTCTCAAGCGTTTCTTACCTCCAAACTGCCATATCTCGCGAACGGATTGACCAATCCGCAAAATTTCTGTTGCATCTGAAAGTAGAAACTCGCCCGATTGAAACGGTATGCGTACTTTTCCCCTAGGCCGTTCTAGTTATTCGTTTCGAGCATCAGAACTGCGAAAACTTTGAGTTTCTCAAGCGAGTCTTACTTCCAAACTGCCATATCTCGCGAACGGATTGACCAATCCGCAAAATTTCTGTTGCATCTGAAGGTAGAAACTCGGCCGATTACAACGGTGTGCGTACTTTTCCCCTGGGCCGTTCTAGTTATGCTTGTCGAGCATGAGAACTGCGAAAATTTTGAGTTTCTCGAGCGTTTCTTACCTCCAAACTGCCATATCTCGCGAACGGATTGACCAATCCGCAAAATTTCTGTTGCATCTGAAAGTAGAAACTCGCCCGATTACAACACTATGCGTACTTTTCCCCTAGGCCGTTCTAGTTATTCGTTTCGAGCATCAGAACTGCGAAAATTTTGAGTTTCTCAAGCGTTTCTTACATCCAAACTGCCATATCTCGCGAACGGATTGACCAATCCGCAAAATTTCTGTTGCATCTGAAAGTAGAAACTCGCCCGATTACAACGGTATGCGTACTTTTCCCCTAGGCCGTTCTAGTTATTCGTTTCGAGCATCAGAACTGTGAAAATTTTGAGTTTCTCAAGCGTTTCTTACCTCCAAACTGCCATATCTCGCGAACGGATTGACCAATCCGCAAAATTTCTGTTGCATCTGAAAGTAGAAAGTCGCCCGATTACAACGGTGTGCGTACTTTTCCCCTAGGCCGTTCTAGTTATTCGTTTCGAGCATCAGAACTGCGAAAATTTTGAGTTTCTCGAGCGTTTCTTACATCCAAACTGCCATATCTCGCGAACGGATTGACCAATCCGCAAAATTTCTGTTGCATCTGAAAGTAGAAATTCGCCCGATTATAACTGTATGCGTACTTTTCCCCTAGCCCGTTCTAGTTATTCGTTTCGAGCAACAGAACTGCGAAAATTTTGAGTTTCTCAAGCGTTGCTTACCTCCAAACTGCCATAACTCGCGAACGGATTGACCAATCCGCAAAATTTCTGTTGCATCTGAAAGTAGAAACTCGCCCGATTACAACGTTGTGCGTACTTTTCCCCTAGGCCGTTCTAGTTATGCTTGTCGAGCATCAGAACTGCGAAAATTTTGAGTTTCTCAAGCGTTTCTTACCTCCAAACTGCCATATCTCGCGAACGGATTGACCAATCCGCAAAATTTCTGTTGCATCTGAAAGTAGAAACTCGCCCGATTGAAACGGTATGCGTACTTTTCCCCTAGGCCGTTCTAGTTATTCGTTTCGAGCATCAGAACTGCGAAAACTTTGAGTTTCTCAAGCGAGTCTTACTTCCAAACTGCCATATCTCGCGAACGGATTGACCAATCCGCAAAATTTCTGTTGCATCTGAAGGTAGAAACTCGGCCGATTACAACGGTGTGCGTACTTTTCCCCTGGGCCGTTCTAGTTATGCTTGTCGAGCATGAGAACTGCGAAAATTTTGAGTTTCTCGAGCGTTTCTTACCTCCAAACTGCCATATCTCGCGAACGGATTGACCAATCCGCAAAATTTCTGTTGCATCTGAAAGTAGAAACTCGCCCGATTACAACACTATGCGTACTTTTCCCCTAGGCCGTTCTAGTTATTCGTTTCGAGCATCAGAACTGCGAAAATTTTGAGTTTCTCAAGCGTTTCTTACATCCAAACTGCCATATCTCGCGAACGGATTGACCAATCCGCAAAATTTCTGTTGCATCTGAAAGTAGAAACTCGCCCGATTACAACGGTATGCGTACTTTTCCCCTAGGCCGTTCTAGTTATTCGTTTCGAGCATCAGAACTGTGAAAATTTTGAGTTTCTCAAGCGTTTCTTACCTCCAAACTGCCATATCTCGCGAACGGATTGACCAATCCGCAAAATTTCTGTTGCATCTGAAAGTAGAAAGTCGCCCGATTACAACGGTGTGCGTACTTTTCCCCTAGGCCGTTCTAGTTATTCGTTTCGAGCATCAGAACTGCGAAAATTTTGAGTTTCTCGAGCGTTTCTTACATCCAAACTGCCATATCTCGCGAACGGATTGACCAATCCGCAAAATTTCTGTTGCATCTGAAAGTAGAAATTCGCCCGATTATAACTGTATGCGTACTTTTCCCCTAGCCCGTTCTAGTTATTCGTTTCGAGCAACAGAACTGCGAAAATTTCGAGTTTCTCAATCGTTTCTCACCTACAAACTGCCACATCTCGCGAACGGATTGACCAATCCGCAAAATTTCTGTTGCATCTGAAAGTAGAAACTCGCCCGATTACAACGGTATGCGTACTTTTCCCCTAGCCCGTTCTAGTTATTCGTTTCGAGCAACAGAACTGCGAAAATTTTGAGTTTTTCTAGCGTTGCTTACATGCAAACTGCCATATCTCGGGAACGGATTGACCAATCCGCAAAATTTCTGTTGCATGTGAAAGTAGAAACTCGCCCGATTACAGCGGTGTGCGTACTTTTCCCCTAGGCCGTTCTAGTTATGCTTGTCGAGCATCAGAACTGCGAAAATTTTGAGTTTCTCGAGCGTTTCTTACCTCCAAACTGACATATCTCGCGAACGGATTGACCAATCCGCAAAATTTCTGTTGCATCTGAAAGTAGAAACTCCCCCGACTACAACACTTTGCGTACTTTTCCCCTAGGCCGTTCTAGTTATTCGTTTCGAGCATCAGAACTGCGAAAATTTTGAGTTTCTCAAGCGTTTCTTACTTCCAAACTGCCATATCTCGCGAACGGATTGATCAATCCGCAAAATTTCTGTTGCATCTGAAAGTAGAAACTCGCCCGATTACAACACTGTGCGTACTTTTCCCCTAGGCCGTTCTAGTTATTCGTTTCGAGCATCAGAACTGCGAAAATTTTGAGTTTCTCGGCGCGTTTCTTACCTCCAAACTGCCATAACTCGCGAACGGATTGACCAATCCGCAAAATTTCTGTTGCATCTGAAAGTAGAAACTCGCCCGATTACAACGGTATGCGTACTTTTCCCCTAGCCCGTTCTAGTTATTCGTTTCGAGCAACAGAACTGCGAAAATTTTGAGTTTTTCAAGCGTTGCTTACCTCCAAACTGCCATATCTCGCGAACGGATTGAACAATCCGCAAAATTTCTGTTGCATCTGAAAGTAGAAACTCGCCCGATAACAACGGTATGCGTACTTTTCCCCTAGCCCGTTCTAGTTATTCGTTTCGAGCAACAGAACTGCGAAAATTTTGAGTTTTTCAAGCGTTGCTTACATGCAAACTGCCATATCTCGGGAATGGATTGACCAATCCGCAAAATTTCTGTTGCATGTGAAAGTAGAAACTCGCCCGATTACCACGGTGTGCGTACTTTTCCCCTAGGCCGTTCTAGTTATGCTTGTCGAGCATCAGAACTGCGAAAATTTTGAGTTTCTCGAGCGTTTCTTACCTCCAAACTGCCATATCTCGCGAACGGATTGACCAATCCGCAAAATTTCTGTTGCATCTGAAAGTAGAAACTCCCCCGACTACAACACTATGCGTACTTTTCCCCTAGGCCGTTCTAGTTATTCGTTTCGAGCATCAGAACTGCGAAAATTTTGAGTTTCTCAAGCGTTTCTTACTTCCAAACTGCCATATCTCGCGAACGGATTGACCAATCCGCAAAATTTCTGTTGCATCTGAAAGTAGAAACTCGTCCGATTAAAACACTATGCGTACTTTTCCCGTAGGCCGTTCTAGTTATTCGTTTCGGGCATCAGAACTGCGAAAATTTTGAGTTTCTCAAGCGTTTCTTACCTCCAAACTGCCATATCTCGCGAACGGATTGACCAATCCGCAAAATTTCTGTTGCATCTGAAAGTAGAAACTCGCCCGATTACAACGGTGTGCGTACTTTCCCCTAGCCCGTTCTAGTTATTCGTTTCGAGCAACAGAACTGCGAAAATTTTGAGTTTTTCAAGCGTTGCTTACCTCCAAACTGCCATATCTCGCGAACGGATTGACCAATCCGCAAAATTTCTGTTGCATCAGAAAGTAGAAACTCGCCCGATTACAACGGTATGCGTACTTTTCCCCTAGCCCGTTCTAGTTATTCGTTTCGAGCAACAGAACTGCGAAAATTTTGAGTTTTTCAAGCGTTGCTTACCTCCAAACTGCCATATCTCGCGAACGGATTGACCAATCCGCAAAATTTCTGTTGCATCAGAAAGTAGAAACTCGCCCGATTACAACGGTGTGCGTACTTTTCCCCTAGGCCGTTCTAGTTATGCTTGTCGAGCATCAGAACTGCGAAAATTTTGAGTTTCTCGAGCGTTTCTTACCTCCAAACTGCCATATCTCGCGAACGGATTGACCATTCCGCAAAATTTCTGTTGCATCTGAAAGTAGAAACTCGCCGATTACAACGGTATGCGTACTTTTCCCCTAGCCCGTTCTAGTTATTCGTTTCGGGCAACAGAACTGCGAAAATTTTGAGTTTTTCAAGCGTTGCTTACCTCCAAACTGCCATATCTCGCGAACGGATTGACCAATCCGCAAAATTTCTGTTGCATCTGAAAGTAGAAACTCGCCCGATTACAACGGTGTGCGTACTTTTCCCCTAGGCTGTTCTAGTTATGCTTGTCGAGCATCAGAACTGCGAAAATTTTGAGTTTCTCGAGCGTTTCTTACCTCCAAACTGCCATATCTCGCGAACGGATTGACCAATCCGCAAAATTTCTGTTGCATCTGAAAGTAGAAACTCCCCCGACTACAACACTATGCGTACTTTTCCCCTAGGCCGTCCTAGTTATTCGTTTCGAGCATCAGAACTGCGAAAATTTTGAGTTTCTCAAGCGTTTCTTACATCCAAACTGTCATATCTCGCGAACGGATTGACCAATCCGCAAAATTTCAGTTGCATCTGAAAGTAGAAACTCGCCCGATTACAACACTATGCGTACTTTTCCCGTAGGCCGTTCTAGTTATTCGTTTCGAGCATCAGAACTGCGAAAATTTTGAGTTTCTCAAGCGTTTCTTACATCCAAACTGCCATATCTCGCGAACGGATTGACCAATCCGCAAAATTTCTGTTGCATCTGAAAGTAGAAACTCGCCCGATTGCAACGGTATGCGTACTTTTCCCCTAGGCCGTTCTAGTTATTCGTTTCGAGCATCAGAACTGCGAAAATTTTGAGTTTCTCAAGCGAGTCTTACTTCCAAACTGCCATATCTCGCGAACGGATTGACCAATCCGCAAAATTTCTGTTGCATCTGAAAGTAGAAACTCGCCCGATTACAACGGTATGCGTACTTTTCCCCTAGCCCGTTCTAGTTATTCGTTTCGAGCAACAGAACTGCGAAAATTTTGAGTTTTTCAAGCGTTGCTTACATCCAAACTGCCATATCTCGCGAACGGATTGACCAATCCGCAAAATTTCTGTTGCATCTGAAAGTAGAAACTCGCCCGATTACAATAGTATGCGTACTTTTCCCCTAGGCCGTTCTAGTTATTCGTTTCGAGCATCAGAACTGTGAAAATTTTGAGTTTCTCAAGCGTTTCTTACCTCCAAACTGCCATATCTCGCGAACGGATTGACCAATCCGCAAAATTTCTGTTGCATCTGAAAGTAGAAAGTCGCCCGATTACAACGGTGTGCGTACTTTTCCCCTAGGCCGTTCTAGTTATTCGTTTCGAGCATCAGAACTGCGAAAATTTTGAGTTTCTCGAGCGTTTCTTACATCCAAACTGCCATATCTCGCGAACGGATTGACCAATCCGCAAAATTTCTGTTGCATCTGAAAGTAGAAATTCGCCCGATTATAACTGTATGCGTACTTTTCCCCTAGCCCGTTCTAGTTATTCGTTTCGAGCAACAGAACTGCGAAAATTTCGAGTTTCTCAATCGTTTCTCACCTACAAACTGCCACATCTCGCGAACGGATTGTCCAATCCGCAAAATTTCTGTTGCATCTGAAAGTAGAAACTCGCCCGATTACAACGGTGTGCGTACTTTTCCCCTAGCCCCTTCTAGTTATTCGTTTCGAGCAACAGAACTGCGAAAATTTTGAGTTTTTCAAGCGTTGCTTACCTCCAAACTGCCATATCTCGCGAACGGATTGACCAATCCGCAAAATTTCTGTTGCATCAGAAAGTAGAAACTCGCCCGATTACAACGGTATGCGTACTTTTCCCCTAGCCCGTTCTAGTTATTCGTTTCGAGCAACAGAACTGCGAAAATTTTGAGTTTTTCAAGCGTTGCTTACCTCCAAACTGCCATATCTCGCGAACGGATTGACCAATCCGCAAAATTTCTGTTGCATCAGAAAGTAGAAACTCGCCCGATTACAACGGTATGCGTACTTTTCCCCTAGCCCGTTCTAGTTATTCGTTTCGAGCAACAGAACTGCGAAAATTTTGAGTTTTTCAAGCGTTGCTTACCTCCAAACTGCCATATCTCGCGAACGGATTGACCAATCCGCAAAATTTCTGTTGCATCAGAAAGTAGAAACTCGCCCGATTACAACGGTGTGCGTACTTTTCCCCTAGGCCGTTCTAGTTATGCTTGTCGAGCATCAGAACTGCGAAAATTTTGAGTTTCTCGAGCGTTTCTTACCTCCAAACTGCCATATCTCGCGAACGGATTGACCATTCCGCAAAATTTCTGTTGCATCTGAAAGTAGAAACTCGCCGATTACAACGGTATGCGTACTTTTCCCCTAGCCCGTTCTAGTTATTCGTTTCGGGCAACAGAACTGCGAAAATTTTGAGTTTTTCAAGCGTTGCTTACCTCCAAACTGCCATATCTCGCGAACGGATTGACCAATCCGCAAAATTTCTGTTGCATCTGAAAGTAGAAACTCGCCCGATTACAACGGTGTGCGTACTTTTCCCCTAGGCTGTTCTAGTTATGCTTGTCGAGCATCAGAACTGCGAAAATTTTGAGTTTCTCGAGCGTTTCTTACCTCCAAACTGCCATATCTCGCGAACGGATTGACCAATCCGCAAAATTTCTGTTGCATCTGAAAGTAGAAACTCCCCCGACTACAACACTATGCGTACTTTTCCCCTAGGCCGTCCTAGTTATTCGTTTCGAGCATCAGAACTGCGAAAATTTTGAGTTTCTCAAGCGTTTCTTACATCCAAACTGTCATATCTCGCGAACGGATTGACCAATCCGCAAAATTTCAGTTGCATCTGAAAGTAGAAACTCGCCCGATTACAACACTATGCGTACTTTTCCCGTAGGCCGTTCTAGTTATTCGTTTCGAGCATCAGAACTGCGAAAATTTTGAGTTTCTCAAGCGTTTCTTACATCCAAACTGCCATATCTCGCGAACGGATTGACCAATCCGCAAAATTTCTGTTGCATCTGAAAGTAGAAACTCGCCCGATTGCAACGGTATGCGTACTTTTCCCCTAGGCCGTTCTAGTTATTCGTTTCGAGCATCAGAACTGCGAAAATTTTGAGTTTCTCAAGCGAGTCTTACTTCCAAACTGCCATATCTCGCGAACGGATTGACCAATCCGCAAAATTTCTGTTGCATCTGAAAGTAGAAACTCGCCCGATTACAACGGTATGCGTACTTTTCCCCTAGCCCGTTCTAGTTATTCGTTTCGAGCAACAGAACTGCGAAAATTTTGAGTTTCTCAAGCGTTTCTTACATCCAAACTGCCATATCTCGCGAACGGATTGACCAATCCGCAAAATTTCTGTTGCATCTGAAAGTAGAAACTCGCCCGATTGCAACGGTATGCGTACTTTTCCCCTAGGCCGTTCTAGTTATTCGTTTCGAGCATCAGAACTGCGAAAATTTTGAGTTTCTCAAGCGAGTCTTACTTCCAAACTGCCATATCTCGCGAACGGATTGACCAATCCGCAAAATTTCTGTTGCATCTGAAAGTAGAAACTCGCCCGATTACAACGGTATGCGTACTTTTCCCCTAGCCCGTTCTAGTTATTCGTTTCGAGCAACAGAACTGCGAAAATTTTGAGTTTTTCAAGCGTTGCTTACATCCAAACTGCCATATCTCGCGAACGGATTGACCAATCCGCAAAATTTCTGTTGCATCTGAAAGTAGAAACTCGCCCGATTACAATAGTATGCGTACTTTTCCCCTAGGCCGTTCTAGTTATTCGTTTCGAGCATCAGAACTGTGAAAATTTTGAGTTTCTCAAGCGTTTCTTACCTCCAAACTGCCATATCTCGCGAACGGATTGACCAATCCGCAAAATTTCTGTTGCATCTGAAAGTAGAAAGTCGCCCGATTACAACGGTGTGCGTACTTTTCCCCTAGGCCGTTCTAGTTATTCGTTTCGAGCATCAGAACTGCGAAAATTTTGAGTTTCTCGAGCGTTTCTTACATCCAAACTGCCATATCTCGCGAACGGATTGACCAATCCGCAAAATTTCTGTTGCATCTGAAAGTAGAAATTCGCCCGATTATAACTGTATGCGTACTTTTCCCCTAGCCCGTTCTAGTTATTCGTTTCGAGCAACAGAACTGCGAAAATTTCGAGTTTCTCAATCGTTTCTCACCTACAAACTGCCACATCTCGCGAACGGATTGTCCAATCCGCAAAATTTCTGATGCATCTGAAAGTAGAAACTCGCCCGATTACAACGGTGTGCGTACTTTTCCCCTAGCCCGTTCTAGTTATTCGTTTCGAGCAACAGAACTGCGAAAATTTTGAGTTTTTCAAGCGTTGCTCACTCCCAAACTGCCATATCTCGCGAACGGATTGACCAATCCGCAAAATTTCTGTTGCATCAGAAAGTAGAAACTCGCCCGATTACAACGGTATGCGTACTTTTCCCCTAGCCCGTTCTAGTTATTCGTTTCTAGCAACAGAACTGCGAAAATTTTGAGTTTTTCAAGCGTTGCTTACCTCCAAACTGCCATATCTCGCGAACGGATTGACCAATCCGCAAAATTTCTGTTGCATCTGAAAGTAGAAACTCGCACGATTACAACGGTGTGCGTACTTTTCCCTTAGGCCGTTCTAGTTATGCTTGTCGAGCATCAGAACTGCGAAAATTTTGAGTTTCTCAAGCGAGTCTTACTTCCAAACTGCCATGTCTCGCGAACGGATTGACCAATCCGCAAAATTTCTGTTGCATCTGAAGGTAGAAACTCGCCCGATTACAACGGTATGCGTACTTTTCCCCTAGGCCGTTCTAGTTATTCGTTTCGAGCATCAGAACTGCGAAAATTTCGAGTTTCTCAATCGTTTCTCACCTACAAACTGCCACATCTCGCGAACGGATTGTCCAATCCGCAAAATTTCTGATGCATCTGAAAGTAGAAACTCGCCCGATTACAACGGTGTGCGTACTTTTCCCCTAGCCCGTTCTAGTTATTCGTTTCGAGCAACAGAACTGCGAAAATTTTGAGTTTTTCAAGCGTTGCTTACTCCCAAACTGCCATATCTCGCGAACGGATTGACCAATCCGCAAAATTTCTGTTGCATCAGAAAGTAGAAACTCGCCCGATTACAACGGTATGCGTACTTTTCCCCTAGCCCGTTCTAGTTATTCGTTTCGAGCAACAGAACTGCGAAAATTTTGAGTTTTTCAAGCGTTGCTTACCTCCAAACTGCCATATCTCGCGAACGGATTGACCAATCCGCAAAATTTCTGTTGCATCTGAAAGTAGAAACCCGCACGATTACAACGGTGTGCGTACTTTTTCACTAGGCCGTTCTAGTTATGCTTGTCGAGCATCAGAACTGCGAAAATTTTGAGTTTCTCAAGCGTTTCTTACCTCCAAACTGCCATATCTCGCGAACGGATTGACCAATCCGCAAAATTTCTGTTGCATCTGAAAGTAGAAACTCGCCCGATTACAACGGTATGCGTACTTTTCCCCTAGCCCGTTCTAGTTATTCGTTTCGGGCAACAGAACTGCGAAAATTTTGAGTTTTTCAAGCGTTGCTTACCTCCAAACTGCCATATCTCGCGAACGGATTGACCAATCCGCAAAATTTCTGTTGCATCTGAAAGTAGAAATTCGCCCGATTACAACTGTATGCGTACTTTTCCCCTAGCCCGTTCTAGTTATTCGTTTCGAGCAACAGAACTGCGAAAATTTTGAGTTTCTCAAGCGTTGCTTACCTCCAAACTGCCATATCTCGCTAACGGATTGACCAATCCGCAAAATTTCTGTTGCATCTGAAAGTAGAAACTCGCCCGATTACAACGCTGTGCGTACTTTTCCCCTAGGCCGTTCTAGTTATGCTTGTCGAGCATCAGAACTGCGAAAATTTTGAGTTTCTCAAGCGTTTCTTACCTCCAAACTGCCATATCTCGCGAACGGATTGACCAATCCGCAAAATTTCTGTTGCATCTGAAAGTAGAAACTCGCCCGATTGAAACGGTATGCGTACTTTTCCCCTAGGCCGTTCTAGTTATTCGTTTCGAGCATCAGAACTGCGAAAATTTTGAGTTTCTCAAGCGAGTCTTACTTCCAAACTGCCATATCTCGCGAACGGATTGACCAATCCGCAAAATTTCTGTTGCATCTGAAGGTAGAAACTCGGCCGATTACAACGGTGTGCGTACTTTTCCCCTGGGCCGTTCTAGTTATGCTTGTCGAGCATGAGAACTGCGAAAATTTTGAGTTTCTCGAGCGTTTCTTACCTCCAAACTGCCATATCTCGCGAACGGATTGACCAATCCGCAAAATTTCTGTTGCATCTGAAAGTAGAAACTCGCCCGATTACAACACTATGCGTACTTTTCCCCTAGGCCGTTCTAGTTATTCGTTTCGAGCATCAGAACTGCGAAAATTTTGAGTTTCTCAAGCGTTTCTTACATCCAAACTGCCATATCTCGCGAACGGATTGACCAATCCGCAAAATTTCTGTTGCATCTGAAAGTAGAAACTCGCCCGATTGCAACGGTATGCGTACTTTTCCCCTAGGCCGTTCTAGTTATTCGTTTCGAGCATCAGAACTGCGAAAATTTTGAGTTTCTCAAGCGAGTCTTACTCCCAAACTGCCATATCTCGCGAACGGATTGACCAATCCGCAAAATTTCTGTTGCATCAGAAAGTAGAAACTCGCCCGATTACAACGGTATGCGTACTTTTCCCCTAGCCCGTTCTAGTTATTCGTTTCTAGCAACAGAACTGCGAAAATTTTGAGTTTTTCAAGCGTTGCTTACCTCCAAACTGCCATATCTCGCGAACGGATTGACCAATCCGCAAAATTTCTGTTGCATCTGAAAGTAGAAACTCGCACGATTACAACGGTGTGCGTACTTTTCCCTTAGGCCGTTCTAGTTATGCTTGTCGAGCATCAGAACTGCGAAAATTTTGAGTTTCTCAAGCGAGTCTTACTTCCAAACTGCCATGTCTCGCGAACGGATTGACCAATCCGCAAAATTTCTGTTGCATCTGAAGGTAGAAACTCGCCCGATTACAACGGTATGCGTACTTTTCCCCTAGGCCGTTCTAGTTATTCGTTTCGAGCATCAGAACTGCGAAAATTTCGAGTTTCTCAATCGTTTCTCACCTACAAACTGCCACATCTCGCGAACGGATTGTCCAATCCGCAAAATTTCTGATGCATCTGAAAGTAGAAACTCGCCCGATTACAACGGTGTGCGTACTTTTCCCCTAGCCCGTTCTAGTTATTCGTTTCGAGCAACAGAACTGCGAAAATTTTGAGTTTTTCAAGCGTTGCTTACTCCCAAACTGCCATATCTCGCGAACGGATTGACCAATCCGCAAAATTTCTGTTGCATCAGAAAGTAGAAACTCGCCCGATTACAACGGTATGCGTACTTTTCCCCTAGCCCGTTCTAGTTATTCGTTTCGAGCAACAGAACTGCGAAAATTTTGAGTTTTTCAAGCGTTGCTTACCTCCAAACTGCCATATCTCGCGAACGGATTGACCAATCCGCAAAATTTCTGTTGCATCTGAAAGTAGAAACCCGCACGATTACAACGGTGTGCGTACTTTTCCACTAGGCCGTTCTAGTTATGCTTGTCGAGCATCAGAACTGCGAAAATTTTGAGTTTCTCAAGCGTTTCTTACCTCCAAACTGCCATATCTCGCGAACGGATTGACCAATCCGCAAAATTTCTGTTGCATCTGAAAGTAGAAACTCGCCCGATTACAACGGTATGCGTACTTTTCCCCTAGCCCGTTCTAGTTATTCGTTTCGGGCAACAGAACTGCGAAAATTTTGAGTTTTTCAAGCGTTGCTTACCTCCAAACTGCCATATCTCGCGAACGGATTGACCAATCCGCAAAATTTCTGTTGCATCTGAAAGTAGAAATTCGCCCGATTACAACTGTATGCGTACTTTTCCCCTAGCCCGTTCTAGTTATTCGTTTCGAGCAACAGAACTGCGAAAATTTTGAGTTTCTCAAGCGTTGCTTACCTCCAAACTGCCATATCTCGCTAACGGATTGACCAATCCGCAAAATTTCTGTTGCATCTGAAAGTAGAAACTCGCCCGATTACAACGCTGTGCGTACTTTTCCCCTAGGCCGTTCTAGTTATGCTTGTCGAGCATCAGAACTGCGAAAATTTTGAGTTTCTCAAGCGTTTCTTACCTCCAAACTGCCATATCTCGCGAACGGATTGACCAATCCGCAAAATTTCTGTTGCATCTGAAAGTAGAAACTCGCCCGATTGAAACGGTATGCGTACTTTTCCCCTAGGCCGTTCTAGTTATTCGTTTCGAGCATCAGAACTGCGAAAATTTTGAGTTTCTCAAGCGAGTCTTACTTCCAAACTGCCATATCTCGCGAACGGATTGACCAATCCGCAAAATTTCTGTTGCATCTGAAGGTAGAAACTCGGCCGATTACAACGGTGTGCGTACTTTTCCCCTGGGCCGTTCTAGTTATGCTTGTCGAGCATGAGAACTGCGAAAATTTTGAGTTTCTCGAGCGTTTCTTACCTCCAAACTGCCATATCTCGCGAACGGATTGACCAATCCGCAAAATTTCTGTTGCATCTGAAAGTAGAAACTCGCCCGATTACAACACTATGCGTACTTTTCCCCTAGGCCGTTCTAGTTATTCGTTTCGAGCATCAGAACTGCGAAAATTTTGAGTTTCTCAAGCGTTTCTTACATCCAAACTGCCATATCTCGCGAACGGATTGACCAATCCGCAAAATTTCTGTTGCATCTGAAAGTAGAAACTCGCCCGATTGCAACGGTATGCGTACTTTTCCCCTAGGCCGTTCTAGTTATTCGTTTCGAGCATCAGAACTGCGAAAATTTTGAGTTTCTCAAGCGAGTCTTACTTCCAAACTGCCATATCTCGCGAACGGATTGACCAATCCGCAAAATTTCTGTTGCATCTGAAAGTAGAAACTCGCCCGATTACAACGGTATGCGTACTTTTCCCCTAGCCCGTTCTAGTTATTCGTTTCGAGCAACAGAACTGCGGAAATTTTGAGTTTTTCAAGCGTTGCTTACATCCAAACTGCCATATCTCGCGAACGGATTGACCAATCCGCAAAATTTCTGTTGCATCTGAAAGTAGAAACTCGCCCGATTACAACGGTATGCGTACTTTTCCCCTAGGCCGTTCTAGTTATTCGTTTCGAGCATCAGAACTGTGAAAATTTTGAGTTTCTCAAGCGTTTCTTACCTCCAAACTGCCATATCTCGCGAACGGATTGACCAATCCGCAAAATTTCTGTTGCATCTGAAAGTAGAAAGTCGCCCGATTACAACGGTGTGCGTACTTTTCCCCTAGGCCGTTCTAGTTATTCGTTTCGAGCATCAGAACTGCGAAAATTTTGAGTTTCTCGAGCGTTTCTTACATCCAAACTGCCATATCTCGCGAACGGATTGACCAATCCGCAAAATTTCTGTTGCATCTGAAAGTAGAAATTCGCCCGATTATAACTGTATGCGTACTTTTCCCCTAGCCCGTTCTAGTTATTCGTTTCGAGCAACAGAACTGCGAAAATTTCGAGTTTCTCAATCGTTTCTCACCTACAAACTGCCACATCTCGCGAACGGATTGTCCAATCCGCAAAATTTCTGATGCATCTGAAAGTAGAAACTCGCCCGATTACAACGGTGTGCGTACTTTTCCCCTAGCCCGTTCTAGTTATTCGTTTCGAGCAACAGAACTGCGAAAATTTTGAGTTTTTCAAGCGTTGCTTACTCCCAAACTGCCATATCTCGCGAACGGATTGACCAATCCGCAAAATTTCTGTTGCATCTGAAAGTAGAAACTCGCCCGATTAAAACACTATGCGTACTTTTCCCCTAGGCCGTTCTAGTTATTCGTTTCGAGCAACAGAACTGCGAAAATTTTGAGTTTTTCAAGCGTTGCTTACCTCCAAACTGCCATATCTCGCGAACGGATTGACCAGTCCGCAAAATTTCTGTTGCATCTGAAAGTAGAAACTCGCACGATTACAACGGTGTGCGTACTTTTCCCTTAGGCCGTTCTAGTTATGCTTGTCGAGCATCAGAACTGCGAAAATTTTGAGTTTCTCAAGCGTTTCTTACCTCCAAACTGCCATATCTCGCGAACGGATTGACCAATCCGCAAAATTTCTGTTGCATCTGAAAGTAGAAACTCGCCCGATTACAACGGTATGCGTACTTTTCCCCTAGCCCGTTCTAGTTATTCGTTTCGAGCAACAGAACTGCGAAAATTTTGAGTTTTTCAAGCGTTGCTTACCTCCAAACTGCCATATCTCGCGAACGGATTGACCAATCCGCAAAATTTCTGTTGCATCTGAAAGTAGAAACTCGCCCGATTACAACGGTATGCGTACTTTTCCCCTAGCCCGTTCTAGTTATTCGTTTCGAGCAACAGAACTGCGAAAATTTTGAGTTTTTCAAGCGTTGCTTACATGCAAACTGCCATATCTCGGGAATGGATTGACCAATCCGCAAAATTTCTGTTGCATGTGAAAGTAGAAACTCGCCCGATTACAGCGGTGTGCGTACTTTTCCCCTAAGCCGTTCTAGTTATGCTTGTCGAGCATCAGAACTGCGAAAATTTTGAGTTTCTCGAGCGTTTCTTACCTCCAAACTGACATATCTCGCGAACGGATTGACCAATCCGCAAAATTTCTGTTGCATCTGAAAGTAGAAACTCCCCCGACTACAACACTTTGCGTACTTTTCCCCTAGGCCGGTCTAGTTATTCGTTTCGAGCATCAGAACTGCGAAAATTTTGAGTTTCTCAAGCGTTTCTTACTTCCAAACTGCCATATCTCGCGAACGGATTGATCAATCCGCAAAATTTCTGTTGCATCTGAAAGTAGAAACTCGCCCGATTGCAACGGTATGCGTACTTTTCCCCTGGGCCGTTCTAGTTATTCGTTTCGAGCATCAGAACTGCGAAAATTTTGAGTTTCTCAAGCGAGTCTTACTTCCAAACTGCCATATCTCGCGAACGGATTGACCAATCCGCAAAATTTCTGTTGCATCTGAAAGTAGAAACTCGCCCGATTACAACGGTATGCGTACTTTTCCCCTAGCCCGTTCTAGTTATTCGTTTCGAGCAACAGAACTGCGAAAATTTTGAGTTTTTCAAGCGTTGCTTACATGCAAACTGCCATATCTCGGGAATGGATTGACCAATCCGCAAAATTTCTGTTGCATGTGAAAGTAGAAACTCGCCCGATTACAGCGGTGTGCGTACTTTTCCCCTAGGCGGTTCTAGTTATGCTTGTCGAGCATCAGAACTGCGAAAATTTTGAGTTTCTCGAGCGTTTCTTACCTCCAAACTGACATATCTCGCGAACGGATTGACCAATCCGCAAAATTTCTGTTGCATCTGAAAGTAGAAACTCCCCCGACTACAACACTTTGCGTACTTTTCCCCTAGGCCGGTCTAGTTATTCGTTTCGAGCATCAGAACTGCGAAAATTTTGAGTTTCTCAAGCGTTTCTTACTTCCAAACTGCCATATCTCGCGAACGGATTGATCAATCCGCAAAATTTCTGTTGCATCTGAAAGTAGAAACTCGCCCGATTACAACACTGTGCGTACTTTTCCCCTAGGCCGTTCTTGTTATTCGTTTCGAGCATCAGAACTGCGAAAATTTTGAGTTTCTCGGCGCGTTTCTTACCTCCAAACTGCCATAACTCGCGAACGGATTGACCAATCCGCAAAATTTCTGTTGCATCTGAAAGTAGAAACTCGCCCGATTACAACACTATGCGTACTTTTCCCCTAGGCCGTTCTAGATATTCGTTTCGAGCATCAGAACTGCGAAAATTTTGAGTTTCTCAAGCGTTGCTTACCTCCAAACTGCCATATCTCGCGAACGGATTGACCAATCCGCAAAATTTCTGTTGCATCTGAAAGTAGAAACTCGCCCGATTACCACGGTGTGCGTACTTTTCCCCTAGGCCGTTCTAGTTATGCTTGTCGAGCATCAGAACTGCGAAAATTTTGAGTTTCTCGAGCGTTTCTTACCTCCAAACTGCCATATCTCGCGAACGGATTGACCAATCCGCAAAATTTCTGTTGCATCTGAAAGTAGAAACTCCCCCGACTACAACACTATGCGTACTTTTCCCCTAGGCCGTTCTAGTTATTCGTTTCGAGCATCAGAACTGCGAAAATTTTGAGTTTCTCAAGCGTTTCTTACTTCCAAACTGCCATATCTCGCGAACGGATTGACCAATCCGCAAAATTTCTGTTGCATCTGAAAGTAGAAACTCGCCCGATTAAAACACTATGCGTACTTTTCCCCTAGGCCGTTCTAGTTATTCGTTTCGAGCATCAGAACTGCGAAAATTTTGAGTTTTTCAAGCGTTGCTTACCTCCAAACTGCCATATCTCGCGAACGGATTGACCAATCCGCAAAATTTCTGTTGCATCTGAAAGTAGAAACTCGCCCGATTACAACGGTATGCGTACTTTTCCCCTAGCCCGTTCTAGTTATTCGTTTCGAGCAACAGAACTGCGAAAATTTTGAGTTTTTCAAGCGTTGCTTACATCCAAACTGCCATATCTCGCGAACGGATTGACCAATCCGCAAAATTTCTGTTGCATCTGAAAGTAGAAACTCGCCCGATTACAACGGTATGCGTACTTTTCCCCTAGGCCGTTCTAGTTATTCGTTTCGAGCATCAGAACTGTGAAAATTTTGAGTTTCTCAAGCGTTTCTTACCTCCAAACTGCCATATCTCGCGAACGGATTGACCAATCCGCAAAATTTCTGTTGCATCTGAAAGTAGAAAGTCGCCCGATTACAACGGTGTGCGTACTTTTCCCCTAGGCCGTTCTAGTTATTCGTTTCGAGCATCAGAACTGCGAAAATTTTGAGTTTCTCGAGCGTTTCTTACATCCAAACTGCCATATCTCGCGAACGGATTGACCAATCCGCAAAATTTCTGTTGCATCTGAAAGTAGAAATTCGCCCGATTATAACTGTATGCGTACTTTTCCCCTAGCCCGTTCTAGTTATTCGTTTCGAGCAACAGAACTGCGAAAATTTCGAGTTTCTCAATCGTTTCTCACCTACAAACTGCCACATCTCGCGAACGGATTGTCCAATCCGCAAAATTTCTGATGCATCTGAAAGTAGAAACTCGCCCGATTACAACGGTGTGCGTACTTTTCCCCTAGCCCGTTCTAGTTATTCGTTTCGAGCAACAGAACTGCGAAAATTTTGAGTTTTTCAAGCGTTGCTTACTCCCAAACTGCCATATCTCGCGAACGGATTGACCAATCCGCAAAATTTCTGTTGCATCTGAAAGTAGAAACTCGCCCGATTAAAACACTATGCGTACTTTTCCCCTAGGCCGTTCTAGTTATTCGTTTCGAGCAACAGAACTGCGAAAATTTTGAGTTTTTCAAGCGTTGCTTACCTCCAAACTGCCATATCTCGCGAACGGATTGACCAATCCGCAAAATTTCTGTTGCATCTGAAAGTAGAAACTCGCACGATTACAACGGTGTGCGTACTTTTCCCTTAGGCCGTTCTAGTTATGCTTGTCGAGCATCAGAACTGCGAAAATTTTGAGTTTCTCAAGCGTTTCTTACCTCCAAACTGCCATATCTCGCGAACGGATTGACCAATCCGCAAAATTTCTGTTGCATCTGAAAGTAGAAACTCGCCCGATTACAACGGTATGCGTACTTTTCCCCTAGCCCGTTCTAGTTATTCGTTTCGAGCAACAGAACTGCGAAAATTTTGAGTTTTTCAAGCGTTGCTTACCTCCAAACTGCCATATCTCGCGAACGGATTGACCAATCCGCAAAATTTCTGTTGCATCTGAAAGTAGAAACTCGCCCGATTACAACGGTATGCGTACTTTTCCCCTAGCCCGTTCTAGTTATTCGTTTCGAGCAACAGAACTGCGAAAATTTTGAGTTTTTCAAGCGTTGCTTACATGCAAACTGCCATATCTCGGGAATGGATTGACCAATCCGCAAAATTTCTGTTGCATGTGAAAGTAGAAACTCGCCCGATTACAGCGGTGTGCGTACTTTTCCCCTAGGCCGTTCTAGTTATGCTTGTCGAGCATCAGAACTGCGAAAATTTTGAGTTTCTCGAGCGTTTCTTACCTCCAAACTGACATATCTCGCGAACGGATTGACCAATCCGCAAAATTTCTGTTGCATCTGAAAGTAGAAACTCCCCCGACTACAACACTTTGCGTACTTTTCCCCTAGGCCGGTCTAGTTATTCGTTTCGAGCATCAGAACTGCGAAAATTTTGAGTTTCTCAACCGTTTCTTACTTCCAAACTGCCATATCTCGCGAACGGATTGATCAATCCGCAAAATTTCTGTTGCATCTGAAAGTAGAAACTCGCCCGATTGCAACGGTATGCGTACTTTTCCCCTAGGCCGTTCTAGTTATTCGTTTCGAGCATCAGAACTGCGAAAATTTTGAGTTTCTCAAGCGAGTCTTACTTCCAAACTGCCATATCTCGCGAACGGATTGACCAATCCGCAAAATTTCTGTTGCATCTGAAAGTAGAAACTCGCCCGATTACAACGGTATGCGTACTTTTCCCCTAGCCCGTTCTAGTTATTCGTTTCGAGCAACAGAACTGCGAAAATTTTGAGTTTTTCAAGCGTTGCTTACATGCAAACTGCCATATCTCGGGAATGGATTGACCAATCCGCAAAATTTCTGTTGCATGTGAAAGTAGAAACTCGCCCGATTACAGCGGTGTGCGTACTTTTCCCCTAGGCCGTTCTAGTTATGCTTGTCGAGCATCAGAACTGCGAAAATTTTGAGTTTCTCGAGCGTTTCTTACCTCCAAACTGACATATCTCGCGAACGGATTGACCAATCCGCAAAATTTCTGTTGCATCTGAAAGTAGAAACTCCCCCGACTACAACACTTTGCGTACTTTTCCCCTAGGCCGGTCTAGTTATTCGTTTCGAGCATCAGAACTGCGAAAATTTTGAGTTTCTCAAGCGTTTCTTACTTCCAAACTGCCATATCTCGCGAACGGATTGATCAATCCGCAAAATTTCTGTTGCATCTGAAAGTAGAAACTCGCCCGATTACAACACTGTGCGTACTTTTCCCCTAGGCCGTTCTAGTTATTCGTTTCGAGCATCAGAACTGCGAAAATTTTGAGTTTCTCGGCGCGTTTCTTACCTCCAAACTGCCATAACTCGCGAACGGATTGACCAATCCGCAAAATTTCTGTTGCATCTGAAAGTAGAAACTCGCCCGATTACAACACTATGCGTACTTTTCCCCTAGGCCGTTCTAGATATTCGTTTCGAGCATCAGAACTGCGAAAATTTTGAGTTTCTCAAGCGTTGCTTACCTCCAAACTGCCATATCTCGCGAACGGATTGACCAATCCGCAAAATTTCTGTTGCATCTGAAAGTAGAAACTCGCCCGATTACCACGGTGTGCGTACTTTTCCCCTAGGCCGTTCTAGTTATGCTTGTCGAGCATCAGAACTGCGAAAATTTTGAGTTTCTCGAGCGTTTCTTACCTCCAAACTGCCATATCTCGCGAACGGATTGACCAATCCGCAAAATTTCTGTTGCATCTGAAAGTAGAAACTCCCCCGACTACAACACTATGCGTACTTTTCCCCTAGGCCGTTCTAGTTATTCGTTTCGAGCATCAGAACTGCGAAAATTTTGAGTTTCTCAAGCGTTTCTTACTTCCAAACTGCCATATCTCGCGAACGGATTGACCAATCCGCAAAATTTCTGTTGCATCTGAAAGTAGAAACTCGCCCGATTAAAACACTATGCGTACTTTTCCCCTAGGCCGTTCTAGTTATTCGTTTCGAGCATCAGAACTGCGAAAATTTTGAGTTTTTCAAGCGTTGCTTACCTCCAAACTGCCATATCTCGCGAACGGATTGACCAATCCGCAAAATTTCTGTTGCATCTGAAAGTAGAAACTCGCCCGATTACAACGGTATGCGTACTTTTCCCCTAGCCCGTTCTAGTTATTCGTTTCGAGCAACAGAACTGCGAAAATTTTGAGTTTTTCAAGCGTTGCTTACATGCAAACTGCCATATCTCGGGAATGGATTGACCAATCCGCAAAATTTCTGTTGCATGTGAAAGTAGAAACTCGCCCGATTACAGCGGTGTGCGTACTTTTCCCCTAGGCCGTTCTAGTTATGCTTGTCGAGCATCAGAACTGCGAAAATTTTGAGTTTCTCGAGCGTTTCTTACCTCCAAACTGCCATATCTCGCGAACGGATTGACCAATCCGCAAAATTTCTGTTGCATCTGAAAGTAGAAACTCCCCCGACTACAACACTATGCGTACTTTTCCCCTAGGCCGTCCTAGTTATTCGTTTCGAGCATCAGAACTGCGAAAATTTTGAGTTTCTCAAGCGTTTCTTACTTCCAAACTGCCATATCTCGCGAACGGATTGACCAATCCGCAAAATTTCTGTTGCATCTGAAAGTAGAAACTCGCCCGATTACAACACTATGCGTACTTTTCCCGTAGGCCGTTCTAGTTATTCGTTTCGAGCATCAGAACTGCGAAAATTTTGAGTTTCTCAAGCGTTTCTTACCTCCAAACTGCCATATCTCGCGAACGGATTGACCAATCCGCAAAATTTCTGTTGCATCTGAAAGTAGAAACTCGCCCGATTACAACACTATGCGTACTTTTCCCCTAGGCCGTTCTAGTTATTCGTTCCGAGCATCAGAACTGCGAAAATTTTGAGTTTCTCAAGCGTTTCTTACTTCCAAACTGCCATATCTCGCGAACGGATTGACCATTCCGCAAAATTTCTGTTGCATCTGAAAGTAGAAACTCGCCGATTACAACGGTATGCGTACTTTTCCCCTAGCCCGTTCTAGTTATTCGTTTCGGGCAACAGAACTGCGAAAATTTTGAGTTTTTCAAGCGTTGCTTACCTCCAAACTGCCATATCTCGCGAACGGATTGACCAATCCGCAAAATTTCTGTTGCATCTGAAAGTAGAAACTCGCCCGATTACAACGGTGTGCGTACTTTTCCCCTAGGCCGTTCTAGTTATGCTTGTCGAGCATCAGAACTGCGAAAATTTTGAGTTTCTCGAGCGTTTCTTACCTCCAAACTGCCATATCTCGCGAACGGATTGACCAATCCGCAAAATTTCTGTTGCATCTGAAAGTAGAAACTCCCCCGACTACAACACTATGCGTACTTTTCCCCTAGGCCGTCCTAGTTATTCGTTTCGAGCATCAGAACTGCGAAAATTTTGAGTTTCTCAAGCGTTTCTTACTTCCAAACTGCCATATCTCGCGAACGGATTGACCAATCCGCAAAATTTCTGTTGCATCTGAAAGTAGAAACTCGCCCGATTACAACACTATGCGTACTTTTCCCGTAAGCCGTTCTAGTTATTCGTTTCGAGCATCAGAACTGCGAAAATTTTGAGTTTCTCAAGCGTTTCTTACCTCCAAACTGCCATAACTCGCGAACGGATTGACCAATCCGCAAAATTTCTGTTGCATCTGAAAGTAGAAACTCGCCCGATTACAACGGTATGCGTACTTTTCCCCTAGCCCGTTCTAGTTATTCGTTTCGGGCAACAGAACTGCGAAAATTTTGAGTTTTTCAAGCGTTGCTTACCCCCAAACTGCCATATCTCGCGAACGGATTGACCAATCCTCAAAATTTCTGTTGCATCTGAAAGTAGAAACTCGCCCGATTACAACACTATGCGTACTTTTCCCGTTGGCCGTTCTAGTTATTCGTTTCGAGCACCAGAACTGCGAAAATTTTGAGTTTCTCAAGCGTTTCTTACCTCCAAACTGCCATAACTCGCGAACGGATTGACCAATCCGCAAAATTTCTGTTGCATCTGAAAGTAGAAACTCGCCCGATTACAACGGTATGCGTACTTCTCCCCTAGCCCGTTCTAGTTATTCGTTTCGGGCAACAGAACTGCGAAAATTTTGAGTTTTTCAAGCGTTGCTTACCTCCAAACTGCCATATCTCGCGAACGGATTGACCAATCCCCAAAATTTCTGTTGCATCAGAAAGTAGAAACTCGCCCGATTACAACGGTATGCGTACTTTTCCCCTAGCCCGTTCTAGTTATACGTTTCGGGCAACAGAACTGCGAAAATTTTGAGTTTTTCAAGCGTTGCTTACCCCCAAACTGCCATATCTCGCGAACGGATTGACCAATCCGCAAAATTTCTGTTGCATCTGAAAGTAGAAACTCGCCCGATTACAACACTATGCGTACTTTTCCCCTAGGCCGTTCTAGTTATTCGTTCCGAGCATCAGAACTGCGAAAATTTTGAGTTTCTCAAGCGTTTCTTACTTCCAAACTGCCATATCTCGCGAACGGATTGACCATTCCGCAAAATTTCTGTTGCATCTGAAAGTAGAAACTCGCCGATTACAACGGTATGCGTACTTTTCCCCTAGCCCGTTCTAGTTATTCGTTTCGGGCAACAGAACTGCGAAAATTTTGAGTTTTTCAAGCGTTGCTTACCTCCAAACTGCCATATCTCGCGAACGGATTGACCAATCCGCAAAATTTCTGTTGCATCTGAAAGTAGAAACTCGCCCGATTACAACGGTGTGCGTACTTTTCCCCTAGGCCGTTCTAGTTATGCTTGTCGAGCATCAGAACTGCGAAAATTTTGAGTTTCTCGAGCGTTTCTTACCTCCAAACTGCCATATCTCGCGAACGGATTGACCAATCCGCAAAATTTCTGTTGCATCTGAAAGTAGAAACTCCCCCGACTACAACACTATGCGTACTTTTCCCCTAGGCCGTCCTAGTTATTCGTTTCGAGCATCAGAACTGCGAAAATTTTGAGTTTCTCAAGCGTTTCTTACTTCCAAACTGCCATATCTCGCGAACGGATTGACCAATCCGCAAAATTTCTGTTGCATCTGAAAGTAGAAACTCGCCCGATTACAACACTATGCGTACTTTTCCCGTAAGCCGTTCTAGTTATTCGTTTCGAGCATCAGAACTGCGAAAATTTTGAGTTTCTCAAGCGTTTCTTACCTCCAAACTGCCATAACTCGCGAACGGATTGACCAATCCGCAAAATTTCTGTTGCATCTGAAAGTAGAAACTCGCCCGATTACAACGGTATGCGTACTTTTCCCCTAGCCCGTTCTAGTTATTCGTTTCGGGCAACAGAACTGCGAAAATTTTGAGTTTTTCAAGCGTTGCTTACCCCCAAACTGCCATATCTCGCGAACGGATTGACCAATCCTCAAAATTTCTGTTGCATCTGAAAGTAGAAACTCGCCCGATTACAACGGTGGGCGTACTTTTCCCCTAGGCCGTTCCAGTTATTCGTTTTGAGCATCAGAACTGGAAAATTTTGAGTTTCTCGGGCGTTTCTTACATCCAAACTGCCATATCTCGCGAACGGATTGACCAATCCGCAAAATTTCTGTTGCATCTGAAAGTAGAAACTCGCCCGATTACAACACTATGCGTACTTTTCCCGTAAGCCGTTCCAGTTATTCGTTTTGAGCATCAGAACTGGAAAATTTTGAGTTTCTCGGGCGTTTCTTACATCCAAACTGCCATATCTCGCGAACGGATTGACCAATCCGCAAAATTTCTGTTGCATCTGAAAGTAGAAACTCGCCCGATTACAACACTATGCGTACTTTTCCCGTTGGCCGTTCTAGTTATTCGTTTCGAGCACCAGAACTGCGAAAATTTTGAGTTTCTCAAGCGTTTCTTACCTCCAAACTGCCATAACTCGCGAACGGATTGACCAATCCGCAAAATTTCTGTTGCATCTGAAAGTAGAAACTCGCCCGATTACAACGGTATGCGTACTTTTCCCCTAGCCCGTTCTAGTTATTCGTTTCGAGCAACAGAACTGCGAAAATTTTGAGTTTTTCAAGCGTTGCTTACCTCCAAACTGCCATATCTCGCGATCGGATTGACCAATCCGCAAAATTTCTGTTGCATCTGAAAGTAGAAACTCGCCCGATTACAACGGTGTGCGTACTTTTCCCCTAGGCCGTTCTAGTTATGCTTGTCCAGCATCAGAACTGCGAAAATTTTGAGTTTCTCGAGCGTTTCATACCTCCAAACTGCCATATCTCGCGAACGGATTGACCAATCCGCAAAATTTCTGTTGCATCTGAAAGTAGAAACTCGCCCGATTACAACGTTGTGTGTACTTTTCCCCTAGGCCGTTCTAGTTATGCTTGTCGAGCATCAGAACTGCGAAAATTTTGAGTTTCTCGAGCGTTTCTTACCTCCAAACTGCCATATCTCGCGAACGGATTGACCAATCCGCAAAATTTCTGTTGCATCTGAAAGTAGAAACTCGCCCGATTACAACACTATGCGTACTTTTCCCCTAGGCCGTTCTAGTTATGCGTTTCGAGCATCAGAACTGCGAAAATTTTGAGTTTCTCAAGCGTTTCTTACTTCCAAACTGCCATATCTCGCGAACGGATTGACCAATCCGCAAAATTTCTGTTGCATCTGAAAGTAGAAACTCGCCCGATTACAACACTATGCGTACTTTTCCCGTAAGCCGTTCTAGTTATTCGTTTCGAGCATCAGAACTGCGAAAATTTTGAGTTTCTCAAGCGTTTCTTACCTCCAAACTGCCATAACTCGCGAACGGATTGACCAATCCGCAAAATTTCTGTTGCATCTGAAAGTAGAAACTCGCCCGATTACAACGGTATGCGTACTTTTCCCCTAGCCCGTTCTAGTTATTCGTTTCGGGCAACAGAACTGCGAAAATTTTGAGTTTTTCAAGCGTTGCTTACCCCCAAACTGCCATATCTCGCGAACGGATTGACCAATCCTCAAAATTTCTGTTGCATCTGAAAGTAGAAACTCGCCCGATTACAACGGTGGGCGTACTTTTCCCCTAGGCCGTTCCAGTTATTCGTTTTGAGCATCAGAACTGGAAAATTTTGAGTTTCTCGGGCGTTTCTTACATCCAAACTGCCATATCTCGCGAACGGATTGACCAATCCGCAAAATTTCTGTTGCATCTGAAAGTAGAAACTCGCCCGATTACAACACTATGCGTACTTTTCCCGTTGGCCGTTCTAGTTATTCGTTTCGAGCACCAGAACTGCGAAAATTTTGAGTTTCTCAAGCGTTTCTTACCTCCAAACTGCCATAACTCGCGAACGGATTGACCAATCCGCAAAATTTCTGTTGCATCTGAAAGTAGAAACTCGCCCGATTACAACGGTATGCGTACTTCTCCCCTAGCCCGTTCTAGTTATTCGTTTCGAGCAACAGAACTGCGAAAATTTTGAGTTTTTCAAGCGTTGCTTACCTCCAAACTGCCATATCTCGCGATCGGATTGACCAATCCGCAAAATTTCTGTTGCATCTGAAAGTAGAAACTCGCCCGATTACAACGGTGTGCGTACTTTTCCCCTAGGCCGTTCTAGTTATGCTTGTCCAGCATCAGAACTGCGAAAATTTTGAGTTTCTCGAGCGTTTCATACCTCCAAACTGCCATATCTCGCGAACGGATTGACCAATCCGCAAAATTTCTGTTGCATCTGAAAGTAGAAACTCGCCCGATTACAACGTTGTGCGTACTTTTCCCCTAGGCCGTTCTAGTTATGCTTGTCGAGCATCAGAACTGCGAAAATTTTGAGTTTCTCGAGCGTTTCTTACCTCCAAACTGCCATATCTCGCGAACGGATTGACCAATCCGCAAAATTTCTGTTGCATCTGAAAGTAGAAACTCGCCCGATTACAACACTATGCGTACTTTTCCCCTAGGCCGTTCTAGTTATTCGTTTCGAGCATCAGAACTGCGAAAATTTTGAGTTTCTCAAGCGTTTCTTACTTCCAAACTGCCATATCTCGCGAACGGATTGACCATTCCGCAAAATTTCTGTTGCATCTGAAAGTAGAAACTCGCCGATTACAACGGTATGCGTACTTTTCCCCTAGCCCGTTCTAGTTATTCGTTTCGAGCATCAGAACTGCGAAAATTTTGAGTTTCTCAAGCGTTTCTTACCTCCAAACTGCCATAACTCGCGAACGGATTGACCAATCCGCAAAATTTCTGTTGCATCTGAAAGTAGAAACTCGCCCGATTACAACGGTATGCGTACTTTTCCCCTAGCCCGTTCTAGTTATTCGTTTCGGGCAACAGAACTGCGAAAATTTTGAGTTTTTCAAGCGTTGCTTACCCCCAAACTGCCATATCTCGCGAACGGATTGACCAATCCTCAAAATTTCTGTTGCATCTGAAAGTAGAAACTCGCCCGATTACAACGGTGGGCGTACTTTTCCCCTAGGCCGTTCCAGTTATTCGTTTTGAGCATCAGAACTGGAAAATTTTGAGTTTCTCGGGCGTTTCTTACATCCAAACTGCCATATCTCGCGAACGGATTGACCAATCCGCAAAATTTCTGTTGCATCTGAAAGTAGAAACTCGCCCGATTACAACACTATGCGTACTTTTCCCGTTGGCCGTTCTAGTTATTCGTTTCGAGCACCAGAACTGCGAAAATTTTGAGTTTCTCAAGCGTTTCTTACCTCCAAACTGCCATAACTCGCGAACGGATTGACCAATCCGCAAAATTTCTGTTGCATCTGAAAGTAGAAACTCGCCCGATTACAACGGTATGCGTACTTCTCCCCTAGCCCGTTCTAGTTATTCGTTTCGAGCAACAGAACTGCGAAAATTTTGAGTTTTTCAAGCGTTGCTTACCTCCAAACTGCCATATCTCGCGATCGGATTGACCAATCCGCAAAATTTCTGTTGCATCTGAAAGTAGAAACTCGCCCGATTACAACGGTGTGCGTACTTTTCCCCTAGGCCGTTCTAGTTATGCTTGTCCAGCATCAGAACTGCGAAAATTTTGAGTTTCTCGAGCGTTTCATACCTCCAAACTGCCATATCTCGCGAACGGATTGACCAATCCGCAAAATTTCTGTTGCATCTGAAAGTAGAAACTCGCCCGATTACAACGTTGTGCGTACTTTTCCCCTGGGCCGTTCTAGTTATGCTTGTCGAGCATCAGAACTGCGAAAATTTTGAGTTTCTCGAGCGTTTCTTACCTCCAAACTGCCATATCTCGCGAACGGATTGACCAATCCGCAAAATTTCTGTTGCATCTGAAAGTAGAAACTCGCCCGATTACAACACTATGCGTACTTTTCCCCTAGGCCGTTCTAGTTATTCGTTTCGAGCATCAGAACTGCGAAAATTTTGAGTTTCTCAAGCGTTTCTTACTTCCAAACTGCCATATCTCGCGAACGGATTGACCATTCCGCAAAATTTCTGTTGCATCTGAAAGTAGAAACTCGCCGATTACAACGGTATGCGTACTTTTCCCCTAGCCCGTTCTAGTTATTCGTTTCGGGCAACAGAACTGCGAAAATTTTGAGTTTTTCAAGCGTTGCTTACCTCCAAACTGCCATATCTCGCGAACGGATTGACCAATCCGCAAAATTTCTGTTGCATCTGAAAGTAGAAACTCGCCCGATTACAACGGTGTGCGTACTTTTCCCCTAGGCCGTTCTAGTTATGCTTGTCGAGCATCAGATCTGCGAAAATTTTGAGTTTCTCGAGCGTTTCTTACCTCCAAACTGCCATATCTCGCGAACGGATTGACCAATCCGCAAAATTTCTGTTGCATCTGAAAGTAGAAACTCGCCCGATTACAACACTATGCGTACTTTTCCCCTAGGCCGTTCTAGTTATGCTTGTCCAGCATCAGAACTGCGAAAATTTTGAGTTTCTCGAGCGTTTCTTACCTCCAAACTGCCATATCTCGCGAACGGATTGACCAATCCGCAAAATTTCTGTTGCATCTGAAAGTAAAAACTCGCCCGATTACAACACTATGCGTACTTTTCCCCTAGGCCGTTCTAGTTATTCGTTTCGAGCATCAGAACTGCGAAAATTTTGAGTTTCTCGAGCGTTTCTTACCTCCAAACTGTCATATCTCGCGAACGGATTGACCAATCCGCAAAATTTCTGTTGCATCTGAAAATAGAAATTCGCCCGATTACAACTGTATGCGTACTTTTCCCCTAGCCCGTTCTAGTTATTCGTTTCGACCAACAGAACTGCGAAAATTTTGAGTTTCTCAAGCGTTGCGTACCTCCAAACTGCCATATCTCGCGAACGGATTGACGAATCCGCAAAATTTCTGTTGCATCTGAAAGTAGAAACTCGCCCGATTACAACACTGTGCGTACTTTTCCCCTAGGCCGTTCTAGTTATGCTTGACGAGCATCAGAACTGCGAAAATGTTGAGTTTCTCTAGCGTTTCTTACATCCAAACTGCCATATCTCGCGAACGGATTGACCAATCCGCAAAATTTCTGTTGCATCTGAAAGTAGAAACACGCCCGATTGCAACGGTATGCGTACTTTTCCCGTAGGCCGTCCTAGTTATTCATTTCGAGCATCAGAACTGCGAAAATTTTGAGTTTCTCAAGCGTTTCTTACTTCCAAACTGCTATATCTCGCGAACGGATTGACCAATCCGCAAAATTTCTGTTGCATCTGAAAGTAGAAACTCGCCCGATTACAACACTATGCGTACTTTTCCCGTAGGCCGTCCTAGTTATTCATTTCGAGCATCAGAACTGCGAAAATTTTGAGTTTCTCAAGCGTTTCTTACTTCCAAACTGCCACATCTCGCGAACGGATTGTCCAATCCGCAAAATTTCTGATGCATCTGAAAGTAGAAACTCGCCCGATTACAACTGTATGCGTACTTTTCCCCTAGCCCGTTCTAGTTATTCGTTTCGAGCAACAGAACTGCGAAAATTTTGAGTTTCTCAAGCGTTGCTTACCTCCAATCTGCCATATCTCGCGAACGGATTGACCAATCCGCAAAATTTCTGTTGCATCTGAAAGCAGAAACTCGCCCGATTACAACGGTGTGCGTACTTTTCCCCTAGCCCGTTCTAGTTATTCGTTTCGAGCAACAGAACTGCGAAAATTTTGAGTTTTTCAAGCGTTGCTTACCTCCAAACTGCCATATCTCGCGAACGGATTGACCAATCCGCAAAATTTCTGTTGCATCTGAAAGTAGAAACTCGCCCGATTACAACGGTGTGCGTACTTTTCCCCTAGGCCGTTCTAGTTGTGCTTGTCGAGCATCAGAACTGCGAAAATTTTGAGTTTCTCGAGCGTTTCTTACCTCCAACTGCCATATCTCGCGAACGGATTGACCAATCCGCAAAATTTCTGTTGCATCTGAAAGTAGAAACTCGCCCGATTACAACGTTGTGCGTACTTTTCCCCTAGGCCGTTCTAGTTATGCTTGTCGAGCATCAGAACTGCGAAAATTTTGAGTTTCTCGAGCGTTTCTTACCTCCAAACTGCCATATCTCGCGAACGGATTGACCAATCCGCAAAATTTCTGTTGCATCTGAAAGTAGAAACACGCCCGATTACAACGGTGTGCGTACTTTTCCCCTAGGCCGTTCTAGTTATTCGTTTCGAGCATCAGAACTGCGAAAATTTTGAGTTTCTCAAGCGTTTCTTACATCCAAACTGCCATATCTCGCGAACGGATTTACCAATCCGCAAAATTTCTGTTGCATCTGAAAGTAGAAACTCGCCCGATTACAACGGGATGCGTACTTTTCCCCTAGCCCGTTCTAGTTATTCGTTTCGAGCAACAGAACTGCGAAAATTTTGAGTTTCTCAAGCGTTTCTTACTTCCAAACTGCCATATCTCGCGAACGGATTGACCAATCCGCACAATTTCTGTTGCATCTGAAAGTAGAAACTCGCCCGATTATAACACTATTCGTACTTTTCCCCTAGGCCGTTCTAGTTATTCGTTTCGAGCATCAGAACTGCGAAAATTTTGAGTTTCTCAAGCGTTTCTTACTTCCAAACTGCCATATCTCGCGAACGGATTGACCAATCCGCACAATTTCTGTTGCATCTGAAAGTAGAAACTCGCCCGATTATAACACTATTCGTACTTTTCCCCTAGGCCGTTCTAGTTATTCGTTTCGAGCATCAGAACTGCGAAAATTTTGAGTTTCTCAAGCGTTTCTTACCTCCAAACTGCCATATCTCGCGAACGGATTGACCAATCCGCAAAATTTCTGTTGCATCTGAAAGTAGAAACTCGCCCGATTACAACACTATGCGTACTTTTCCCCTAGGCCGTTCTAGTTATTCGTTTCGAGCAACAGAACTGCGAAAATTTTGAGCTTTTCAAGCGTTGCTTACATCCAAACTGCCATATCTCGCGAACGGATTTACCAATCCGCAAAATTTCTGTTGCATCTGAAAGTAGAAACTCGCCCGATTACAACGGGATGCGTACTTTTCCCCTAGCCCGTTCTAGTTATTCGTTTCGAGCAACAGAACTGCGAAAATTTTGAGTTTCTCAAGCGTTTCTTACTTCCAAACTGCCATATCTCGCGAACGGATTGACCAATCCGCACAATTTCTGTTGCATCTGAAAGTAGAAACTCGCCCGATTATAACACTATTCGTACTTTTCCCCTAGGCCGTTCTAGTTATTCGTTTCGAGCATCAGAACTGCGAAAATTTTGAGTTTCTCAAGCGTTTCTTACCTCCAAACTGCCATATCTCGCGAACGGATTGACCAATCCGCAAAATTTCTGTTGCATCTGAAAGTAGAAACTCGCCCGATTACAACACTATGCGTACTTTTCCCCTAGGCCGTTCTAGTTATTCGTTTCGAGCAACAGAACTGCGAAAATTTTGAGCTTTTCAAGCGTTGCTTACCTCCAAACTGCCGTATGTCGCGAACGGTTTGACCAATCCGCAAAATTTCTGTTGCATCTGAAAGTAGAAACTCGCCCGATTACAACGGTATGCGTACTTTTCCCCTAGCCCGTTCTATTTATTCGTTTCCAGCAACAGAACTGCGAAAATTTTGAGTTTTTCAAGCGTTGCCTACCTCCAAACTGCCATATCTCGCGAACGGATTGACCAATCCGCAAAATTTCTGTTGCATCTGAAAGTAGAAACTCGCCCGATTACAACACTGTGCGTACTTTTCCCCTAGGCCGTTCTAGTTATTCGTTTCGAGCATCAGAACTGCGAAAATTTTGAGTTTCTCAAGCGTTTCTTACTTCCAAACTGCCATATCTCGCGAACGGATTGACCAACCCGCAAAATTTCTGTTGCATCTGAAAGTAGAAACTCGCCCGATGACAACACTATGCGTACTTTTCCCCTAGGCCGTTCTAGTTATTCGTTTCGAGCATCAGAACTGCGAAAATTTTGAGTTTCTCGAGCGTTTCTTACCTCCAAACTGCCATATCTCGCGAACGGATTGACCAATCCGCAAAATTTCTGTTGCATCTGAAAGTAGAAACTCGCCCGATTACAACACTATGCGTACTTTTCCCCTAGGCCGTTCTAGTTATTCGTTTCGAGCATCAGAACTGCGAAAATTTTGAGTTTCTCAAGCGTTTCTTACCTCCAAACTGCCATAACTCGCGAACGGATTGACCAATCCGCAAAATTTCTGTTGCATCTGAAAGTAGAAACTCGCCCGATTACAACACTATGCATACTTTTCCCCTAGGCCGTTCTAGTTATGCTTGTCGAGCATCAGAACTGCGAAAATTTTGAGTTTCTCGAGCGTTTCTTACCTCCAAACTGCCATATCTCGCGAACGGATTGACCAATCCGCAAAATTTCTGTTGCATCTGAAAGTAGAAACTCGCCCGATTACAACACTATGCGTACTTTTCCCCTAGGCCGTTCTAGTTATTCGTTTCGAGCATCAGAACTGCGAAAATTTTGAGTTTCTCAAGCGTTTCTTACTTCCAAAGTGCCATATCTCGCGAACGGATTGACCATTCCGCAAAATTTCTGTTGCATCTGAAAGTAGAAGCTCGCCGATTACAACGGTATGCGTACTTTTCCCCTAGCCCGTTCTAGTTATTCGTTTCGGGCAACAGAACTGCGAAAATTTTGAGTTTTTCAAGCGTTGCTTATCTCCAAACTGCCATATCTCGCGAACGGATTGACCAATCCGCAAAATTTCTGTTGCATCTGAAAATAGAAATTCGCCCGATTACAACTGTATGCGTACTTTTCCCCTAGCCCGTTCTAGTTATTCGTTTCGACCAACAGAACTGCGAAAATTTTGAGTTTCTCAAGCGTTGCGTACCTCCAAACTGCCATATCTCGCGAACGGATTGACCATTCCGCAAAATTTCTGTTGCATCTGAAAGTAGAAACTCGCCCGATTACAACACTATGCGTACTTTTCCCCTAGGCCGTTCTAGTTATGCTTGTCGAGCATCAGAACTGCGAAAATTTTGAGTTTCTCAAGCGTTTCTTACATCCGAACTGCCATATCTCGCGAACGGATTGACCAATCCGCAAAATTTCTGTTGCATCTGAAAGTAGAAACACGCCCGATTGCAACGGTATGCGCACTTTTCCCCTAGGCCGTTCTAGTTATTCGTTTCGAGCATCAGAACTGCGAAAATTTTGAGTTTCTCAAGCGTTTCTTACTTCCAAACTGCCATATCTCGCGAACGGATTGACCAATCCGCAAAATTTCTGTTGCATCTGAAGGTAGAAACTCGCCCGATTACAACGGTATGCGTACTTTTCCCCTAGGCCGTTCTAGTTATTCGTTTCGAGCATCAGAACTGCGAAAATTTTGAGTTTCTCAAGCGTTTCTCACCTACAAACTGCCACATCTCGCGAACGGAATGTCCAATCCGCAAAATTTCTGATGCATCTGAAAGTAGAAACTCGCCCGATTACAACTGTATGCGTACTTTTCCCCTAGCCCGTTGTAGTTATTCGTTTCGAGCAACAGAACTGCGAAAATTTTGAGTTTCTCAAGCGTTGCTTACCTCCAAACTGCCATATCTCGCGAACGGATTGACCAATCCGCAAAATATCTGTTGCATCTGAAAGCAGAAACTCGCCCGATTACAACGGTGTGCGTACTTTTCCCCTATGCCGTTCTAGTTATTCGTTTCGAGCATCAGAACTGCGAAAATTTTGCGTTTCTCAAGCGTTTCTTACATCCAAACTGCCATATCTCGCGAACGGATTTACCAATCCGCAAAATTTCTGTTGCATCTGAAAGTAGAAACTCGCCCGATTACAACGGTATGCGTACTTTTCCCCTAGCCCGTTCTAGTTATTCGTTTCGAGCAACAGAACTGCGAAAATTTTGAGTTTCTCAAGCGTTTCTTACTTCCAAACTGCCATATCTCGCGAACGGATTGACCAATCCGCACAATTTCTGTTGCATCTGAAAGTAGAAACTCGCCCGATTATAACACTATGCGTACTTTTCCCCTAGGCCGTTCTAGTTATGCTTGTCGAGCATCAGAACTGCGAAAATTTTGAGTTTCTCGAGCGTTTCTTACCTCCAAACTGCCATATCTCGCGAACGGATTGACCAATCCGCAAAATTTCTGTTGCATCTGAAAGTAAAAACTCGACCGATTACAACACTATGCGTACTTTTCCCCTAGGCCGTTACAGTTATTCGTTTCGAGCATCAGAACTGCGAAAATTTTGAGTTTCTCGAGCGTTTCTTACCTCCAAACTGTCATATCTCGCGAACGGATTGACCAATCCGCAAAATTTCTATTGCATCTGAAAGTAGAAACTCGGCCGATTGCAACGGTATGCGCACTTTTCCCCTAGGCCGTTCTAGTTATTCGTTTCGAGCATCAGAACTGCGAAAATTTTGAGTTTCTCAAGCGTTTCTTACTTCCAAACTGCCATATCTCGCGAACGGATTGACCAATCCGCAAAATTTCTGTTGCATCTGAAGGTAGAAACTCGCCCGATTACAACGGTATGCGTACTTTTCCCCTAGGCCGTTCTAGTTATTCGTTTCGAGCATCAGAACTGCGAAAATTTGGAGTTTCTCAAGCGTTTCTCACCTACAAACTGCCACATCTCGCGAACGGATTGTCCAATCCGCAAAATTTCTGATGCATCTGAAAGTAGAAACTCGCCCGATTACAACTGTATGCGTACTTTTCCCCTAGCCCGTTGTAGTTATTCGTTTCGAGCAACAGAACTGCGAAAATTTTGAGTTTCTCAAGCGTTGCTTACCTCCAAACTGCCATATCTCGCGAACGGATTGACCAATCCGCAAAATTTCTGTTGCATCTGAAAGCAGAAACTCGCCCGATTACAACGGTGTGCGTACTTTTCCCCTAGGCCGTTCTAGTTATTCGTTTCGAGCATCAGAACTGCGAAAATTTTGAGTTTCTCAAGCGTTTCTTACATCCAAACTGCCATATCTCGCGAACAGATTTACCAATCCGCAAAATTTCTGTTGCATCTGAAAGTAGAAACTCGCCCGATTACAACGGTATGCGTACTTTTCCCCTAGCCCGTTCTAGTTATTCGTTTCGAGCAACAGAACTGCGAAAATTTTGAGTTTCTCAAGCGTTTCTTACTTCCAAACTGTCATATGTCGCGAACGGATTGACCAATCCGCACAATTTCTGTTGCATCTGAAAGTAGAAACTCGCCAGATTATAACACTATTCGTACTTTTCCCCTAGGCCGTTCTAGTTATTCGTTTCGAGCATCAGAACTGCGAAAATTTTGAGTTTCTCAAGTGTTTCTTACCTCCAAACTGCCATATCTCGCGAACGGATTGACCAATCCGCAAAATTTCTGTTGCATCTGAAAGTAGAAACTCGCCCGATTACAACACTATGCGTACTTTTCCCCTAGCCCGTTCTAGTTAATCGTTTCGAGCAACAGAACTGCGAAAATTTTGAGTTTCTCAAGCGTTTCTTACTTCCAAACTGTCATATGTCGCGAACGGATTGACCAATCCGCACAATTTCTGTTGCATCTGAAAGTAGAAACTCGCCAGATTATAACACTATTCGTACTTTTCCCCTAGGCCGTTCTAGTTATTCGTTTCGAGCATCAGAACTGCGAAAATTTTGAGTTTCTCAAGCGTTTCTTACCTCCAAACTGCCATATCTCGCGAACGGATTGACCAATCCGCAAAATTTCTGTTGCATCTGAAAGTAGAAACTCGCCCGATTACAACACTATGCGTACTTTTCCCGTAGGCCGTTCTAGTAATTCGTTTCGAGCATCAGAACTGCGAAAATTTTGAGTTTCTCAAGCGTTTCTTACCTCCAAACTGCCATAACTCGCGAACGGATTGACCAATCCGCAAAATTTCTGTTGCATCTGAAAGTAGAAACTCGCCCGATTACAACGGTATGCGTACTTTTCCCGTAGGCCGTTCTAGTTATTCGTCTCGAGCATCAGAACCGCGAAAATTTTGAGTTTCTCAAGCGTTTCTCACCTACAAACTGCCACATCTCGCGAACGGATTGTCCAATCCGCAAAATTTCTGATGCATCTGAAAGTAGAAACTCGCCCGATTACAACGGTATGCGTACTTTTCCCCTAGGCCGCCCTAGTTATTCGTTTCGAGCATCAGAACAGCAAAAATTTTGAGTTTCTCAAGCGTTTCTTACTTCCAAACTGCCATATCTCGCGAACGGATTGACCAATCCGCAAAATTTCTGTTGCATCTGAAAGTAGAAACTCGCCCGATTACAACGGTATGCGTACTTTTCCCCTAGGCCGTTCTAGTTATTCGTTTCGAGCATCAGAACTGCGAAAATTTTGAGTTTCTCAAGCGTTTCTTACCTCCAAACTGCCATAACTCGCGAACGGATTGACCAATCCGCAAAATTTCTGTTGCATCTGAAAGTAGAAACTCGCCCGATTACAACGGTATGCGTACTTTTCCCGTAGGCCGTTCTAGTTATTCGTTTCGAGCATCAGAACCGCGAAAATTTTGAGTTTCTCAAGCGTTTCTCACCTACAAACTGCCACATCTCGCGAACGGATTGTCCAATCCGCAAATTTTCTGATGCATCTGAAAGTAGAAACTCGCCCGATTACAACGGTATGCGTACTTTTCCCCTAGGCCGCCCTAGTTATTCGTTTCGAGCATCAGAACTGCAAAAATTTTGAGTTTCTCAAGCGTTTCTTACTTCCAAACTGCCATATCTCGCGAACGGATTGACCAATCCGCAAAATTTCTGTTGCATCTGAAAGTAGAAACTCGCCCGATTACAACGGTATGCGTACTTTTCCCCTAGGCCGTTCTAGTTATTCGTTTCGAGCATCAGAACTGTGAAAATTTTGAGTTTCTCAAGCGTTTCTTACCTCCAAACTGCCATATCTCGGGAACGGATTGACCAATCCGCAAAATTTCTGTTGCATCTGAAAGTAGAAACTCGCCCAATTACAACTGTATGCGTACTTTTCCCCTAGCCCGTTCTAGTTATTCGTTTCGAGCAACAGAACTGCGAAAATTTTGAGTTTCTCAAGCGTTGCTTACCTCCAAACTGCCATATCTCGCGAACGGATTGATCAATCCGCAAAATTTCTGTTGCATCTGAAAGTAGAAACACGCCCGATTACAACGGTGTGCGTACTTTTCCCCGAGGCCGTTATTGTTATTTGTTTCGAGCATCAGAACCGCGAAAATTTTGAGTTTCTCAAGCGTTTCTTACCTCCAAACTGCCATATCTCGGGAACGGATTGACCAATCCGCAAAATTTCTGTTGCATCTGAAAGTAGAAATTCGCCCGATTACAACTGTATGCGTACTTTTCCCCTAGCCCGTTCTAGTTATTCGTTTCGAGCAACAGAACTGCGAAAATTTTGAGTTTCTCAAGCGTTGCTTACCTCCAAACTGCCATATCTCGCGAACGGATTGATCAATCCGCAAAATTTCTGTTGCATCTGAAAGTAGAAACTCGCCCGATTACAACGGTGTACGTACTTTTCCCCGAGGCCGTTATTGTTATTTGTTTCGAGCATCAGAACCGCGAAAATTTTGAGTTTCTCAAGCGTTTCTTACCTCCAAACTGCCATATCTCGCGAACGGATTGACCAATCCGCAAAATTTCTGTTGCATCTGAAAGTAGAAACTCGCCCGATTACAACGGTGTGCGTACTCTTCCCCCAGGCCGTTCTAGTTATGCTTGTCGAGCATCAGAACTGCGAAAATTTTGAGTTTCTCGAGCGTTTCTTACCTCCAAACTGCCATAACTCGCGAACGGATTGACCAATCCGCAAAATTTCTGTTGCATCTGAAAGTAGAAACTCGCCCGATTACAACGGTATGCGTACTTTTCCCCTAGGCCGTTCTGGTTATTCGTTTCGAGCATCAGAACTGTGATAATTTTGAGTTTCTCAACCGTTTCTTACCTCCAAATTGCCATATCTCGCGAACGGATTGACCAATCCGCAAAATTTCTGTTGCATCTGAAAGTAGAAACTCGCCCGATTACAACGGTGTGCGTACTTTTCCCATAGGCCGTTATTGTTATTCGTTTCGAGCATCAGAACCGCGAAAATTTTAAGTTTCTCAAGCGTTTCTTACCTCCAAACTGCCATATCTCGCGAACGGATTGACCAATCCGCGAAATTTCTGTTGCATCTGAAAGTAGAAACTCGCCCGATTACAACGGTGTGCGTACTTTTCCCCTAGGCCGTTCTAGTTATTCGTTTCGAGCATCAGAACTGCGAAAATTTTGAGTTTCTCAAGCGTTTCTTACCTCCAAACTGCCATATCTCGCGAACGGATTGACCAATCCGCAAAATTTCTGTTGCATCTGAAAGTAGAAATTCGCCCGATTACAACTGTGTGCGTACTTTTCCCCTAGCCCGTTCTAGTTATTCGTTTCGAGCAACAGAACTGCGAAAATTTTGAGTTTCTCAAGCGTTGCTTACCTCCAAACTGCCATATCTCGCGAACGGATTGACCAATCCGCAAAATTTCTGTTGCATCTGAAAGTAGAAACCCGCCCGATTACAACGGTATGCGTACTTTTCCCCTAGGCCGTTCTAGTTATTCGTTTCGAGCATCAGAACTGCGAAAATTTTGAGTTTCTCAAGCGTTTCTCACATACAAACTGCCACATCTCGCGAACGGAGTGTCGAATCCGCAAAATTTCAGATGCATCTGAAAATAGAAACTCGCCCGATTGCAACGGTATGCGTACTTTGCCCCTAGACCGTTCTAGTTATGCTTGTCGAGCATCAGAACTGCGAAAATTTTGAGTTTCTCAAGCGTTTCTTACCTCCAAACTGCCATATCTCGCGAACGGATTGACCAATCCGCAAAATTTCTGTTGCATCTGAAAGTAGAAACTCGCCCGATTACAACACTATGCGTACTTTTCCCCTAGGCCGTTCTAGTTATTCGTTTCGAGCATCAGAACTGCGAAAATTTTGAGTTTCTCAAGCGTTGCTTACCTCCAAACTGCCATATCTCGCGAACGGATTGACCAATCCGCAAAATTTCTGTTGCATCTGAAAGTAGAAACTCGCCCGATTACCACGGTGTGCGTACTTTTCCCCTAGGCCGTTCTAGTTATGCTTGTCGAGCATCAGAACTGCGAAAATTTTGAGTTTCTCGAGCGTTTCTTACCTCCAAACTGCCATATCTCGCGAACGGATTGACCAATCCGCAAAATTTCTGTTGCATCTGAAAGTAGAAACTCGTCCGATTACAACGGTATGCGTACTTTTCCCCTAGGCCGTCTAGTTATTCGTTTCGAGCACCAGAACTGTGAAAATTTTTAGTTTCTCAACCGTTTCTTACCTCCAAACTGCCATATCTCGGGAACGGATTGACCAATCCGCAAAATTTCTGTTGCATATGAAAGTCGAAACTTGCCCGATTACAATGGTATGTGTACTTATCCCCTAGGCCGTTCTAGTTATTCGTTTCGAGCATCAGAACTGCGAAAATTTTGAGTTTCTCAAGCGTTTCTTACCTCCAAACTGCTATATCTCGCGAACGGATTGTCCAATTCGCAAAATTTCTGTTGCATCTGAAAGTAGAAACTCGCCCGATTACAACGGCATGCGTACTTTTCCCCTAGGTCGTCCTTGTTATTCGTTTCGAGCATCAGAACTGCGGAAATTTTGAGTTTCTCAAGCGTTTCTTACCTCCAAACTGCCATATCTCGCGAACGGATTGACCAATCCGCAAAATTTCTGTTGCATCTGAAGGTAGAAACTCGCCCGATTACAACGGTATGCGTACTTTTCCCCTAGGCCGTTCTAGTTATTCGTTTCGAGCATCAGAACTGCGAAAATTTTGAGTTTCTCAAGCGTTTCTTACCTCCAAACTGCCATATCTCGCGAACGGATTGACCAATCCGCAAAATTTCTGTTGCATCTGAAAGTAGAAATTCGCCCGATTACAACTGTGCGTACTTTTCCCCTAGCCCGTTCTAGTTATTCGTTTCGAGCAACAGAACTGCGAAAATTTTGAGTTTCTCAAGCGTTGCTTACCTCCAAACTGCCATATCTCGCGAACGGATTGACCAATCCGCAAAATTTCTGTTGCATCTGAAAGTAGAAACTCGCCCGATTACAACGGTATGCGTACTTTTCCCCTAGGCCGTTCTAGTTATTCGTTTCGAGCATCAGAACTGCGAAAATTTTGAGTTTCTCAAGCGTTTCTCACATACAAACTGCCACATCTCGCGAACGGAGTGTCCAATCCGCAAAATTTCAGATGCATCTGAAAGTAGAAACTCGCCCGATTACAACGGTATGCGTACTTTGCCCCTAGACCGTTCTAGTTATGCTTGTCGAGCATCAGAACTGCGAAAATTTTGAGTTTCTCAAGCGTTTCTTACCTCCAAACTGCCATATCTCGCGAACGGATTGACCAATCCGCAAAATTTCTGTTGCATCTGAAAGTAGAAACTCGCCCGATTACAACGGTATGCGTACTTTTCCCCTAGGCCGTTCTAGTTATTCGTTTCGAGCATCAGAACTGCGAAAATTTTGAGTTTCTCAAGCGTTTCTCACATACAAACTGCCACATCTCGCGAACGGATTGTCCAATCCGCAAAATTTCAGATGCATCTGAAAGTAGAAACTCGCCCGATTACAACGGTATGCGTACTTTGCCCCTAGACCGTTCTAGTTATGCGTGTCGAGCATCAGAACTGCGAAAATTTTGAGTTTCTCAAGCGTTTCTTACATCCAAACTGCCATATCTCGCGAACGGATTGACCAATCCGCAAAATTTCTGTTGCATCTGAAAGTAGAAACTCGCCCGATTACGACGGTATGCGTACTTTTCCCCTAGCCCGTTCTAGTTATTCGTTTCGAGCAACAGAACTGCGAAAATTTTGAGTTTCTCAAGCGTTGCTTACCTCCAAACTGCCATATCTCGCGAACGGATTGACCAATCCGCAAAATTTCTGTTGCATCTAAAAGTAGAAACTCGCCCGATTACAACGGTGTGCGTACCATTCCCCTAGGCCGTTCTAGTTATGCTTGTCGAGCATCAGAACTGCGAAAATTTTGAGTTTCTCGAGCGTTTCTTACCTCCAAACTGCCACATCGCGCGAACGGATTGAACAATCCGCAAAATTTCTGTTGCATCTGAAAGTAGAAACTCGCCCGATTACAACGGTATGCGTACTTTTCCCCTAGGCCGTTCTAGTTATTCGTTTCGAGCATCAGAACTGCGAAAATTTTGAGTTTCTCAAGCGTTTCTCACATACAAACTGCCACATCTCGCGAACGGATTGTCCAATCCGCAAAATTTCAGATGCATCTGAAAGTAGAAACTCGCCCGATTACAACGGTATGCGTACTTTGCCCCTAGCCCGTTCTAGTTATTCGTTTCGAGCAACAGAACTGCGAAAATTTTGAGTTTCTCAAGCGTTGCTTACCTCCAAACTGCCATATCTCGCGAACGGTTTGATCAATCCGCAAAATTTCTGTTGCATCTGAAAGTAGAAACTCGCCCGATTACAACGGTGTACGTACTTTTCCCCGAGGCCGTTATTGTTATTTGTTTCGAGCATCAGAACCGCGAAAATTTTGAGTTTCTCAAGCGTTTCTTACCTCCAAACTGCCATATCTCGCGAACGGATTGACCAATCCGCAAAATTTCTGTTGCATCTGAAAGTAGAAACTCGCCCGATTACAACGGTGTGCGTACTCTTCCCCCAGGCCGTTCTAGTTATGCTTGTCGAGCATCAGAACTGCGAAAATTTTGAGTTTCTCGAGCGTTTCTTACCTCCAAACTGCCATAACTCGCGAACGGATTGACCAATCCGCAAAATTTCTGTTGCATCTGAAAGTAGAAACTCGCCCGATTACAACGGTATGCGTACTTTTCCCCTAGGCCGTTCTGGTTATTCGTTTCGAGCATCAGAACTGTGATAATTTTGAGTTTCTCAACCGTTTCTTACCTCCAAATTGCCATATCTCGCGAACGGATTGACCAATCCGCAAAATTTCTGTTGCATCTGAAAGTAGAAACTCGCCCGATTACAACGGTGTGCATACTTTTCCCATAGGCCGTTATTGTTATTCGTTTCGAGCATCAGAACCGCGAAAATTTTAAGTTTCTCAAGCGTTTCTTACCTCCAAACTGCCATATCTCGCGAACGGATTGACCAATCCGCGAAATTTCTGTTGCATCTGAAAGTAGAAACTCGCCCGATTACAACGGTGTGCGTACTTTTCCCCTAGGCCGTTCTAGTTATTCGTTTCGAGCATCAGAACTGCGAAAATTTTGAGTTTCTCAAGCGTTTCTTACCTCCAAACTGCCATATCTCGCGAACGGATTGACCAATCCGCAAAATTTCTGTTGCATCTGAAAGTAGAAATTCGCCCGATTACAACTGTGTGCGTACTTTTCCCCTAGGCCGTTCTAGTTATTCGTTTCGAGCATCAGAACTGCGAAAATTTTGAGTTTCTCAAGCGTTTCTCACATACAAACTGCCACATCTCGCGAACGGAGTGTCGAATCCGCAAAATTTCAGATGCATCTGAAAGTAGAAACTCGCCCGATTGCAACGGTATGCGTACTTTGCCCCTAGACCGTTCTAGTTATGCTTGTCGAGCATCAGAACTGCGAAAATTTTGAGTTTCTCAAGCGTTTCTTACCTCCAAACTGCCATATCTCGCGAACGGATTGACCAATCCGCAAAATTTCTGTTGCATCTGAAAGTAGAAACTCGCCCGATTACAACACTATGCGTACTTTTCCCCTAGGCCGTTCTAGCTATTCGTTTCGAGCATCAGAACTGCGAAAATTTTGAGTTTCTCAAGCGTTGCTTACCTCCAAACTGCCATATCTCGCGAACGGATTGACCAATCCGCAAAATTTCTGTTGCATCTGAAAGTAGAAACTCGCCCGATTACCACGGTGTGCGTACTTTTCCCCTAGGCCGTTCTAGTTATGCTTGTCGAGCATCAGAACTGCGAAAATTTTGAGTTTCTCGAGCGTTTCTTACCTCCAAACTGCCATATCTCGCGAACGGATTGACCAATCCGCAAAATTTCTGTTGCATCTGAAAGTAGAAACTCGTCCGATTACAACGGTATGCGTACTTTTCCCCTAGGCCGTCTAGTTATTCGTTTCGAGCACCAGAACTGTGAAAATTTTTAGTTTCTCAACCGTTTCTTACCTCCAAACTGCCATATCTCGGGAACGGATTGACCAATCCGCAAAATTTCTGTTGCATATGAAAGTCGAAACTTGCCCGATTACAATGGTATGTGTACTTATCCCCTAGGCCGTTCTAGTTATTCGTTTCGAGCATCAGAACTGCGAAAATTTTGAGTTTCTCAAGCGTTTCTTACCTCCAAACTGCTATATCTCGCGAACGGATTGTCCAATTCGCAAAATTTCTGTTGCATCTGAAAGTAGAAACTCGCCCGATTACAACGGCATGCGTACTTTTCCCCTAGGTCGTCCTTGTTATTCGTTTCGAGCATCAGAACTGCGGAAATTTTGAGTTTCTCAAGCGTTTCTTACCTCCAAACTGCCATATCTCGCGAACGGATTGACCAATCCGCAAAATTTCTGTTGCATCTGAAGGTAGAAACTCGCCCGATTACAACGGTATGCGTACTTTTCCCCTAGGCCGTTCTAGTTATTCGTTTCGAGCATCAGAACTGCGAAAATTTTGAGTTTCTCAAGCGTTTCTTACCTCCAAACTGCCATATCTCGCGAACGGATTGACCAATCCGCAAAATTTCTGTTGCATCTGAAAGTAGAAATTCGCCCGATTACAACTGTGCGTACTTTTCCCCTAGCCCGTTCTAGTTATTCGTTTCGAGCAACAGAACTGCGAAAATTTTGAGTTTCTCAAGCGTTGCTTACCTCCAAACTGCCATATCTCGCGAACGGATTGACCAATCCGCAAAATTTCTGTTGCATCTGAAAGTAGAAACTCGCCCGATTACAACGGTATGCGTACTTTTCCCCTAGGCCGTTCTAGTTATTCGTTTCGAGCATCAGAACTGCGAAAATTTTGAGTTTCTCAAGCGTTTCTCACATACAAACTGCCACATCTCGCGAACGGAGTGTCCAATCCGCAAAATTTCAGATGCATCTGAAAGTAGAAACTCGCCCGATTACAACGGTATGCGTACTTTGCCCCTAGACCGTTCTAGTTATGCTTGTCGAGCATCAGAACTGCGAAAATTTTGAGTTTCTCAAGCGTTTCTTACCTCCAAACTGCCATATCTCGCGAACGGATTGACCAATCCGCAAAATTTCTGTTGCATCTGAAAGTAGAAACTCGCCCGATTACAACGGTATGCGTACTTTTCCCCTAGGCCGTTCTAGTTATTCGTTTCGAGCATCAGAACTGCGAAAATTTTGAGTTTCTCAAGCGTTTCTCACATACAAACTGCCACATCTCGCGAACGGATTGTCCAATCCGCAAAATTTCAGATGCATCTGAAAGTAGAAACTCGCCCGATTACAACGGTATGCGTACTTTGCCCCTAGACCGTTCTAGTTATGCGTGTCGAGCATCAGAACTGCGAAAATTTTGAGTTTCTCAAGCGTTTCTTACATCCAAACTGCCATATCTCGCGAACGGATTGACCAATCCGCAAAATTTCTGTTGCATCTGAAAGTAGAAACTCGCCCGATTACGACGGTATGCGTACTTTTCCCCTAGCCCGTTCTAGTTATTCGTTTCGAGCAACAGAACTGCGAAAATTTTGAGTTTCTCAAGCGTTGCTTACCTCCAAACTGCCATATCTCGCGAACGGATTGACCAATCCGCAAAATTTCTGTTGCATCTGAAAGTAGAAACTCGCCCGATTACAACGGTGTCCATACCTTTCCCCTAGGCCGTTCTAGTTATGCTTGTCGAGCATCAGAACTGCGAAAATTTTGAGTTTCTCGAGCGTTTCTTACCTCCAAACTGCCACATCGCGCGAACGGATTGAACAATCCGCAAAATTTCTGTTGCATCTGAAAGTAGAAACTCGCCCGATTACAACACTAAGCGTACTTTTCCCCTAGGCCGTTCTAGTTATTCGTTTCGAGCATCAGAACTGCGAAAATTTTGAGTTTCTCAAGCGTTTCTTACCTCCAAACTGCCATATCTCGCGAACGGACTGACCAATCCGCAAAATTTCTGCTGCATCTGAAAGTAGAAACTCGCCCGATTACGACGGTATGCGTACTTTTCCCCTAGGCCGTTCTGGTTATTCGTTTCGAGCATCAGAACTGTGATAATTTTGAGTTTCTCAACCGTTTCTTACCTCCAAATTGCCATATCTCGCGAACGGATTGACCAATCCGCAAAATTTCTGTTGCATCTGAAAGTAGAAACTCGCCCGATTACAACGGTGTGCGTACTTTTCCCATAGGCCGTTATTGTTATTCGTTTCGAGCATCAGAACCGCGAAAATTTTAAGTTTCTCAAGCGTTTCTTACCTCCAAACTGCCATATCTCGCGAACGGATTGACCAATCCGCGAAATTTCTGTTGCATCTGAAAGTAGAAACTCGCCCGATTACAACGGTGTGCGTACTTTTCCCCTAGGCCGTTCTAGTTATTCGTTTCGAGCATCAGAACTGCGAAAATTTTGAGTTTCTCAAGCGTTTCTTACCTCCAAACTGCCATATCTCGCGAACGGATTGACCAATCCGCAAAATTTCTGTTGCATCTGAAAGTAGAAATTCGCCCGATTACAACTGTGCGTACTTTTCCCCTAGCCCGTTCTAGTTATTCGTTTCGAGCAACAGAACTGCGAAAATTTTGAGTTTCTCAAGCGTTGCTTACCTCCAAACTGCCATATCTCGCGAACGGATTGACCAATCCGCAAAATTTCTGTTGCATCTGAAAGTAGAAACTCGCCCGATTACAACGGTATGCGTACTTTTCCCCTAGGCCGTTCTAGTTATTCGTTTCGAGCATCAGAACTGCGAAAATTTTGAGTTTCTCAAGCATTTCTTACATCCAAACTGCCATATCTCGCGAACGGATTGACCAATCCGCAAAATTTCTGTTGCATCTGAAAGTAGAAACTCGCCCGATTACAACGGTATGCGTACTTTTCCCCTAGCCCGTTCTAGTTATTCGTTTCGAGCAACAGAACTGCGAAAATTTTGAGTTTTTCAAGCGTTGCTCACCTCCAAACTGCCATATCTCGCGAACGGATTGACCAATCCGCAAAATTTCTATTGCATCTGAAAGTAGAAATTCGCCCGATTACAACTGTGCGTACTTTTCCCCTAGCCCGTTCTAGTTATTCGTTTCGAGCAACAGAACTGCGAAAATTTTGAGTTTCTCAAGCGTTGCTTACCTCCGAACTGCCATATCTCGCGAACGGATTGACCAATCCGCAAAATTTCTGTTGCATCTGAAAGTAGAAACTCGCCCGATTACAACGGTATGCGTACTTTTCCCCTAGGCCGTTCTAGTTATTCGTTTCGAGCATCAGAACTGCGAAAATTTTGAGTTTCTCAAGCGTTTCTCACATACAAACTGCCACATCTCGCGAACGGAGTGTCCAATCCGCAAAATTTCAGATGCATCTGAAAGTAGAAACTCGCCCGATTACAACGGTATGCGTACTTTGCCCCTAGACCGTTCTAGTTATGCTTGTCGAGCATCAGAACTGCGAAAATTTTGAGTTTCTCAAGCGTTTCTTACCTCCAAACTGCCATATCTCGCGAACGGATTGACCAATCCGCAAAATTTCTGTTGCATCTGAAAGTAGAAACTCGCCCGATTACAACGGTATGCGTACTTTTCCCCTAGGCCGTTCTAGTTATTCGTTTCGAGCATCAGAACTGCGAAAATTTTGAGTTTCTCAAGCGTTTCTCACATACAAACTGCCACATCTCGCGAACGGATTGTCCAATCCGCAAAATTTCAGATGCATCTGAAAGTAGAAACTCGCCCGATTACAACGGTATGCGTACTTTGCCCCTAGACCGTTCTAGTTATGCGTGTCGAGCATCAGAACTGCGAAAATTTTGAGTTTCTCAAGCGTTTCTTACATCCAAACTGCCATATCTCGCGAACGGATTGACCAATCCGCAAAATTTCTGTTGCATCTGAAAGTAGAAACTCGCCCGATTACGACGGTATGCGTACTTTTCCCCTAGGCCGTTCTAGTTATTCGTTTCGAGCATCAGAACTGCGAAAATTTTGAGTTTCTCAAGCGTTTCTTACCTCCAAACTGCCATATCTCGCGAACGGATTGACCAATCCGCAAAATTTCTGTTGCATCTGAAAGTAGAAATTCGCCCGATTACAACTGTGCGTACTTTTCCCCTAGCCCGTTCTAGTTATTCGTTTCGAGCAACAGAACTGCGAAAATTTTGAGTTTCTCAAGCGTTGCTTACCTCCAAACTGCCATATCTCGCGAACGGATTGACCAATCCGCAAAATTTCTGTTGCATCTGAAAGTAGAAACTCGCCCGATTACAACGGTATGCGTACTTTTCCCCTAGGCCGTTCTAGTTATTCGTTTCGAGCATCAGAACAGCGAAAATTTTGAGTTTCTCAAGCGTTTCTCACATACAAACTGCCACATCTCGCGAACGGAGTGTCCAATCCGCAAAATTTCAGATGCATCTGAAAGTAGAAACTCGCCCGATTACAACGGTATGCGTACTTTGCCCCTAGACCGTTCTAGTTATGCTTGTCGAGCATCAGAACTGCGAAAATTTTGAGTTTCTCAAGCGTTTCTTACCTCCAAACTGCCATATCTCGCGAACGGATTGACCAATCCGCAAAATTTCTGTTGCATCTGAAAGTAGAAACTCGCCCGATTACAACGGTATGCGTACTTTTCCCCTAGGCCGTTCTAGTTATTCGTTTCGAGCATCAGAACTGCGAAAATTTTGAGTTTCTCAAGCGTTTCTCACATACAAACTGCCACATCTCGCGAACGGATTGTCCAATCCGCAAAATTTCAGATGCATCTGAAAGTAGAAACTCGCCCGATTACAACGGTATGCGTACTTTGCCCCTAGACCGTTCTAGTTATGCGTGTCGAGCATCAGAACTGCGAAAATTTTGAGTTTCTCAAGCGTTTCTTACATCCAAACTGCCATATCTCGCGAACGGATTGACCAATCCGCAAAATTTCTGTTGCATCTGAAAGTAGAAACTCGCCCGATTACGACGGTATGCGTACTTTTCCCCTAGCCCGTTCTAGTTATTCGTTTCGAGCAACAGAACTGCGAAAATTTTGAGTTTCTCAAGCGTTGCTTACCTCCAAACTGCCATATCTCGCGAACGGATTGACCAATCCGCAAAATTTCTGTTGCATCTGAAAGTAGAAACTCGCCCGATTACAACGGTGTGCGTACCTTTCCCCTAGGCCGTTCTAGTTATGCTTGTCGAGCATCAGAACTGCGAAAATTTTGAGTTTCTCGAGCGTTTCTTACCTCCAAACTGCCACATCGCGCGAACGGATTGAACAATCCGCAAAATTTCTGTTGCATCTGAAAGTAGAAACTCGCCCGATTACAACACTATGCGTACTTTTCCCCTAGGCCGTTCTAGTTATTCGTTTCGAGCATCAGAACTGCGAAAATTTTGAGTTTCTCAAGCGTTTCTTACCTCCAAACTGCCATATCTCGCGAACGGACTGAACAATCCGCAAAATTTCTGTTGCATCTGAAAGTAGAAACTCGCCCGATTACGACGGTATGCGTACTTTTCCCCTAGGCCGTTCTGGTTATTCGTTTCGAGCATCAGAACTGTGATAATTTTGAGTTTCTCAACCGTTTCTTACCTCCAAATTGCCATATCTCGCGAACGGATTGACCAATCCGCAAAATTTCTGTTGCATCTGAAAGTAGAAACTCGCCCGATTACAACGGTGTGCGTACTTTTCCCATAGGCCGTTATTGTTATTCGTTTCGAGCATCAGAACCGCGAAAATTTTAAGTTTCTCAAGCGTTTCTTACCTCCAAACTGCCATATCTCGCGAACGGATTGACCAATCCGCGAAATTTCTGTTGCATCTGAAAGTAGAAACTCGCCCGATTACAACGGTGTGCGTACTTTTCCCCTAGGCCGTTCTAGTTATTCGTTTCGAGCATCAGAACTGCGAAAATTTTGAGTTTCTCAAGCGTTTCTTACCTCCAAACTGCCATATCTCGCGAACGGATTGACCAATCCGCAAAATTTCTGTTGCATCTGAAAGTAGAAATTCGCCCGATTACAACTGTGCGTACTTTTCCCCTAGCCCGTTCTAGTTATTCGTTTCGAGCAACAGAACTGCGAAAATTTTGAGTTTCTCAAGCGTTGCTTACCTCCAAACTGCCATATCTCGCGAACGGATTGACCAATCCGCAAAATTTCTGTTGCATCTGAAAGTAGAAACTCGCCCGATTACAACGGTATGCGTACTTTTCCCCTAGGCCGTTCTAGTTATTCGTTTCGAGCATCAGAACTGCGAAAATTTTGAGTTTCTCAAGCATTTCTTACATCCAAACTGCCATATCTCGCGAACGGATTGACCAATCCGCAAAATTTCTGTTGCATCTGAAAGTAGAAACTCGCCCGATTACAACGGTATGCGTACTTTTCCCCTAGCCCGTTCTAGTTATTCGTTTCGAGCAACAGAACTGCGAAAATTTTGAGTTTTTCAAGCGTTGCTTACCTCCAAACTGCCATATCTCGCGAACGGATTGACCAATCCGCAAAATTTCTATTGCATCTGAAAGTAGAAACCCGCCCGATTACAACGGTATGCGTACTTTTCCCCTAGCCCGTTCTAGTTATTCGTTTCGAGCAACAGAACTGCGAAAATTTTGAGTTTCTCAAGCGTTTCTTACCTCCAAGCTGCCATATCTCGCGAACGGATTGACCAATCCGCAAAATTTCTGTTGCATGTGAAAGTAGAAACTCGCCCGATTACAGCGGTGTGCGTACTTTTCCCCTAGGCCGTTCTAGTTATGCTTGTCGAGCATCAGAACTGCGAAAATTTTGAGTTTCTCGAGCGTTTCTTACCTCCAAACTGCCATATCTCGCGAACGGATTGACCAATCCGCAAAATTTCTGTTGCATCTGAAAGTAGAAACACGCCCGATTACAACGGTGTGCGTACTTTTCCCCTAGGCCGTTCTAGTTATGCTTGTCGAGCATCAGAACTGCGAAAATTTTGAGTTTCTCAAGCGTTGCTTACCTCCAAACTGCCATATCTCGCGAACAGATTGACCAATCCGCAAAATTTCTATTGCATCTGAAAGTAGAAACTCGCCCGATTACAACGGTATGCGTACTTTTCCCCTAGGCCGACCTAGTTATTCGTTTCGAGCATCAGAACTGCAAAAGTTTTGAGTTTCTCAAGCGTTTCTTACCTCCAAACTGCCATATCTCGCGAACGGATTGACCAATCCGCAAAATTTCTGTTGCATCTGAAAGTAGAAACTCGCCCGATTACAACGGTATGCGTACTTTTCCCCTAGCCCGTTCTAGTTATTCGTTTCGAGCAACAGAACTGCGAAAATTTTGAGTTTTTCAAGCGTTGCTTACCTCCAAACTGCCATATCTCGCGAACGGATTGACCAATCCGCAAAATTTCTGTTGCATGTGAAAGTAGAAACTCGCCCGATTACAGCGGTGTGCGTACTTTTCCCCTAGGCCGTTCTAGTTATGCTTGTCGAGCATCAGAACTGCGAAAATTTTGAGTTTCTCGAGCGTTTCTTACCTCCAAACTGCCATATCTCGCGAACGGATTGACCAATCCGCAAAATTTCTGTTGCATCTGAAAGTAGAAACACGCCCGATTACAACGGTATGCGTACTTTTCCCCTAGGCCGTTCTATTTATTCGTTTCGAGCATCAGAAGTGTGAAAATTTTGAGTTTCTCAAGCGTTTCTTACCTCCAAACTGCCATATCTCGCGAACGGTTTGACCAATCCGCAAAATTTCTGTTGCATCTGAAAGTAGAAACTCGCCCGATTACAACGGTGTGCGTACTTTTCCCCTAGGCCGTTCTAGTTATGCTTGTCGAGCATCAGAACTGCGAAAATTTTGAGTTTCTCAAGCGTTGCTTACCTCCAAACTGCCATATCTCGCGAACAGATTGACCAATCCGCAAAATTTCTATTGCATCTGAAAGTAGAAACTCGCCCGATTACAACGGTATGCGTACTTTTCCCCTAGGCCGACCTAGTTATTCGTTTCGAGCATCAGAACTGCAAAAGTTTTGAGTTTCTCAAGCGTTTCTTACTTCCAAACTGCCATATCTCGCGAACGGATTGACCAATCCGCAAAATTTCTGTTGCATCTGAAAGTAGAAACTCGCCCGATTACAACGGTATGCGTACTTTTCCCCTAGGCCGTTCTAGTTATTCGTTTCGAGCATCAGAAGTGTGAAAATTTTGAGTTTCTCAAGCGTTTCTTACCTCCAAACTGCCATATCTCGCGAACGGATTGACCAATCCGCAAAATTTCTGTTGCATCTGAAAGTAGAAATTCGCCCGATTACAACTGTATGCGTACTTTTCCCCTAGGCCGTTCTAGTTATTCGTTTCGAGCATCAGAACTGCGAAAATTTTGAGTTTCTCAAGCGAGTCTTACTTCCAAACTGCCATATCTCGCGAACGGATTGACCAATCCGCAAAATTTCTGTTGCATCTGAAAGTAGAAACTCGCCCGATTACAACGGTATGCGTACTTTTCCCCTAGCCCGTTCTAGTTATTCGTTTGGAGCAACAGAACTGCGAAAATTTTGAGTTTTTCAAGCGTTGCTTACCTCCAAACTGCCATATCTCGCGAACGGATTGACCAATCCGCAAAATTTCTGTTGCATCTGAAAGTAGAAACTCGCCCGATTACAACGGTATGCGTACTTTTCCCCTAGCCCGTTCTAGTTATTCGTTTCGAGCAACAGAACTGCGAAAATTTTGAGTTTCTCAAGCGTTGCTTACCTCCAAACTGCCATAACTCGCGAACGGATTGACCAATCCGCAAAATTTCTGTTGCATCTGAAAGTAGAAACTCGCCCGATTACAACGGTATGCGTACTTTTCCCCTAGCCCGTTCTAGTTATTCGTTTCGGGCAACAGAACTGCGAAAATTTTGAGTTTTTCAAGCGTTGCTTACCTCCAAACTGCCATATCTCGCGAACGGATTGACCAATCCGCAAAATTTCTGTTGCATCTGAAAGTAGATACTCGCCCGATTACAACGGTATGAGTACTTTTCCCCTGGGCCATTCTAGTTATTCTTTTCGAGCATCAGAACTGTGCAAATTTTGAGTTTCTCAACCGTTTCTTATCTCCAAACTGCCATATCTCGCGAACGGATAGACCAATCCGCAAAATTTCTGTTGCATCTGAAAGTAGAAACTTGCCCAATTGAAACGGTATGTGTGCTTTTCCCCTGGGCCATTCTAGTTATTCGTTTCGAGCATCAGAACTGCGAAAATTTTGAGTTTCTCAAGCGTTTCTTACCTCCAAACTGCCATAACTCGCGAACGGATTGACCAATCCGCAAAATTTCTGTTGCATCTGAAAGTAGAAACTCGCCCGATTACAACGGTGTGCGTACTTTTCCCCTAGGCCGTTCTAGTTATGCTTGTCGAGAATCAGAACTGCGAAAATTTTGAGTTTCTCAAGCGTTTCTTACCTCCAAACTGCCATATCTCGCGAACGGATTGACCAATCCGCAAAATTTCTGTTGCATCTGAAAGTAGAAACTCGCCCGATTGAAACGGTATGCGTACTTTTCCCCTAGGCCGGTCTAGTTATTCGTTTCGAGCATCAGAACTGCGAAAGTTTTGAGTTTCTCAAGCGTTGCTTACCTCCAAACTGCCATAACTCGCGAACGGATTGACCAATCCGCAAAATTTCTGTTGCATCTGAAAGTAGAAGCTCGCCCGATTACAACGGTATGCGTACTTTTCCCCTAGCCCGTTCTAGTTATTGGTTTCGGGCAACAGAACTGCGAAAATTTTGAGTTTTTCAAGCGTTGCTTACCTCCAAACTGCCATATCTCGCGAACGGATTGACCAATCCGCAAAATTTCTGTTGCATCTGAAAGTAGATACTCGCCCGATTACAACGGTATGAGTACTTTTCCCCTGGGCCATTCTAGTTATTCTTTTCGAGCATCAGAACTGTGCAAATTTTGAGTTTCTCAACCGTTTCTTATCTCCAAACTGCCATATCTCGCGAACGGATAGACCAATCCGCAAAATTTCTGTTGCATCTGAAAGTAGAAACTTGCCCAATTGAAACGGTATGTGTGCTTTTCCCCTGGGCCATTCTAGTTATTCGTTTCGAGCATCAGAACTGCGAAAATTTTGAGTTTCTCAAGCGTTTCTTACCTCCAAACTGCCATAACTCGCGAACGGATTGACCAATCCGCAAAATTTCTGTTGCATCTGAAAGTAGAAACTCGCCCGATTACAACGGTGTGCGTACTTTTCCCCTAGGCCGTTCTAGTTATGCTTGTCGAGAATCAGAACTGCGAAAATTTTGAGTTTCTCAAGCGTTTCTTACCTCCAAACTGCCATATCTCGCGAACGGATTGACCAATCCGCAAAATTTCTGTTGCATCTGAAAGTAGAAACTCGCCCGATTGAAACGGTATGCGTACTTTTCCCCTAGGCCGGTCTAGTTATTCGTTTCGAGCATCAGAACTGCGAAAGTTTTGAGTTTCTCAAGCGAGTCTTACTTCCAAACTGCCATATCTCGCGAACGGATTGACCAATCCGCAAAATTTCTGTTGCATCTGAAGGTAGAAACTCGCCCGATTACAACGGTATGCGTACTTTTCCCCTAGGCCGTTCTAGTTATTCGTTTCGAGCATCAGAACTGCGAAAATTTTGAGTTTCTCAACCGTTTCTCACCTACAAACTGCCACATCTCGCGAACGGATTGTCCAATCCGCAAAATTTCTGATGCATCTGAAAGTAGAAACTCGCCCGATTACAACTGTATGCGTACTTTTCCCCTAGGCCGTTCTAGTTATTCGTTTCGAGCATCAGAACTGCGAAAATTTTGAGTTTCTCAAGCGTTTCTCACGTACAAACTGCCACATCTCGCGAACGGATTGTCCAATCCGCAAAATTTCTGATGCATCTGAAAGTAGAAACTCGCCCGATTACAACTGTATGCGTACTTTTCCCCTACGCGGTTCTAGTTATTCGTTTCGAGCATCAGAACTGCGAAAATTTTGAGTTTCTCAAGCGTTTCTTACTTCCAAACTGCCATATCTCGCGAAAGGATTGACCAATCCGCAAAATTTCTGATGCATCTGAAAGTAGAAACTCGCCCGATTACAACTGTATGCGTACTTTTCCCCTAGGCCGTTCTAGTTATTCGTTTCGAGCATCAGAACTGCGAAAATTTTGAGTTTCTCAAGCGTTTCTCACGTACAAACTGCCACATCTCGCGAACGGATTGTCCAATCCGCAAAATTTCTGATGCATCTGAAAGTAGAAACTCGCCCGATTACAACGGTATGCGTACTTTTCCCCTAGGCCGTTCTAGTTATGCTTGTCGAGCATCAGAACTGCGAAAATTTTGAGTTTCTCAAGCGTTTCTTACCTCCAAACTGCCATATCTCGCGAACGGATTGTCCAATCCGCAAAATTTCTGTTGCATCTGAAAGTAGAAACTCGCCCGATTGAAATGGTGTGCGTACTTTTCCCCTAGGCCGTTCTAGTTATTCGTTTCGAGCATCAGAACTGCGAAAATTTTGAGTTTCTCAAGCGAGTCTTACTTCCAAACTGCCATATCTCGCGAACGGATTGACCAATCCGCAAAATTTCTGTTGCATCTGAAGGTAGAAACTCGCCCGATTACAACGGTATGCGTACTTTTCCCCTAGGCCGTTCTAGTTATTCGTTTCGAGCATCAGAACTGCGAAAATTTTGAGTTTCTCAATCGTTTCTCACCTACAAACTGCCACATCTCGCGAACGGATTGTCCAATCAGCAAAATTTCTGATGCATCTGAAAGTAGAAACTCGCCCGATTACAACTGTATGCGTACTTTTTCCCTAGCCCGTTCTAGTTATTCGTTTCGAGCAACAGAACTGCGAAAATTTTGAGTTTCTCAAGCGTTGCTTACATCCAAACTGCCATATCTCGCGAACGGATTGACCAATCCGCAAAATTTCTGTTGCATCTGAAAGTAGAAACTCGCCCGATTACAAAGGTGTGCGTACTTTTCCCCTAGGCCGTTCTAGTTATGCTTGTCGAGCATCAGAACTGCGAAAATTTTGAGTTTCTCAAGCGTTTCTTACCTCCAAACTGCCATATCTCGCGAACGGATTGACCAATCCGCAAAATTTCTGTTGCATCTGAAAGTAGAAACTCGCCCGATTGAAACGGTATGCGTACTTTTCCCCTAGGCCGTTCTAGTTATTCGTTTCGAGCATCAGAACTGCGAAAATTTTGAGTTTCTCAAGCGAGTCTTACTTCCAAACTGCCATATCTCGCGAACGGATTGACCAATCCGCAAAATTTCTGTTGCATCTGAATGTAGAAACTCGCCCGATTACAACGGTATGCGTACTTTTCCCCTAGGCCGTTCTAGTTATTCGTTTCGAGCATCAGAACTGCGAAAATTTTGAGTTTCTCAATCGTTTCTCACCTACAAACTGCCACATCTCGCGAACGGATTGTCCAATCCGCAAAATTTCTGATGCATCTGAAAGTAGAAACTCGCCCGATTACAACTGTATGCGTACTTTTCCCCTAGCCCGTTCTAGTTATTCGTTTCGAGCAACAGAACTGCGAAAATTTTGAGTTTCTCAAGCGTTGCTTACCTCCAAACTGCCATATCTCGCGAACGGATTGACCAATCCGCAAAATTTCTGTTGCATCTGAAAGTAGAAACTCGCCCGATTACAGCGGTATGCGTCCTTTTCCCCTAGGCCGTTCTAGTTATTCGTTTCGAGCATCAGAACTGCGAAAATTTTGAGTTTCTCAAGCATTTCTTACCTCCAAACTGCCATATCTCGCGAACGGATTGACCAATCCGCAAAATTTCTGTTGCATCTGAAAGTAGAAACTCGCCCGATTACAACGGTATGCGTCCTTTTCCCCTAGGCCGTTCTAGTTATTCGTTTCGAGCATCAGAACTGCGAAAATTTTGAGTTTCTCAAGCGTTTCTTACATCCAAACTGCCATATCTCGCGAACGGATTGACCAATCCGCAAAATTTGTGTTGCATCTGAAGGTAGAAACTCGGCCGATTACAACGGTGTGCGTACTTTTCCCCTGGGCCGTTCTAGTTCTGCTTGTCGTGCATGAGAACTGCGAAAATTTTGAGTTTCTCGAGCGTTTCTTACCTCCAAACTGCCATATCTCGCGAACGGATTGACCAATCCGCAAAATTTCTGTTGCATCTGAAAGTAGAAACTCGCCCGATTACAACACTATGCGTACTTTTCCCCTAGGCCGTTCTAGTTATTCGTTTCGAGCATCAGAACTGCGAAAATTTTGAGTTTCTCAAGCGTTTCTTACATCCAAACTGCCATATCTCGCGAACGGATTGACCAATCCGCAAAATTTCTGTTGCATCTGAAAGTAGAAACTCGCCCGATTGCAACGGTATGCGTACTTTTCCCCTAGGCCGTTCTAGTTATTCGTTTCGAGCATCAGAACTGCGAAAATTTTGAGTTTCTCAAGCGAGTCTTACTTCCAAACTGCCATATCTCGCGAACGGATTGACCAATCCGCAAAATTTCTGTTGCATCTGAAAGTAGAAACTCGCCCGATTACAACGGTATGCGTACTTTTCCCCTAGCCCGTTCTAGTTATTCGTTTCGAGCAACAGAACTGCGAAAATTGTGAGTTTTTCAAGCGTTGCTTACCTCCAAACTGCCATATCTCGCGAACGGATTGACCAATCCGCAAAATTTCTGTTGCATCTGAAAGTAGAAACTCGCCCGATTACAACGGTATGCGTACTTTTCCCCTAGGCCGTTCTAGTTATTCGTTTCGAGCATCAGAACTGTGAAAATTTTGAGTTTCTCAAGCGTTTCTTACCTCCAAACTGCCATATCTCGCGAACGGATTGACCAATCCGCAAAATTTCTGTTGCATCTGAAAGTAGAAATTCGCCCGATTACAACTGTATGCGTACTTTTCCCCTAGCCCGTTCTAGTTATTCGTTTCGAGCAACAGAACTGCGAAAATTTTGAGTTTCTCAAGCGTTGCTTACCTCCAAACTGCCATATCTCGCGAACGGATTGACCAATCCGCAAAATTTCTGTTGCATCTGAAAGTAAAAACTCGCCCGATTACAACGTTGTGCGTACTTTTCCCCTAGGCCGTTCTAGTTATGCTTGTCGAGCATCAGAACTGCGAAAATTTTGAGTTTCTCAAGCGTTTCTTACCTCCAAACTGCCATATCTCGCGAACGGATTGACCAATCCGCAAAATTTCTGTTGCATCTGAAAGTAGAAACTCGCCCGATTGAAACGGTATGCGTACTTTTCCCCTAGGCCGTTCTAGTTATTCGTTTCGAGCATCAGAACTGCGAAAATTTTGAGTTTCTCAAGCGAGTCTTACTTCCAAACTGCCATATCTCGCGAACGGATTGACCAATCCGCAAAATTTCTGTTGCATCTGAAGGTAGAAACTCGGCCGATTACAACGGTGTGCGTACTTTTCCCCTGGGCCGTTCTAGTTATGCTTGTCGAGCACGAGAACTGCGAAAATTTTGAGTTTCTCGAGCGTTTCTTACCTCCAAACTGCCATATCTCGCGAACGGATTGACCAATCCGCAAAATTTCTGTTGCATCTGAAAGTAGAAACTCGCCCGATTGAAACGGTATGCGTACTTTTCCCCTAGGCCGTTCTAGTTATTCGTTTCGAGCATCAGAACTGCGAAAATTTTGAGTTTCTCAAGCGAGTCTTACTTCCAAACTGCCATATCTCGCGAACGGATTGACCAATCCGCAAAATTTCTGTTGCATCTGAAGGTAGAAACTCGCCCGATTACAACGGTATGCGTACTTTTCCCCTAGGCCGTTCTAGTTATTCGTTTCGAGCATCAGAACTGCGAAAATTTTGAGTTTCTCAATCGTTTCTCACCTACAAACTGCCACATCTCGCGAACGGATTGTCCAATCCGCAAAATTTCAGATGCATCTGAAAGTAGAAATTCGCCCGATTACAACTGTATGCGTACTTTTCCCCTAGCCCGTTCTAGTTATTCGTTTCGAGCAACAGAACTGCGAAAATTTTGAGTTTCTCAAGCGTTGCTTACCTCCAAACTGCCATATCTCGCGAACGGATTGACCAATCCGCAAAATTTCTGTTGCATCTGAAAGTAGAAACTCGCCCGATTACAACGTTGTGCGTACTTTTCCCCTAGGCCGTTCTAGTTATGCTTGTCGAGCATCAGAACTGCGAAAATTTTGAGTTTCTCAAGCGTTTCTTACCTCCAAACTGCCATATCTCGCGAACGGATTGACCAATCCGCAAAATTTCTGTTGCATCTGAAAGTAGAAACTCGCCCGATTGAAACGGTATGCGTACTTTTCCCCTAGGCCGTTCTAGTTATTCGTTTCGAGCATCAGAACTGCGAAAATTTTGAGTTTCTCAAGCGAGTCTTACTTCCAAACTGCCATATCTCGCGAACGGATTGACCAATCCGCAAAATTTCTGTTGCATCTGAAGGTAGAAACTCGGCCGATTACAACGGTGTGCGTACTTTTCCCCTGGGCCGTTCTAGTTATGCTTGTCCAGCATGAGAACTGCGAAAATTTTGAGTTTCTCGAGCGTTTCTTACCTCCAAACTGCCATATCTCGCGAACGGATTGACCAATCCGCAAAATTTCTGTTGCATCTGAAAGTAGAAACTCGCCCGATTGAAACGGTATGCGTACTTTTCCCCTAGGCCGTTCTAGTTATTCGTTTCGAGCATCAGAACTGCGAAAATTTTGAGTTTCTCAAGCGAGTCTTACTTCCAAACGGCCATATCTCGCGAACGGATTGACCAATCCGCAAAATTTCTGTTGCATCTGAAGGTAGAAACTCGCCCGATTACAACGGTATGCGTACTTTTCCCCTAGGCCGCCCTAGTTATTCGTTTCGAGCCTCAGAACTGCAAAAATTTTGAGTTTCTCAAGCGTTTCTTACTTCCAAACTGCCATATCTCGCGAACGGATTGACCAATCCGCAAAATTTCTGTTGCATCTGAAAGTAGAAACTCGCCCGATTACAACGGTATGCGTACTTTTCCCCTAGGCCGTTCTAGTTATTCGTTTCGATCATCAGAACTGTGAAAATTTTGAGTTTCTCAAGCGTTTCTTACCTCCAAACTGCCATATCTCGCGAACGGATTGACCAATCCGCAAAATTTCTGTTGCATCTGAAAGTAGAAACTCGCCCGATTACAACACTGTGCGTACTTTTCCCCTAGGCCGTTCTAGTTATTCGTTTCGAGCATCAGAACTGCGAAAATTTTGAGTTTCTCAAGCGTTTCTTACCTCCAAACTGCCATATCTCGCGAACGGATTGACCAATCCGCAAAATTTCTGTTGCATCTGAAAGTAGAATCTCGCCCGATTGAAACGGTATGCGTACTTTTCCCCTAGGCCGTTCTAGTTATTCGTTTCGAGCATCAGAACTGCGAAAATTTTGAGTTTCTCAAGCGAGTCTTACTTCCAAACTGCCATATCTCGCGAACGGATTGACCAATCCGCAAAATTTCTGTTGCATCTGAAGTTAGAAACTCGCCCGATTACAACGGTATGCGTACTTTTCCCGTAGGCCGTTCTAGTTATTCGTTTCGAGCATCAGAACTGCGAAAATTTTGAGTTTCTCAATCGTTTCTCACCTACAAACTGCCACATCTCGCGAACGGATTGTCCAATCCGCAAAATTTCTGATGCATCTGAAAGTAGAAACTCGCCCGATTAAAACGGTGTGCGTACTTTTCCCCTAGCCCGTTCTAGTTATTCGTTTCGAGCAACAGAACTGCGAAAATTTTGAGTTTTTCAAGCGTTGCTTACTCCCAAACTGCCATATCTCGCGAACGGATTGACCAATCCGCAAAATTTCTGTTGCATCAGAAAGTAGAAACTCGCCCGATTACAACGGTATGCGTACTTTTCCCCTAGCCCGTTCTAGTTATTCGTTTCGAGCAACAGAACTGCGAAAATTTTGAGTTTTTCAAGCGTTGCTTACATGCAAACTGCCATATCTCGGGAACGGATTGACCAATCCGCAAAATTTCTGTTGCATGTGAAAGTAGAAACTCGCCCGATTACAGCGGTGTGCGTACTTTTCCCCTAGGCCGTTCTAGTTATGCTTGTCGAGCATCAGAACTGCGAAAATTTTGAGTTTCTCGAGCGTTTCTTACCTCCAAACTGCCATAACTCGCGAACGGATTGACCAATCCGCAAAATTTCTGTTGCATCTGAAAGTAGAAACTCGCCCGATTACAACGGTATGCGTACTTTTCCCCTAGCCCGTTCTAGTTACTCGTTTCGGGCAACAGAACTGCGAAAATTTTGAGTTTTTCAAGCGTTGCTTACCTCCAAACTGCCATATCTCGCGAACCGATTGACCAATCCGCAAAATTTCTGTTGCATCTGAAAGTAGAAACTCGCCCGATTACAACGGTGTGCGTACTTTTCCCCTAGCCCGTTCTAGTTATTCGTTTCGAGCAACAGAACTGCGAAAATTTTGAGTTTTTCAAGCGTTGCTTACTCCCAAACTGCCATATCTCGCGAACGGATTGACCAATCCGCAAAATTTCTGTTGCATCAGAAAGTAGAAATTCGCCCGATTACAACGGTATGCGTACTTTTCCCCTAGCCCGTTCTAGTTATTCGTTTCGAGCAACAGAACTGCGAAAATTTTGAGTTTTTCAAGCGTTGCTTACCTCCAAACTGCCATATCTCGCGAACGGATTGACCAATCCGCAAAATTTCTGTTGCATCTGAAAGTAGAAACTCGCCCGATTACAACGGTGTGCGTACTTTTCCCCTAGGCCGTTCCAGTTATGCTTGTCGAGCATCAGAACTGCGGAAATTTTGAGTTTCTCAAGCGTTTCTTACTTCCAAACTGCCATATCTCGCGAACGGATTGACAAATCCGCAAAATTTCTGTTGCATCTGAAAGTAGAAACTCGCCCGATTACAATACTATGCGTACTTTTCCCCTAGGCCGTTCTAGTTATTCGTTTCGAGCATCAGAACTGCGAAAATTTTGAGTTTCTCAAGCGTTTCTTACCTCCAAACTGCCATAACTCGCGAACGGATTCACCAATCCGCAAAATTTCTGTTGCATCTGAAAGTAGAAACTCGCCCGATTACAACACTATGCGTACTTTTCCCCTAGGCCGTTCTAGTTATTCGTTTCGAGCATCAGAACTGCGAAAATTTTGAGTTTCTCAAGCGTTTCTTACCTCCAAACTGCCATATCTCGCGAACGGATTGACCAATCCGCAAAATTTCTGTTGCATCTGAAAGTAGAAACTCGCCCGATTACAACGGTGTGCGTACTTTTCCCCTAGCCCGTTCTAGTTATTCGTTTCGAGCAACAGAACTGCGAAAATTTTGAGTTTTTCAAGCGTTGCTTACCTCCAAACTGCCATATCTCGCGAACGGATTGACCAATCCGCAAAATTTCTGTTGCATCAGAAAGTAGAAACTCGCCCGATTACAACGGTATGCGTACTTTTCCCCTAGCCCGTTCTAGTTATTCGTTTCGAGCAACAGAACTGCGAAAATTTTGAGTTTTTCAAGCGTTGCTTACATCCAAACTGCCATATCTCGCGAACGGATTGACCAATCCGCAAAATTTCTGTTGCATCAGAAAGTAGAAACTCGCCCGATTACAACGGTATGCGTACTTTTCCCCTAGCCCGTTCTAGTTATTCGTTTCGGGCAACAGAACTGCGAAAATTTTGAGTTTTTCAAGCGTTGCTTACCTCCAAACTGCCATATCTCGCGAACGGATTGACCAATCCGCAAAATTTCTGTTGCATCTGAAAGTAGAAACTCGCCCGATTACAACGGTGTGCGTACTTTTCCCCTAGGCCGTTCTAGTTATGCTTGTCGAGCATCAGAACTGCGAAAATTTTGAGTTTCTCGAGCGTTTCTTACCTCCAAACTGCCATATCTCGCGAACGGATTGACCAATCCGCAAAATTTCTTTTGCATCTGAAAGTAGAAACTCCCCCGACTACAACACTATGCGTACTTTTCCCCTAGGCCGTCCTAGTTATTCGTTTCGAGCATCAGGACTGCGAAAATTTTGAGTTTCTCAAGCGTTTCTTACTTCCAAACTGCCATATCTCGCGAACGGATTGACCAATCCGCAAAATTTCTGTTGCATCTGAAAGTAGAAACTCGCCCGATTACAACACTATGCGTACTTTTCCGCTAGGCCGTTCTAGTTATTCGTTTCGAGCATCAGAACTGCGAAAATTTTGAGTTTCTCAAGCGTTTCTTACCTCCAAACTGCCATATCTCGCGAACGGATTGACCAATCCGCAAAATTTCTGTTGCATCTGAAGGTAGAAACTCGCCCGATTACAACGGTATGCGTACTTTTCCCCTAGGCCGTTCTAGTTATTCGTTTCGAGCATCAGAACTGCGAAAATTTTGAGTTTCTCAATCGTTTCTCACCTACAAACTGCCACATCTCGCGAACGGATTGTCCAATCCGCAAAATTTCAGATGCATCTGAAAGTAGAAATTCGCCCGATTACAACTGTATGCGTACTTTTCCCCTAGCCCGTTCTAGTTATTCGTTTCGAGCAACAGAACTGCGAAAATTTTGAGTTTCTCAAGCGTTGCTTACCTCCAAACTGCCATATCTCGCGAACGGATTGACCAATCCGCAAAATTTCTGTTGCATCTGAAAGTAGAAACTCGCCCGATTACAACGTTGTGCGTACTTTTCCCCTAGGCCGTTCTAGTTATGCTTGTCGAGCATCAGAACTGCGAAAATTTTGAGTTTCTCAAGCGTTTCTTACCTCCAAACTGCCATATCTCGCGAACGGATTGACCAATCCGCAAAATTTCTGTTGCATCTGAAAGTAGAAACTCGCCCGATTGAAACGGTATGCGTACTTTTCCCCTAGGCCGTTCTAGTTATTCGTTTCGAGCATCAGAACTGCGAAAATTTTGAGTTTCTCAAGCGAGTCTTACTTCCAAACTGCCATATCTCGCGAACGGATTGACCAATCCGCAAAATTTCTGTTGCATCTGAAGGTAGAAACTCGGCCGATTACAACGGTGTGCGTACTTTTCCCCTGGGCCGTTCTAGTTATGCTTGTCCAGCATGAGAACTGCGAAAATTTTGAGTTTCTCGAGCGTTTCTTACCTCCAAACTGCCATATCTCGCGAACGGATTGACCAATCCGCAAAATTTCTGTTGCATCTGAAAGTAGAAACTCGCCCGATTGAAACGGTATGCGTACTTTTCCCCTAGGCCGTTCTAGTTATTCGTTTCGAGCATCAGAACTGCGAAAATTTTGAGTTTCTCAAGCGAGTCTTACTTCCAAACGGCCATATCTCGCGAACGGATTGACCAATCCGCAAAATTTCTGTTGCATCTGAAGGTAGAAACTCGCCCGATTACAACGGTATGCGTACTTTTCCCCTAGGCCGCCCTAGTTATTCGTTTCGAGCCTCAGAACTGCAAAAATTTTGAGTTTCTCAAGCGTTTCTTACTTCCAAACTGCCATATCTCGCGAACGGATTGACCAATCCGCAAAATTTCTGTTGCATCTGAAAGTAGAAACTCGCCCGATTACAACGGTATGCGTACTTTTCCCCTAGGCCGTTCTAGTTATTCGTTTCGATCATCAGAACTGTGAAAATTTTGAGTTTCTCAAGCGTTTCTTACCTCCAAACTGCCATATCTCGCGAACGGATTGACCAATCCGCAAAATTTCTGTTGCATCTGAAAGTAGAAACTCGCCCGATTACAACACTGTGCGTACTTTTCCCCTAGGCCGTTCTAGTTATTCGTTTCGAGCATCAGAACTGCGAAAATTTTGAGTTTCTCAAGCGTTTCTTACCTCCAAACTGCCATATCTCGCGAACGGATTGACCAATCCGCAAAATTTCTGTTGCATCTGAAAGTAGAATCTCGCCCGATTGAAACGGTATGCGTACTTTTCCCCTAGGCCGTTCTAGTTATTCGTTTCGAGCATCAGAACTGCGAAAATTTTGAGTTTCTCAAGCGAGTCTTACTTCCAAACTGCCATATCTCGCGAACGGATTGACCAATCCGCAAAATTTCTGTTGCATCTGAAGTTAGAAACTCGCCCGATTACAACGGTATGCGTACTTTTCCCGTAGGCCGTTCTAGTTATTCGTTTCGAGCATCAGAACTGCGAAAATTTTGAGTTTCTCAATCGTTTCTCACCTACAAACTGCCACATCTCGCGAACGGATTGTCCAATCCGCAAAATTTCTGATGCATCTGAAAGTAGAAACTCGCCCGATTAAAACGGTGTGCGTACTTTTCCCCTAGCCCGTTCTAGTTATTCGTTTCGAGCAACAGAACTGCGAAAATTTTGAGTTTTTCAAGCGTTGCTTACTCCCAAACTGCCATATCTCGCGAACGGATTGACCAATCCGCAAAATTTCTGTTGCATCAGAAAGTAGAAACTCGCCCGATTACAACGGTATGCGTACTTTTCCCCTAGCCCGTTCTAGTTATTCGTTTCGAGCAACAGAACTGCGAAAATTTTGAGTTTTTCAAGCGTTGCTTACATGCAAACTGCCATATCTCGGGAACGGATTGACCAATCCGCAAAATTTCTGTTGCATGTGAAAGTAGAAACTCGCCCGATTACAGCGGTGTGCGTACTTTTCCCCTAGGCCGTTCTAGTTATGCTTGTCGAGCATCAGAACTGCGAAAATTTTGAGTTTCTCGAGCGTTTCTTACCTCCAAACTGCCATAACTCGCGAACGGATTGACCAATCCGCAAAATTTCTGTTGCATCTGAAAGTAGAAACTCGCCCGATTACAACGGTATGCGTACTTTTCCCCTAGCCCGTTCTAGTTACTCGTTTCGGGCAACAGAACTGCGAAAATTTTGAGTTTTTCAAGCGTTGCTTACCTCCAAACTGCCATATCTCGCGAACCGATTGACCAATCCGCAAAATTTCTGTTGCATCTGAAAGTAGAAACTCGCCCGATTACAACGGTGTGCGTACTTTTCCCCTAGCCCGTTCTAGTTATTCGTTTCGAGCAACAGAACTGCGAAAATTTTGAGTTTTTCAAGCGTTGCTTACTCCCAAACTGCCATATCTCGCGAACGGATTGACCAATCCGCAAAATTTCTGTTGCATCAGAAAGTAGAAATTCGCCCGATTACAACGGTGTGCGTACTTTTCCCCTAGGCCGTTCTAGTTATGCTTGTCGAGCATCAGAACTGCGAAAATTTTGAGTTTCTCGAGCGTTTCTTACCTCCAAACTGCCATATCTCGCGAACGGATTGACCAATCCGCAAAATTTCTGTTGCATCTGAAAGTAGAAACTCGCCCGATTACAACGGTGTGCGTACTTTTCCCCTAGGCCGTTCCAGTTATGCTTGTCGAGCATCAGAACTGCGGAAATTTTGAGTTTCTCAAGCGTTTCTTACTTCCAAACTGCCATATCTCGCGAACGGATTGACAAATCCGCAAAATTTCTGTTGCATCTGAAAGTAGAAACTCGCCCGATTACAATACTATGCGTACTTTTCCCCTAGGCCGTTCTAGTTATTCGTTTCGAGCATCAGAACTGCGAAAATTTTGAGTTTCTCAAGCGTTTCTTACCTCCAAACTGCCATAACTCGCGAACGGATTCACCAATCCGCAAAATTTCTGTTGCATCTGAAAGTAGAAACTCGCCCGATTACAACACTATGCGTACTTTTCCCCTAGGCCGTTCTAGTTATTCGTTTCGAGCATCAGAACTGCGAAAATTTTGAGTTTCTCAAGCGTTTCTTACCTCCAAACTGCCATATCTCGCGAACGGATTGACCAATCCGCAAAATTTCTGTTGCATCTGAAAGTAGAAACTCGCCCGATTACAACGGTGTGCGTACTTTTCCCCTAGCCCGTTCTAGTTATTCGTTTCGAGCAACAGAACTGCGAAAATTTTGAGTTTTTCAAGCGTTGCTTACCTCCAAACTGCCATATCTCGCGAACGGATTGACCAATCCGCAAAATTTCTGTTGCATCAGAAAGTAGAAACTCGCCCGATTACAACGGTATGCGTACTTTTCCCCTAGCCCGTTCTAGTTATTCGTTTCGAGCAACAGAACTGCGAAAATTTTGAGTTTTTCAAGCGTTGCTTACCTCCAAACTGCCATATCTCGCGAACGGATTGACCAATCCGCAAAATTTCTGTTGCATCAGAAAGTAGAAACTCGCCCGATTACAACGGTATGCGTACTTTTCCCCTAGCCCGTTCTAGTTATTCGTTTCGGGCAACAGAACTGCGAAAATTTTGAGTTTTTCAAGCGTTGCTTACCTCCAAACTGCCATATCTCGCGAACGGATTGACCAATCCGCAAAATTTCTGTTGCATCTGAAAGTAGAAACTCGCCCGATTACAACGGTGTGCGTACTTTTCCCCTAGGCCGTTCTAGTTATGCTTGTCGAGCATCAGAACTGCGAAAATTTTGAGTTTCTCGAGCGTTTCTTACCTCCAAACTGCCATATCTCGCGAACGGATTGACCAATCCGCAAAATTTCTTTTGCATCTGAAAGTAGAAACTCCCCCGACTACAACACTATGCGTACTTTTCCCCTAGGCCGTCCTAGTTATTCGTTTCGAGCATCAGGACTGCGAAAATTTTGAGTTTCTCAAGCGTTTCTTACTTCCAAACTGCCATATCTCGCGAACGGATTGACCAATCCGCAAAATTTCTGTTGCATCTGAAAGTAGAAACTCGCCCGATTACAACACTATGCGTACTTTTCCGCTAGGCCGTTCTAGTTATTCGTTTCGAGCATCAGAACTGCGAAAATTTTGAGTTTCTCAAGCGTTTCTTACCTCCAAACTGCCATATCTCGCGAACGGATTGACCAATCCGCAAAATTTCTGTTGCATCTGAAAGTAGAAACTCGCCCGATTACAACACTATGCGTACTTTTCCCCTAGGCCGTTCTAGTTATTCGTTTCGAGCATCAGAACTGCGAAAATTTTGAGTTTCTCAAGCGTTTCTTACTTCCAAACTGCCATATCTCGCGAACGCATTGACCATTCCGCAAAATTTCTGTTGCATCTGAAAGTAGAAACTCGCCCGATTACAACGGTGTGCGTACTTTTCCCCTAGGCCGTTCTAGTTATGCTTGTCGAGCATCAGAACTGCGAAAATTTTGAGTTTCTCGAGCGTTTCTTACCTCCAAACTGCCATATCTCGCGAACGGATTGACCAATCCGCAAAATTTCTGTTGCATCTGAAAGTAGAAACTCCCCCGACTACAACACTATGCGTACTTTTCCCCTAGGCCGTCCTAGTTATTCGTTTCGAGCATCAGAACTGCGAAAATTTTGAGTTTCTCAAGCGTTTCTTACTTCCAAACTGCCATATCTCGCGAACGGATTGTCCAATCCGCAAAATTTCTGTTGCATCTGAAAGTAGAAACTCGCCCGATTACAACACTATGCGTACTTTTCCCGTAGGCCGTTCTAGTTATTCGTTTCGAGCATCAGAACTGCGAAAATTTTGAGTTTCTCAAGCGTTTCTTACCTCCAAACTGCCATAACTCGCGAACGGATTGACCAATCCGCAAAATTTCTGTTGCATCTGAAAGTAGAAACTCGCCCGATTACAACGGTATGCGTACTTTTCCCCTAGCCCGTTCTAGTTATACGTTTCGGGCAACAGAACTGCGAAAATTTTGAGTTTTTCAAGCGTTGCTTACCCCCAAACTGCCATATCTCGCGAACGGATTGACCAATCCGCAAAATTTCTGTTGCATCTGAAAGTAGAAACTCGCCCGATTACAACGGTGTGCGTACTTTTCCCCTAGCCCGTTCTAGTTATTCGTTTCGAGCAACAGAACTGCGAAAATTTTGAGTTTTTCAAGCGTTGCTTACCTCCAAACTGCCATATCTCGCGAACGGATTGACCAATCCGCAAAATTTCTGTTGCATCTGAAAGTAGAAACTCGCCCGATTACAACGGTGTTCGTACTTTTCCCCTAGGCCGTTCTAGTTATGCTTGTCGAGCATCAGAACTGCGAAAATTTTGAGTTTCTCGAGCGTTTCTTACCTCCAAACTGCCATATCTCGCGAACGGATTGACCAATCCGCAAAATTTCTTTTGCATCTGAAAGTAGAAACTCCCCCGACTACAACACTATGCGTACTTTTCCCCTAGGCCGTCCTAGTTATTCGTTTCGAGCATCAGGACTGCGAAAATTTTGAGTTTCTCAAGCGTTTCTTACTTCCAAACTGCCATATCTCGCGAACGGATTGACCAATCCGCAAAATTTCTGTTGCACCTGAAAGTAGAAACTCGCCCGATTACAACACTATGCGTACTTTTCCGCTAGGCCGTTCTAGTTATTCGTTTCGAGCATCAGAACTGCGAAAATTTTGAGTTTCTCAAGCGTTTCTTACCTCCAAACTGCCATATCTCGCGAACGGATTGACCAATCCGCAAAATTTCTGTTGCATCTGAAAGTAGAAACTCGCCCGATTACAACACTATGCGTACTTTTCCCGTAGGCCGTTCTAGTTATTCGTTTCGAGCATCAGAACTGCGAAAATTTTGAGTTTCTCAAGCGTTTCTTACCTCCAAACTGCCATAACTCGCGAACGGATTGACCAATCCGCAAAATTTCTGTTGCATCTGAAAGTAGAAACTCGCCCGATTACAACGGTATGCGTACTTTTCCCCTAGCCCGTTCTAGTTATACGTTTCGAGCAACAGAACTGCGAAAATTTTGAGTTTTTCAAGCGTTGCTTACCCCCAAACTGCCATATCTCGCGAACGGATTGACCAATCCGCAAAATTTCTGTTGCATCTGAAAGTAGAAACTCGCCCGATTACAACGGTGTGCGTACTTTTCCCCTAGCCCGTTCTAGTTATTCGTTTCGAGCAACAGAACTGCGAAAATTTTGAGTTTTTCAAGCGTTGCTTACCTCCAAACTGCCATATCTCGCGAACGGATTGACCAATCCGCAAAATTTCTGTTGCATCTGAAAGTAGAAACTCGCCCGATTACAACGGTGTTCGTACTTTTCCCCTAGGCCGTTCTAGTTATGCTTGTCGAGCATCAGAACTGCGAAAATTTTGAGTTTCTCGAGCGTTTCTTACCTCCAAACTGCCATATCTCGCGAACGGATTGACCAATCCGCAAAATTTCTGTTGCATCTGAAAGTAGAAACTCGCCCGATTACAACGGTGTGCGTACTTTTCCCCTAGGCCTTTCTAGTTATGCTTGTCGAGCATCAGAACTGCGAAAATTTTGAGTTTCTCAAGCGTTTCTTACCTCCAAACTGCCATAACTCGCGAACGGATTGACCAATCCGCAAAATTTCTGTTGCATCTGAAAGTAGAAACTCGCCCGATTACAGCGGTGTGCGTACTTTTCCCCTAGGCCGTTCTAGTTATGCTTGTCGAGCATCAGAACTGCGAAAATTTTGAGTTTCTCGAGCGTTTCTTACCTCCAAACTGACATATCTCGCGAACGGATTGACCAATCCGCAAAATTTCTGTTGCATCTGAAAGTAGAAACTCCCCCGACTACAACACTTTGCGTACTTTTCCCCTAGGCCGTTCTAGTTATTCGTTTCGAGCATCAGAACTGCGAAAATTTTGAGTTTCTCGGCGCGTTTCTTACCTCCAAACTGCCATAACTCGCGAACGGATTGACCAATCCGCAAAATTTCTGTTGCATCAGAAAGTAGAAACTCGCCCGATTACAACGGTATGCGTACTTTTCCCCTAGCCCGTTCTAGTTACTCGTTTCGGGCAACAGAACTGCGAAAATTTTGAGTTTTTCAAGCGTTGCTTACCTCCAAACTGCCATATCTCGCGAACCGATTGACCAATCCGCAAAATTTCTGTTGCATCTGAAAGTAGAAACTCGCCCGATTACAACGGTGTGCGTACTTTTCCCCTAGCCCGTTCTAGTTATTCGTTTCGAGCATCAGAACTGCGGAAATTTTGAGTTTCTCAAGCGTTTCTTACTTCCAAACTGCCATATCTCGCGAACGGATTGACAAATCCGCAAAATTTCTGTTGCATCTGAAAGTAGAAACTCGCCCGATTACAATACTATGCGTACTTTTCCCCTAGGCCGTTCTAGTTATTCGTTTCGAGCATCAGAACTGCGAAAATTTTGAGTTTCTCAAGCGTTTCTTACCTCCAAACTGCCATAACTCGCGAACGGATTCACCAATCCGCAAAATTTCTGTTGCATCTGAAAGTAGAAACTCGCCCGATTACAACACTATGCGTACTTTTCCCCTAGCCCGTTCTAGTTATTCGTTTCGAGCATCAGAACTGCGAAAATTTTGAGTTTCTCAAGCGTTTCTTACCTCCAAACTGCCATATCTCGCGAACGGATTGACCAATCCGCAAAATTTCTGTTGCATCTGAAAGTAGAAACTCGCCCGATTACAACGGTGTGCGTACTTTTCCCCTAGCCCGTTCTAGTTATTCGTTTCGAGCAACAGAACTGCGAAAATTTTGAGTTTTTCAAGCGTTGCTTACCTCCAAACTGCCATATCTCGCGAACGGATTGACCAATCCGCAAAATTTCTGTTGCATCAGAAAGTAGAAACTCGCCCGATTACAACGGTATGCGTACTTTTCCCCTAGCCCGTTCTAGTTATTCGTTTCGAGCAACAGAACTGCGAAAATTTTGAGTTTTTCAAGCGTTGCTTACCTCCAAACTGCCATATCTCGCGAACGGATTGACCAATCCGCAAAATTTCTGTTGCATCTGAAAGTAGAAACTCGCCCGATTACAACGGTGTGCGTACTTTTCCCCTAGGCCGTTCTAGTTATGCTTGTCGAGCATCAGAACTGCGAAAATTTTGAGTTTCTCGAGCGTTTCTTACCTCCAAACTGCCATATCTCGCGAACGGATTGACCAATCCGCAAAATTTCTTTTGCATCTGAAAGTAGAAACTCGCCCGACTACAACACTATGCGTACTTTTCCCCTAGGCCGTCCTAGTTATTCGTTTCGAGCATCAGGACTGCGAAAATTTTGAGTTTCTCAAGCGTTTCTTACTTCCAAACTGCCATATCTCGCGAACGGATTGACCAATCCGCAAAATTTCTGTTGCATCTGAAAGTAGAAACTCGCCCGATTACAACACTATGCGTACTTTTCCGCTAGGCCGTTCTAGTTATTCGTTTCGAGCATCAGAACTGCGAAAATTTTGAGTTTCTCAAGCGTTTCTTACCTCCAAACTGCCATATCTCGCGAACGGATTGACCAATCCGCAAAATTTCTGTTGCATCTGAAAGTAGAAACTCGCCCGATTACAACACTATGCGTACTTTTCCCCTAGGCCGTTCTAGTTATTCGTTTCGAGCATCAGAACTGCGAAAATTTTGAGTTTCTCAAGCGTTTCTTACTTCCAAACTGCCATATCTCGCGAACGCATTGACCATTCCGCAAAATTTCTGTTGCATCTGAAAGTAGAAACTCGCCGATTACAACGGTATGCGTACTTTTCCCCTAGCCCGTTCTAGTTATTCGTTTCGGGCAACAGAACTGCGAAAATTTTGAGTTTTTCAAGCGTTGCTTACCTCCAAACTGCCATATCTCGCGAACGGATTGACCAATCCGCAAAATTTCTGTTGCATCTGAAAGTAGAAACTCGCCCGATTACAACGGTGTGCGTACTTTTCCCCTAGGCCGTTCTAGTTATGCTTGTCGAGCATCAGAACTGCGAAAATTTTGAGTTTCTCGAGCGTTTCTTACCTCCAAACTGCCATATCTCGCGAACGGATTGACCAATCCGCAAAATTTCTGTTGCATCTGAAAGTAGAAACTCCCCCGACTACAACACTATGCGTACTTTTCCCCTAGGCCGTCCTAGTTATTCGTTTCGAGCATCAGAACTGCGAAAATTTTGAGTTTCTCAAGCGTTTCTTACTTCCAAACTGCCATATCTCGCGAACGGATTGTCCAATCCGCAAAATTTCTGTTGCATCTGAAAGTAGAAACTCGCCCGATTACAACACTATGCGTACTTTTCCCGTAGGCCGTTCTAGTTATTCGTTTCGAGCATCAGAACTGCGAAAATTTTGAGTTTCTCAAGCGTTTCTTACCTCCAAACTGCCATAACTCGCGAACGGATTGACCAATCCGCAAAATTTCTGTTGCATCTGAAAGTAGAAACTCGCCCGATTACAACGGTATGCGTACTTTTCCCCTAGCCCGTTCTAGTTATACGTTTCGAGCAACAGAACTGCGAAAATTTTGAGTTTTTCAAGCGTTGCTTACCCCCAAACTGCCATATCTCGCGAACGGATTGACCAATCCGCAAAATTTCTGTTGCATCTGAAAGTAGAAACTCGCCCGATTACAACGGTGTGCGTACTTTTCCCCTAGCCCGTTCTAGTTATTCGTTTCGAGCAACAGAACTGCGAAAATTTTGAGTTTTTCAAGCGTTGCTTACCTCCAAACTGCCATATCTCGCGAACGGATTGACCAATCCGCAAAATTTCTGTTGCATCTGAAAGTAGAAACTCGCCCGATTACAACGGTGTTCGTACTTTTCCCCTAGGCCGTTCTAGTTATGCTTGTCGAGCATCAGAACTGCGAAAATTTTGAGTTTCTCGAGCGTTTCTTACCTCCAAACTGCCATATCTCGCGAACGGATTGACCAATCCGCAAAATTTCTGTTGCATCTGAAAGTAGAAACTCGCCCGATTACAACGGTGTGCGTACTTTTCCCCTAGGCCTTTCTAGTTATGCTTGTCGAGCATCAGAACTGCGAAAATTTTGAGTTTCTCAAGCGTTTCTTACCTCCAAACTGCCATAACTCGCGAACGGATTGACCAATCCGCAAAATTTCTGTTGCATCTGAAAGTAGAAACTCGCCCGATTACAACGGTATGCGTACTTTTCCCCTAGCCCGTTCTAGTTATTCGTTTCGGGCAACAGAACTGCGAAAATTTTGAGTTTTTCAAGCGCTGCTTACCCCCAAACTGCCATATCTCGCGAACGGATTGACCAATCCGCAAAATTTCTGTTGCATCTGAAAGTAGAAACTCGCCCGATTACAACGGTGTGCGTACTTTTCCCCTAGCCCGTTCTAGTTATTCGTTTCGAGCAACAGAACTGCGAAAATTTTGAGTTTTTCAAGCGTTGCTTACATCCAAACTGCCATATCTCGCGAACGGATTGACCAATCCGCAAAATTTCTGTTGCATCAGAAAGTAGAAACTCGCCCGATTACAACGGTACGCGTACTTTTCCCCTAGCCCGTTCTAGTTATTCGTTTCGAGCAACAGAACTGCGAAAATTTTGAGTTTTTCAAGCGTTGCTTACCTCCAAACTGCCATATCTCGCGAACGGATTGACCAATCCGCAAAATTTCTGTTGCATCTGAAAGTAGAAACTCGCCCGATTACAACGGTGTTCGTACTTTTCCCCTAGGCCGTTCTAGTTATGCTTGTCGAGCATCAGAACTGCGAAAATTTTGAGTTTCTCGAGCGTTTCTTACCTCCAAACTGCCATATCTCGCGAACGGATTGACCAATCCGCAAAATTTCTGTTGCATGTGAAAGTAGAAACTCGCCCGATTACAGCGGTGTGCGTACTTTTCCCCTAGGCCGTTCTAGTTATGCTTGTCGAGCATCAGAACTGCGAAAATTTTGAGTTTCTCGAGCGTTTCTTACCTCCAAACTGACATATCTCGCGAACGGATTGACCAATCCGCAAAATTTCTGTTGCATCTGAAAGTAGAAACTCCCCCGACTACAACACTTTGCGTACTTTTCCCCTAGGCCGTTCTAGTTATTCGTTTCGAGCATCAGAACTGCGAAAATTTTGAGTTTCTCGGCGCGTTTCTTACCTCCAAACTGCCATAACTCGCGAACGGATTCACCAATCCGCAAAATTTCTGTTGCATCAGAAAGTAGAAATTCGCCCGATTACAACGGTATGCGTACTTTTCCCCTAGCCCGTTCTAGTTATTCGTTTCGAGCAACAGAACTGCGAAAATTTTGAGTTTTTCAAGCGTTGCTTACCTCCAAACTGCCATATCTCGCGAACGGATTGACCAATCCGCAAAATTTCTGTTGCATCTGAAAGTAGAAACTCGCCCGATTACAACGGTGTGCGTACTTTTCCCCTAGGCCGTTCCAGTCATGCTTGTCGAGCATCAGAACTGCGGAAATTTTGAGTTTCTCAAGCGTTTCTTACTTCCAAACTGCCATATCTCGCGAACGGATTGACAAATCCGCAAAATTTCTGTTGCATCTGAAAGTAGAAACTCGCCCGATTACAATACTATGCGTACTTTTCCCCTAGGCCGTTCTAGTTATTCGTTTCGAGCATCAGAACTGCGAAAATTTTGAGTTTCTCAAGCGTTTCTTACCTCCAAACTGCCATAACTCGCGAACGGATTCACCAATCCGCAAAATTTCTGTTGCATCTGAAAGTAGAAACTCGCCCGATTACAACACTATGCGTACTTTTCCCCTAGGCCGTTCTAGTTATTCGTTTCGAGCATCAGAACTGCGAAAATTTTGAGTTTCTCAAGCGTTTCTTACCTCCAAACTGCCATATCTCGCGAACGGATTGACCAATCCGCAAAATTTCTGTTGCATCTGAAAGTAGAAACTCGCCCGATTACAACGGTGTGCGTACTTTTCCCCTAGCCCGTTCTAGTTATTCGTTTCGAGCAACAGAACTGCGAAAATTTTGAGTTTTTCAAGCGTTGCTTACCTCCAAACTGCCATATCTCGCGAACGGATTGACCAATCCGCAAAATTTCTGTTGCATCAGAAAGTAGAAACTCGCCCGATTACAACGGTATGCGTACTTTTCCCCTAGCCCGTTCTAGTTATTCGTTTCGAGCAACAGAACTGCGAAAATTTTGAGTTTTTCAAGCGTTGCTTACCTCCAAACTGCCATATCTCGCGAACGGATTGACCAATCCGCAAAATTTCTGTTGCATCAGAAAGTAGAAACTCGCCCGATTACAACGGTATGCGTACTTTTCCCCTAGCCCGTTCTAGTTATTCGTTTCGGGCAACAGAACTGCGAAAATTTTGAGTTTTTCAAGCGTTGCTTACCTCCAAACTGCCATATCTCGCGAACGGATTGACCAATCCGCAAAATTTCTGTTGCATCTGAAAGTAGAAACTCGCCCGATTACAACGGTGTGCGTACTTTTCCCCTAGGCCGTTCTAGTTATGCTTGTCGAGCATCAGAACTGCGAAAATTTTGAGTTTCTCGAGCGTTTCTTACCTCCAAACTGCCATATCTCGCGAACGGATTGACCAATCCGCAAAATTTCTTTTGCATCTGAAAGTAGAAACTCGCCCGACTACAACACTATGCGTACTTTTCCCCTAGGCCGTCCTAGTTATTCGTTTCGAGCATCAGGACTGCGAAAATTTTGAGTTTCTCAAGCGTTTCTTACTTCCAAACTGCCATATCTCGCGAACGGATTGACCAATCCGCAAAATTTCTGTTGCATCTGAAAGTAGAAACTCGCCCGATTACAACACTATGCGTACTTTTCCGCTAGGCCGTTCTAGTTATTCGTTTCGAGCATCAGAACTGCGAAAATTTTGAGTTTCTCAAGCGTTTCTTACCTCCAAACTGCCATATCTCGCGAACGGATTGACCAATCCGCAAAATTTCTGTTGCATCTGAAAGTAGAAACTCGCCCGATTACAACACTATGCGTACTTTTCCCCTAGGCCGTTCTAGTTATTCGTTTCGAGCATCAGAACTGCGAAAATTTTGAGTTTCTCAAGCGTTTCTTACTTCCAAACTGCCATATCTCGCGAACGCATTGACCATTCCGCAAAATTTCTGTTGCATCTGAAAGTAGAAACTCGCCGATTACAACGGTATGCGTACTTTTCCCCTAGCCCGTTCTAGTTATTCGTTTCGGGCAACAGAACTGCGAAAATTTTGAGTTTTTCAAGCGTTGCTTACCTCCAAACTGCCATATCTCGCGAACGGATTGACCAATCCGCAAAATTTCTGTTGCATCTGAAAGTAGAAACTCGCCCGATTACAACGGTGTGCGTACTTTTCCCCTAGGCCGTTCTAGTTATGCTTGTCGAGCATCAGAACTGCGAAAATTTTGAGTTTCTCGAGCGTTTCTTACCTCCAAACTGCCATATCTCGCGAACGGATTGACCAATCCGCAAAATTTCTGTTGCATCTGAAAGTAGAAACTCCCCCGACTACAACACTATGCGTACTTTTCCCCTAGGCCGTCCTAGTTATTCGTTTCGAGCATCAGAACTGCGAAAATTTTGAGTTTCTCAAGCGTTTCTTACTTCCAAACTGCCATATCTCGCGAACGGATTGTCCAATCCGCAAAATTTCTGTTGCATCTGAAAGTAGAAACTCGCCCGATTACAACACTATGCGTACTTTTCCCGTAGGCCGTTCTAGTTATTCGTTTCGAGCATCAGAACTGCGAAAATTTTGAGTTTCTCAAGCGTTTCTTACCTCCAAACTGCCATAACTCGCGAACGGATTGACCAATCCGCAAAATTTCTGTTGCATCTGAAAGTAGAAACTCGCCCGATTACAACGGTATGCGTACTTTTCCCCTAGCCCGTTCTAGTTATACGTTTCGGGCAACAGAACTGCGAAAATTTTGAGTTTTTCAAGCGTTGCTTACCCCCAAACTGCCATATCTCGCGAACGGATTGACCAATCCGCAAAATTTCTGTTGCATCTGAAAGTAGAAACTCGCCCGATTACAACGGTGTGCGTACTTTTCCCCTAGCCCGTTCTAGTTATTCGTTTCGAGCAACAGAACTGCGAAAATTTTGAGTTTTTCAAGCGTTGCTTACCTCCAAACTGCCATATCTCGCGAACGGATTGACCAATCCGCAAAATTTCTGTTGCATCTGAAAGTAGAAACTCGCCCGATTACAACGGTGTGCGTATTTTTCCCCTAGGCCTTTCTAGTTATGCTTGTCGAGCATCAGAACTGCGAAAATTTTGAGTTTCTCAAGCGTTTCTTACCTCCAAACTGCCATAACTCGCGAACGGATTGACCAATCCGCAAAATTTCTGTTGCATCTGAAAGTAGAAACTCGCCCGATTACAACGGTATGCGTACTTTTCCCCTAGCCCGTTCTAGTTATTCGTTTCGGGCAACAGAACTGCGAAAATTTTGAGTTTTTCAAGCGTTGCTTACCCCCAAACTGCCATATCTCGCGAACGGATTGACCAATCCGCAAAATTTCTGTTGCATCTGAAAGTAGAAACTCGCCCGATTACAACGGTGTGCGTACTTTTCCCCTAGCCCGTTCTAGTTATTCGTTTCGAGCAACAGAACTGCGAAAATTTTGAGTTTTTCAAGCGTTGCTTACCTCCAAACTGCCATATCTCGCGAACGGATTGACCAATCCGCAAAATTTCTGTTGCATCTGAAAGTAGAAACTCGCCCGATTACAACGGTGTTCGTACTTTTCCCCTAGGCCGTTCTAGTTATGCTTGTCGAGCATCAGAACTGCGAAAATTTTGAGTTTCTCGAGCGTTTCTTACCTCCAAACTGCCATATCTCGCGAACGGATTGACCAATCCGCAAAATTTCTGTTGCATCTGAAAGTAGAAACTCGCCCGATTACAACGGTGTGCGTACTTTTCCCCTAGGCCGTTCTAGTTATGCTTGTCGAGCATCAGAACTGCGAAAATTTTGAGTTTCTCAAGCGTTTCTTACCTCCAAACTGCCATAACTCGCGAACGGATTGACCAATCCGCAAAATTTCTGTTGCATCTGAAAGTAGAAACTCGCCCGATTACAACGGTATGCGTACTTTTCCCATAGCCCGTTCTAGTTATTCGTTTCGGGCAACAGAACTGCGAAAATTTTGAGTTTTTCAAGCGTTGCTTACCCCCAAACTGCCATATCTCGCGAACGGATTGACCAATCCGCAAAATTTCTGTTGCATCTGAAAGTAGAAACTCGCCCGATTACAACGGTGTGCGTACTTTTCCCCTAGGCCGTTCTAGTTATGCTTGTCGAGCATCAGAACTGCGAAAATTTTGAGTTTCTCGAGCGTTTCTTACCTCCAAACTGCCATATCTCGCGAACGGATTGACCAATCCGCAAAATTTCTGTTGCATCTGAAAGTAGAAACTCGCCCGATTACAACACTATGCGTACTTTTCCCCTAGGCCGTTCTAGTTATTCGTTTCGAGCATCAGAACTGCGAAAATTTTGAGTTTCTCGAGCGTTTCTTACCTCCAAACTGCCATATCTCGCGAACGGATTGACCAATCCGCAAAATTTCTGTTGCATCTGAAAGTAGAAACTCCCCCGACTACAACACTATGCGTACTTTTCCCCTAGGCCGTCCTAGTTATTCGTTTCGAGCATCAGAACTGCGAAAATTTTGAGTTTCTCAAGCGTTTCTTACTTCCAAACTGCCATATCTCGCGAACGGATTGACCAATCCGCAAAATTTCTGTTGCATCTGAAAGTAGAAACTCGCCCGATTACAACACTATGCGTACTTTTCCCGTAGGCCGTTCTAGTTATTCGTTTCGAGCATCAGAACTGCGAAAATTTTGAGTTTCTCAAGCGTTTCTTACTTCCAAACTGCCATATCTCGCGAACGGATTGACCAATCCGCAAAATTTCTGTTGCATCTGAAAGTAGAAACTCGCCCGATTACAACACTATGCGTACTTTTCCCCTAGGCCGTTCTAGTCATGCTTGTCGAGCATCAGAACTGCGAAAATTTTGAGTTTCTCGAGCGTTTCTTACCTCCAAACTGCCATATCTCGCGAACGGATTGACCAATCCGCAAAATTTCTGTTGCATCTGAAAGTAGAAACTCGCCCGATTACAACGGTGTGCGTACTTTTCCCCTAGCCCGTTCTAGTTATTCGTTTCGAGCAACAGAACTGCGAAAATTTTGAGTTTTTCAAGCGTTGCTTACTTCCAAACTGCCATATCTCGCGAACGGATTGACCAATCCGCAAAATTTCTGTTGCATCAGAAAGTAGAAACTCGCCCGATTACAACGGTATGCGTACTTTTCCCCTAGCCCGTTCTAGTTATTCGTTTCGAGCAACAGAACTGCGAAAATTTTGAGTTTTTCAAGCTTTGCTTACCTCCAAACTGCCATATCTCGCGAACGGATTGACCAATCCGCAAAATTTCTGTTGCATCTGAAAGTAGAAACTCGCCCGATTACAACGGTGTGCGTACTTTTCCCCTAGGCCGTTCTAGTTATGCTTGTCGAGCATCAGATCTGCGAAAATTTTGAGTTTCTCGAGCGTTTCTTACCTCCAAACTGCCATATCTCGCGAACGGATTGACCAATCCGCAAAATTTCTGTTGCATCTGAAAGTAGAAACTCGCCCGATTACAACACTATGCGTACTTTTCCCCTAGGCCGTTCTAGTTATGCTTGTCGAGCATCAGAACTGCGAAAATTTTGAGTTTCTCGAGCGTTTCTTACCTCCAAACTGCCATATCTCGCGAACGGATTGACCAATCCGCAAAATTTCTGTTGCATCTGAAAGTAGAAACTCCCCCGACTACAACACTATGCGTACTTTTCCCCTAGGCCGTCCTAGTTATTCGTTTCGAGCATCAGAACTGCGAAAATTTTGAGTTTTTCAAGCGTTGCTTACCTCCAAACTGCCATATCTCGCGAACGGATTGACCAATCCGCAAAATTTCTGTTGCATCTGAAAGTAGAAACTCGCCCGATTACAACGGTGTGCGTACTTTTCCCCTAGCCCGTTCTAGTTATTCGTTTCGAGCAACAGAACTGCGAAAATTTTGAGTTTTTCAAGCGTTGCTTACCTCCAAACTGCCATATCTCGCGAACGGATTGACCAATCCGCAAAATTTCTGTTGCATCAGAAAGTAGAAACTCGCCCGATTACAACGGTATGCGTACTTTTCCCCTAGCCCGTACTAGTTATTCGTTTCGAGCAACAGAACTGCGAAAATTTTGAGTTTTTCAAGCGTTGCTTACCTCCAAACTGCCATATCTCGCGAACGGATTGACCAATCCGCAAAATTTCTGTTGCATCTGAAAGTAGAAACTCGCCCGATTACAACGGTGTTCGTACTTTTCCCCTAGGCCGTTCTAGTTATGCTTGTCGAGCATCAGAACTGCGAAAATTTTGAGTTTCTCGAGCGTTTCTTACCTCCAAACTGCCATATCTCGCGAACGGATTGACCAATCCGCAAAATTTCTGTTGCATCTGAAAGTAGAAACTCGCCCGATTACAACGGTGTGCGTACTTTTCCCCTAGGCCGTTCTAGTTATGCTTGTCGAGCATCAGAACTGCGAAAATTTTGAGTTTCTCGAGCGTTTCTTACCTCCAAACTGCCATATCTCGCGAACGGATTGACCAATCCGCAAAATTTCTGTTGCATCTGAAAGTAGAAACTCCCCCGACTACAACACTATGCGTACTTTTCCCCTAGGCCGTCCTAGTTATTCGTTTCGAGCATCAGAACTGCGAAAATTTTGAGTTTTTCAAGCGTTGCTTACCTCCAAACTGCCATATCTCGCGAACGGATTGACCAATCCGCAAAATTTCTGTTGCATCTGAAAGTAGAAACTCGCCCGATTACAACGGTGTGCGTACTTTTCCCCTAGCTCGTTCTAGTTATTCGTTTCGAGCAACAGAACTGCGAAAATTTTGAGTTTTTCAAGCGTTGCTTACCTCCAAACTGCCATATCTCGCGAACGGATTGACCAATCCGCAAAATTTCTGTTGCATCAGAAAGTAGAAACTCGCCCGATTACAACGGTATGCGTACTTTTCCCCTAGCCCGTTCTAGTTATTCGTTTCGAGCAACAGAACTGCGAAAATTTTGAGTTTTTCAAGCGTTGCTTACCTCCAAACTGCCATATCTCGCGAACGGATTGACCAATCCGCAAAATTTCTGTTGCATCTGAAAGTAGAAACTCGCCCGATTACAACGGTGTTCGTACTTTTCCCCTAGGCCGTTCTAGTTATGCTTGTCGAGCATCAGAACTGCGAAAATTTTGAGTTTCTCGAGCGTTTCTTACCTCCAAACTGCCATATCTCGCGAACGGATTGACCAATCCGCAAAATTTCTGTTGCATCTGAAAGTAGAAACTCGCCCGATTACAACGGTGTGCGTACTTTTCCCCTAGGCCGTTCTAGTTATGCTTGTCGAGCATCAGAACTGCGAAAATTTTGAGTTTCTCAAGCGTTTCTTACCTCCAAACTGCCATAACTCGCGAACGGATTGACCAATCCGCAAAATTTCTGTTGCATCTGAAAGTAGAAACTCGCCCGATTACAACGGTATGCGTACTTTTCCCCTAGCCCGTTCTAGTTATTCGTTTCGGGCAACAGAACTGCGAAAATTTTGAGTTTTTCAAGCGTTGCTTACCCCCAAACTGCCATATCTCGCGAACGGATTGACCAATCCGCAAAATTTCTGTTGCATCTGAAAGTAGAAACTCGCCCGATTACAACGGTGTTCGTACTTTTCCCCTAGGCCGTTCTAGTTATGCTTGTCGAGCATCAGAACTGCGAAAATTTTGAGTTTCTCGAGCGTTTCTTACCTCCAAACTGCCATATCTCGCGAACGGATTGACCAATCCGCAAAATTTCTGTTGCATCTGAAAGTAGAAACTCGCCCGATTACAACGGTGTGCGTACTTTTCCCCTAGGCCGTTCTAGTTATGCTTGTCGAGCATCAGAACTGCGAAAATTTTGAGTTTCTCGAGCGTTTCTTACCTCCAAACTGCCATATCTCGCGAACGGATTGACCAATCCGCAAAATTTCTGTTGCATCTGAAAGTAGAAACTCCCCCGACTACAACACTATGCGTACTTTTCCCCTAGGCCGTCCTAGTTATTCGTTTCGAGCATCAGAACTGCGAAAATTTTGAGTTTTTCAAGCGTTGCTTACCTCCAAACTGCCATATCTCGCGAACGGATTGACCAATCCGCAAAATTTCTGTTGCATCTGAAAGTAGAAACTCGCCCGATTACAACGGTGTGCGTACTTTTCCCCTAGCCCGTTCTAGTTATTCGTTTCGAGCAACAGAACTGCGAAAATTTTGAGTTTTTCAAGCGTTGCTTACCTCCAAACTGCCATATCTCGCGAACGGATTGACCAATCCGCAAAATTTCTGTTGCATCAGAAAGTAGAAACTCGCCCGATTACAACGGTATGCGTACTTTTCCCCTAGCCCGTTCTAGTTATTCGTTTCGAGCAACAGAACTGCGAAAATTTTGAGTTTTTCAAGCGTTGCTTACCTCCAAACTGCCATATCTCGCGAACGGATTGACCAATCCGCAAAATTTCTGTTGCATCAGAAAGTAGAAACTCGCCCGATTACAACGGTATGCGTACTTTTCCCCTAGGCCGTTCTAGTTATTCGTTTCGAGCATCAGAACTGCGAAAATTTTGAGTTTCTCAAGCGTTTCTTACTTCCAAACTGCCATATCTCGCGAACGGATTGACCAGTCCGCAAAATTTCTGTTGCATCTGAAAGTAGAAACTCGCCCGATTACAACACTATGCGTACTTTTCCCGTAGGCCGTTCTAGTTATTCGTTTCGAGCATCAGAACTGCGAAAATTTTGAGTTTCTCAAGCGTTTCTTACTTCCAAACTGCCATATCTCGCGAACGGATTGACCAATCCGCAAAATTTCTGTTGCATCTGAAAGTAGAAACTCGCCCGATTACAACACTATGCGTACTTTTCCCCTAGGCCGTTCTAGTTATGCTTGTCGAGCATCAGAACTGCGAAAATTTTGAGTTTCTCAAGCGTTTCTTACTTCCAAACTGCCATATCTCGCGAACGGATTGACCAATCCGCAAAATTTCTGTTGCATCAGAAAGTAGAAACTCGCCCGATTACAACGGTATGCGTACTTTTCCCCTAGCCCGTTCTAGTTATTCGTTTCGAGCAACAGAACTGCGAAAATTTTGAGTTTTTCAAGCGTTGCTTACCTCCAAACTGCCATATCTCGCGAACGGATTGACCAATCCGCAAAATTTCTGTTGCATCTGAAAGTAGAAACTCGCCCGATTACAACGGTGTTCGTACTTTTCCCCTAGGCCGTTCTAGTTATGCTTGTCGAGCATCAGAACTGCGAAAATTTTGAGTTTCTCGAGCGTTTCTTACCTCCAAACTGCCATATCTCGCGAACGGATTGACCAATCCGCAAAATTTCTGTTGCATCTGAAAGTAGAAACTCGCCCGATTACAACGGTGTGCGTACTTTTCCCCTAGGCCGTTCTAGTTATGCTTGTCGAGCATCAGAACTGCGAAAATTTTGAGTTTCTCGAGCGTTTCTTACCTCCAAACTGCCATATCTCGCGAACGGATTGACCAATCCGCAAAATTTCTGTTGCATCTGAAAGTAGAAACTCGCCCGATTACAACACTATGCGTACTTTTCCCCTAGGCCGTTCTAGTTATTCGTTTCGAGCATCAGAACTGCGAAAATTTTGAGTTTCTCGAGCGTTTCTTACCTCCAAACTGCCATATCTCGCGAACGGATTGACCAATCCGCAAAATTTCTGTTGCATCTGAAAGTAGAAACTCGCCCGATTACAACACTATGCGTACTTTTCCCCTAGGCCATTCTAGTTATGCTTGTCGAGCATCAGAACTGCGAAAATTTTGAGTTTCTCGAGCGTTTCTTACCTCCAAACTGCCATATCTCGCGAACGGATTGACCAATCCGCAAAATTTCTGTTGCATCTGAAAGTAGAAACTCCCCGACTACAACACTATGCGTACTTTTCCCCTAGGCCGTCCTAGTTATTCGTTTCGAGCATCAGAACTGCGAAAATTTTGAGTTTTTCAAGCGTTGCTTACCTCCAAACTGCCATATCTCGCGAACGGATTGACCAATCCGCAAAATTTCTGTTGCATCTGAAAGTAGAAACTCGCCCGATTACAACGGTGTGCGTACTTTTCCCCTAGCCCGTTCTAGTTATTCGTTTCGAGCAACAGAACTGCGAAAATTTTGAGTTTTTCAAGCGTTGCTTACCTCCAAACTGCCATATCTCGCGAACGGATTGACCAATCCGCAAAATTTCTGTTGCATCAGAAAGTAGAAACTCGCCCGATTACAACGGTATGCGTACTTTTCCCCTAGCCCGTTCTAGTTATTCGTTTCGAGCAACAGAACTGCGAAAATTTTGAGTTTTTCAAGCGTTGCTTACCTCCAAACTGCCATATCTCGCGAACGGATTGACCAATCCGCAAAATTTCTGTTGCATCAGAAAGTAGAAACTCGCCCGATTACAACGGTATGCGTACTTTTCCCCTAGGCCGTTCTAGTTATTCGTTTCGAGCATCAGAACTGCGAAAATTTTGAGTTTCTCAAGCGTTTCTTACTTCCAAACTGCCATATCTCGCGAACGGATTGACCAGTCCGCAAAATTTCTGTTGCATCTGAAAGTAGAAACTCGCCCGATTACAACACTATGCGTACTTTTCCCGTAGGCCGTTCTAGTTATTCGTTTCGAGCATCAGAACTGCGAAAATTTTGAGTTTCTCAAGCGTTTCTTACTTCCAAACTGCCATATCTCGCGAACGGATTGACCAATCCGCAAAATTTCTGTTGCATCTGAAAGTAGAAACTCGCCCGATTACAACACTATGCGTACTTTTCCCCTAGGCCGTTCTAGTTATGCTTGTCGAGCATCAGAACTGCGAAAATTTTGAGTTTCTCGAGCGTTTCTTACCTCCAAACTGCCATATCTCGCGAACGGATTGACCAATCCGCAAAATTTCTGTTGCATCTGAAAGTAGAAACTCCCCCGACTACAACACTATGCGTACTTTTCCCCTAGGCCGTTCTAGTTATTCGTTTCGAGCATCAGAACTGCGAAAATTTTGAGTTTCTCAAGCGTTTCTTACTTCCAAACTGCCATATCTCGCGAACGGATTGACCAATCCGCAAAATTTCTGTTGCATCTGAAAGTATAAACTCGCCCGATTACAACACTGTGCGTACTTTTCCCGTAGGCCGTTCTAGTTATTCGTTTCGAGCATCAGAACTGCGAAAATTTTGAGTTTCTCAAGCGTTTCTTACCTCCAAACTGCCATAACTCGCGAACGGATTGACCAAACCGCAAAATTTCTGTTGCATCTGAAAGTAGAAACTCGCCCGATTACAACGGTATGCGTACTTTTCCCCTAGCCCGTTCTAGTTATTCGTTTCGGGCAACAGAACTGCGAAAATTTTGAGTTTTTCAAGCGTTGCTTACCTCCAAACTGCCATATCTCGCGAACGGATTGACCAATCCGCAAAATTTCTGTTGCATCTGAAAGTAGAAACTCGCCCGATTACAACGGTGTGCGTACTTTTCCCCTAGCCCGTTCTAGTTATTCGTTTCGAGCAACAGAACTGCGAAAATTTTGAGTTTTTCAAGCGTTGCTTACCTCCAAACTGCCATATCTCGCGAACGGATTGACCAATCCGCAAAATTTCTGTTGCATCAGAAAGTAGAAACTCGCCCGATTACAACGGTATGCGTACTTTTCCCCTAGCCCGTTCTAGTTATTCGTTTCGAGCAACAGAACTGCGAAAATTTTGAGTTTTTCAAGCGTTGCTTACCTCCAAACTGCCATATCTCGCGAACGGATTGACCAATCCGCAAAATTTCTGTTGCATCAGAAAGTAGAAACTCGCCCGATTACAACGGTATGCGTACTTTTCCCCTAGGCCGTTCTAGTTATTCGTTTCGAGCATCAGAACTGCGAAAATTTTGAGTTTCTCAAGCGTTTCTTACTTCCAAACTGCCATATCTCGCGAACGGATTGACCAGTCCGCAAAATTTCTGTTGCATCTGAAAGTAGAAACTCGCCCGATTACAACACTATGCGTACTTTTCCCGTAGGCCGTTCTAGTTATTCGTTTCGAGCATCAGAACTGCGAAAATTTTGAGTTTCTCAAGCGTTTCTTACTTCCAAACTGCCATATCTCGCGAACGGATTGACCAATCCGCAAAATTTCTGTTGCATCTGAAAGTAGAAACTCGCCCGATTACAACACTATGCGTACTTTTCCCCTAGGCCGTTCTAGTTATGCTTGTCGAGCATCAGAACTGCGAAAATTTTGAGTTTCTCGAGCGTTTCTTACCTCCAAACTGCCATATCTCGCGAACGGATTGACCAATCCGCAAAATTTCTGTTGCATCTGAAAGTAGAAACTCCCCCGACTACAACACTATGCGTACTTTTCCCCTAGGCCGTTCTAGTTATTCGTTTCGAGCATCAGAACTGCGAAAATTTTGAGTTTCTCAAGCGTTTCTTACTTCCAAACTGCCATATCTCGCGAACGGATTGACCAATCCGCAAAATTTCTGTTGCATCTGAAAGTATAAACTCGCCCGATTACAACATTGTGCGTACTTTTCCCGTAGGCCGTTCTAGTTATTCGTTTCGAGCATCAGAACTGCGAAAATTTTGAGTTTCTCAAGCGTTTCTTACCTCCAAACTGCCATAACTCGCGAACGGATTGACCAAACCGCAAAATTTCTGTTGCATCTGAAAGTAGAAACTCGCCCGATTACAACGGTATGCGTACTTTTCACCTAGCCCGTTCTAGTTATTCGTTTCGGGCAACAGAACTGCGAAAATTTTGAGTTTTTCAAGCGTTGCTTACCTCCAAACTGCCATATCTCGCGAACGGATTGACCAATCCGCAAAATTTCTGTTGCATCTGAAAGTAGAAACTCGCCCGATGACAACGGTGTGCGTACTTTTCCCCTAGCCCGTTCTAGTTATTCGTTTCGAGCAACAGAACTGCGAAAATTTTGAGTTTTTCAAGCGTTGCTTACCTCCAAACTGCCATATCTCGCGAACGGATTGACCAATCCGCAAAATTTCTGTTGCATCAGAAAGTAGAAACTCGCCCGATTACAACGGTATGCGTACTTTTCCCCTAGCCCGTTCTAGTTATTCGTTTCGAGCAACAGAACTGCGAAAATTTTGAGTTTTTCAAGCGTTGCTTACATCCAAACTGCCATATCTCGCGAACGGATTGACCAATCCGCAAAATTTCTGTTGCATCAGAAAGTAGAAACTCGCCCGATTACAACGGTATGCGTACTTTTCCCCTAGGCCGTTCTAGTTATTCGTTTCGAGCATCAGAACTGCGAAAATTTTGAGTTTCTCAAGCGTTTCTTACTTCCAAACTGCCATATCTCGCGAACGGATTGACCAGTCCGCAAAATTTCTGTTGCATCTGAAAGTAGAAACTCGCCCGATTACAACACTATGCGTACTTTTCCCGTAGGCCGTTCTAGTTATTCGTTTCGAGCATCAGAACTGCGAAAATTTTGAGTTTCTCAAGCGTTTCTTACTTCCAAACTGCCATATCTCGCGAACGGATTGACCAATCCGCAAAATTTCTGTTGCATCTGAAAGTAGAAACTCGCCCGATTACAACACTATGCGTACTTTTCCCCTAGGCCGTTCTAGTTATGCTTGTCGAGCATCAGAACTGCGAAAATTTTGAGTTTCTCGAGCGTTTCTTACCTCCAAACTGCCATATCTCGCGAACGGATTGACCAATCCGCAAAATTTCTGTTGCATCTGAAAGTAGAAACTCCCCCGACTACAACACTATGCGTACTTTTCCCCTAGGCCGTTCTAGTTATTCGTTTCGAGCATCAGAACTGCGAAAATTTTGAGTTTCTCAAGCGTTTCTTACTTCCAAACTGCCATATCTCGCGAACGGATTGACCAATCCGCAAAATTTCTGTTGCATCTGAAAGTATAAACTCGCCCGATTACAACACTGTGCGTACTTTTCCCGTAGGCCGTTCTAGTTATTCGTTTCGAGCATCAGAACTGCGAAAATTTTGAGTTTCTCAAGCGTTTCTTACCTCCAAACTGCCATAACTCGCGAACGGATTGACCAAACCGCAAAATTTCTGTTGCATCTGAAAGTAGAAACTCGCCCGATTACAACGGTATGCGTACTTTTCCCCTAGCCCGTTCTAGTTATTCGTTTCGGGCAACAGAACTGCGAAAATTTTGAGTTTTTCAAGCGTTGCTTACCTCCAAACTGCCATATCTCGCGAACGGATTGACCAATCCGCAAAATTTCTGTTGCATCTGAAAGTAGAAACTCGCCCGATTACAACGGTGTGCGTACTTTTCCCCTAGCCCGTTCTAGTTATTCGTTTCGAGCAACAGAACTGCGAAAATTTTGAGTTTTTCAAGCGTTGCTTACCTCCAAACTGCCATATCTCGCGAACGGATTGACCAATCCGCAAAATTTCTGTTGCATCAGAAAGTAGAAACTCGCCCGATTACAACACTATGCGTACTTTTCCCGTAGGCCGTTCTAGTTATTCGTTTCGAGCATCAGAACTGTGAAAATTTTGAGTTTCTCAAGCGTTTCTTACCTCCAAACTGCCATATCTCGCGAACGGATTGACCAATCCGCAAAATTTCTGTTGCATCTGAAAGTAGAAACTCGCCCGATTACAACACTATGCGTACTTTTCCCGTAGGCCGTTCTAGTTATTCGTTTCGAGCATCAGAACTGCGAAAATTTTGAGTTTCTCAAGCGTTTCTTACCTCCAAACTGCCATATCTCGCGAACGGATTGACCAATCCGCAAAATTTCTGTTGCATCTGAAAGTAGAAACTCGCCCGATTACAACACTATGCGTACTATTCCCCTAGGCCGTTCTAGTTATGCTTGTCGAGCATCAGAACTGCGAAAATTTTGAGTTTCTCGAGCGTTTCTTACCTCCAAACTGCCATATCTCGCGAACGGATTGACCAATCCGCAAAATTTCTGTTGCATCTGAAAGTAGAAACTCCCCCGACTACAACACTATGCGTACTTTTCCCCTAGGCCGTTCTTGTTATTCGTTTCGAGCATCAGAACTGCGAAAATTTTGAGTTTCTCAAGCGTTTCTTACTTCCAAACTGCCATATCTTGCGAACGGATTGACCAATCCGCAAAATTTCTGTTGCATCTGAAAGTAGAAACTCGCCCGATTACAACACTATGCGTGCTTTTCCCGTAGGCCGTTCTAGTTATTCGTTTCGAGCATCAGAACTGCGAAAATTTTGAGTTTCTCAAGCGTTTCTTACTTCCAAACTGCCATATCTCGCGAACGGATTGACCATTCCGCAAAATTTCTGTTGCATCTGAAAGTAGAAACTCGCCGATTACAACGGTATGCGTACTTTTCCCCTAGCCCGTTCGAGTTATTCGTTTCGGGCAACAGAACTGCGAAAATTTTGAGTTTTTCAAGCGTTGCTTACCTCCAAACTGCCATATCTCGCGAACGGATTGACCAATCCGCAAAATTTCTGTTGCATCTGAAAGTAGAAACTCGCCCGATTACAACGGTGTGCGTACTTTTCCCCTAGCCCGTTCTAGTTATTCGTTTCGAGCAACAGAACTGCGAAAATTTTGAGTTTTTCAAGCGTTGCTTACCTCCAAACTGCCATATCTCGCGAACGGATTGACCAATCCGCAAAATTTCTGTTGCATCAGAAAGTAGAAACTCGCCCGATTACAAAGGTATGCGTACTTTTCCCCTAGCCCGTTCTAGTTATTCGTTTCGGGCAACAGAACTGCGAAAATTTTGAGTTTTTCAAGCCTTTCTTACCTCCAAACTGCCATATCTCGCGAACGGATTGACCAATCCGCAAAATTTCTGTTGCATCTGAAAGTAGGAACTCGCCCGATTACAACACCATGCGTACTTTTCCCCTAGGCCGTTCTAGTTATGCTTGTCGAGCATCAGAACTGCGAAAATTTTGAATTTCTCGAGCGTTTCTTACCTCCAAACTGCCATATCTCGCGAACGGATTGACCAATCCGCAAAATTTCTGTTGCATCTGAAAGTAGAAACTCCCCCGACTACAACACTGTGCGTACTTTTCCCCTAGGCCGTCCTAGTTATTCGTTTCGAGCATCAGAACTGCGAAAATTTTGAGTTTTTCAAGCGTTGCTTACCTCCAAACTGCCATATCTCGCGAACGGATTGACCAATCCGCAAAATTTCTGTTGCATCTGAAAGTAGAAACTCGCCCGATTACAACGGTGTGCGTACTTTTCCCCTAGCCCGTTCTAGTTATTCGTTTCGAGCAACAGAACTGCGAAAATTTTGAGTTTTTCAAGCGTTGCTTACCTCCAAACTGCCATATCTCGCGAACGGATTGACCAATCCGCAAAATTTCTGTTGCATCAGAAAGTAGAAACTCGCCCGATTACAACGGTATGCGTACTTTTCCCCTAGCCCGTTCTAGTTATTCGTTTCGAGCAACAGAACTGCGAAAATTTTGAGTTTTTCAAGCGTTGCTTACCTCCAAACTGCCATATCTCGCGAACGGATTGACCAATCCGCAAAATTTCTGTTGCATCAGAAAGTAGAAACTCGCCCGATTACAACGGTATGCGTACTTTTCCCCTAGGCCGTTCTAGTTATTCGTTTCGAGCATCAGAACTGCGAAAATTTTGAGTTTCTCAAGCGTTTCTTACTTCCAAACTGCCATATCTCGCGAACGGATTGACCAGTCCGCAAAATTTCTGTTGCATCTGAAAGTAGAAACTCGCCCGATTACAACACTATGCGTACTTTTCCCGTAGGCCGTTCTAGTTATTCGTTTCGAGCATCAGAACTGCGAAAATTTTGAGTTTCTCAAGCGTTTCTTACTTCCAAACTGCCATATCTCGCGAACGGATTGACCATTCCGCAAAATTTCTGTTGCATCTGAAAGTAGAAACTCGCCGATTACAACGGTATGCGTACTTTTCCCCTAGCCCGTTCGAGTTATTCGTTTCGGGCAACAGAACTGCGAAAATTTTGAGTTTTTCAAGCGTTGCTTACCTCCAAACTGCCATATCTCGCGAACGGATTGACCAATCCGCAAAATTTCTGTTGCATCTGAAAGTAGAAACTCGCCCGATTACAACGGTGTGCGTACTTTTCCCCTAGCCCGTTCTAGTTATTCGTTTCGAGCAACAGAACTGCGAAAATTTTGAGTTTTTCAAGCGTTGCTTACCTCCAAACTGCCATATCTCGCGAACGGATTGACCAATCCGCAAAATTTCTGTTGCATCAGAAAGTAGAAACTCGCCCGATTACAACGGTATGCGTACTTTTCCCCTAGCCCGTTCTAGTTATTCGTTTCGGGCAACAGAACTGCGAAAATTTTGAGTTTTTCAAGCCTTTCTTACCTCCAAACTGCCATATCTCGCGAACGGATTGACCAATCCGCAAAATTTCTGTTGCATCTGAAAGTAGAAACTCGCCCGATTACAACACTATGCGTACTTTTCCCCTAGGCCGTTCTAGTTATGCTTGTCGAGCATCAGAACTGCGAAAATTTTGAATTTCTCGAGCGTTTCTTACCTCCAAACTGCCATATCTCGCGAACGGATTGACCAATCCGCAAAATTTCTGTTGCATCTGAAAGTAGAAACTCCCCCGACTACAACACTATGCGTACTTTTCCCCTAGGCCGTTCTAGTTATGCTTGTCGAGCATCAGAACTGCGAAAATTTTGAGTTTCTCAAGCGTTTCTTACCTCCAAACTGCCATATCTCGCGAACGGATTGACCAATCCGCAAAATTTCTGTTGCATCTGAAAGTAGAAACTCGCCCGATTACAACACTATGCGTACTATTCCCCTAGGCCGTTCTAGTTATGCTTGTCGAGCATCAGAACTGCGAAAATTTTGAATTTCTCGAGCGTTTCTTACCTCCAAACTGCCATATCTCGCGAACGGATTGACCAATCCGCAAAATTTCTGTTGCATCTGAAAGTAGAAACTCGCCCGATTACAACGGTGTGCGTACTTTTCCCCTAGCCCGTTCTAGTTATTCGTTTCGAGCAACAGAACTGCGAAAATTTTGAGTTTTTCAAGCGTTGCTTACCTCCAAACTGCCATATCTCGCGAACGGATTGACCAATCCGCAAAATTTCTGTTGCATCAGAAAGTAGAAACTCGCCCGATTACAACACTATGCGTACTTTTCCCGTAGGCCGTTCTAGTTATTCGTTTCGAGCATCAGAACTGCGAAAATTTTGAGTTTCTCAAGCGTTTCTTACCTCCAAACTGCCATATCTCGCGAACGGATTGACCAATCCGCAAAATTTCTGTTGCATCTGAAAGTAGAAACTCGCCCGATTACAACACTATGCGTACTTTTCCCGTAGGCCGTTCTAGTTATTCGTTTCGAGCATCAGAACTGCGAAAATTTTGAGTTTCTCAAGCGTTTCTTACCTCCAAACTGCCATATCTCGCGAACGGATTGACCAATCCGCAAAATTTCTGTTGCATCTGAAAGTAGAAACTCGCCCGATTACAACACTATGCGTACTATTCCCCTAGGCCGTTCTAGTTATGCTTGTCGAGCATCAGAACTGCGAAAATTTTGAGTTTCTCGAGCGTTTCTTACCTCCAAACTGCCATATCTCGCGAACGGATTGACCAATCCGCAAAATTTCTGTTGCATCTGAAAGTAGAAACTCCCCCGACTACAACACTATGCGTACTTTTCCCCTAGGCCGTTCTAGTTATTCGTTTCGAGCATCAGAACTGCGAAAATTTTGAGTTTCTCAAGCGTTTCTTACTTCCAAACTGCCATATCTTGCGAACGGATTGACCAATCCGCAAAATTTCTGTTGCATCTGAAAGTAGAAACTCGCCCGATTACAACACTATGCGTGCTTTTCCCGTAGGCCGTTCTAGTTATTCGTTTCGAGCATCAGAACTGCGAAAATTTTGAGTTTCTCAAGCGTTTCTTACTTCCAAACTGCCATATCTCGCGAACGGATTGACCATTCCGCAAAATTTCTGTTGCATCTGAAAGTAGAAACTCGCCGATTACAACGGTATGCGTACTTTTCCCCTAGCCCGTTCGAGTTATTCGTTTCGGGCAACAGAACTGCGAAAATTTTGAGTTTTTCAAGCGTTGCTTACCTCCAAACTGCCATATCTCGCGAACGGATTGACCAATCCGCAAAATTTCTGTTGCATCTGAAAGTAGAAACTCGCCCGATTACAACGGTGTGCGTACTTTTCCCCTAGCCCGTTCTAGTTATTCGTTTCGAGCAACAGAACTGCGAAAATTTTGAGTTTTTCAAGCGTTGCTTACCTCCAAACTGCCATATCTCGCGAACGGATTGACCAATCCGCAAAATTTCTGTTGCATCAGAAAGTAGAAACTCGCCCGATTACAACGGTATGCGTACTTTTCCCCTAGCCCGTTCTAGTTATTCGTTTCGGGCAACAGAACTGCGAAAATTTTGAGTTTTTCAAGCCTTTCTTACCTCCAAACTGCCATATCTCGCGAACGGATTGACCAATCCGCAAAATTTCTGTTGCATCTGAAAGTAGAAACTCGCCCGATTACAACACTATGCGTACTTTTCCCCTAGGCCGTTCTAGTTATGCTTGTCGAGCATCAGAACTGCGAAAATTTTGAATTTCTCGAGCGTTTCTTACCTCCAAACTGCCATATCTCGCGAACGGATTGACCAATCCGCAAAATTTCTGTTGCATCTGAAAGTAGAAACTCGCCCGATTACAACGGTGTGCGTACTTTTCCCCTAGGCCGTTCTAGTTATGCTTGTCGAGCATCAGAACTGCGAAAATTTTGAGTTTCTCAAGCGTTTCTTACCTCCAAACTGCCATAACTCGCGAACGGATTGACCAATCCGCAAAATTTCTGTTGCATCTGAAAGTAGAAACTCGCCCGATTACAACGGTATGCGTACTTTTCCCATAGCCCGTTCTAGTTATTCGTTTCGGGCAACAGAACTGCGAAAATTTTGAGTTTTTCAAGCGTTGCTTACCCCCAAACTGCCATATCTCGCGAACGGATTGACCAATCCGCAAAATTTCTGTTGCATCTGAAAGTAGAAACTCGCCCGATTACAACGGTGTGCGTACTTTTCCCCTAGGCCGTTCTAGTTATGCTTGTCGAGCATCAGAACTGCGAAAATTTTGAGTTTCTCGAGCGTTTCTTACCTCCAAACTGCCATATCTCGCGAACGGATTGACCAATCCGCAAAATTTCTGTTGCATCTGAAAGTAGAAACTCGCCCGATTACAACACTATGCGTACTTTTCCCCTAGGCCGTTCTAGTTATTCGTTTCGAGCATCAGAACTGCGAAAATTTTGAGTTTCTCGAGCGTTTCTTACCTCCAAACTGCCATATCTCGCGAACGGATTGACCAATCCGCAAAATTTCTGTTGCATCTGAAAGTAGAAACTCCCCCGACTACAACACTATGCGTACTTTTCCCCTAGGCCGTCCTAGTTATTCGTTTCGAGCATCAGAACTGCGAAAATTTTGAGTTTCTCAAGCGTTTCTTACTTCCAAACTGCCATATCTCGCGAACGGATTGACCAATCCGCAAAATTTCTGTTGCATCTGAAAGTAGAAACTCGCCCGATTACAACACTATGCGTACTTTTCCCGTAGGCCGTTCTAGTTATTCGTTTCGAGCATCAGAACTGCGAAAATTTTGAGTTTCTCAAGCGTTTCCTACTTCCAAACTGCCATATCTCGCGAACGGATTGACCAATCCGCAAAATTTCTGTTGCATCTGAAAGTAGAAACTCGCCCGATTACAACACTATGCGTACTTTTCCCCTAGGCCGTTCTAGTCATGCTTGTCGAGCATCAGAACTGCGAAAATTTTGAGTTTCTCGAGCGTTTCTTACCTCCAAACTGCCATATCTCGCGAACGGATTGACCAATCCGCAAAATTTCTGTTGCATCTGAAAGTAGAAACTCGCCCGATTACAACGGTGTGCGTACTTTTCCCCTAGCCCGTTCTAGTTATTCGTTTCGAGCAACAGAACTGCGAAAATTTTGAGTTTTTCAAGCGTTGCTTACTTCCAAACTGCCATATCTCGCGAACGGATTGACCAATCCGCAAAATTTCTGTTGCATCAGAAAGTAGAAACTCGCCCGATTACAACGGTATGCGTACTTTTCCCCTAGCCCGTTCTAGTTATTCGTTTCGAGCAACAGAACTGCGAAAATTTTGAGTTTTTCAAGCTTTGCTTACCTCCAAACTGCCATATCTCGCGAACGGATTGACCAATCCGCAAAATTTCTGTTGCATCTGAAAGTAGAAACTCGCCCGATTACAACGGTGTGCGTACTTTTCCCCTAGGCCGTTCTAGTTATGCTTGTCGAGCATCAGATCTGCGAAAATTTTGAGTTTCTCGAGCGTTTCTTACCTCCAAACTGCCATATCTCGCGAACGGATTGACCAATCCGCAAAATTTCTGTTGCATCTGAAAGTAGAAACTCGCCCGATTACAACACTATGCGTACTTTTCCCCTAGGCCGTTCTAGTTATGCTTGTCGAGCATCAGAACTGCGAAAATTTTGAGTTTCTCGAGCGTTTCTTACCTCCAAACTGCCATATCTCGCGAACGGATTGACCAATCCGCAAAATTTCTGTTGCATCTGAAAGTAGAAACTCCCCCGACTACAACACTATGCGTACTTTTCCCCTAGGCCGTCCTAGTTATTCGTTTCGAGCATCAGAACTGCGAAAATTTTGAGTTTTTCAAGCGTTGCTTACCTCCAAACTGCCATATCTCGCGAACGGATTGACCAATCCGCAAAATTTCTGTTGCATCTGAAAGTAGAAACTCGCCCGATTACAACGGTGTGCGTACTTTTCCCCTAGCCGTTCTAGTTATTCGTTTCGAGCAACAGAACTGCGAAAATTTTGAGTTTTCAAGCGTTGCTTACCTCCAAACTGCCATATCTCGCGAACGTATTGACCAATCCGCAAAATTTCTGTTGCATCAGAAAGTAGAAACTCGCCCGATTACAACGGTATGCGTACTTTTCCCCTAGCCGTACTAGTTATTCGTTTCGAGCAACAGAACTGCGAAAATTTTGAGTTTTTCAAGCGTTGCTTACCTCCAAACTGCCATATCTCGCGAACGGATTGACCAATCCGCAAAATTTCTGTTGCATCTGAAAGTAGAAACTCGCCCGATTACAACGGTGTTCGTACTTTTCCCCTAGGCCGTTCTAGTTATGCTTGTCGAGCATCAGAACTGCGAAAATTTTGAGTTTCTCGAGCGTTTCTTACCTCCAAACTGCCATATCTCGCGAACGGATTGACCAATCCGCAAAATTTCTGTTGCATCTGAAAGTAGAAACTCGCCCGATTACAACGGTGTGCGTACTTTTCCCCTAGGCCGTTCTAGTTATGCTTGTCGAGCATCAGAACTGCGAAAATTTTGAGTTTCTCGAGCGTTTCTTACCTCCAAACTGCCATATCTCGCGAACGGATTGACCAATCCGCAAAATTTCTGTTGCATCTGAAAGTAGAAACTCCCCCGACTACAACACTATGCGTACTTTTCCCCTAGGCCGTCCTAGTTATTCGTTTCGAGCATCAGAACTGCGAAAATTTGAGTTTTTCAAGCGTTGCTTACCTCCAAACTGCCATATCTCGCGAACGGATTGACCAATCCGCAAAATTTCTGTTGCATCTGAAAGTAGAAACTCGCCCGATTACAACGGTGTGCGTACTTTTCCCCTAGCTCGTTCTAGTTATTCATTCGTTTCGAGCAACAGAACTGCGAAAATTTTGAGTTTTTCAAGCGTTGCTTACCTCCAAACTGCCATATCTCGCGAACGGATTGACCAATCCGCAAAATTTCTGTTGCATCAGAAAGTAGAAACTCGCCCGATTACAACGGTATGCGTACTTTTCCCCTAGCCCGTTCTAGTTATTCGTTTCGAGCAACAGAACTGCGAAAATTTTGAGTTTTTCAAGCGTTGCTTACCTCCAAACTGCCATATCTCGCGAACGGATTGACCAATCCGCAAAATTTCTGTTGCATCTGAAAGTAGAAACTCGCCCGATTACAACGGTGTTCGTACTTTTCCCCTAGGCCGTTCTAGTTATGCTTGTCGAGCATCAGAACTGCGAAAATTTTGAGTTTCTCGAGCGTTTCTTACCTCCAAACTGCCATATCTCGCGAACGGATTGACCAATCCGCAAAATTTCTGTTGCATCTGAAAGTAGAAACTCGCCCGATTACAACGGTGTGCGTACTTTTCCCCTAGGCCGTTCTAGTTATGCTTGTCGAGCATCAGAACTGCGAAAATTTTGAGTTTCTCAAGCGTTTCTTACCTCCAAACTGCCATAACTCGCGAACGGATTGACCAATCCGCAAAATTTCTGTTGCATCTGAAAGTAGAAACTCGCCCGATTACAACGGTATGCGTACTTTTCCCCTAGCCCGTTCTAGTTATTCGTTTCGGGCAACAGAACTGCGAAAATTTTGAGTTTTTCAAGCGTTGCTTACCCCCAAACTGCCATATCTCGCGAACGGATTGACCAATCCGCAAAATTTCTGTTGCATCTGAAAGTAGAAACTCGCCCGATTACAACGGTGTTCGTACTTTTCCCCTAGGCCGTTCTAGTTATGCTTGTCGAGCATCAGAACTGCGAAAATTTTGAGTTTCTCGAGCGTTTCTTACCTCCAAACTGCCATATCTCGCGAACGGATTGACCAATCCGCAAAATTTCTGTTGCATCTGAAAGTAGAAACTCGCCCGATTACAACGGTGTGCGTACTTTTCCCCTAGGCCGTTCTAGTTATGCTTGTCGAGCATCAGAACTGCGAAAATTTTGAGTTTCTCGAGCGTTTCTTACCTCCAAACTGCCATATCTCGCGAACGGATTGACCAATCCGCAAAATTTCTGTTGCATCTGAAAGTAGAAACTCCCCCGACTACAACACTATGCGTACTTTTCCCCTAGGCCGTCCTAGTTATTCGTTTCGAGCATCAGAACTGCGAAAATTTTGAGTTTTTCAAGCGTTGCTTACCTCCAAACTGCCATATCTCGCGAACGGATTGACCAATCCGCAAAATTTCTGTTGCATCTGAAAGTAGAAACTCGCCCGATTACAACGGTGTGCGTACTTTTCCCCTAGCCCGTTCTAGTTATTCGTTTCGAGCAACAGAACTGCGAAAATTTTGAGTTTTTCAAGCGTTGCTTACCTCCAAACTGCCATATCTCGCGAACGGATTGACCAATCCGCAAAATTTCTGTTGCATCAGAAAGTAGAAACTCGCCCGATTACAACGGTATGCGTACTTTTCCCCTAGCCCGTTCTAGTTATTCGTTTCGAGCAACAGAACTGCGAAAATTTTGAGTTTTTCAAGCGTTGCTTACCTCCAAACTGCCATATCTCGCGAACGGATTGACCAATCCGCAAAATTTCTGTTGCATCAGAAAGTAGAAACTCGCCCGATTACAACGGTATGCGTACTTTTCCCCTAGGCCGTTCTAGTTATTCGTTTCGAGCATCAGAACTGCGAAAATTTTGAGTTTCTCAAGCGTTTCTTACTTCCAAACTGCCATATCTCGCGAACGGATTGACCAGTCCGCAAAATTTCTGTTGCATCTGAAAGTAGAAACTCGCCCGATTACAACACTATGCGTACTTTTCCCGTAGGCCGTTCTAGTTATTCGTTTCGAGCATCAGAACTGCGAAAATTTTGAGTTTCTCAAGCGTTTCTTACTTCCAAACTGCCATATCTCGCGAACGGATTGACCAATCCGCAAAATTTCTGTTGCATCTGAAAGTAGAAACTCGCCCGATTACAACACTATGCGTACTTTTCCCCTAGGCCGTTCTAGTTATGCTTGTCGAGCATCAGAACTGCGAAAATTTTGAGTTTCTCAAGCGTTTCTTACTTCCAAACTGCCATATCTCGCGAACGGATTGACCAATCCGCAAAATTTCTGTTGCATCAGAAAGTAGAAACTCGCCCGATTACAACGGTATGCGTACTTTTCCCCTAGCCCGTTCTAGTTATTCGTTTCGAGCAACAGAACTGCGAAAATTTTGAGTTTTTCAAGCGTTGCTTACCTCCAAACTGCCATATCTCGCGAACGGATTGACCAATCCGCAAAATTTCTGTTGCATCTGAAAGTAGAAACTCGCCCGATTACAACGGTGTTCGTACTTTTCCCCTAGGCCGTTCTAGTTATACTTGTCGAGCATCAGAACTGCGAAAATTTTGAGTTTCTCGAGCGTTTCTTACCTCCAAACTGCCATATCTCGCGAACGGATTGACCAATCCGCAAAATTTCTGTTGCATCTGAAAGTAGAAACTCGCCCGATTACAACGGTGTGCGTACTTTTCCCCTAGGCCGTTCTAGTTATGCTTGTCGAGCATCAGAACTGCGAAAATTTTGAGTTTCTCGAGCGTTTCTTACCTCCAAACTGCCATATCTCGCGAACGGATTGACCAATCCGCAAAATTTCTGTTGCATCTGAAAGTAGAAACTCGCCCGATTACAACACTATGCGTACTTTTCCCCTAGGCCGTTCTAGTTATTCGTTTCGAGCATCAGAACTGCGAAAATTTTGAGTTTCTCGAGCGTTTCTTACCTCCAAACTGCCATATCTCGCGAACGGATTGACCAATCCGCAAAATTTCTGTTGCATCTGAAAGTAGAAACTCGCCCGATTACAACACTATGCGTACTTTTCCCCTAGGCCGTTCTAGTTATGCTTGTCGAGCATCAGAACTGCGAAAATTTTGAGTTTCTCGAGCGTTTCTTACCTCCAAACTGCCATATCTCGCGAACGGATTGACCAATCCGCAAAATTTCTGTTGCATCTGAAAGTAGAAACTCCCCCGACTACAACACTATGCGTACTTTTCCCCTAGGCCGTCCTAGTTATTCGTTTCGAGCATCAGAACTGCGAAAATTTTGAGTTTTTCAAGCGTTGCTTACCTCCAAACTGCCATATCTCGCGAACGGATTGACCAATCCGCAAAATTTCTGTTGCATCTGAAAGTAGAAACTCGCCCGATTACAACGGTGTGCGTACTTTTCCCCTAGCCCGTTCTAGTTATTCGTTTCGAGCAACAGAACTGCGAAAATTTTGAGTTTTTCAAGCGTTGCTTACCTCCAAACTGCCATATCTCGCGAACGGATTGACCAATCCGCAAAATTTCTGTTGCATCAGAAAGTAGAAACTCGCCCGATTACAACGGTATGCGTACTTTTCCCCTAGCCCGTTCTAGTTATTCGTTTCGAGCAACAGAACTGCGAAAATTTTGAGTTTTTCAAGCGTTGCTTACCTCCAAACTGCCATATCTCGCGAACGGATTGACCAATCCGCAAAATTTCTGTTGCATCAGAAAGTAGAAACTCGCCCGATTACAACGGTATGCGTACTTTTCCCCTAGGCCGTTCTAGTTATTCGTTTCGAGCATCAGAACTGCGAAAATTTTGAGTTTCTCAAGCGTTTCTTACTTCCAAACTGCCATATCTCGCGAACGGATTGACCAGTCCGCAAAATTTCTGTTGCATCTGAAAGTAGAAACTCGCCCGATTACAACACTATGCGTACTTTTCCCGTAGGCCGTTCTAGTTATTCGTTTCGAGCATCAGAACTGCGAAAATTTTGAGTTTCTCAAGCGTTTCTTACTTCCAAACTGCCATATCTCGCGAACGGATTGACCAATCCGCAAAATTTCTGTTGCATCTGAAAGTAGAAACTCGCCCGATTACAACACTATGCGTACTTTTCCCCTAGGCCGTTCTAGTTATGCTTGTCGAGCATCAGAACTGCGAAAATTTTGAGTTTCTCGAGCGTTTCTTACCTCCAAACTGCCATATCTCGCGAACGGATTGACCAATCCGCAAAATTTCTGTTGCATCTGAAAGTAGAAACTCCCCCGACTACAACACTATGCGTACTTTTCCCCTAGGCCGTTCTAGTTATTCGTTTCGAGCATCAGAACTGCGAAAATTTTGAGTTTCTCAAGCGTTTCTTACTTCCAAACTGCCATATCTCGCGAACGGATTGACCAATCCGCAAAATTTCTGTTGCATCTGAAAGTATAAACTCGCCCGATTACAACACTGTGCGTACTTTTCCCGTAGGCCGTTCTAGTTATTCGTTTCGAGCATCAGAACTGCGAAAATTTTGAGTTTCTCAAGCGTTTCTTACCTCCAAACTGCCATAACTCGCGAACGGATTGACCAAACCGCAAAATTTCTGTTGCATCTGAAAGTAGAAACTCGCCCGATTACAACGGTATGCGTACTTTTCCCCTAGCCCGTTCTAGTTATTCGTTTCGGGCAACAGAACTGCGAAAATTTTGAGTTTTTCAAGCGTTGCTTACCTCCAAACTGCCATATCTCGCGAACGGATTGACCAATCCGCAAAATTTCTGTTGCATCTGAAAGTAGAAACTCGCCCGATTACAACGGTGTGCGTACTTTTCCCCTAGCCCGTTCTAGTTATTCGTTTCGAGCAACAGAACTGCGAAAATTTTGAGTTTTTCAAGCGTTGCTTACCTCCAAACTGCCATATCTCGCGAACGGATTGACCAATCCGCAAAATTTCTGTTGCATCAGAAAGTAGAAACTCGCCCGATTACAACGGTATGCGTACTTTTCCCCTAGCCCGTTCTAGTTATTCGTTTCGAGCAACAGAACTGCGAAAATTTTGAGTTTTTCAAGCGTTGCTTACCTCCAAACTGCCATATCTCGCGAACGGATTGACCAATCCGCAAAATTTCTGTTGCATCAGAAAGTAGAAACTCGCCCGATTACAACGGTATGCGTACTTTTCCCCTAGGCCGTTCTAGTTATTCGTTTCGAGCATCAGAACTGCGAAAATTTTGAGTTTCTCAAGCGTTTCTTACTTCCAAACTGCCATATCTCGCGAACGGATTGACCAGTCCGCAAAATTTCTGTTGCATCTGAAAGTAGAAACTCGCCCGATTACAACACTATGCGTACTTTTCCCGTAGGCCGTTCTAGTTATTCGTTTCGAGCATCAGAACTGCGAAAATTTTGAGTTTCTCAAGCGTTTCTTACTTCCAAACTGCCATATCTCGCGAACGGATTGACCAATCCGCAAAATTTCTGTTGCATCTGAAAGTAGAAACTCGCCCGATTACAACACTATGCGTACTTTTCCCCTAGGCCGTTCTAGTTATGCTTGTCGAGCATCAGAACTGCGAAAATTTTGAGTTTCTCGAGCGTTTCTTACCTCCAAACTGCCATATCTCGCGAACGGATTGACCAATCCGCAAAATTTCTGTTGCATCTGAAAGTAGAAACTCCCCCGACTACAACACTATGCGTACTTTTCCCCTAGGCCGTTCTAGTTATTCGTTTCGAGCATCAGAACTGCGAAAATTTTGAGTTTCTCAAGCGTTTCTTACTTCCAAACTGCCATATCTCGCGAACGGATTGACCAATCCGCAAAATTTCTGTTGCATCTGAAAGTATAAACTCGCCCGATTACAACATTGTGCGTACTTTTCCCGTAGGCCGTTCTAGTTATTCGTTTCGAGCATCAGAACTGCGAAAATTTTGAGTTTCTCAAGCGTTTCTTACCTCCAAACTGCCATAACTCGCGAACGGATTGACCAAACCGCAAAATTTCTGTTGCATCTGAAAGTAGAAACTCGCCCGATTACAACGGTATGCGTACTTTTCCCCTAGCCCGTTCTAGTTATTCGTTTCGGGCAACAGAACTGCGAAAATTTTGAGTTTTTCAAGCGTTGCTTACCTCCAAACTGCCATATCTCGCGAACGGATTGACCAATCCGCAAAATTTCTGTTGCATCTGAAAGTAGAAACTCGCCCGATGACAACGGTGTGCGTACTTTTCCCCTAGCCCGTTCTAGTTATTCGTTTCGAGCAACAGAACTGCGAAAATTTTGAGTTTTTCAAGCGTTGCTTACCTCCAAACTGCCATATCTCGCGAACGGATTGACCAATCCGCAAAATTTCTGTTGCATCAGAAAGTAGAAACTCGCCCGATTACAACGGTATGCGTACTTTTCCCCTAGCCCGTTCTAGTTATTCGTTTCGAGCAACAGAACTGCGAAAATTTTGAGTTTTTCAAGCGTTGCTTACATCCAAACTGCCATATCTCGCGAACGGATTGACCAATCCGCAAAATTTCTGTTGCATCAGAAAGTAGAAACTCGCCCGATTACAACGGTATGCGTACTTTTCCCCTAGGCCGTTCTAGTTATTCGTTTCGAGCATCAGAACTGCGAAAATTTTGAGTTTCTCAAGCGTTTCTTACTTCCAAACTGCCATATCTCGCGAACGGATTGACCAGTCCGCAAAATTTCTGTTGCATCTGAAAGTAGAAACTCGCCCGATTACAACACTATGCGTACTTTTCCCGTAGGCCGTTCTAGTTATTCGTTTCGAGCATCAGAACTGCGAAAATTTTGAGTTTCTCAAGCGTTTCTTACTTCCAAACTGCCATATCTCGCGAACGGATTGACCAATCCGCAAAATTTCTGTTGCATCTGAAAGTAGAAACTCGCCCGATTACAACACTATGCGTACTTTTCCCCTAGGCCGTTCTAGTTATGCTTGTCGAGCATCAGAACTGCGAAAATTTTGAGTTTCTCGAGCGTTTCTTACCTCCAAACTGCCATATCTCGCGAACGGATTGACCAATCCGCAAAATTTCTGTTGCATCTGAAAGTAGAAACTCCCCCGACTACAACACTATGCGTACTTTTCCCCTAGGCCGTTCTAGTTATTCGTTTCGAGCATCAGAACTGCGAAAATTTTGAGTTTCTCAAGCGTTTCTTACTTCCAAACTGCCATATCTCGCGAACGGATTGACCAATCCGCAAAATTTCTGTTGCATCTGAAAGTATAAACTCGCCCGATTACAACACTGTGCGTACTTTTCACGTAGGCCGTTCTAGTTATTCGTTTCGAGCATCAGAACTGCGAAAATTTTGAGTTTCTCAAGCGTTTCTTACCTCCAAACTGCCATAACTCGCGAACGGATTGACCAAACCGCAAAATTTCTGTTGCATCTGAAAGTAGAAACTCGCCCGATTACAACGGTATGCGTACTTTTCCCCTAGCCCGTTCTAGTTATTCGTTTCGGGCAACAGAACTGCGAAAATTTTGAGTTTTTCAAGCGTTGCTTACCTCCAAACTGCCATATCTCGCGAACGGATTGACCAATCCGCAAAATTTCTGTTGCATCTGAAAGTAGAAACTCGCCCGATTACAACGGTGTGCGTACTTTTCCCCTAGCCCGTTCTAGTTATTCGTTTCGAGCAACAGAACTGCGAAAATTTTGAGTTTTTCAAGCGTTGCTTACCTCCAAACTGCCATATCTCGCGAACGGATTGACCAATCCGCAAAATTTCTGTTGCATCAGAAAGTAGAAACTCGCCCGATTACAACACTATGCGTACTTTTCCCGTAGGCCGTTCTAGTTATTCGTTTCGAGCATCAGAACTGTGAAAATTTTGAGTTTCTCAAGCGTTTCTTACCTCCAAACTGCCATATCTCGCGAACGGATTGACCAATCCGCAAAATTTCTGTTGCATCTGAAAGTAGAAACTCGCCCGATTACAACACTATGCGTACTTTTCCCGTAGGCCGTTCTAGTTATTCGTTTCGAGCATCAGAACTGCGAAAATTTTGAGTTTCTCAAGCGTTTCTTACCTCCAAACTGCCATATCTCGCGAACGGATTGACCAATCCGCAAAATTTCTGTTGCATCTGAAAGTAGAAACTCGCCCGATTACAACACTATGCGTACTATTCCCCTAGGCCGTTCTAGTTATGCTTGTCGAGCATCAGAACTGCGAAAATTTTGAGTTTCTCGAGCGTTTCTTACCTCCAAACTGCCATATCTCGCGAACGGATTGACCAATCCGCAAAATTTCTGTTGCATCTGAAAGTAGAAACTCCCCCGACTACAACACTATGCGTACTTTTCCCCTAGGCCGTTCTTGTTATTCGTTTCGAGCATCAGAACTGCGAAAATTTTGAGTTTCTCAAGCGTTTCTTACTTCCAAACTGCCATATCTTGCGAACGGATTGACCAATCCGCAAAATTTCTGTTGCATCTGAAAGTAGAAACTCGCCCGATTACAACACTATGCGTGCTTTTCCCGTAGGCCGTTCTAGTTATTCGTTTCGAGCATCAGAACTGCGAAAATTTTGAGTTTCTCAAGCGTTTCTTACTTCCAAACTGCCATATCTCGCGAACGGATTGACCATTCCGCAAAATTTCTGTTGCATCTGAAAGTAGAAACTCGCCGATTACAACGGTATGCGTACTTTTCCCCTAGCCCGTTCGAGTTATTCGTTTCGGGCAACAGAACTGCGAAAATTTTGAGTTTTTCAAGCGTTGCTTACCTCCAAACTGCCATATCTCGCGAACGGATTGACCAATCCGCAAAATTTCTGTTGCATCTGAAAGTAGAAACTCGCCCGATTACAACGGTGTGCGTACTTTTCCCCTAGCCCGTTCTAGTTATTCGTTTCGAGCAACAGAACTGCGAAAATTTTGAGTTTTTCAAGCGTTGCTTACCTCCAAACTGCCATATCTCGCGAACGGATTGACCAATCCGCAAAATTTCTGTTGCATCAGAAAGTAGAAACTCGCCCGATTACAAAGGTATGCGTACTTTTCCCCTAGCCCGTTCTAGTTATTCGTTTCGGGCAACAGAACTGCGAAAATTTTGAGTTTTTCAAGCCTTTCTTACCTCCAAACTGCCATATCTCGCGAACGGATTGACCAATCCGCAAAATTTCTGTTGCATCTGAAAGTAGAAACTCGCCCGATTACAACACCATGCGTACTTTTCCCCTAGGCCGTTCTAGTTATGCTTGTCGAGCATCAGAACTGCGAAAATTTTGAATTTCTCGAGCGTTTCTTACCTCCAAACTGCCATATCTCGCGAACGGATTGACCAATCCGCAAAATTTCTGTTGCATCTGAAAGTAGAAACTCCCCCGACTACAACACTATGCGTACTTTTCCCCTAGGCCGTCCTAGTTATTCGTTTCGAGCATCAGAACTGCGAAAATTTTGAGTTTTTCAAGCGTTGCTTACCTCCAAACTGCCATATCTCGCGAACGGATTGACCAATCCGCAAAATTTCTGTTGCATCTGAAAGTAGAAACTCGCCCGATTACAACGGTGTGCGTACTTTTCCCCTAGCCCGTTCTAGTTATTCGTTTCGAGCAACAGAACTGCGAAAATTTTGAGTTTTTCAAGCGTTGCTTACCTCCAAACTGCCATATCTCGCGAACGGATTGACCAATCCGCAAAATTTCTGTTGCATCAGAAAGTAGAAACTCGCCCGATTACAACGGTATGCGTACTTTTCCCCTAGCCCGTTCTAGTTATTCGTTTCGAGCAACAGAACTGCGAAAATTTTGAGTTTTTCAAGCGTTGCTTACCTCCAAACTGCCATATCTCGCGAACGGATTGACCAATCCGCAAAATTTCTGTTGCATCAGAAAGTAGAAACTCGCCCGATTACAACGGTATGCGTACTTTTCCCCTAGGCCGTTCTAGTTATTCGTTTCGAGCATCAGAACTGCGAAAATTTTGAGTTTCTCAAGCGTTTCTTACTTCCAAACTGCCATATCTCGCGAACGGATTGACCAGTCCGCAAAATTTCTGTTGCATCTGAAAGTAGAAACTCGCCCGATTACAACACTATGCGTACTTTTCCCGTAGGCCGTTCTAGTTATTCGTTTCGAGCATCAGAACTGCGAAAATTTTGAGTTTCTCAAGCGTTTCTTACTTCCAAACTGCCATATCTCGCGAACGGATTGACCAATCCGCAAAATTTCTGTTGCATCAGAAAGTAGAAACTCGCCCGATTACAACGGTATGCGTACTTTTCCCCTAGCCCGTTCTAGTTATTCGTTTCGGGCAACAGAACTGCGAAAATTTTGAGTTTTTCAAGCCTTTCTTACCTCCAAACTGCCATATCTCGCGAACGGATTGACCAATCCGCAAAATTTCTGTTGCATCTGAAAGTAGAAACTCGCCCGATTACAACACTATGCGTACTTTTCCCCTAGGCCGTTCTAGTTATGCTTGTCGAGCATCAGAACTGCGAAAATTTTGAATTTCTCGAGCGTTTCTTACCTCCAAACTGCCATATCTCGCGAACGGATTGACCAATCCGCAAAATTTCTGTTGCATCTGAAAGTAGAAACTCGCCCGATTACAACACTATGCGTACTTTTCCACTAGGCCGTTCTAGTTATTCGTTTCGAGCATCAGAACTGCGAAAATTTTGAGTTTCTCAAGCGTTTCTTACTTCCAAACTGCCATATCTCGCGAACGGATTGACCATTCCGCAAAATTTCTGTTGCATCTGAAAGTAGAAACTCGCCGATTACAACGGTATGCGTACTTTTCCCCTAGCCCGTTCTAGTTATTCGTTTCGGGCAACAGAACTGCGAAAATTTTGAGTTTTTCAAGCGTTGCTTACCTCCAAACTGCCATATCTCGTGAACGGATTGACCAATCCGCAAAATTTCTGTTGCATCTGAAAGTAGAAACTCGCCCGATTACAACGGTGTGCGTACTTTTCCCCTAGGCCGTTCTAGTTATGCTTGTCGAGCATCAGATCTGCGAAAATTTTGAGTTTCTCGAGCGTTTCTTACCTCCAAACCGCCATATCTCGCGAACGGATTGACCAATCCGCAAAATTTCTGTTGCATCTGAAAGTAGAAACTCCCCCGGCTACAACACTATGCGTACTTTTCCCCTAGGCCGTTCTAGTTATTCGTTTCGAGCATCAGAACTGCGAAAATTTTGAGTTTCTCAAGCGTTTCTTACTTCCAAACTGCCATATCTCGCGAACGGATTGACCATTCCGCAAAATTTCTGTTGCATCTGAAAGTAGAAACTCGCCGATTACAACGGTATGCGTACTTTTCCCCTAGCCCGTTCTAGTTATTCGTTTCGGGCAACAGAACTGCGAAAATTTTGAGTTTTTCAAGCGTTGCTTACCTCCAAACTGGCATATCTCGTGAACGGATTGACCAATCCGCAAAATTTCTGTTGCATCTGAAAGTAGAAACTCGCCCGATTACAACGGTGTGCGTACTTTTCCCCTAGGCCGTTCTAGTTATGCTTGTCGAGCATCAGATCTGCGAAAATTTTGAGTTTCTCGAGCGTTTCTTACCTCCAAACTGCCATATCTCGCGAACGGATTGACCAATCCGCAAAATTTCTGTTGCATCTGAAAGTAGAAACTCCCCCGGCTACAACACTATGCGTACTTTTCCCCTAGGCCGTTCTAGTTATTCGTTTCGAGCATCAGAACTGCGAAAATTTTGAGTTTCTCAAGCGTTTCTTACTTCCAAACTGCCATATCTCGCGAACGGATTGACCAATCCGCAAAATTTCTGTTGCATCTGAAAGTATAAACTCGCCCGATTACAACACTGTGCGTACTTTTCCCGTAGGCCGTTCTAGTTATTCGTTTCGAGCATCAGAACTGCGAAAATTTTGAGTTTCTCAAGCGTTTCTTACCTCCAAACTGCCATAACTCGCGAACGGATTGACCAATCCGCAAAATTTCTGTTGCATCTGAAAGTAGAAACTTGCCCGATTACAACGGTATGCGTACTTTTCCCCTAGCCCGTTCTAGTTATTCGTTTCGGGCAACAGAACTGCGAAAATTTTGAGTTTTTCAAGCGTTGCTTACCTCCAAACTGCCATATCTCGCGAACGGATTGACCAATCCGCAAAATTTCTGTTGCATCTGAAAGTAGAAACTCGCCCGATTACAACGGTGTGCGTACTTTTCCCCTAGCCCGTTCTAGTTATTCGTTTCGAGCAACAGAACTGCGAAAATTTTGAGTTTTTCAAGCGTTGCTTACCTCCAAACTGCCATATCTCGCGAACGGATTGACCAATCCGCAAAATTTCTGTTGCATCAGAAAGTAGAAACTCGCCCGATTACAACACTATGCGTACTTTTCCCGTAGGCCGTTCTAGTTATTCGTTTCGAGCATCAGAACTGCGAAAATTTTGAGTTTCTCAAGCGTTTCTTACCTCCAAACTGCCATATCTCGCGAACGGATTGACCAATCCGCAAAATTTCTGTTGCATCTGAAAGTAGAAACTCACCCGATTACAACACTATGCGTACTTTTCCCCTAGGCCGTTCTAGTTATGCTTGTCGAGCATCAGAACTGCGAAAATTTTGAGTTTCTCGAGCGTTTCTTACCTCCAAACTGCCATATCTCGCGAACGGATTGACCAATCCGCAAAATTTCTGTTGCATCTGAAAGTAGAAACTCCCCCGACTACAACACTATGCGTACTTTTCCCCTAGGCCGTTCTAGTTATTCGTTTCGAGCATCAGAACTGCGAAAATTTTGAGTTTCTCAAGCGTTTCTTACTTCCAAACTGCCATATCTTGCGAACGGATTGACCAATCCGCAAAATTTCTGTTGCATCTGAAAGTAGAAACTCGCCCGATTACAACACTATGCGTGCTTTTCCCGTAGGCCGTTCTAGTTATTCGTTTCGAGCATCAGAACTGCGAAAATTTTGAGTTTCTCAAGCGTTTCTTACTTCCAAACTGCCATATCTCGCGAACGGATTGACCATTCCGCAAAATTTCTGTTGCATCTGAAAGTAGAAACTCGCCGATTACAACGGTATGCGTACTTTTCCCCTAGCCCGTTCTAGTTATTCGTTTCGGGCAACAGAACTGCGAAAATTTTGAGTTTTTCAAGCGTTGCTTACCTCCAAACTGCCATATCTCGCGAACGGATTGACCAATCCGCAAAATTTCTGTTGCATCAGAAAGTAGAAACTCGCCCGATTACAACGGTATGCGTACTTTTCCCCTAGCCCGTTCTAGTTATTCGTTTCGGGCAACAGAACTGCGAAAATTTTGAGTTTTTCAAGCGTTTCTTACCTCCAAACTGCCATATCTCGCGAACGGATTGACCAATCCGCAAAATTTCTGTTGCATCTGAAAGTAGAAACTCGCCCGATTACAACACTATGCGTACTTTTACCCTAGGCCGTTCTAGTTATGCTTGTCGAGCATCAGAACTGCGAAAATTTTGAATTTCTCGAGCGTTTCTTACCTCCAAACTGCCATATCTCGCGAACGGATTGACCAATCCGCAAAATTTCTGTTGCATCTGAAAGTAGAAACTCGCCCGATTACAACACTATGCGTACTTTTCCCCTAGGCCGTTCTAGTTATTCGTTTCGAGCATCAGAACTGCGAAAATTTTGAGTTTCTCAAGCGTTTCTTACTTCCAAACTGCCATATCTCGCGAACGGATTGACCATTCCGCAAAATTTCTGTTGCATCTGAAAGTAGAAACTCGCCGATTACAACGGTATGCGTACTTTTCCCCTAGCCCGTTCTAGTTATTCGTTTCGGGCAACAGAACTGCGAAAATTTTGAGTTTTTCAAGCGTTGCTTACCTCCAAACTGCCATATCTCGCGAACGGATTGACCAATCCGCAAAATTTCTGTTGCATCTGAAAGTAGAAACTCGCCCGATTACAACGGTGTGCGTACTTTTCCCATAGGCCGTTCTAGTTATGCTTGTCGAGCATCAGATCTGCGAAAATTTTGAGTTTCTCGAGCGTTTCTTACCTCCAAACTGCCATATCTCGCGAACGGATTGACCAATCCGCAAAATTTCTGTTGCATCTGAAAGTAGAAACTCCCCCGACTACAACAATATGCGTACTTTTCCCCTAGGCCGTTCTAGTTATTCGTTTCGAGCATCAGAACTGCGAAAATTTTGAGTTTCTCAAGCGTTTCTTACCTCCAAACTGCCATAACTCGCGAACGGATTGACCAATCCGCAAAATTTCTGTTGCATCTGAAAGTAAAAACTCGCCCGATTACAACACTATGCGTACTTTTCCCCTAGGCCGATCTAGTTATTCGTTTCGAGCATCAGAACTGCGAAAATTTTGAGTTTCTCGAGCGTTTCTTACCTCCAAACTGTGATATCTCGCGAACGGATTGACCAATCCGCAAAATTTCTGTTGCATCTGAAAATAGAAACTCGCCCGATTACAACACTATGCGTACTTTTCCCCTAGGCCGTTCTAGTTATGATTGTCGAGCATCAGAACTGCGAAAATTTTGAGTTTCTCAAGTGTGTCTTACATCCAAACTGCCATATCTCGCGAACGGATTGACCAATCCGCAAAATTTCTGTTGCATCTGAAAGTAGAAACACGCCCGATTGCAACGGCATGCGCACTTTTCCCCTAGGCCGTTCTAGTTATTCGTTTCGAGCATCAGAACTGCGAAAATTTTGAGTTTCTCAAGCGTTTCTTACTTCCAAACTGCCATATCTCGCGAACGGATTGACCAATCCGCAAAATTTCTGTTGCATCTGAAGGTAGAAACTCGCCCGATTACAACGGTATGCGTACTTTTCCCCTAGGCCGTTCTAGTTATTCGTTTCGAGCATCAGAACTGCGAAAATTTTGAGTTTCTCAAGCGTTTCTGACCTACAAACTGCCACATCTCGCGAACGGATTGTCCAATCCGCAAAATTTCTGATGCATCTGAAAGTAGAAACTCGCCCGATTACAACTGTATGCGTACTTTTCCCCTAGCCCGTTCTAGTTATTCGTTTCGAGCAACAGAACTGCGAAAATTTTGAGTTTCTCAAGCGTTTCTTACATCCAAACTGCCATATCTCGCGAACGGATTTACCAATCCGCAAAATTTCTGTTGCATCTGAAAGTAGAAACTCGCCCGATTACAACGGTATGCGTACTTTTCCCCTAGCCCGTTCTAGTTATTCGTTTCGAGCAACAGAACTGCGAAAATTTTGAGTTTCTCAAGCGTTTCTTACTTCCAAACTGCCATATCTCGTGAACGGATTGACCAATCCGCACAATTTCTGTTGCATCTGAAAGTAGAAACTCGCCCGATTATAACACTATTCGTACTTTTCCCCTAGGCCGTTCTAGTTATTCGTTTCGAGCATCAGAACTGCGAAAATTTTGAGTTTCTCAAGCGTTTCTTACCTCCAAACTGCCATATCTCGCGAACGGATTGACCAATCCGCAAAATTTCTGTTGCATCTGAAAGTAGAAACTCGCCCGATTACAACACTATGCGTACTTTTCCCCTAGGCCGTTCTAGTTATTCGTTTCGAGCAACAGAACTGCGAAAATTTTGAGTTTTTCAAGCGTTGCTTACCTCCAAACTGCCGTATCTCGCGAACGGATTGACCAATCCGCAAAATTTCTGTTGCATCTGAAAGTAGAAACTCGCCCGATTACAACGGTATGCGTACTTTTCCCCTAGCCCGTTCTATTTATTCGTTTCGAGCAACAGAACTGCGAAAATTTTGAGTTTTTCAAGCGTTGCCTACCTCCAAACTGCCATATCTCGCGAACGGATTGACCAATCCGCAAAATTTCTGTTGCATCTGAAAGTAGAAACTCGCCCGATTACACCGGTGTGCGTACTTTTCCCCTAGGCCGTTCTAGTTATGCTTGTCGAGCATCAGAACTGCGAAAATTTTGAGTTTCTCGAGCGTTTCTTACCTCCAAACTGCCATATCTCGCGAACGGATTGACCAATCCGCAAAATTTCTGTTGCATCTGAAAGTAGAAACTCGCCCGATTACAACACTATGCGTACTTTTCCCCTAGGCCGTTCTAGTTATTCGTTTCGAGCATCAGAACTGCGAAAATTTTGAGTTTCTCAAGCGTTTCTTACTTCCAAACTGCCATATCTCGCGAACGGATTGACCATTCCGCAAAATTTCTGTTGCATCTGAAAGTAGAAACTCGCCCGATTACAACACTATGCGTACTTTTCCCCTAGGCCGTTATAGTTATTCGTTTCGAGCATCAGAACTGCGAAAATTTTGAGTTTCTCGAGCGTTTCTTACCTCCAAACTGTGATATCTCGCGAACGGATTGACCAATCCGCAAAATTTCTGTTGCATCTGAAAATAGAAATTCGCCCGATTACAACTGTATGCGTACTTTTCCCCAAGCCCGTTCTAGTTATTCGCCTCGACCAACAGAACTGCGAAAATTTTGAGTTTCTCAAGCGTTGCGTACCTCCAAACTGCCATATCTCGCGAACGGATTGACCAATCCGCAAAATTTCTGTTGCATCTGAAAGTAGAAACTCGCCCGATTACAACGGTATGCGTAGCTTTCCCCTAGGCCGTTCTGGTTATTCGTTTCGAGCATCAGAACTGCGAAAATTTTGAGTTTCTCAAGCGTTTCTTACATCCAAACTGCCATATCTCGCGAACGGATTCACCAATCCGCAAAATTTCTGTTGCATCTGAAAGTAGAAACTCGCCCGATTACAACGGTATGCGTACTTTTCCCCTATCCCGTTCTAGTTATTCGTTTCGAGCAACAGAACTGCGAAAATTTTGAGTTTCTCAAGCGTTTCTTACTTCCAAACTGCCATATCTCGCGAACGGATTGACCAATCCGCACAATTTCTGTTGCATCTGAAAGTAGAAACTCGCCCGATTATAACACTATTCGTACTTTTCCCCTAGGCCGTTCTAGTTATTCGTTTCGAGCATCAGAACTGCGAAAATTTTGAGTTTCTCAAGCGTTTCTTACCTCCAACTGCCATATCACGCGAACGGATTGACCAATCCGCAAAATTTCTGTTGCATCTGAAAGTAGAAACTCGCCCGATTACAACGGTGTGCGTACTATTCCCGTAGGCCGTTCTAGTTATTCGTTTCGAGCATCAGAACCGCGAAAATTTTGAGTTTCTCAAGCGTTTCTTACCTCCAAACTGCCATATCTCGCGAACGGATTGACCAATCCGCAAAATTTCTGTTGCATCTGAAAGTAGAAACTCGCCCGATTACAACGGTATGCGTACTATTCCTGTAGGCCGTTCTAGTTATTCGTTTCGAGCATCAGAACCGCGAAAATTTTGAGTTTCTCGAGCGTTTCTTACCTCCAAACTGCCATATCTCGCGAACGGATTGACCAATCCGCAAAATTTCTGTTGAATCTGAAAGTAGAAACTCCCCCGACTACAACACTATGCGTACTTTTCCCCTAGGCCGTTCTAGTTATTCGTTTCGAGCATCAGAACTGCGAAAATTTTGAGTTTCTCAAGCGTTTCTTACTTCCAAACTGCCATATCTTGCGAACGGATTGACCAATCCGCAAAATTTCTGTTGCATCTGAAAGTAGAAACTCGCCCGATTACAACACTATGCGTGCTTTTCCCGTAGGCCGTTCTAGTTATTCGTTTCGAGCATCAGAACTGCGAAAATTTTGAGTTTCTCAAGCGTTTCTTACTTCCAAACTGCCATATCTCGCGAACGGATTGACCATTCCGCAAAATTTCTGTTGCATCTGAAAGTAGAAACTCGCCGATTACAACGGTATGCGTACTTTTCCCCTAGCCCGTTCTAGTTATTCGTTTCGAGCATCAGAACTGCGAAAATTTTGAGTTTCTCAAGCGTTTCTTACTTCCAAACTGCCATATCTCGCGAACGGATTGACCAATCCGCAAAATTTCTGTTGCATCTGAAGGTAGAAACTCGCCCGATTACAACGGTATGCGTACTTTTCCCCTAGGCCGTTCTAGTTATTCGTTTCGAGCATCAGAACTGCGAAAATTTTGAGTTTCTCAAGCGTTTCTCACCTACAAACTGCCACATCTCGCGAACGGATTGTCCAATCCGCAAAATTTCTGATGCATCTGAAAGTAGAAACTCGCCCGATTACAACTGTATGCGTACTTTTCCCCTAGCCCGTTCTAGTTATTCGTTTCGAGCAACAGAACTGCGAAAATTTTGAGTTTCTCAAGCGTTTCTTACATCCAAACTGCCATATCTCGCGAACGGATTTACCAATCCGCAAAATTTCTGTTGCATCTGAAAGTAGAAACTCGCCCGATTACAACGGTATGCGTACTTTTCCCCTAGCCCGTTCTAGTTATTCGTTTCGAGCAACAGAACTGCGAAAATTTTGAGTTTCTCAAGCGTTTCTTACTTCCAAACTGCCATATCTCGCGAACGGATTGACCAATCCGCACAATTTCTGTTGCATCTGAAAGTAGAAACTCGCCCGATTATAACACTATTCGTACTTTTCCCCTAGGCCGTTCTAGTTATTCGTTTCGAGCATCAGAACTGCGAAAATTTTGAGTTTCTCAAGCAGTTCTTACCTCCAAACTGCCATATCTCGCGAACGGATTGACCAATCCGCAAAATTTCTGTTGCATCTGAAAGTAGAAACTCGCCCGATTACAACACTATGCGTACTTTTCCCCTAGGCCGTTCTAGTTATTCGTTTCGAGCAACAGAACTGCGAAAATTTTGAGTTTTTCAAGCGTTGCTTACCTCCAAACTGCCGTATCTCGCGAACGGATTGACCAATCCGCAAAATTTCTGTTGCATCTGAAAGTAGAAACTCGCCCGATTACAACGGTATGCGTACTTTTCCCCTAGCCCGTTCTATTTATTCGTTTCGAGCAACAGAACTGCGAAAATTTTGAGTTTTTCAAGCGTTGCCTACCTCCAAACTGCCATATCTCGCGAACGGATTGAACAATCCGCAAAATTTCTGTTGCATCTGAAAGTAGAAACTCGCCCGATTACACCGGTGTGCGTACTTTTCCCCTAGGCCGTTCTAGTTATGCTTGTCGAGCATCAGAACTGCGAAAATTTTGAGTTTCTCGAGCGTTTCTTACCTCCAAACTGCCATATCTCGCGAACGGATTGACCAATCCGCAAAATTTCTGTTGCATCTGAAAGTAGAAACTCGCCCGATTACAACACTATGCGTACTTTTCCCCTAGGCCGTTCTAGTTATTCGTTTCGAGCATCAGAACTGCGAAAATTTTGAGTTTCTCAAGCGTTTCTTACTTCCAAACTGCCATATCTCGCGAACGGATTGACCATTCCGCAAAATTTCTGTTGCATCTGAAAGTAGAAACTCGCCGATTACAACGGTATGCGTACTTTTCCCCTAGCCCGTTCTAGTTATTCGTTTCGGGCAACAGAACTGCGAAAATTTTGAGTTTTTCAAGCGTTGCTTACCTCCAAACTGCCATATCTCGCGAACGGATTGACCAATCCGCAAAATTTCTGTTGCATCTGAAAGTAGAAACTCGCCCGATTACAACACTATGCGTACTTTTCCCCTAGGCCGTTCTAGTTATTCGTTTCGAGCATCAGAACTGCGAAAATTTTGAGTTTCTCAAGCGTTTCTTACCTCCAAACTGCCATAACTCGCGAACGGATTGACCAATCCGCAAAATTTCTGTTGCATCTGAAAGTAGAAACTCGCCCGATTACAATGGTGTGCGTACTTTTCCCCTAGGCCGTTCTAGTTATGCTTGTCGAGCATCAGAACTGCGAAAATTTTGAGTTTCTCGAGCGTTTCTTACCTCCAAACTGCCATATCTCGCGAACGGATTGACCAATCCGCAAAAATTCTGTTGCATCTGAAAGTAGAAACTCGCCCGATTACAACACTATGCGTACTTTTCCCCTAGGCCGTTCTAGTTATTCGTTTCGAGCATCAGAACTGCGAAAATTTTGAGTTTCTCAAGCGTTTCTTACCTCCAAACTGCCATATCTCGCGAACGGATTGACCAATCCGCAAAATTTCTGTTGCATCTGAAAGTAGAAACTCCCCCGACTACAACACTATGCGTACTTTTCCCCTAGGCCGTTCTAGTTATTCGTTTCGAGCATCAGAACTGCGAAAATTTTGAGTTTCTCAAGCGTTTCTTACTTCCAAACTGCCATATCTTGCGAACGGATTGACCAATCCGCAAAATTTCTGTTGCATCTGAAAGTAGAAACTCGCCCGATTACAACACTATGCGTGCTTTTCCCGTAGGCCGTTCTAGTTATTCGTTTCGAGCATCAGAACTGCGAAAATTTTGAGTTTCTCAAGCGTTTCTTACTTCCAAACTGCCATATCTCGCGAACGGATTGACCATTCCGCAAAATTTCTGTTGCATCTGAAAGTAGAAACTCGCCGATTACAACGGTATGCGTACTTTTCCCCTAGCCCGTTCTAGTTATTCGTTTCGAGCATCAGAACTGCGAAAATTTTGAGTTTCTCAAGCGTTTCTTACTTCCAAACTGCCATATCTCGCGAACGGATTGACCAATCCGCAAAATTTCTGTTGCATCTGAAGGTAGAAACTCGCCCGATTACAACGGTATGCGTACTTTTCCCCTAGGCCGTTCTAGTTATTCGTTTCGAGCATCAGAACTGCGAAAATTTTGAGTTTCTCAAGCGTTTCTCACCTACAAACTGCCACATCTCGCGAACGGATTGTCCAATCCGCAAAATTTCTGATGCATCTGAAAGTAGAAACTCGCCCGATTACAACTGTATGCGTACTTTTCCCCTAGCCCGTTCTAGTTATTCGTTTCGAGCAACAGAACTGCGAAAATTTTGAGTTTCTCAAGCGTTTCTTACATCCAAACTGCCATATCTCGCGAACGGATTTACCAATCCGCAAAATTTCTGTTGCATCTGAAAGTAGAAACTCGCCCGATTACAACGGTATGCGTACTTTTCCCCTAGCCCGTTCTAGTTATTCGTTTCGAGCAACAGAACTGCGAAAATTTTGAGTTTCTCAAGCGTTTCTTACTTCCAAACTGCCATATCTCGCGAACGGATTGACCAATCCGCACAATTTCTGTTGCATCTGAAAGTAGAAACTCGCCCGATTATAACACTATTCGTACTTTTCCCCTAGGCCGTTCTAGTTATTCGTTTCGAGCATCAGAACTGCGAAAATTTTGAGTTTCTCAAGCGGTTCTTACCTCCAAACTGCCATATCTCGCGAACGGATTGACCAATCCGCAAAATTTCTGTTGCATCTGAAAGTAGAAACTCGCCCGATTACAACACTATGCGTACTTTTCCCCTAGGCCGTTCTAGTTATTCGTTTCGAGCAACAGAACTGCGAAAATTTTGAGTTTTTCAAGCGTTGCTTACCTCCAAACTGCCGTATCTCGCGAACGGATTGACCAATCCGCAAAATTTCTGTTGCATCTGAAAGTAGAAACTCGCCCGATTACAACGGTATGCGTACTTTTCCCCTAGCCCGTTCTATTTATTCGTTTCGAGCAACAGAACTGCGAAAATTTTGAGTTTTTCAAGCGTTGCCTACCTCCAAACTGCCATATCTCGCGAACGGATTGACCAATCCGCAAAATTTCTGTTGCATCTGAAAGTAGAAACTCGCCCGATTACAACACTATGCGTACTTTTCCCCTAGGCCGTTCTAGTTATGCTTGTCGAGCATCAGATCTGCGAAAATTTTGAGTTTCTCGAGCGTTTCTTACATCCAAACTGCCATATCTCGCGAACGGATTGACCAATCCGCAAAATTTCTGTTGCATCTGAAAGTAGAAACTCGCCCGATTACAACGGTATGCGTAGCTTTCCCCTAGGCCGTTCTGGTTATTCGTTTCGAGCATCAGAACTGCGAAAATTTTGAGTTTCTCAAGCGTTTCTTACATCCAAACTGCCATATCTCGCGAACGGATTCACCAATCCGCAAAATTTCTGTTGCATCTGAAAGTAGAAACTCGCCCGATTACAACGGTATGCGTACTTTTCCCCTATCCCGTTCTAGTTATTCGTTTCGAGCAACAGAACTGCGAAAATTTTGAGTTTCTCAAGCGTTTCTTACTTCCAAACTGCCATATCTCGCGAACGGATTGACCAATCCGCACAATTTCTGTTGCATCTGAAAGTAGAAACTCGCCCGATTATAACACTATTCGTACTTTTCCCCTAGGCCGTTCTAGTTATTCGTTTCGAGCATCAGAACTGCGAAAATTTTGAGTTTCTCAAGCGTTTCTTACCTCCAAACTGCCATATCACGCGAACGGATTGACCAATCCGCAAAATTTCTGTTGCATCTGAAAGTAGAAACTCGCCCGATTACAACACTATGCGTACTTTTCCCCTAGGCCGTTCTAGTTATTCGTTTCGAGCATCAGAACTGCGAAAATTTTGAGTTTCTCAAGCGTTTCTTACCTCCAAACTGCCATAACTCGCGAACGGATTGACCAATCCGCAAAATTTCTGTTGCATCTGAAAGTAGAAACTCGCCCGATTACAACGGTATGCGTACTATTCCCGTAGGCCGTTCTAGTTATTCGTTTCGAGCATCAGAACCGCGAAAATTTTGAGTTTCTCAAGCGTTTCTTACCTCCAAACTGCCATATCTCGCGAACGGATTGACCAATCCGCAAAATTTCTGTTGCATCTGAAAGTAGAAACTCGCCCGATTACAACGGTATGCGTACTATTCCTGTAGGCCGTTCTAGTTATTCGTTTCGAGCATCAGAACCGCGAAAATTTTGAGTTTCTCAAGCGTTTCTTACCTCCAAACTGCCATATCTCACGAACGGATTGACCAATCCGCAAAATTTCTGTTGCATCTGAAAGTAGAAACTCGCCCGATTACAACGGTGTGCGTACTATTCCCGTAGGCCGTTCTAGTTATTCGTTTCGAGCATCAGAACCGCGAAAATTTTGAGTTTCTCAAGCGTTTCTTACCTCCAAACTGCCATATCTCGCGAACGGATTGACCAATCCGCAAAATTTCTGTTGCATCTGAAAGTAGAAACTCGCCCGATTACAACGGTATGCGTACTATTCCCGTAGGCCGTTCTAGTTATTCGTTTCGAGCATCAGAACCGCGAAAATTTTGAGTTTCTCAAGCGTTTCTTACTTCCAAACTGCCATATCTCGCGAACGGATTGACCAATCCGCAAAATTTCTGTTGCATCTGAAAGTAGAAACTCGCCCGATTACAACGGTGTGCGTACTTTTCCCCTAGGCCGTTCTAGTTATGCTTGTCGAGCATCAGAACAGCGAAAATTTTGAGTTTCTCGAGCGTTTCTTACCTCCAAACTGCCATATCTCGCGAACGGATTGACCAATCCGCAAAATTTCTGTTGCATCTGAAAGTAGAAACTCGCCCGATTACAACGGTATGCGTACTTTTCCCCTAGGCCGTTCTAGTTATTCGTTTCGAGCATCAGAACCGCGAAAATTTTGAGTTTCTCAAGCGTTTCTTACCTCCAAACTGCCATATCTCGCGAACGGATTGAACAATCCGCAAAATTTCTGTTGCATCTGAAAGTAGAAACTCGCCCGATTACAACGGTATGCGTACTTTTCCCGTAGGCCGTTCTAGTTATTCGTTTCGAGCATCAGAACCGCGAAAATTTTGAGTTTCTCAAGCGTTTCTCACCTACAAATTGCCACATCTCGCGAACGGATTATCCAATCCGCAAAATTTCTGATGCATCTGAAAGTAGAAACTCGCCCGATTACAACTGTATGCGTACTTTTCCCGTAGCCCGTTCTAGTTATTCGTTTCGAGCAACAGAACTGCGAAAATTTTGAGTTTCTCAAGCGTTGCTTACCTCCAAACTGCCATATCTCGCGAACGGATTGACCAATCCGCAAAATTTCTGTTGCATCTGAAAGCAGAAACTCGCCCGATTACAACGGTGTGCGTACTTTTCCCCTAGGCCGTTCTAGTTATTCGTTTCGAGCATCAGAACTGCGAAAATTTTGAGTTTCTCAAGCGTTTCTTACATCCAAACTGCCATATCTCGCGAACGGATTTACCAATCCCCAAAATTTCTGTTGCATCTGAAAGTAGAAACTCGCCCGATTACAACGGTATGCGTACTTTTCCCCTAGCCCGTTCTAGTTATTCGTTTCGAGCAACAGAACTGCGAAAATTTTGAGTTTCTCAAGCGTTTCTTACTTCCAAACTGCCATATCTCGCGAACGGATTGACCAATCCGCACAATTTCTGTTGCATCTGAATGTAGAAACTCGCCCGATTATAACACTATTCGTACTTTTCCCCTAGGCCGTTCTAGTTATTCGTTTCGAGCATCAGAACTGCGAAAATTTTGAGTTTCTCAAGCGTTTCTTACCTCCAAACTGCCATATCTCGCGAACGGATTGACCAATCCGCAAAATTTCTGTTGCATCTGAAAGCAGAAACTCGCCCGATTACAACGGTGTGCGTACTTTTCCCCTAGGCCGTTCTAGTTATTCGTTTCGAGCAACAGAACTGCGAAAATTTTGAGTTTTTCAAGCGTTGCTTACTTCCAAACTGCCGCATCTCGCGAACGGATTGACCAATCCGCAAAATTTCTGTTGCATCTGAAAGTAGAAACTCGCCCGATTACAACGGTGTGCGTACTTTTCCCCTAGGCCGTTCTAGTTATGCTTGTCGAGCATCAGAACTGCGAAAATTTTGAGTTTCTCGAGCGTTTCTTACCTCCAAACTGCCATATCTCGCGAACGGATTGACCAATCCGCATAATTTCTGTTGCATCTGAAAGTAGAAACTCGCCCGATTACAACACTATGCGTACTTTTCCCCTAGGCCGTTCTAGTTATTCGTTTCGAGCATCAGAACTGCGAAAATTTTGAGTTTCTCAAGCGTTTCTTACTTCCAAACTGCCATATCTCGCGAACGGATTGACCAATCCGCAAAATTTCTGTTGCATCTGAAAGTAGAAACTCGCCCGATTACAACACTATGCGTACTTTTCCCGTAGGCCGTTCTAGTTATTCGTTTCGAGCATCAGAACTGCGAAAATTTTGAGTTTCTCAAGCGTTTCTTACCTCCAAACTGCCATATCTCGCGAACGGATTGACCAATCCGCAAAATTTCTGTTGCATCTGAAAGTAGAAACTCGCCCGATTACAACACTATGCGTACTTTTCCCCTAGGCCGTTCTAGTTATTCGTTTCGAGTAACAGAACTGCGAAAATTTTGAGTTTTTCAAGCGTTGCTTACCTCGAAACTGCCGTATCTCGCGAACGGATTGACCAATCCGCAAAATTTCTGTTGCATCTGAAAGTAGAAACTCGCCCGATTACAACGGTATGCGTACTTTTCCCCTAGGCCGTTCTAGTTATTCGTTTCGAGCATCAGAACTGCGAAAATTTTGAGTTTCTCAAGCGGTTCTTACCTCCAAACTGCCATATCTCGCGAACGGATTGACCAATCCGCAAAATTTCTGTTGCATCTGAAAGTAGAAACTCGCCCGATTACAACACTATGCGTACTTTTCCCCTAGGCCGTTCTAGTTATTCGTTTCGAGCAACAGAACTGCGAAAATTTTGAGTTTTTCAAGCGTTGCTTACCTCCAAACTGCCGTATCTCGCGAACGGATTGACCAATCCGCAAAATTTCTGTTGCATCTGAAAGTAGAAACTCGCCCGATTACAACGGTATGCGTACTTTTCCCCTAGCCCGTTCTATTTATTCGTTTCGAGCAACAGAACTGCGAAAATTTTGAGTTTTTCAAGCGTTGCCTACCTCCAAACTGCCATATCTCGCGAACGGATTGACCAATCCGCAAAATTTCTGTTGCATCTGAAAGTAGAAACTCGCCCGATTACACCGGTGTGCGTACTTTTCCCCTAGGCCGTTCTAGTTATGCTTGTCGAGCATCAGAACTGCGAAAATTTTGAGTTTCTCGAGCGTTTCTTACCTCCAAACTGCCATATCTCGCGAACGGATTGACCAATCCGCAAAATTTCTGTTGCATCTGAAAGTAGAAACTCTCCCGATTACAACACTATGCGTACTTTTCCCCTAGGCCGTTCTAGTTATTCGTTTCGAGCATCAGAACTGCGAAAATTTTGAGTTTCTCAAGCGTTTCTTACTTCCAAACTGCCATATCTCGCGAACGGATTGACCATTCCGCAAAATTTCTGTTGCATCTGAAAGTGGAAACTCGCCGATTACAACGGTATGCGTACTTTTCCCCTAGCCCGTTCTAGTTATTCGTTTCGGGCAACAGAACTGCGAAAATTTTGAGTTTTTCAAGCGTTGCTTACCTCCAAACTGCCATATCTCGCGAACGGATTGACCAATCCGCAAAATTTCTGTTGCATCTGAAAGTAGAAACTCGCCCGATTACAACACTATGCGTACTTTTCCCCTAGGCCGTTCTAGTTATGCTTGTCGAGCATCAGATCTGCGAAAATTTTGAGTTTCTCGAGCGTTTCTTACATCCAAACTGCCATATCTCGCGAACGGATTGACCAATCCGCAAAATTTCTGTTGCATCTGAAAGTAGAAACTCGCCCGATTACAACGGTATGCGTAGCTTTCCCCTAGGCCGTTCTGGTTATTCGTTTCGAGCATCAGAACTGCGAAAATTTTGAGTTTCTCAAGCGTTTCTTACATCCAAACTGCCATATCTCGCGAACGGATTCACCAATCCGCAAAATTTCTGTTGCATCTGAAAGTAGAAACTCGCCCGATTACAACGGTATGCGTACTTTTCCCCTATCCCGTTCTAGTTATTCGTTTCGAGCAACAGAACTGCGAAAATTTTGAGTTTCTCAAGCGTTTCTTACTTCCAAACTGCCATATCTCGCGAACGGATTGACCAATCCGCACAATTTCTGTTGCATCTGAAAGTAGAAACTCGCCCGATTATAACACTATTCGTACTTTTCCCCTAGGCCGTTCTAGTTATTCGTTTCGAGCATCAGAACTGCGAAAATTTTGAGTTTCTCAAGCGTTTCTTACCTCCAAACTGCCATATCACGCGAACGGATTGACCAATCCGCAAAATTTCTGTTGCATCTGAAAGTAGAAACTCGCCCGATTACAACACTATGCGTACTTTTCCCCTAGGCCGTTCTAGTTATTCGTTTCGAGCATCAGAACTGCGAAAATTTTGAGTTTCTCAAGCGTTTCTTACCTCCAAACTGCCATAACTCGCGAACGGATTGACCAATCCGCAAAATTTCTGTTGCATCTGAAAGTAGAAACTCGCCCGATTACAACGGTATGCGTACTATTCCCGTAGGCCGTTCTAGTTATTCGTTTCGAGCATCAGAACCGCGAAAATTTTGAGTTTCTCAAGCGTTCCTTACCTCCAAACTGCCATATCTCGCGAACGGATTGACCAATCCGCAAAATTTCTGTTGCATCTGAAAGTAGAAACTCGCCCGATTACAACGGTATGCGTACTATTCCTGTAGGCCGTTCTAGTTATTCGTTTCGAGCATCAGAACCGCGAAAATTTTGAGTTTCTCAAGCGTTTCTTACCTCCAAACTGCCATATCTCACGAACGGATTGACCAATCCGCAAAATTTCTGTTGCATCTGAAAGTAGAAACTCGCCCGATTACAACGGTGTGCGTACTATTCCCGTAGGCCGTTCTAGTTATTCGTTTCGAGCATCAGAACCGCGAAAATTTTGAGTTTCTCAAGCGTTTCTTACCTCCAAACTGCCATATCTCGCGAACGGATTGACCAATCCGCAAAATTTCTGTTGCATCTGAAAGTAGAAACTCGCCCGATTACAACGGTATGCGTACTATTCCCGTAGGCCGTTCTAGTTATTCGTTTCGAGCATCAGAACCGCGAAAATTTTGAGTTTCTCAAGCGTTTCTTACCTCCTAACTGCCATATCTCGCGAACGGATTGACCAATCCGCAAAATTTCTGTTGCATCTGAAAGTAGAAACTCGCCCGATTACAACGGTGTGCGTACTTTTCCCCTAGGCCGTTCTAGTTATGCTTGTCGAGCATCAGAACAGCGAAAATTTTGAGTTTCTCGAGCGTTTCTTACCTCCAAACTGCCATATCTCGCGAACGGATTGACCAATCCGCAAAATTTCTGTTGCATCTGAAAGTAGAAACTCGCCCGATTACAACGGTATGCGTACTTTTCCCGTAGGCCGTTCTAGTTATTCGTTTCGAGCATCAGAACCGCGAAAATTTTGAGTTTCTCAAGCGTTTCTTACCTCCAAACTGCCATATCTCGCGAACGGATTGAACAATCCGCAAAATTTCTGTTGCATCTGAAAGTAGAAACTCGCCCGATTACAACGGTATGCGTACTTTTCCCGTAGGCCGTTCTAGTTATTCGTTTCGAGCATCAGAACCGCGAAAATTTTGAGTTTCTCAAGCGTTTCTCACCTACAAATTGCCACATCTCGCGAACGGATTATCCAATCCGCAAAATTTCTGATGCATCTGAAAGTAGAAACTCGCCCGATTACAACTGTATGCGTACTTTTCCCGTAGCCCGTTCTAGTTATTCGTTTCGAGCAACAGAACTGCGAAAATTTTGAGTTTCTCAAGCGTTGCTTACCTCCAAACTGCCATATCTCGCGAACGGATTGACCAATCCGCAAAATTTCTGTTGCATCTGAAAGCAGAAACTCGCCCGATTACAACGGTGTGCGTACTTTTCCCCTAGGCCGTTCTAGTTATTCGTTTCGAGCATCAGAACTGCGAAAATTTTGAGTTTCTCAAGCGTTTCTTACATCCAAACTGCCATATCTCGCGAACGGATTTACCAATCCGCAAAATTTCTGTTGCATCTGAAAGTAGAAACTCGCCCGATTACAACGGTATGCGTACTTTTCCCCTAGCCCGTTCTAGTTATTCGTTTCGAGCAACAGAACTGCGAAAATTTTGAGTTTCTCAAGCGTTTCTTACTTCCAAACTGCCATATCTCGCGAACGGATTGACCAATCCGCACAATTTCTGTTGCATCTGAATGTAGAAACTCGCCCGATTATAACACTATTCGTACTTTTCCCCTAGGCCGTTCTAGTTATTCGTTTCGAGCATCAGAACTGCGAAAATTTTGAGTTTCTCAAGCGTTTCTTACCTCCAAACTGCCATATCTCGCGAACGGATTGACCAATCCGCAAAATTTCTGTTGCATCTGAAAGCAGAAACTCGCCCGATTACAACGGTGTGCGTACTTTTCCCCTAGGCCGTTCTAGTTATTCGTTTCGAGCAACAGAACTGCGAAAATTTTGAGTTTTTCAAGCGTTGCTTACTTCCAAACTGCCGCATCTCGCGAACGGATTGACCAATCCGCAAAATTTCTGTTGCATCTGAAAGTAGAAACTCGCCCGATTACAACGGTGTGCGTACTTTTCCCCTAGGCCGTTCTAGTTATGCTTGTCGAGCATCAGAACTGCGAAAATTTTGAGTTTCTCGAGCGTTTCTTACCTCCAAACTGCCATATCTCGCGAACGGATTGACCAATCCGCATAATTTCTGTTGCATCTGAAAGTAGAAACTCGCCCGATTACAACACTATGCGTACTTTTCCCCTAGGCCGTTCTAGTTATTCGTTTCGAGCATCAGAACTGCGAAAATTTTGAGTTTCTCAAGCGTTTCTTACTTCCAAACTGCCATATCTCGCGAACGGATTGACCAATCCGCAAAATTTCTGTTGCATCTGAAAGTAGAAACTCGCCCGATTACAACACTATGCGTACTTTTCCCGTAGGCCGTTCTAGTTATTCGTTTCGAGCATCAGAACTGCGAAAATTTTGAGTTTCTCAAGCGTTTCTTACCTCCAAACTGCCATATCTCGCGAACGGATTGACCAATCCGCAAAATTTCTGTTGCATCTGAAAGTAGAAACTCGCCCGATTACAACACTATGCGTACTTTTCCCCTAGGCCGTTCTAGTTATTCGTTTCGAGTAACAGAACTGCGAAAATTTTGAGTTTTTCAAGCGTTGCTTACCTCGAAACTGCCGTATCTCGCGAACGGATTGACCAATCCGCAAAATTTCTGTTGCATCTGAAAGTAGAAACTCGCCCGATTACAACGGTATGCGTACTTTTCCCCTAGCCCGTTCTATTTATTCGTTTCGAGCAACAGAACTGCGAAAATTTTGAGTTTTTCAAGCGTTGCCTACCTCCAAACTGCCATATCTCGCGAACGGATTGACCAATCCGCAAAATTTCTGTTGCATCTGAAAGTAGAAACTCGCCCGATTACAACACTGTGCGTACTTTTCCCCTAGGCCGTTCTAGTTATTCGTTTCGAGCATCAGAACTGCGAAAATTTTGAGTTTCTCAAGCGTTTCTTACATCCAAACTGCCATATCTCGCGAACGGATTGACCAACCCGCAAAATTTCTGTTGCATCTGAAAGTAGAAACTCGCCCGATTACAACACTATGCGTACTTTTCCCCTAGGCCGTTCTAGTTATTCGTTTCGAGCATCAGAACCCCGAAAATTTTGAGTTTCTCAAGCGTTTCTTACCTCCAAACTGCCATAACTCGCGAACGGATTGACCAATCCGCAAAATTTCTGTTGCATCTGAAAGTAGAAACTCGCCCGATTACAATGGTGTGCGTACTTTTCCCCTAGGCCGTTCTAGTTATGCTTGTCGAGCATCAGAACTGCGAAAATTTTGAGTTTCTCGAGCGTTTCTTACCTCCAAACTGCCATATCTCGCGAACGGATTGACCAATCCGCAAAATTTCTGTTGCATCTGAAAGTAGAAACTCGCCCGATTACAACACTATGCGTACTTTTCCCCTAGGCCGTTCTAGTTATTCGTTTCGAGCATCAGAACTGCGAAAATTTTGAGTTTCTCAAGCGTTTCTTACTTCCAAACTGCCATATCTCGCGAACGGATTGACCAATCCGCAAAATTTCTGTTGCATCTGAAAGTAGAAACTCGCCCGATTACAACACTATGCGTACTTTTCCCGTAGGCCGTTCTAGTTATTCGTTTCGAGCATCAGAACTGCGAAAATTTTGAGTTTCTCAAGCGTTTCTTACCTCCAAACTGCCATAACTCGCGAACGGATTGACCAATCCGCAAAATTTCTGTTGCATCTGAAAGTAGAAACTCGCCCGATTACAACGGTATGCGTACTTTTCCCCTAGCCCGTTCTAGTTATTCGTTTCGGGCAACAGAACTGCGAAAATTTTGAGTTTTTCAAGCGTTGCTTACCTCCAAACTGCCATATCTCGCGAACGGATTGACCAATCCGCAAAATTTCTGTTGCATCTGAAAGCAGAAACTCGCCCGATTACAACGGTGTGCGTACTTTTCCCCTAGGCCGTTCTAGTTATTCGTTTCGAGCATCAGAACTGCGAAAATTTTGAGTTTCTCAAGCGTTTCTTACATCCAAACTGCCATATCTCGCGAACGGATTTACCAATCCGCAAAATTTCTGTTGCATCTGAAAGTAGAAACTCGCCCGATTACAACGGTATGCGTACTTTTCCCCTAGCCCGTTCTAGTTATTCGTTTCGAGCAACAGAACTGCGAAAATTTTGAGTTTCTCAAGCGTTTCTTACTTCCAAACTGCCATATCTCGCGAACGGATTGACCAATCCGCACAATTTCTGTCGCATCTGAATGTAGAAACTCGCCCGATTATAACACTATTCGTACTTTTCCCCTAGGCCGTTCTAGTTATTCGTTTCGAGCATCAGAACTGCGAAAATTTTGAGTTTCTCAAGCGTTTCTCACCTACAAACTGCCACATCTCGCGAACGGATTGACCAATCCGCAAAATTTCTGTTGCATCTGAAAGTAGAAACTCGCCCGATTACAACACTATGCGTACTTTTCCCCTAGGCCGTTCTAGTTATTCGTTTCGAGCAACAGAACTGCGAAAATTTTGAGTTTTTCAAGCGTTGCTTACCTCCAAACTGCCGTATCTCGCGAACGGATTGACCAATCCTCAAAATTTCTGTTGCATCTGAAAGTAGAAACTCGCCCGATTACAACGGTATGCGTACTTTTCCCCTAGCCCGTTCTATTTATTCGTTTCGAGCAACAGAACTGCGAAAATTTTGAGTTTTTCAAGCGTTGCCTACCTCCAAACTGCCATATCTCGCGAACGGATTGACCAATCCGCAAAATTTCTGTTGCATCTGAAAGTAGAAACTCGCCCGATTACAACACTGTGCGTACTTTTCCCCTAGGCCGTTCTAGTTATTCGTTTCGAGCATTAGAACTGCGAAAATTTTGAGTTTCTCAAGCGTTTCTTACATCCAAACTGCCATATCTCGCGAACGGATTGACCAACCCGCAAAATTTCTGTTGCATCTGAAAGTAGAAACTCGCCCGATTACAACACTATGCGTACTTTTCCCCTAGGCCGTTCTAGTTATTCGTTTCGAGCATCAGAACTGCGAAAATTTTGAGTTTCTCAAGCGTTTCTTACCTCCAAACTGCCATAACTCGCGAACGGATTGACCAATCCGCAAAATTTCTGTTGCATCTGAAAGTAGAAACTCGCCCGATTACAACGGTATGCGTACTTTTCCCGTAGGCCGTTCTGGTTATTCGTTTCGAGCATCAGAACTGCGAAAATTTTGAGTTTCTCAAGCGTTTCTCACCTACAAACTGCCACATCTCGCGAACGGATTGTCCAATCCGCAAAGTTTCTGATGCATCTGAAAGTAGAAACTCGCCCGATTACAACGGTATGCGTACTTTTCCGCTAGGCCGCCCTAGTTATTCGTTTCGAGCATCAGAACTGCAAAAATTTTGAGTTTCTCAAGCGTTTCTTACTTCCAAACTGCCATATCTCGCGAACGGATTGACCAATCCGCAAAATTTCTGTTGCATCTGAAAGTAGAAACTCGCCCGATTACAACGGTATGCGTACTTTTCCCCTAGGCCGTTCTAGTTATTCGTTTCGAGCATCAGAACTGCGAAAATTTTGAGTTTCTCAAGCGTTTCTTACTTCCAAACTGCCATATCTCGCGAACGGATTGACCAATCCGCAAAATTTCTGTTGCATCTGAAAGTAGAAACTCGCCCGATTACAACACTATGCGTACTTTTCCCGTAGGCCGTTCTAGTTATTCGTTTCGAGCATCAGAACTGCGAAAATTTTGAGTTTCTCAAGCGTTTCTTACCTCCAAACTGCCATAACTCGCGAACGGATTGACCAATCCGCAAAATTTCTGTTGCATCTGAAAGTAGAAACTCGCCCGATTACAACGGTATGCGTACTTTTCCCCTAGCCCGTTCTAGTTATTCGTTTCGGGCAACAGAACTGCGAAAATTTTGAGTTTTTCAAGCGTTGCTTACCTCCAAACTGCCATATCTCGCGAACGGATTGACCAATCCGCAAAATTTCTGTTGCATCTGAAAGTAGAAACTCGCCCGATTACAACGGTCTGCGTACTTTTCCCCTAGCCCGTTCTAGTTATTCGTTTCGAGCAACAGAACTGCGAAAATTTTGAGTTTTTCAAGCGTTGCTTACCTCCAAACTGCCATATCTCGCGAACGGATTGACCAATCCGCAAAATTTCTGTTGCATCAGAAAGTAGAAACTCGCCCGATTACAACGGTATGCGTACTTTTCCCCTAGCCCGTTCTAGTTATTCGTTTCGAGCAACAGAACTGCGAAAATTTTGAGTTTTTCAAGCGTTGCTTACCTCCAAACTGCCATATCTCGCGAACGGATTGACCAATCCGCAAAATTTCTGTTGCATCTGAAAGTAGAAACTCGCCCGATTACAACACTATGCGTACTTTTCCCCTAGGCCGTTCTAGTTATTCGTTTCGAGCATCAGAACTGCGAAAATTTTGAGTTTCTCAAGCGTTTCTTACTTCCAAACTGCCATATCTCGCGAACGGATTGACCATTCCGCAAAATTTCTGTTGCATCTGAAAGTAGAAACTCGCCGATTACAACGGTATGCGTACCTTTTCCTCTAGCCCGTTCTAGTTATTCGTTTCGGGCAACAGAACTGCGAACATTTTGAGTTTTTCAAGCGTTGCTTACCTCCAAACTGCCATATCTCGCGAACGGATTGACCAATCCGCAAAATTTCTGTTGCATCTGAAAGTAGAAACTCGCCCGATTACAACTGTATGCCTACTTTTCCCCTAGCCCGTTCTAGTTATTCGTTTCGAGCAACAGAACTGCGAAAATTTTGAGTTTCTCAAGCGTTGCTTACCTCCAACCTGCCATATCTCGCGAACGGATTGACCAATCCGCAAAATTTCTGTTGCATCTGAAAGTACAAACTCGCCCGATTACAACGGTGTGCGTACTTTTCCCTTAGGCCGTTCTAGTTATTCGTTTCGAGCATCAGAACTGCGAAAATTTTGAGTTTCTCAAGCGTATCTTACCTCCAAACTGCCATATCTCGCGAACGGATTGACCAATCCGCAAAATTTCTGTTGCATCTGAAAGTAGAAATTCGCCCGATTACAACTGTATGCGTACTTTTCCCCTAGCCCGTTCTAGTTATTCGTTTCGAGCAACAGAACTGCGAAAATTTTGAGTTTCTCAAGCGTTGCTTACCTCCAAACTGCCATATCTCGCGAACGGATTGACCAATCCGCAAAATTTCTGTTGCATCTGAAAGTAGAAACTCGCCCGATTACAACGGTGTGCGTACTTTTCCCCTAGGCCGTTATTGTTATTCGTTTCGAGCATCAGAACCGCGAAAATTTTGAGTTTCTCAAGCGTTTCTTACCTCCAAACTGCCATATCTCGCGAACGGATTGACCAATCCGCAAAATTTCTGTTGCATCTGAAAGTAGAAACTCGCCCGATTACGACGGTATGCGTACTTTTCCCCTAGGCCGTTCTAGTTATTCGTTTCGAGCATCAGAACTGCGAAAATTTTGAGTTTCTCAAGCGTTTCTTACCTCCAAACTGCCATATCTCGCGAACGGATTGACCAATCCGCAAAATTTCTGTTGCATCTGAAAGTAGAAACTCGCCCGATTACAACGGTGTGCGTACTTTTCCCCTAGGCCGTTCTAGTTATGCTTGTCGAGCATCAGAACTGCGAAAATTTTGAGTTACTCGAGCGTTTCTTACCTCCAAACTGCCATATCTCGCGAACGGATTGACCAATCCGCAAAATTTCTATTGCATCTGAAAGTAGAAACTCGCCCGATTACAACAGTGTGCGTACTCTTCCCCTAGGCCGTTCTAGTTATGCTTGTCGAGCATCAGAACTGTGATAATTTTGAGTTTCTCAACCGTTTCTTACCTCCAAACTGCCATATCTCGCGAACGGATTGACCAATCCGCAAAATTTCTGTTGCATCTGAAAGTAGAAACTCGCCCGATTACAACTGTATGCCTACTTTTCCCCTAGCCCGTTCTAGTTATTCGTTTCGAGCATCAGAACTGCGAAAATTTTGAGTTTCTCAAGCGTTGCTTACCTCCAAACTGCCATATCTCGCGAACGGATTGACCAATCCGCAATATTTCTGTTGCATCTGAAAGTAGAAACTCGCCCGATTACAACGGTGTGCGTACTTTTCCCATAGGCCGTTATTGTTATTCGTTTCGAGCATCAGAACCGCGAAAATTTTAAGTTTCTCAAGCGTTTCTTACCTCCAAACTGCCATAACTCGCGAACGGATTGACCAATCCGCAAAATTTCTGTTGCATCTGAAAGTAGAAACTCGCCCGATTACAACGGTATGCGTACTTTTCCCCTAGCCCGTTCTAGTTATTCGTTTCGGGCAACAGAACTGCGAAAATTTTGAGTTATTCAAGCGTTGCTTACCTCCAAACTGCCATATCTCGCGAACGGATTGACCAATCCGCAAAATTTCTGTTGCATCTGAAAGTAGAAACTCGCCCGATTACAACGGTCTGCGTACTTTTCCCCTAGCCCGTTCTAGTTATTCGTTTCGAGCAACAGAACTGCGAAAATTTTGAGTTTTTCAAGCGTTGCTTACCTCCAAACTGCCATATCTCGCGAACGGATTGACCAATCCGCAAAATTTCTGTTGCATCAGAAAGTAGAAACTCGCCCGATTACAACGGTATGCGTACTTTTCCCCTAGCCCGTTCTAGTTATTCGTTTCGAGCAACAGAACTGCGAAAATTTTGAGTTTTTCAAGCGTTGCTTACCTCCAAACTGCCATATCTCGCGAACGGATTGACCAATCCGCAAAATTTCTGTTGCATCTGAAAGTAGAAACTCGCCCGATTACAACGGTGTGCGTACTTTTCCCCTAGGCCGTTCTAGTTATGCTTGTCGAGCATCAGAACTGCGAAAATTTTGAGTTTCTCGAGCGTTTCTTACCTCCAAACTGCCATATCTCGCGAACGGATTGACCAATCCGCAAAATTTCTGTTGCATCTGAAAGTAGAAACTCGCCCGATTACAACACTATGCGTACTTTTCCCCTAGGCCGTTCTAGTTATTCGTTTCGAGCATCAGAACTGCGAAAATTTTAAGTTTCTCAAGCGTTTCTTACTTCCAAACTGCCATATCTCGCGAACGGATTGACCATTCCGCAAAATTTCTGTTGCATCTGAAAGTAGAAACTCGCCGATTACAACGGTATGCGTACCTTTTCCTCTAGCCCGTTCTAGTTATTCGTTTCGGGCAACAGAACTGCGAACATTTTGAGTTTTTCAAGCGTTGCTTACCTCCAAACTGCCATATCTCGCGAACGGATTGACCAATCCGCAAAATTTCTGTTGCATCTGAAAGTAAAAACTCGACCGATTACAACACTATGCGTACTTTTCCCCTAGGCCGTTCTAGTTATTCGTTTCGAGCATCAGAACTGCGAAAATTTTGAGTTTCTCGAGCGTTGTTACGTCCAAACTGCCATATCTCGCGAACGGATTGACCAATCCGCAAAATTTCTGTTGCATCTGAAAGTAGAAACTCGCCCGATTACAACGGTGTGCGTACTTTTCCCCTAGGCCGTTATTGTTATTCGTTTCGAGCATCAGAACCGCGAAAATTTTGAGTTTCTCAAGCGTTTCTTACCTCCAAACTGCCATATCTCGCGAACGGATTGACCAATCCGCGAAATTTCTGTTGCATCGGAAAGTAGAAACTCGCCCGATTACAACGGTGTGCGTACTTTTCCCCTAGGCCGTTCTAGTTATTCGTTTCGAGCATCAGAACTGCGAAAATTTTGAGTTTCTCAAGCGTTTCTTACCTCCAAACTGCCATATCTCGCGAACGGATTGACCAATCAGCAAAATTTCTGTTGCATCTGAAAGTAGAAACTCGCCCGATTACGACGGTATGCGTACTTTTCCCCTAGCCCGTTCTAGTTATTCGTTTCGAGCAACAGAACTGCGAAAATTTTGAGTTTCTCAAGCGTTGCTTACCTCCAAACTGCCATATCTCGCGAACGGATTGACCAATCCGCAAAATTTCTGTTGCATCTGAAAGTAGAAACTCGCCCGATTACAAAGGTGTGCGTACTTTTCCCCTAGGCCGTTCTTGTCATTCGTTTCGAGCATCAGAACCGCGAAAATTTTGAGTTTCTCAAGCGTTTCTTACCTCCAAACTGCCATATCTCGCGAACGGATTGACCAATCCGCAAAATTTCTGTTGCATCTGAAAGTAGAAACTCGCCCGATTACAACGGTATGCGTACTTTTCCCCTAGGCCGTTCTAGTTATTCGTTTCGAGCATCAGAACTGCGAAAATTTTGAGTTTCTCAAGCGTTGCTTACCTCCAAACTGCCATATCTCGCGAACGGATTGACCAATCCGCAAAATTTCTGTTGCACCTGAAAGTAGAAACTCGCCCGATTACAACGGTATGAGTACTTTTTCCCTACGCCGTTCTTGTTATTCGTTTCGAGCATCAGAAATGTGAAAATTTTGAGTTTCTCAACCGTTTCTTACCTCCAAACTGCCATATCTCGCGAACGGATAGACCAATCCGCAAAATTTCTGTTGCATCTGAAAGTAGAAACTCGCCCGATTACGACGGTATGCGTACTTTTCCCCTAGGCCGTTCTAGTTATTCGTTTCGAGCATCAGAACTGCGAAAATTTTGAGTTTCTCAAGCGTTTCTTACCTCCAAACTGCCATATCTCGCGAACGGATTGACCAATCCGCAAAATTTCTGTTGCATCTGAAAGTAGAAACTCGCCCGATTACAACGGTGTGCGTACTTTTCCCCTAGGCCGTTATTGTTATTCGTTTCGAGCATCAGAACCGCGAAAATTTTGAGTTTCTCAAGCGTTTCTTACCTCCAAACTGCCATATCTCGCGAACGGATTGACCAATCCGCAAAATTTCTGTTGCATCTGAAAGTAGAAACTCGCCCGATTACGACGGTATGCGTACTTTTCCCCTAGGCCGTTCTAGTTATTCGTTTCGAGCATCAGAACTGCGAAAATTTTGAGTTTCTCAAGCGTTTCTTACCTCCAAACTGCCATATCTCGCGAACGGATTGACCAATCCGCAAAATTTCTGTTGCATCTGAAAGTAGAAACTCGCCCGATTACAACGGCGTGCGTACTTTTCCCCTAGGCCGTTCTAGTTATGCTTGTCGAGCATCAGAACTGCGAAAATTTTGAGTTACTCGAGCGTTTCTTACCTCCAAACTGCCATATCTCGCGAACGGATTGACCAATCCGCAAAATTTCTGTTGCATCTGAAAGTAGAAACTCGCCCGATTACAACAGTGTGCGTACTCTTCCCCTAGGCCGTTCTAGTTATGCTTGTCGAGCATCAGAACTGTGATAATTTTGAGTTTCTCAACCGTTTCTTACCTCCAAACTGCCATATCTCGCGAACGGATTGACCAATCCGCAAAATTTCTGTTGCATCTGAAAGTAGAAACTCGCCCGATTACAACTGTATGCCTACTTTTCCCCTAGCCCGTTCTAGTTATTCGTTTCGAGCATCAGAACCGCGAAAATTTTAAGTTTCTCAAGCGTTTCTTACCTCCAAACTGCCATATCTCGCGAACGGATTGACCAATCCGCGAAATTTCTGTTGCATCGGAAAGTAGAAACTCGCCCGATTACAACGGTGTGCGTACTTTTCCCCTAGGCCGTTATTGTTATTCGTTTCGAGCATCAGAACCGCGAAAATTTTGAGTTTCTCAAGCGTTTCTTACCTCCAAACTGCCATATCTCGCGAACGGATTGACCAATCCGCTAAATTTCTGTTGCATCTGAAAGTAGAAACTCGCCCGATTACGACGGTATGCGTACTTTTCCCCTAGGCCGTTCTAGTTATGCTTGTCGAGCATCAGAACTGCGAAAATTTTGAGTTTCTCGAGCGTTTCTTACCTCCAAACTGCCATATCTCGCGAACGGATTGACCAATCCGCAAAATTTCTGTTGCATCTGAAAGTAGAAACTCGCCCGATTACAACAGTGTGCGTACTCTTCCCCTAGGCCGTTCTAGTTATGCTTGTCGAGCATCAGAACTGTGATAATTTTGAGTTTCTCAACCGTTTCTTACCTCCAAACTGCCATATCTCGCGAACGGATAGACCAATCCGCAAAATTTCTGTTGCATCTGAAAGTAGAAACTCGCCCGATTACAACTGTATGCCTACTTTTCCCCTAGCCCGTTCTAGTTATTCGTTTCGAGCAACAGAACTGCGAAAATTTTGAGTTTCTCAAGCGTTGCTTACCTCCAAACTGCCATATCTCGCGAACGGATTGACCAATCCGCAAAATTTCTGTTGCATCTGAAAGTAGAAACTCGCCCGATTACAAAGGTGTGCGTACTTTTCCCCTAGGCCGTTCTTGTTATTCGTTTCGAGCATCAGAACCGCGAAAATTTTGAGTTTCTCAAGCGTTTCTTACCTCCGAACTGCCATATCTCGCGAACGGATTGACCAATCCGCAAAATTTCTGTTGCATCTGAAAGTAGAAACTCGCCCGATTACAACGGTATGCGTACTTTTCCCCTAGCCCGTTCTAGTTATTCGTTTCGAGCATCAGAACCGCGAAAATTTTAAGTTTCTCAAGCGTTTCTTACCTCCAAACTGCCATATCTCGCGAACGGATTGACCAATCCGCGAAATTTCTGTTGCATCGGAAAGTAGAAACTCGCCCGATTACAACGGTGTGCGTACTTTTCCCCTAGGCCGTTATTGTTATTCGTTTCGAGCATCAGAACCGCGAAAATTTTGAGTTTCTCAAGCGTTTCTTACCTCCAAACTGCCATATCTCGCGAACGGATTGACCAATCCGCTAAATTTCTGTTGCATCTGAAAGTAGAAACTCGCCCGATTACGACGGTATGCGTACTTTTCCCCTAGGCCGTTCTAGTTATGCTTGTCGAGCATCAGAACTGCGAAAATTTTGAGTTACTCGAGCGTTTCTTACCTCCAAACTGCCATATCTCGCGAACGGATTGACCAATCCGCAAAATTTCTGTTGCATCTGAAAGTAGAAACTCGCCCGATTACAACAGTGTGCGTACTCTTCCCCTAGGCCGTTCTAGTTATGCTTGTCGAGCATCAGAACTGTGATAATTTTGAGTTTCTCAACCGTTTCTTACCTCCAAACTGCCATATCTCGCGAACGGATAGACCAATCCGCAAAATTTCTGTTGCATCTGAAAGTAGAAACTCGCCCGATTACAACTGTATGCCTACTTTTCCCCTAGCCCGTTCTAGTTATTCGTTTCGAGCATCAGAACTGCGAAAATTTTGAGTTTCTCAAGCGTTGCTTACCTCCAAACTGCCATATCTCGCGAACGGATTGACCAATCCGCAATATTTCTGTTGCATCTGAAAGTAGAAACTCGCCCGATTACAACGGTGTGCGTACTTTTCCCATAGGCCGTTATTGTTATTCGTTTCGAGCATCAGAACCGCGAAAATTTTAAGTTTCTCAAGCGTTTCTTACCTCCAAACTGCCATATCTCGCGAACGGATTGACCAATCCGCGAAATTTCTGTTGCATCGGAAAGTAGAAACTCGCCCGATTACAACGGTGTGCGTACTTTTCCCCTAGGCCGTTCTAGTTATTCGTTTCGAGCATCAGAACTGCGAAAATTTTGAGTTTCTCAAGCGTTTCTTACCTCCAAACTGCCATATCTCGCGAACGGATTGACCAATCCGCAAAATTTCTGTTGCATCTGAAAGTAGAAACTCGCCCGATTACGACGGTATGCGTACTTTTCCCCTAGCCCGTTCTAGTTATTCGTTTCGAGCAACAGAACTGCGAAAATTTTGAGTTTCTCAAGCGTTGCTTACCTCCAAACTGCCATATCTCGCGAACGGATTGACCAATCCGCAAAATTTCTGTTGCATCTGAAAGTAGAAACTCGCCCGATTACAAAGGTGTGCGTACTTTTCCCCTAGGCCGTTCTTGTTATTCGTTTCGAGCATCAGAACCGCGAAAATTTTGAGTTTCTCAAGCGTTTCTTACCTCCAAACTGCCATATCTCGCGAACGGATTGACCAATCCGCAAAATTTCTGTTGCATCTGAAAGTAGAAACTCGCCCGATTACAACGGTATGCGTACTTTTCCCCTAGGCCGTTCTAGTTATTCGTTTCGAGCATCAGAACTGCGAAAATTTTGAGTTTCTCAAGCGTTTCTTACCTCCAAACTGCCATATCTCGCGAACGGATTGACCAATCCGCAAAATTTCTGTTGCATCTGAAAGCAGAAACTCGCCCGATTACGACGGTATGCGTACTTTTCTCCTAGCCCGTTCTAGTTATTCGTTTCGAGCAACAGAACTGCGAAAATTTTGAGTTTCTCAAGCGTTGCTTACCTCCAAACTGCCATATCTCGCGAACGGATTGACCAATCCGCAAAATTTCTGTTGCATCTGAAAGTAGAAACTCGCCCGATTACAACGGTATGAGTACTTTTTCCCTACGCCGTTCTTGTTATTCGTTTCGAGCATCAGAACTGCGAAAATTTTGAGTTTCTCAACCGTTTCTTACCACCAAACTGCCACATCGCGCGAACGGATTGACCAATTCGCAAAATTTCTGTTGCATCTGAAAGTAGAAACTCGCCCGATTACAACACTATGCGTACTTTTCCCCTAGGCCGTTCTAGTTATTCGTTTCGAGCATCAGAACTGCGAAAATTTTGAGTTTCTCAAGCGTTTCTTACTTCCAAACTGCCATATCTCGCGAACGGATTGACCAATCCGCAAAATTTCTGTTGCATCTGAAGGTCGAAACTCGCCCGATTACAACGGTGTGCGTACTTTTCCCCTAGGCCGTTCTAGTTATGTTTTTCGAGCATCAGAACTGCGAAAATTTTGAGTTTCTCGAGCGTTTCTTACCTCCAAACTGCCATATCTCGCGAACGGATTGACCAATCCGCAAAATTTCTGTTGCATCTGAAAGTAGATACTCGCCCGATTACAACGGTATGAGTACTTTTTCCCTACGCCGTTCTTGTTATTCGTTTCGAGCATCAGAAATGTGAAAATTTTGAGTTTCTCAACCGTTTCTTACCTCCAAACTGCCATATCTCGCGAACGGATAGACCAATCCGCAAAATTTCTGTTGCATCTGAAAGTAGAAACACGCCCAATTGAAACGGTATGTGTGCTTTTCCCCTGGGCCATTCTAGTTATTCGTTTCGAGCATCAGAACTGTGCAAATTTTGAGTTTCTCAACCGTTTCTTACCTCCAAACTGCCATATCACGCGAACGGATTCTCCAATCCGCAAAATTTCTGTTGCATCTGAAAGTAGAAACTCGTCCGATTACAACGGTATGCGTACTTTTCCCCTAGGCCGTCTAGTTATTCGTTTCGAGCACCAGAACTGTGAAAATTTTTAGTTTCTCAAGCGTTTCTTACCTCCAAACTGCCATATCTCGCGAACGGATTGACCAATCCGCAAAATTTCTGTTGCATCTGAAAGTAGAAACTCGCCCGATTACAAAGGTGTGCGTACTTTTCCCCTAGGCCGTTCTTGTTATTCGTTTCGAGCATCAGAACCGCGAAAATTTTGAGTTTCTCAAGCGTTTCTTACCTCCAAACTGCCATATCTCGCGAACGGATTGACCAATCCGCAAAATTTCTGTTGCATCTGAAAGTAGAAACTCGCCCGATTACAACGGTATGCGTACTTTTCCCCTAGGCCGTTCTAGTTATTCGTTTCGAGCATCAGAACTGCGAAAATTTAAGTTTCTCATGCGTTTCTTACCTCCAAACTGCCATATCTCGCGAACGGATTGACCAATCCGCAAAATTTCTGTTGCATCTGAAAGTAGAAACTCGCCCGATTACGTCGGTATGCGTACTTTTCCCCTAGCCCGTTCTAGTTATTCGTTTCGAGCAACAGAACTGCGAAAATTTTGAGTTTCTCAAGCGTTGCTTTCCTCCAAACTGCCATATCTCGCGAACGGATTGACCAATCCGCAAAATTTCTGTTGCATCTGAAAGTAGAAACTCGCCCGATTACAACGGTGTGCGTACTTTTCCCCTAGGCCGTTCTAGTTATGCTTGTCGAGCATCAGAACTGCGAAAATTTTGAGTTTCTCGAGCGTTTCTTACCTCCAAACTGCCACATCGCGCGAACGGATTGACCAATCCGCAAAATTTCTGTTGCATCTGAAAGTAGAAACTCGCCCGATTACAACACTATGCGTACTTTTCCCCTAGGCCGTTCTAGTTATTCGTTTCGAGCATCAGAACTGCGAAAATTTTGAGTTTCTCAAGCGTTTCTTACTTCCAAACTGCCATATCTCGCGAATGGATTGACCAATCCGCAAAATTTCTGTTGCATCTGAAGGTCGAAACTCGCCCGATTACAACGGTGTGCGTACTTTTCCCCTAGGCCGTTCTAGTTATGCTTTTCGAGCATCAGAACTGCGAAAATTTTGAGTTTCTCGATCGTTTCTTACCTCCAAACTGCCATATCTCGCGAACGGATTTTCCAATCCGCAAAATTTCTGTTGCATCTGAAAGTAGAAACTCGTCCGATTACAACGGTATGCGTACTTTTCCCCTAGGCCGTCTAGTTATTCGTTTCGAGCACCAGAACTGTGAAAATTTTTAGTTTCTCAAGCGTTTCTTACCTCCAAACTGCCATATCTCGGGAATGGATTGACCAATCCGCAAAATTTCTGTTGCATCTGAAAGTAGAAACTAGCCCGATTACAACGGTATGCGTACTTCTCCCCTAGGCCGTTCTAGTTATTCGTCTCGAGCATCAGAACTGCGAAAATTTTGAGTTTCTCAAGCGTTTCTTATCTCCAAACTGCCATATCTCGCGAACGGATTGACCAATCCGCAAAATTTCTGTTGCATCGGAAAGTAGAAACTCGCCCGATCACAACGGCATGCGTACTTTTCCCCTAGGTCGTCCTTGTTATTCGTTTCGAGCATCAGAACTGCGGAAATTTTGAGTTTCTCAAGCGTTTCTTACCTCCAAACTGCCATATCTCGCGAACGGATTGACCAATCCGCAAAATTTCTGATGCATCTGAAAGTAGAAACTCGCCCGATTACAACTGTATGCGTACTTTTCCCCTAGCCCGTTCTAGTTATTCGTTTCGAGCATCAGAACTGCGAAAATTTTGAGTTTCTCAAGCATTGCTTACCTCCAAACTGCCATATCTCGCGAACGGATTGACCAATCCGCAAAATTTCTGTTGCATCTGAAAGTAGAAACTCGCCCGATTACAACGGTGTGCGTACTTTTCCCCTAGGCCGTTCTTGTTATTCGTTTCGAGCATCAGAACTGCGAAAATTTTGAGTTTCTCAAGCGTTTCTCACCTACAAACTGCGACATCTCGCGAACGGATTGTCCAATCCGCAAAGTTTCTGATGCATCTGAAAGTAGAAACTCGCCCGATTACAACGGTATGCGTACTTTTCCGCTAGGCCGCCCTAGTTATTCGTTTCGAGCATCAGAACTGCAAAAATTTTGAGTTTCTCAAGCGTTTCTTACTTCCAATCTGCCATATCTCGCGAACGGATTGACCAATCCGCAAAATTTCTGTTGCATCTGAAAGTAGAAACTCGCCCGATTACAACGGTGTGCGTACTTTTCCCCTAGGCCGTTCTAGTTATGCTTGTCGAGCATCAGAACTGCGAAAATTTTGAGTTTCTCGAGCGTTTCTTACCTCCAAACTGCCATATCTCGCGAACGTATTGACCAATCCGCAAAATTTCTGTTGCATCTGAAAGTAGAAACTCCCCCGACTACAACACTATGCGTACTTTTCCCCTAGGCCGTTCTAGTTATTCGTTTCGAGCATCAGAACTGCGAAAATTTTGAGTTTCTCAAGCGTTTCTTATTTCCAAACTGCCATATCTCGCGAACAGATTGACCAATCCGCAAAATTTCTGTTGCATCTGAAAGTATAAACTCGCCCGATTACAACACTGTGCGTACTTTTCCCGTAGGCCGTTCTAGTTATTCGTTTCGAGCATCAGAACTGCGAAAATTTTGAGTTTCTCAAGCGTTTCTTACCTCCAAACTGCCATAACTCGCGAACGGATTGACCAATCCGCAAAATTTCTGTTGCATCTGAAAGTAGAAACTCGCCCGATTACAACGGTATGTGTACTTTTCCCCTAGCCCGTTCTAGTTATTCGTTTCGGGCAACAGAACTGCGAAAATTTTGAGTTTTTCAAGCGTTGCTTACCTCCAAACTGCCATATCTCGTGAACGGATTGACCAATCCGCAAAATTTCTTTTGCATCTGAAAGTAGAAACTCGCCCGATTACAACGGTGTGCGTACTTTTCCCCTACCCCGTTCTAGTTATTCGTTTCGAGCAACAGAACTGCGAAAATTTTGAGTTTTTCAAGCGTTGCTTACCTCCAAACTGCCATATCTCGCGAACGGATTGACCAATCCGCAAAATTTCTGTTGCATCAGAAAGTAGAAACTCGCCCGATTACAACACTATGCGTACTTTTCCCGTAGGCCGTTCTAGTTATTCGTTTCGAGCATCAGAACTGCGAAAATTTTGAGTTTCTCAAGCGTTTCTTACCTCCAAACTGCCATATCTCGCGAACGGATTGACCAATCCGCAAAATTTCTGTTGCATCTGAAAGTAGAAACTCGCCCGATTACAACACTATGCGTACTTTTCCCCTAGGCCGTTCTAGTTATGCTTGTCGAGCATCAGAACTGCGAAAATTTTGAGTTTCTCGAGCGTTTCTTACCTCCAAACTGCCATATCTCGCGAACGGATTGACCAATCCGCAAAATTTCTGTTGCATCTGAAAGTAGAAACTCGCCCGATTACAACGGTGTGCGTACTTTTCCCCTAGGCCGTTCTTGTTATTCGTTTCGAGCATCAGAACTGCGAAAATTTTGAGTTTCTCAAGCGTTTCTCACCTACAAACTGCGACATCTCGCGAACGGATTGTCCAATCCGCAAAGTTTCTGATGCATCTGAAAGTAGAAACTCGCCCGATTACAACGGTATGCGTACTTTTCCGCTAGGCCGCCCTAGTTATTCGTTTCGAGCATCAGAACTGCAAAAATTTTGAATTTCTCAAGCGTTTCTTACTTCCAAACTGCCATATCTCGCGAACGGATTGACCAATCCGCAAAATTTCTGTTGCATCTGAAAGTAGAAACTCGCCCGATTACAACGGTGTGCGTACTTTTCCCCTAGGCCGTTCTAGTTATGCTTGTCGAGCATCAGAACTGCGAAAATTTTGAGTTTCTCGAGCGTTTCTTACCTCCAAACTGCCATATCTCGCGAACGTATTGACCAATCCGCAAAATTTCTGTTGCATCTGAAAGTAGAAACTCCCCCGACTACAACACTATGCGTACTTTTCCCCTAGGCCGTTCTAGTTATTCGTTTCGAGCATCAGAACTGCGAAAATTTTGAGTTTCTCAAGCGTTTCTTACCTCCAAACTGCCATAACTCGCGAACGGATTGACCAATCCGCAAAATTTCTGTTGCATCTGAAAGTAGAAACTCGCCCGATTACAACGGTGTGCGTACTTTTCCCCTAGCCCGTTCTAGTTATTCGTTTCGAGCAACAGAACTGCGAAAATTTTGAGTTTTTCAAGCGTTGCTTACCTCCAAACTGCCATATCTCGCGAACGGATTGACCAATCCGCAAAATTTCTGTTGCATCTGAAAGTAGAAACTCGCCCGATTACAACACTATGCGTACTTTTCCCCTAGGCCGTTCTAGTTATTCGTTTCGAGCATCAGAACTGCGAAAATTTTGAGTTTCTCAAGCGTTTCTTACTTCCAAAGTGCCATATCTCGCGAACGGATTGACCAATCCGCAAAATTTCTGTTGCATCTGAAAGTATAAACTCGCCCGATTACAACACTGTGCGTACTTTTCCCGTAGGCCGTTCTAGTTATTCGTTTCGAGCATCAGAACTGCGAAAATTTTGAGTTTCTCAAGCGTTTCTTACCTCCAAACTGCCATAACTCGCGAACGGATTGACCAATCCGCAAAATTTCTGTTGCATCTGAAAGTAGAAACTCGCCCGATTACAACGGTGTGCGTACTTTTCCCCTAGCCCGTTCTAGTTATTCGTTTCGAGCAGCAGAACTGCGAAAATTTTGAGTTTTTCAAGCGTTGCTTACCTCCAAACTGCCATATCTCGCGAACGGATTGACCAATCCGCAAAATTTCTGTTGCATCTGAAAGTAGAAACTCGCCCGATTACAACACTATGCGTACTTTTCCCCTAGGCCGTTCTAGTTATGCTTGTCGAGCATCAGAACTGCGAAAATTTTGAGTTTCTCGAGCGTTTCTTACCTCCAAACTGCCATATCTCGCGAACGGATTGACCAATCCGCAAAATTTCTGTTGCATCTGAAAGTAGAAACTCCCCCGACTACAACACTATGCGTACTTTTCCCCTAGGCCGTTCTAGTTATTCGTTTCGAGCATCAGAACTGCGAAAATTTTGAGTTTCTCAAGCGTTTCTTACTTCCAAACTGCCATATCTCGCGAACGGATTGACCAATCCGCAAAATTTCTGTTGCATCTGAAAGTAGAAACTCGCCCGATTACAACACTATGCGTACTTTTCCCGTAGGCCGTTCTAGTTATTCGTTTCGAGCATCAGAACTGCGAAAATTTTGAGTTTCTAAAGCGTTTCTTACCTCCAAACTGCCATAACTCGCGAACGGATTGACCAATCCGCAAAATTTCTGTTGCATCTGAAAGTAGAAACTCGCCCGATTACAACGGTGTGCGTACTTTTCCCCTAGCCCGTTCTAGTTATTTGTTTCGAGCAACAGAACTGCGAAAATTTTGAGTTTTTCAAGCGTTGCTTACCTCCAAACTGCCATATCTCGCGAACGGATTGACCAATCCGCAAAATTTCTGTTGCATCAGAAAGTAGAAACTCGCCCGATTACAACGGTATGCGTACTTGTCCCCTAGCCCGTTCTAGTTATTCGTTTCGGGCAACAGAACTGCGAAAATTTTGAGTTTTTCCAGCGTTTCTTACCTCCAAACTGCCATATCTCGCGAACGGATTGACCAATCCGCAAAATTTCTGTTGCATCTGAAAGTAGAAACTCGCCCGATTACAACACTATGCGTACTTTTCCCCTAGGCCGTTCTAGTTATGCTTGTCGAGCATCAGAACTGCGATAATTTTGAATTTCTCGAGCGTTTCTTACCTCCAAACTGCCATATCTCGCGAACGGATTGACCAATCCGCAAAATTTCTGTTGCATCTGAAAGTAGAAACTCGCCCGATTGCAACACTATGCGTACTTTTCCCCTAGGCCGTTCTAGTTATTCGTTTCGAGCATCAGAACTGCGAAAATTTTGAGTTTCTCAAGCGTTTCTTACTTCCAAACTGCCATATCTCGCGAACGGATTGACCATTCCGCAAAATTTCTGTTGCATCTGAAAGTAGAAACTCGCCGATTACAACGGTATGCGTACTTTTCCCCTAGCCCGTTCTAGTTATTCGTTTCGGGCAACAGAACTGCGAAAATTTTGAGTTTTTCAAGCGTTGCTTACCTCCAAACTGCCATATCTCGCGAACGGATTGACCAATCCGCAAAATTTCTGTTGCATCTGAAAGTAGAAACTCGCCCGATTACAACGGTGTGCGTACTTTTCCCCTAGGCCGTTCTAGTTATGCTTGTCGAGCATCAGATCTGCGAAAATTTTGAGTTTCTCGAGCGTTTCTTACCTCCAAACTGCCATATCTCGCGAACGGATTGACCAATCCGCAAAATTTCTGTTGCATCTGAAAGTAGAAACTCCCCCGACCACAACACTATGCGTACTTTTCCCCTAGGCCGTTCTAGTTATTCGTTTCGAGCATCAGAACTGCGAAAATTTTGAGTTTCTCAAGCGTTTCTTACCTCCAAACTGCCATATCTCGCGAACGGATTGACCAATCCGCAAAATTTCTGTTGCATCTGAAAGTAGAAACTCGCCCGATTACAACGGTGTGCGTACTTTTCCCCTAGGCCGTTATTGTTATTCGTTTCGAGCATCAGAACCGCGAAAATTTTGAGTTTCTCAAGCGTTTCTTACCTCCAAACTGCCATATCTCGCGAACGGATTGACCAATCCGCAAAATTTCTGTTGCATCTGAAAGTAGAAACTCGCCCGATTACGACGGTATGCGTACTTTTCCCCTAGGCCGTTCTAGTTATGCTTGTCGAGCATCAGAACTGCGATAATTTTGAATTTCTCGAGCGTTTCTTACCTCCAAACTGCCATATCTCGCGAACGGATTGACCAATCCGCAAAATTTCTGTTGCATCTGAAAGTAGAAACTCGCCCGATTGCAACACTATGCGTACTTTTCCCCTAGGCCGTTCTAGTTATTCGTTTCGAGCATCAGAACTGCGAAAATTTTGAGTTTCTCAAGCGTTTCTTACTTCCAAACTGCCATATCTCGCGAACGGATTGACCATTCCGCAAAATTTCTGTTGCATCTGAAAGTAGAAACTCGCCGATTACAACGGTATGCGTACTTTTCCCCTAGCCCGTTCTAGTTATTCGTTTCGGGCAACAGAACTGCGAAAATTTTGAGTTTTTCAAGCGTTGCTTACCTCCAAACTGCCATATCTCGCGAACGGATTGACCAATCCGCAAAATTTCTGTTGCATCTGAAAGTAGAAACTCGCCCGATTACAACGGTGTGCGTACTTTTCCCCTAGGCCGTTCTAGTTATGCTTGTCGAGCATCAGATCTGCGAAAATTTTGAGTTTCTCGAGCGTTTCTTACCTCCAAACTGCCATATCTCGCGAACGGATTGACCAATCCGCAAAATTTCTGTTGCATCTGAAAGTAGAAACTCCCCCGACCACAACACTATGCGTACTTTTCCCCTAGGCCGTTCTAGTTATTCGTTTCGAGCATCAGAACTGCGAAAATTTTGAGTTTCTCAAGCGTTTCTTACCTCCAAACTGCCATATCTCGCGAACGGATTGACCAATCCGCAAAATTTCTGTTGCATCTGAAAGTAGAAACTCGCCCGATTACAACGGTGTGCGTACTTTTCCCCTAGGCCGTTATTGTTATTCGTTTCGAGCATCAGAACCGCGAAAATTTTGAGTTTCTCAAGCGTTTCTTACCTCCAAACTGCCATATCTCGCGAACGGATTGACCAATCCGCAAAATTTCTGTTGCATCTGAAAGTAGAAACTCGCCCGATTACGACGGTATGCGTACTTTTCCCCTAGGCCGTTCTAGTTATTCGTTTCGAGCATCAGAACTGCGAAAATTTTGAGTTTCTCAAGCGTTTCTTACCTCCAAACTGCCATATCTCGCGAACGGATTGACCAATCCGCAAAATTTCTGTTGCATCTGAAAGTAGAAACTCGCCCGATTACAACGGTGTGCGTACTTTTCCCCTAGGCCGTTCTAGTTATGCTTGTCGAGCATCAGAACTGCGAAAATTTTGAGTTACTCGAGCGTTTCTTACCTCCAAACTGCCATATCTCGCGAACGGATTGACTAATCCGCAAAATTTCTGTTGCATCTGAAAGTAGAAACTCGCCCGATTACAACAGTGTGCGTACTCTTCCCCTAGGCCGTTCTAGTTATGCTTGTCGAGCATCAGAACTGTGATAATTTTGAGTTTCTCAACCGTTTCTTAGCTCCAAACTGCCATATCTCGCGAACGGATTGACCAATCCGCAAAATTTCTGTTGCATCTGAAAGTAGAAACTCGCCCGATTACAACGGTGTGCGTACTTTTCCCCTAGGCCGTTATTGTTATTCGTTTCGAGCAGCAGAACCGCGAAAATTTTGAGTTTCTCAAGCGTTTCTTACCTCCAAACTGCCATATCTCGCGAACGGATTGACCAATCCGCAAAATTTCTGTTGCATCTGAAAGTAGAAACTCGCCCGATTACGACGGTATGCGTACTTTTCCCCTAGGCCGTTCTAGTTATTCGTTTCAAGCATCAGAACTGCGAAAATTTTGAGTTTCTCAAGCGTTTCTTACCTCCAAACTGCCATATCTCGCGAACGGATTGACCAATCCGCAAAATTTCTGTTGCATCTGAAAGTAGAAACTCGCCCGATTACAACGGTGTGCGTACTTTTCCCCTAGGCCGTTCTAGTTATGCTTGTCGAGCATCAGAACTGTGATAATTTTGAGTTTCTCAACCGTTTCTTACCTCCAAACTGCCATATCTCGCGAACGGATTGACCAATCCGCAAAATTTCTGTTGCATCTGAAAGTAGAAACTCGCCCGATTACAACTGTATGCCTACTTTTCCCCTAGCCCGTTCTAGTTATTCGTTTCGAGCATCAGAACTGCGAAAATTTTGAGTTTCTCAAGCGTTGCTTACCTCCAAACTGCCATATCTCGCGAACGGATTGACCAATCCGCAAAATTTCTGTTGCATCTGAAAGTAGAAACTCGCCCGATTACGACGGTATGCGTACTTTTCCCCTAGGCCGTTCTAGTTATTCGTTTCGAGCATCAGAACTGCGAAAATTTTGAGTTTCTCAAGCGTTTCTTACCTCCAAACTGCCATATCTCGCGAACGGATTGACCAATCCGCAAAATTTCTGTTGCATCTGAAAGTAGAAACTCGCCCGATTACAACGGTGTGCGTACTTTTCCCCTAGGCCGTTCTAGTTATGCTTGTCGAGCATCAGAACTGCGAAAATTTTGAGTTACTCGAGCGTTTCTTACCTCCAAACTGCCATATCTCGCGAACGGATTGACCAATCCGCAAAATTTCTGTTGCATCTGAAAGTAGAAACTCGCCCGATTACAACAGTGTGCGTACTCTTCCCCTAGGCCGTTCTAGTTATGCTTGTCGAGCATCAGAACTGTGATAATTTTGAGTTTCTCAACCGTTTCTTACCTCCAAACTGCCATATCTCGCGAACGGATTGACCAATCCGCAAAATTTCTGTTGCATCTGAAAGTAGAAACTCGCCCGATTACAACTGTATGCCTACTTTTCCCCTAGCCCGTTCTAGTTATTCGTTTCGAGCATCAGAACTGCGAAAATTTTGAGTTTCTCAAGCGTTGCTTACCTCCAAACTGCCATATCTCGCGAACGGATTGACCAATCCGCAATATTTCTGTTGCATCTGAAAGTAGAAACTCGCCCGATTACAACGGTGTGCGTACTTTTCCCATAGGCCGTTATTGTTATTCGTTTCGAGCATCAAAAGCGCGAAAATTTTAAGTTTCTCAAGCGTTTCTTACCTCCAAACTGCCATATCTCGCGAACGGATTGACCAATCCGCGAAATTTCTGTTGCATCGGAAAGTAGAAACTCGCCCGATTACAACGGTGTGCGTACTTTTCCCCTAGGCCGTTCTAGTTATTCGTTTCGAGCATCAGAACTGCGAAAATTTTGAGTTTCTCAAGCGTTTCTTACCTCCAAACTGCCATATCTCGCGAACGGATTGACCAATCCGCAAAATTTCTGTTGCATCTGAAAGTAGAAACTCGCCCGATTACGACGGTATGCGTACTTTTCCCCTAGCCCGTTCTAGTTATTCGTTTCGAGCAACAGAACTGCGAAAATTTTGAGTTTCTCAAGCGTTGCTTACCTCCAAACTGCCATATCTCGCGAACGGATTGACCAATCCGCAAAATTTCTGTTGCATCTGAAAGTAGAAACTCGCCCGATTACAAAGGTGTGCGTACTTTTCCCCTAGGCCGTTCTTGTTATTCGTTTCGAGCATCAGAACCGCGAAAATTTTGAGTTTCTCAAGCGTTTCTTACCTCCAAACTGCCATATCTCGCGAACGGATTGACCAATCCGCAAAATTTCTGTTGCATCTGAAAGTAGAAACTCGCCCGATTACAACGGTATGCGTACTTTTCCCCTAGGCCGTTCTAGTTATTCGTTTCGAGCATCAGAACTGCGAAAATTTTGAGTTTCTCAAGCGTTGCTTACCTCCAAACTGCCATATCTCGCGAACGGATTGACCAATCCGCAAAATTTCTGTTGCATCTGAAAGTAGAAACTCGCCCGATTACAACGGTATGAGTACTTTTTCCCTACGCCGTTCTTGTTATTCGTTTCGAGCATCAGAAATGTGAAAATTTTGAGTTTCTCAACCGTTTCTTACCTCCAAACTGCCATATCTCGCGAACGGATAGACCAATCCGCAAAATTTCTGTTGCATCTGAAAGTAGAAACTCGCCCGATTACGACGGTATGCGTACTTTTCCCCTAGGCCGTTCTAGTTATTCGTTTCGAGCATCAGAACTGCGAAAATTTTCAGTTTCTCAAGCGTTTCTTACCTCCAAACTGCCATATCTCGCGAACGGATTGACCAATCCGCAAAATTTCTGTTGCATCTGAAAGTAGAAACTCGCCCGATTACGACGGTATGCGTACTTTTCCCCTAGGCCGTTCTAGTTATTCGTTTCGAGCATCAGAACTGCGAAAATTTTGAGTTTCTCAAGCGTTTCTTACCTCCAAACTGCCATATCTCGCGAACGGATTGACCAATCCGCAAAATTTCTGTTGCATCTGAAAGTAGAAACTCGCCCGATTACAACGGTGTGCGTACTTTTCCCCTAGGCCGTTCTAGTTATGCTTGTCGAGCATCAGAACTGCGAAAATTTTGAGTTACTCGAGCGTTTCTTACCTCCAAACTGCCATATCTCGCGAACGGATTGACCAATCCGCAAAATTTCTGTTGCATCTGAAAGTAGAAACTCGCCCGATTACAACAGTGTGCGTACTCTTCCCCTAGGCCGTTCTAGTTATGCTTGTCGAGCATCAGAACTGTGATAATTTTGAGTTTCTCAACCGTTTCTTACCTCCAAACTGCCATATCTCGCGAACGGATTGACCAATCCGCAAAATTTCTGTTGCATCTGAAAGTAGAAACTCGCCCGATTACAACGGTGTGCGTACTTTTCCCCTAGGCCGTTATTGTTATTCGTTTCGAGCAGCAGAACCGCGAAAATTTTGAGTTTCTCAAGCGTTTCTTACCTCCAAACTGCCATATCTCGCGAACGGATTGACCAATCCGCAAAATTTCTGTTGCATCTGAAAGTAGAAACTCGCCCGATTACGACGGTATGCGTACTTTTCCCCTAGGCCGTTCTAGTTATTCGTTTCAAGCATCAGAACTGCGAAAATTTTGAGTTTCTCAAGCGTTTCTTACCTCCAAACTGCCATATCTCGCGAACGGATTGACCAATCCGCAAAATTTCTGTTGCATCTGAAAGTAGAAACTCGCCCGATTACAACGGTGTGCGTACTTTTCCCCTAGGCCGTTCTAGTTATGCTTGTCGAGCATCAGAACTGCGAAAATTTTGAGTTACTCGAGCGTTTCTTACCTCCAAACTGCCATATCTCGCGAACGGATTGACCAATCCGCAAAATTTCTGTTGCATCTGAAAGTAGAAACTCGCCCGATTACGACGGTATGCGTACTTTTCCCCTAGCCCGTTCTAGTTATTCGTTTCGAGCAACAGAACTGCGAAAATTTTGAGTTTCTCAAGCGTTGCTTACCACCAAACTGCCATATCTCGCGAACGGATTGACCAATCCGCAATATTTCTGTTGCATCTGAAAGTAGAAACTCGCCCGATTACAACGGTGTGCGTACTTTTCCCATAGGCCGTTATTGTTATTCGTTTCGAGCATCAAAAGCGCGAAAATTTTAAGTTTCTCAAGCGTTTCTTACCTCCAAACTGCCATATCTCGCGAACGGATTGACCAATCCGCGAAATTTCTGTTGCATCGGAAAGTAGAAACTCGCCCGATTACAACGGTGTGCGTACTTTTCCCCTAGGCCGTTCTAGTTATTCGTTTCGAGCATCAGAACTGCGAAAATTTTGAGTTTCTCAAGCGTTTCTTACCTCCAAACTGCCATATCTCGCGAACGGATTGACCAATCCGCAAAATTTCTGTTGCATCTGAAAGTAGAAACTCGCCCGATTACGACGGTATGCGTACTTTTCCCCTAGCCCGTTCTAGTTATTCGTTTCGAGCAACAGAACTGCGAAAATTTTGAGTTTCTCAAGCGTTGCTTACCTCCAAACTGCCATATCTCGCGAACGGATTGACCAATCCGCAAAATTTCTGTTGCATCTGAAAGTAGAAACTCGCCCGATTACAAAGGTGTGCGTACTTTTCCCCTAGGCCGTTCTTGTTATTCGTTTCGAGCATCAGAACCGCGAAAATTTTGAGTTTCTCAAGCGTTTCTTACCTCCAAACTGCCATATCTCGCGAACGGATTGACCAATCCGCAAAATTTCTGTTGCATCTGAAAGTAGAAACTCGCCCGATTACAACGGTATGCGTACTTTTCCCCTAGGCCGTTCTAGTTATTCGTTTCGAGCATCAGAACTGCGAAAATTTTGAGTTTCTCAAGCGTTGCTTACCTCCAAACTGCCATATCTCGCGAACGGATTGACCAATCCGCAAAATTTCTGTTGCATCTGAAAGTAGAAACTCGCCCGATTACAACGGTATGAGTACTTTTTCCCTACGCCGTTCTTGTTATTCGTTTCGAGCATCAGAAATGTGAAAATTTTGAGTTTCTCAACCGTTTCTTACCTCCAAACTGCCATATCTCGCGAACGGATAGACCAATCCGCAAAATTTCTGTTGCATCTGAAAGTAGAAACTCGCCCGATTACGACGGTATGCGTACTTTTCCCCTAGGCCGTTCTAGTTATTCGTTTCGAGCATCAGAACTGCGAAAATTTTCAGTTTCTCAAGCGTTTCTTACCTCCAAACTGCCATATCTCGCGAACGGATTGACCAATCCGCAAAATTTCTGTTGCATCTGAAAGTAGAAACTCGCCCGATTACGACGGTATGCGTACTTTTCCCCTAGGCCGTTCTAGTTATTCGTTTCGAGCATCAGAACTGCGAAAATTTTGAGTTTCTCAAGCGTTTCTTACCTCCAAACTGCCATATCTCGCGAACGGATTGACCAATCCGCAAAATTTCTGTTGCATCTGAAAGTAGAAACTCGCCCGATTACAACGGTGTGCGTACTTTTCCCCTAGGCCGTTCTAGTTATGCTTGTCGAGCATCAGAACTGCGAAAATTTTGAGTTACTCGAGCGTTTCTTACCTCCAAACTGCCATATCTCGCGAACGGATTGACCAATCCGCAAAATTTCTGTTGCATCTGAAAGTAGAAACTCGCCCGATTACAACAGTGTGCGTACTCTTCCCCTAGGCCGTTCTAGTTATGCTTGTCGAGCATCAGAACTGTGATAATTTTGAGTTTCTCAACCGTTTCTTACCTCCAAACTGCCATATCTCGCGAACGGATTGACCAATCCGCAAAATTTCTGTTGCATCTGAAAGTAGAAACTCGCCCGATTACAACTGTATGCCTACTTTTCCCCTAGCCCGTTCTAGTTATTCGTTTCGAGCATCAGAACTGCGAAAATTTTGAGTTTCTCAAGCGTTGCTTACCTCCAAACTGCCATATCTCGCGAACGGATTGACCAATCCGCAATATTTCTGTTGCATCTGAAAGTAGAAACTCGCCCGATTACAACGGTGTGCGTACTTTTCCCATAGGCCGTTATTGTTATTCGTTTCGAGCATCAAAAGCGCGAAAATTTTAAGTTTCTCAAGCGTTTCTTACCTCCAAACTGCCATATCTCGCGAACGGATTGACCAATCCGCGAAATTTCTGTTGCATCGGAAAGTAGAAACTCGCCCGATTACAACGGTGTGCGTACTTTTCCCCTAGGCCGTTCTAGTTATTCGTTTCGAGCATCAGAACTGCGAAAATTTTGAGTTTCTCAAGCGTTTCTTACCTCCAAACTGCCATATCTCGCGAACGGATTGACCAATCCGCAAAATTTCTGTTGCATCTGAAAGTAGAAACTCGCCCGATTACGACGGTATGCGTACTTTTCCCCTAGCCCGTTCTAGTTATTCGTTTCGAGCAACAGAACTGCGAAAATTTTGAGTTTCTCAAGCGTTGCTTACCACCAAACTGCCATATCTCGCGAACGGATTGACCAATCCGCAAAATTTCTGTTGCATCTGAAAGTAGAAACTCGCCCGATTACAAAGGTGTGCGTACTTTTCCCCTAGGCCGTTCTTGTTATTCGTTTCGAGCATCAGAACCGCGAAAATTTTGAGTTTCTCAAGCGTTTCTTACCTCCAAACTGCCATATCTCGCGAACGGATTGACCAATCCGCAAAATTTCTGTTGCATCTGAAAGTAGAAACTCGCCCGATTACAACGGTATGCGTACTTTTCCCCTAGGCCGTTCTAGTTATTCGTTTCGAGCATCAGAACTGCGAAAATTTTGAGTTTCTCAAGCGTTGCTTACCTCCAAACTGCCATATCTCGCGAACGGATTGACCAATCCGCAAAATTTCTGTTGCATCTGAAAGTAGAAACTCGCCCGATTACAACGGTATGAGTACTTTTTCCCTACGCCGTTCTTGTTATTCGTTTCGAGCATCAGAAATGTGAAAATTTTGAGTTTCTCAACCGTTTCTTACCTCCAAACTGCCATATCTCGCGAACGGATAGACCAATCCGCAAAATTTCTGTTGCATCTGAAAGTAGAAACTCGCCCGATTACGACGGTATGCGTACTTTTCCCCTAGGCCGTTCTAGTTATTCGTTTCGAGCATCAGAACTGCGAAAATTTTCAGTTTCTCAAGCGTTTCTTACCTCCAAACTGCCATATCTCGCGAACGGATTGACCAATCCGCAAAATTTCTGTTGCATCTGAAAGTAGAAACTCGCCCGATTACGACGGTATGCGTACTTTTCCCCTAGGCCGTTCTAGTTATTCGTTTCGAGCATCAGAACTGCGAAAATTTTGAGTTTCTCAAGCGTTTCTTACCTCCAAACTGCCATATCTCGCGAACGGATTGACCAATCCGCAAAATTTCTGTTGCATCTGAAAGTAGAAGCTCGCCCGATTACAACGGTGTGCGTACTTTTCCCCTAGGCCGTTCTAGTTATGCTTGTCGAGCATCAGAACTGCGAAAATTTTGAGTTACTGAGCGTTTCTTACCTCCAAACTGCCGTATCTCGCGAACGGATTGACCAATCCGCAAAATTTCTGTTGCATCTGAAAGTAGAAACTCGCCCGATTACAACAGTGTGCGTACTCTTCCCCTAGGCCGTTCTAGTTATGCTTGTCGAGCATCAGAACTGCGATAATTTTGAGTTTCTCAACCGTTTCTTACCTCCAAACTGCCATATCTCGCGAACGGATTGACCAATCCGCAAAATTTCTGTTGCATCTGAAAGTAGAAACTCGCCCGATTACAACTGTATGCCTACTTTTCCCCTAGCCCGTTCTAGTTATTCGTTTCGAGCATCAGAACTGCGAAAATTTTGAGTTTCTCAAGCGTTGCTTACCTCCAAACTGCCATATCTCGCGAACGGATTGACCAATCCGCAATATTTCTGTTGCATCTGAAAGTAGAAACTCGCCCGATTACAACGGTGTGCGTACTTTTCCCATAGGCCGTTATTGTTATTCGTTTCGAGCATCAGAACCGCGAAAATTTTAAGTTTCTCAAGCGTTTCTTACCTCCAAACTGCCATATCTCGCGAACGGATAGACCAATCCGCAAAATTTCTGTTGCATCTGAAAGTAGAAACTCGCCCGATTACGACGGTATGCGTACTTTTCCCCTAGGCCGTTCTAGTTATTCGTTTCGAGCATCAGAACTGCGAAAATTTTCAGTTTCTCAAGCGTTTCTTACCTCCAAACTGCCATATCTCGCGAACGGATTGACCAATCCGCAAAATTTCTGTTGCATCTGAAAGTAGAAACTCGCCCGATTACGACGGTATGCGTACTTTTCCCCTAGGCCGTTCTAGTTATTCGTTTCGAGCATCAGAACTGCGAAAATTTTGAGTTTCTCAAGCGTTTCTTACCTCCAAACTGCCATATCTCGCGAACGGATTGACCAATCCGCAAAATTTCTGTTGCATCTGAAAGTAGAAACTCGCCCGATTACAACGGTGTGCGTACTTTTCCCCTAGGCCGTTCTAGTTATGCTTGTCGAGCATCAGAACTGCGAAAATTTTGAGTTACTCGAGCGTTTCTTACCTCCAAACTGCCATATCTCGCGAACGGATTGACCAATCCGCAAAATTTCTGTTGCATCTGAAAGTAGAAACTCGCCCGATTACGACGGTATGCGTACTTTTCCCCTAGGCCGTTCTAGTTATTCGTTTCGAGCATCAGAACTGCGAAAATTTTCAGTTTCTCAAGCGTTTCTTACCTCCAAACTGCCATATCTCGCGAACGGATTGACCAATCCGCAAAATTTCTGTTGCATCTGAAAGTAGAAACTCGCCCGATTACGACGGTATGCGTACTTTTCCCCTAGGCCGTTCTAGTTATTCGTTTCGAGCATCAGAACTGCGAAAATTTTGAGTTTCTCAAGCGTTTCTTACCTCCAAACTGCCATATCTCGCGAACGGATTGACCAATCCGCAAAATTTCTGTTGCATCTGAAAGTAGAAACTCGCCCGATTACAACGGTGTGCGTACTTTTCCCCTAGGCCGTTCTAGTTATGCTTGTCGAGCATCAGAACTGCGAAAATTTTGAGTTACTCGAGCGTTTCTTACCTCCAAACTGCCATATCTCGCGAACGGATTGACCAATCCGCAAAATTTCTGTTGCATCTGAAAGTAGAAACTCGCCCGATTACAACAGTGTGCGTACTCTTCCCCTAGGCCGTTCTAGTTATGCTTGTCGAGCATCAGAACTGTGATAATTTTGAGTTTCTCAACCGTTTCTTACCTCCAAACTGCCATATCTCGCGAACGGATTGACCAATCCGCAAAATTTCTGTTGCATCTGAAAGTAGAAACTCGCCCGATTACAACGGTGTGCGTACTTTTCCCCTAGGCCGTTATTGTTATTCGTTTCGAGCAGCAGAACCGCGAAAATTTTGAGTTTCTCAAGCGTTTCTTACCTCCAAACTGCCATATCTCGCGAACGGATTGACCAATCCGCAAAATTTCTGTTGCATCTGAAAGTAGAAACTCGCCCGATTACGACGGTATGCGTACTTTTCCCCTAGGCCGTTCTAGTTATTCGTTTCAAGCATCAGAACTGCGAAAATTTTGAGTTTCTCAAGCGTTTCTTACCTCCAAACTGCCATATCTCGCGAACGGATTGACCAATCCGCAAAATTTCTGTTGCATCTGAAAGTAGAAACTCGCCCGATTACAACGGTGTGCGTACTTTTCCCCTAGGCCGTTCTAGTTATGCTTGTCGAGCATCAGAACTGCGAAAATTTTGAGTTACTCGAGCGTTTCTTACCTCCAAACTGCCATATCTCGCGAACGGATTGACCAATCCGCAAAATTTCTGTTGCATCTGAAAGTAGAAACTCGCCCGATTACGACGGTATGCGTACTTTTCCCCTAGCCCGTTCTAGTTATTCGTTTCGAGCAACAGAACTGCGAAAATTTTGAGTTTCTCAAGCGTTGCTTACCACCAAACTGCCATATCTCGCGAACGGATTGACCAATCCGCAATATTTCTGTTGCATCTGAAAGTAGAAACTCGCCCGATTACAACGGTGTGCGTACTTTTCCCATAGGCCGTTATTGTTATTCGTTTCGAGCATCAAAAGCGCGAAAATTTTAAGTTTCTCAAGCGTTTCTTACCTCCAAACTGCCATATCTCGCGAACGGATTGACCAATCCGCGAAATTTCTGTTGCATCGGAAAGTAGAAACTCGCCCGATTACAACGGTGTGCGTACTTTTCCCCTAGGCCGTTCTAGTTATTCGTTTCGAGCATCAGAACTGCGAAAATTTTGAGTTTCTCAAGCGTTTCTTACCTCCAAACTGCCATATCTCGCGAACGGATTGACCAATCCGCAAAATTTCTGTTGCATCTGAAAGTAGAAACTCGCCCGATTACGACGGTATGCGTACTTTTCCCCTAGCCCGTTCTAGTTATTCGTTTCGAGCAACAGAACTGCGAAAATTTTGAGTTTCTCAAGCGTTGCTTACCTCCAAACTGCCATATCTCGCGAACGGATTGACCAATCCGCAAAATTTCTGTTGCATCTGAAAGTAGAAACTCGCCCGATTACAAAGGTGTGCGTACTTTTCCCCTAGGCCGTTCTTGTTATTCGTTTCGAGCATCAGAACCGCGAAAATTTTGAGTTTCTCAAGCGTTTCTTACCTCCAAACTGCCATATCTCGCGAACGGATTGACCAATCCGCAAAATTTCTGTTGCATCTGAAAGTAGAAACTCGCCCGATTACAACGGTATGCGTACTTTTCCCCTAGGCCGTTCTAGTTATTCGTTTCGAGCATCAGAACTGCGAAAATTTTGAGTTTCTCAAGCGTTGCTTACCTCCAAACTGCCATATCTCGCGAACGGATTGACCAATCCGCAAAATTTCTGTTGCATCTGAAAGTAGAAACTCGCCCGATTACAACGGTATGAGTACTTTTTCCCTACGCCGTTCTTGTTATTCGTTTCGAGCATCAGAAATGTGAAAATTTTGAGTTTCTCAACCGTTTCTTACCTCCAAACTGCCATATCTCGCGAACGGATAGACCAATCCGCAAAATTTCTGTTGCATCTGAAAGTAGAAACTCGCCCGATTACGACGGTATGCGTACTTTTCCCCTAGGCCGTTCTAGTTATTCGTTTCGAGCATCAGAACTGCGAAAATTTTCAGTTTCTCAAGCGTTTCTTACCTCCAAACTGCCATATCTCGCGAACGGATTGACCAATCCGCAAAATTTCTGTTGCATCTGAAAGTAGAAACTCGCCCGATTACGACGGTATGCGTACTTTTCCCCTAGGCCGTTCTAGTTATTCGTTTCGAGCATCAGAACTGCGAAAATTTTGAGTTTCTCAAGCGTTTCTTACCTCCAAACTGCCATATCTCGCGAACGGATTGACCAATCCGCAAAATTTCTGTTGCATCTGAAAGTAGAAACTCGCCCGATTACAACGGTGTGCGTACTTTTCCCCTAGGCCGTTCTAGTTATGCTTGTCGAGCATCAGAACTGCGAAAATTTTGAGTTACTCGAGCGTTTCTTACCTCCAAACTGCCATATCTCGCGAACGGATTGACCAATCCGCAAAATTTCTGTTGCATCTGAAAGTAGAAACTCGCCCGATTACAACAGTGTGCGTACTCTTCCCCTAGGCCGTTCTAGTTATGCTTGTCGAGCATCAGAACTGTGATAATTTTGAGTTTCTCAACCGTTTCTTACCTCCAAACTGCCATATCTCGCGAACGGATTGACCAATCCGCAAAATTTCTGTTGCATCTGAAAGTAGAAACTCGCCCGATTACAACTGTATGCCTACTTTTCCCCTAGCCCGTTCTAGTTATTCGTTTCGAGCATCAGAACTGCGAAAATTTTGAGTTTCTCAAGCGTTGCTTACCTCCAAACTGCCATATCTCGCGAACGGATTGACCAATCCGCAATATTTCTGTTGCATCTGAAAGTAGAAACTCGCCCGATTACAACGGTGTGCGTACTTTTCCCATAGGCCGTTATTGTTATTCGTTTCGAGCATCAAAAGCGCGAAAATTTTAAGTTTCTCAAGCGTTTCTTACCTCCAAACTGCCATATCTCGCGAACGGATTGACCAATCCGCGAAATTTCTGTTGCATCGGAAAGTAGAAACTCGCCCGATTACAACGGTGTGCGTACTTTTCCCCTAGGCCGTTCTAGTTATTCGTTTCGAGCATCAGAACTGCGAAAATTTTGAGTTTCTCAAGCGTTTCTTACCTCCAAACTGCCATATCTCGCGAACGGATTGACCAATCCGCAAAATTTCTGTTGCATCTGAAAGTAGAAACTCGCCCGATTACGACGGTATGCGTACTTTTCCCCTAGCCCGTTCTAGTTATTCGTTTCGAGCAACAGAACTGCGAAAATTTTGAGTTTCTCAAGCGTTGCTTACCACCAAACTGCCATATCTCGCGAACGGATTGACCAATCCGCAAAATTTCTGTTGCATCTGAAAGTAGAAACTCGCCCGATTACAAAGGTGTGCGTACTTTTCCCCTAGGCCGTTCTTGTTATTCGTTTCGAGCATCAGAACCGCGAAAATTTTGAGTTTCTCAAGCGTTTCTTACCTCCAAACTGCCATATCTCGCGAACGGATTGACCAATCCGCAAAATTTCTGTTGCATCTGAAAGTAGAAACTCGCCCGATTACAACGGTATGCGTACTTTTCCCCTAGGCCGTTCTAGTTATTCGTTTCGAGCATCAGAACTGCGAAAATTTTGAGTTTCTCAAGCGTTGCTTACCTCCAAACTGCCATATCTCGCGAACGGATTGACCAATCCGCAAAATTTCTGTTGCATCTGAAAGTAGAAACTCGCCCGATTACAACGGTATGAGTACTTTTTCCCTACGCCGTTCTTGTTATTCGTTTCGAGCATCAGAAATGTGAAAATTTTGAGTTTCTCAACCGTTTCTTACCTCCAAACTGCCATATCTCGCGAACGGATAGACCAATCCGCAAAATTTCTGTTGCATCTGAAAGTAGAAACTCGCCCGATTACGACGGTATGCGTACTTTTCCCCTAGGCCGTTCTAGTTATTCGTTTCGAGCATCAGAACTGCGAAAATTTTCAGTTTCTCAAGCGTTTCTTACCTCCAAACTGCCATATCTCGCGAACGGATTGACCAATCCGCAAAATTTCTGTTGCATCTGAAAGTAGAAACTCGCCCGATTACGACGGTATGCGTACTTTTCCCCTAGGCCGTTCTAGTTATTCGTTTCGAGCATCAGAACTGCGAAAATTTTGAGTTTCTCAAGCGTTTCTTACCTCCAAACTGCCATATCTCGCGAACGGATTGACCAATCCGCAAAATTTCTGTTGCATCTGAAAGTAGAAGCTCGCCCGATTACAACGGTGTGCGTACTTTTCCCCTAGGCCGTTCTAGTTATGCTTGTCGAGCATCAGAACTGCGAAAATTTTGAGTTACTGAGCGTTTCTTACCTCCAAACTGCCGTATCTCGCGAACGGATTGACCAATCCGCAAAATTTCTGTTGCATCTGAAAGTAGAAACTCGCCCGATTACAACAGTGTGCGTACTCTTCCCCTAGGCCGTTCTAGTTATGCTTGTCGAGCATCAGAACTGCGATAATTTTGAGTTTCTCAACCGTTTCTTACCTCCAAACTGCCATATCTCGCGAACGGATTGACCAATCCGCAAAATTTCTGTTGCATCTGAAAGTAGAAACTCGCCCGATTACAACTGTATGCCTACTTTTCCCCTAGCCCGTTCTAGTTATTCGTTTCGAGCATCAGAACTGCGAAAATTTTGAGTTTCTCAAGCGTTGCTTACCTCCAAACTGCCATATCTCGCGAACGGATTGACCAATCCGCAATATTTCTGTTGCATCTGAAAGTAGAAACTCGCCCGATTACAACGGTGTGCGTACTTTTCCCATAGGCCGTTATTGTTATTCGTTTCGAGCATCAGAACCGCGAAAATTTTAAGTTTCTCAAGCGTTTCTTACCTCCAAACTGCCATATCTCGCGAACGGATTGACCAATCCGCGAAATTTCTGTTGCATCGGAAAGTAGAAACTCGCCCGATTACAACGGTGTGCGTACTTTTCCCCTAGGCCGTTATTGTTATTCGTTTCGAGCATCAGAACCGCGAAAATTTTGAGTTTCTCAAGCGTTTCTTACCTCCAAACTGCCATATCTCGCGAACGGATTGACAAATCCGCTAAATTTCTGTTGCATCTGAAAGTAGAAACTCGCCCGATTACGACGGTATGCGTACTTTTCCCCTAGGCCGTTCTAGTTATGCTTGTCGAGCATCAGAACTGCGAAAATTTTGAGTTACTCGAGCGTTTCTTACCTCCAAACTGCCATATCTCGCGAACGGATTGACCAATCCGCAAAATTTCTGTTGCATCTGAAAGTAGAAACTCGCCCGATTACAACAGTGTGCGTACTCTTCCCCTAGGCCGTTCTAGTTATGCTTGTCGAGCATCAGAACTGTGATAATTTTGAGTTTCTCAACCGTTTCTTACCTCCAAACTGCCATATCTCGCGAACGGATTGACCAATCCGCAAAATTTCTGTTGCATCTGAAAGTAGAAACTCGCCCGATTACAACGGTGTGCGTACTTTTCCCCTAGGCCGTTCTAGTTATGCTTGTCGAGCATCAGATCTGCGAAAATTTTGAGTTTCTCGAGCGTTTCTTACCTCCAAACTGCCATATCTCGCGAACGGATTGACCAATCCGCAAAATTTCTGTTGCATCTGAAAGTAGAAACTCCCCCGACCACAACACTATGCGTACTTTTCCCCTAGGCCGTTCTAGTTATTCGTTTCGAGCATCAGAACTGCGAAAATTTTGAGTTTCTCAAGCGTTTCTTACCTCCAAACTGCCATATCTCGCGAACGGATTGACCAATCCGCAAAATTTCTGTTGCATCTGAAAGTAGAAACTCGCCCGATTACAACGGTGTGCGTACTTTTCCCCTAGGCCGTTATTGTTATTCGTTTCGAGCATCAGAACCGCGAAAATTTTGAGTTTCTCAAGCGTTTCTTACCTCCAAACTGCCATATCTCGCGAACGGATTGACCAATCCGCAAAATTTCTGTTGCATCTGAAAGTAGAAACTCGCCCGATTACGACGGTATGCGTACTTTTCCCCTAGGCCGTTCTAGTTATTCGTTTCGAGCATCAGACCTGCGAAAATTTTGAGTTTCTCAAGCGTTTCTTACCTCCAAACTGCCATATCTCGCGAACGGATTGACCAATCCGCAAAATTTCTGTTGCATCTGAAAGTAGAAACTCGCCCGATTACAACGGTGTGCGTACTTTTCCCCTAGGCCGTTCTAGTTATGCTTGTCGAGCATCAGAACTGCGAAAATTTTGAGTTACTCGAGCGTTTCTTACCTCCAAACTGCCATATCTCGCGAACGGATTGACCAATCCGCAAAATTTCTGTTGCATCTGAAAGTAGAAACTCGCCCGATTACAACAGTGTGCGTACTCTTCCCCTAGGCCGTTCTAGTTATGCTTGTCGAGCATCAGAACTGTGATAATTTTGAGTTTCTCAACCGTTTCTTACCTCCAAACTGCCATATCTCGCGAACGGATTGACCAATCCGCAAAATTTCTGTTGCATCTGAAAGTAGAAACTCGCCCGATTACAACGGTGTGCGTACTTTTCCCCTAGGCCGTTATTGTTATTCGTTTCGAGCAGCAGAACCGCGAAAATTTTGAGTTTCTCAAGCGTTTCTTACCTCCAAACTGCCATATCTCGCGAACGGATTGACCAATCCGCAAAATTTCTGTTGCATCTGAAAGTAGAAACTCGCCCGATTACGACGGTATGCGTACTTTTCCCCTAGGCCGTTCTAGTTATTCGTTTCAAGCATCAGAACTGCGAAAATTTTGAGTTTCTCAAGCGTTTCTTACCTCCAAACTGCCATATCTCGCGAACGGATTGACCAATCCGCAAAATTTCTGTTGCATCTGAAAGTAGAAACTCGCCCGATTACAACGGTGTGCGTACTTTTCCCCTAGGCCGTTCTAGTTATGCTTGTCGAGCATCAGAACTGCGAAAATTTTGAGTTACTCGAGCGTTTCTTACCTCCAAACTGCCATATCTCGCGAAAGGATTGACCAATCCGCAAAATTTCTGTTGCATCTGAAAGTAGAAACTCGCCCGATTACAACAGTGTGCGTAATCTTCCCCTAGGCCGTCGCCCGATTACAACAGTGTGCGTAATCTTCCCCTAGGCCGTTCTAGTTATGCTTGTCGAGCATCAGAACTGTGATAATTTTGAGTTTCTCAACCGTTTCTTACCTCCAAACTGCCATATCTCGCGAACGGATTGACCAATCCGCAAAATTTCTGTTGCATCTGAAAGTAGAAACTCGCCCGATTACAACTGTATGCCTACTTTTCCCCTAGCCCGTTCTAGTTATTCGTTTCGAGCATCAGAACTGCGAAAATTTTGAGTTTCTCAAGCGTTGCTTACCTCCAAACTGCCATATCTCGCGAACGGATTGACCAATCCGCAATATTTCTGTTGCATCTGAAAGTAGAAACTCGCCCGATTACAACGGTGTGCGTACTTTTCCCATAGGCCGTTATTGTTATTCGTTTCGAGCATCAAAAGCGCGAAAATTTTAAGTTTCTCAAGCGTTTCTTACCTCCAAACTGCCATATCTCGCGAACGGATTGACCAATCCGCGAAATTTCTGTTGCATCGGAAAGTAGAAACTCGCCCGATTACAACGGTGTGCGTACTTTTCCCCTAGGCCGTTCTAGTTATTCGTTTCGAGCATCAGAACTGCGAAAATTTTGAGTTTCTCAAGCGTTTCTTACCTCCAAACTGCCATATCTCGCGAACGGATTGACCAATCCGCAAAATTTCTGTTGCATCTGAAAGTAGAAACTCGCCCGATTACGACGGTATGCGTACTTTTCCCCTAGCCCGTTCTAGTTATTCGTTTCGAGCAACAGAACTGCGAAAATTTTGAGTTTCTCAAGCGTTGCTTACCTCCAAACTGCCATATCTCGCGAACGGATTGACCAATCCGCAAAATTTCTGTTGCATCTGAAAGTAGAAACTCGCCCGATTACAAAGGTGTGCGTACTTTTCCCCTAGGCCGTTCTTGTTATTCGTTTCGAGCATCAGAACCGCGAAAATTTTGAGTTTCTCAAGCGTTTCTTACCTCCAAACTGCCATATCTCGCGAACGGATTGACCAATCCGCAAAATTTCTGTTGCATCTGAAAGTAGAAACTCGCCCGATTACAACGGTATGCGTACTTTTCCCCTAGGCCGTTCTAGTTATTCGTTTCGAGCATCAGAACTGCGAAAATTTTGAGTTTCTCAAGCGTTGCTTACCTCCAAACTGCCATATCTCGCGAACGGATTGACCAATCCGCAAAATTTCTGTTGCATCTGAAAGTAGAAACTCGCCCGATTACGACGGTATGCGTACTTTTCCCCTAGGCCGTTCTAGTTATTCGTTTCGAGCATCAGAACTGCGAAAATTTTGAGTTTCTCAAGCGTTTCTTACCTCCAAACTGCCATATCTCGCGAACGATTGACCAATCCGCAAAATTTCTGTTGCATCTGAAAGTAGAAACTCGCCCGATTACAACGGTGTGCGTACTTTTCCCCTAGGCCGTTCTAGTTATGCTTGTCGAGCATCAGAACTGCGAAAATTTTGAGTTACTCGAGCGTTTCTTACCTCCAAACTGCCATATCTCGCGAACGGATTGACCAATCCGCAAAATTTCTGTTGCATCTGAAAGTAGAAACTCGCCCGATTACAACAGTGTGCGTACTCTTCCCCTAGGCCGTTCTAGTTATGCTTGTCGAGCATCAGAACTGTGATAATTTTGAGTTTCTCAACCGTTTCTTACCTCCAAACTGCCATATCTCGCGAACGGATTGACCAATCCGCAAAATTTCTGTTGCATCTGAAAGTAGAAACTCGCCCGATTACAACGGTGTGCGTACTTTTCCCTAGGCCGTTATTGTTATTCGTTTCGAGCAGCAGAACCGCGAAAATTTTGAGTTTCTCAAGCGTTTCTTACCTCCAAACTGCCATATCTCGCGAACGGATTGACCAATCCGCAAAATTTCTGTTGCATCTGAAAGTAGAAACTCGCCCGATTACGACGGTATGCGTACTTTTCCCCTAGGCCGTTCTAGTTATTCGTTTCAAGCATCAGAACTGCGAAAATTTTGAGTTTCTCAAGCGTTTCTTACCTCCAAACTGCCATATCTCGCGAACGGATTGACCAATCCGCAAAATTTCTGTTGCATCTGAAAGTAGAAACTCGCCCGATTACAACGGTGTGCGTACTTTTCCCCTAGGCCGTTCTAGTTATGCTTGTCGAGCATCAGAACTGCGAAAATTTTGAGTTACTCGAGCGTTTCTTACCTCCAAACTGCCATATCTCGCGAAAGGATTGACCAATCCGCAAAATTTCTGTTGCATCTGAAAGTAGAAACTCGCCCGATTACAACAGTGTGCGTAATCTTCCCCTAGGCCGTTCTAGTTATGCTTGTCGAGCATCAGAACTGTGATAATTTTGAGTTTCTCAACCGTTTCTTACCTCCAAACTGCCATATCTCGCGAACGGATTGACCAATCCGCAAAATTTCTGTTGCATCTGAAAGTAGAAACTCGCCCGATTACAACTGTATGCCTACTTTTCCCCTAGCCCGTTCTAGTTATTCGTTTCGAGCATCAGAACTGCGAAAATTTTGAGTTTCTCAAGCGTTGCTTACCTCCAAACTGCCATATCTCGCGAACGGATTGACCAATCCGCAATATTTCTGTTGCATCTGAAAGTAGAAACTCGCCCGATTACAACGGTGTGCGTACTTTTCCCATAGGCCGTTATTGTTATTCGTTTCGAGCATCAAAAGCGCGAAAATTTTAAGTTTCTCAAGCGTTTCTTACCTCCAAACTGCCATATCTCGCGAACGGATTGACCAATCCGCGAAATTTCTGTTGCATCGGAAAGTAGAAACTCGCCCGATTACAACGGTGTGCGTACTTTTCCCCTAGGCCGTTCTAGTTATTCGTTTCGAGCATCAGAACTGCGAAAATTTTGAGTTTCTCAAGCGTTTCTTACCTCCAAACTGCCATATCTCGCGAACGGATTGACCAATCCGCAAAATTTCTGTTGCATCTGAAAGTAGAAACTCGCCCGATTACAACGGTGTGCGTACTTTTCCCCTAGGCCGTTCTAGTTATGCTTGTCGAGCATCAGAACTGCGAAAATTTTGAGTTACTCGAGCGTTTCTTACCTCCAAACTGCCATATCTCGCGAAAGGATTGACCAATCCGCAAAATTTCTGTTGCATCTGAAAGTAGAAACTCGCCCGATTACAACAGTGTGCGTAATCTTCCCCTAGGCCGTTCTAGTTATGCTTGTCGAGCATCAGAACTGTGATAATTTTGAGTTTCTCAACCGTTTCTTACCTCCAAACTGCCATATCTCGCGAACGGATTGACCAATCCGCAAAATTTCTGTTGCATCTGAAAGTAGAAACTCGCCCGATTACAACTGTATGCCTACTTTTCCCCTAGCCCGTTCTAGTTATTCGTTTCGAGCATCAGAACTGCGAAAATTTTGAGTTTCTCAAGCGTTGCTTACCTCCAAACTGCCATATCTCGCGAACGGATTGACCAATCCGCAATATTTCTGTTGCATCTGAAAGTAGAAACTCGCCCGATTACAACGGTGTGCGTACTTTTCCCATAGGCCGTTATTGTTATTCGTTTCGAGCATCAAAAGCGCGAAAATTTTAAGTTTCTCAAGCGTTTCTTACCTCCAAACTGCCATATCTCGCGAACGGATTGACCAATCCGCAAAATTTCTGTTGCATCTGAAAGTAGAAACTCGCCCGATTACAACGGTATGAGTACTTTTTCCCTACGCCGTTCTTGTTATTCGTTTCGAGCATCAGAAATGTGAAAATTTTGAGTTTCTCAACCGTTTCTTACCTCCAAACTGCCATATCTCGCGAACGGATAGACCAATCCGCAAAATTTCTGTTGCATCTGAAAGTAGAAACTCGCCCGATTACGACGGTATGCGTACTTTTCCCCTAGGCCGTTCTAGTTATTCGTTTCGAGCATCAGAACTGCGAAAATTTTCAGTTTCTCAAGCGTTTCTTACCTCCAAACTGCCATATCTCGCGAACGGATTGACCAATCCGCAAAATTTCTGTTGCATCTGAAAGTAGAAACTCGCCCGATTACAACGGTGTGCGTACTTTTCCCCTAGGCCGTTATTGTTATTCGTTTCGAGCATCAGAACCGCGAAAATTTTGAGTTTCTCAAGCGTTTCTTACCTCCAAACTGCCATATCTCGCGAACGGATTGACCAATCCGCAAAATTTCTGTTGCATCTGAAAGTAGAAACTCGCCCGATTACGACGGTATGCGTACTTTTCCCCTAGGCCGTTCTAGTTATTCGTTTCGAGCATCAGAACTGCGAAAATTTTGAGTTTCTCAAGCGTTTCTTACCTCCAAACTGCCATATCTCGCGAACGGATTGACCAATCCGCAAAATTTCTGTTGCATCTGAAAGTAGAAACTCGCCCGATTACAACAGTGTGCGTACTCTTCCCCTAGGCCGTTCTAGTTATGCTTGTCGAGCATCAGAACTGTGATAATTTTGAGTTTCTCAACCGTTTCTTACCTCCAAACTGCCATATCTCGCGAACGGATTGACCAATCCGCAAAATTTCTGTTGCATCTGAAAGTAGAAACTCGCCCGATTACAACTGTATGCCTACTTTTCCCCTAGCCCGTTCTAGTTATTCGTTTCGAGCATCAGAACTGCGAAAATTTTGAGTTTCTCAAGCGTTACTTACCTCCAAACTGCCATATCTCGCGAACGGATTGACCAATCCGCAATATTTCTGTTGCATCTGAAAGTAGAAACTCGCCCGATTACAACGGTGTGCGTACTTTTCCCATAGGCCGTTATTGTTATTCGTTTCGAGCATCAGAACCGCGAAAATTTTAAGTTTCTCAAGCGTTTCTTACCTCCAAACTGCCATATCTCGCGAACGGATTGACCAATCCGCGAAATTTCTGTTGCATCGGAAAGTAGAAACTCGCCCGATTACAACGGTGTGCGTACTTTTCCCCTAGGCCGTTATTGTTATTCGTTTCGAGCATCAGAACCGCGAAAATTTTGAGTTTCTCAAGCGTTTCTTACCTCCAAACTGCCATATCTCGCGAACGGATTGACCAATCCGCTAAATTTCTGTTGCATCTGAAAGTAGAAACTCGCCCGATTACGACGGTATGCGTACTTTTCCCCTAGGGCCGTTCTAGTTATGCTTGTCGAGCATCAGAACTGCGAAAATTTTGAGTTACTCGAGCGTTTCTTACCTCCAAACTGCCATATCTCGCGAACGGATTGACCAATCCGCAAAATTTCTGTTGCATCTGAAAGTAGAAACTCGCCCGATTACAACAGTGTGCGTACTCTTCCCCTAGGCCGTTCTAGTTATGCTTGTCGAGCATCAGAACTGTGATAATTTTGAGTTTCTCAACCGTTTCTTACCTCCAAACTGCCATATCTCGCGAACGGATTGACCAATCCGCAAAATTTCTGTTGCATCTGAAAGTAGAAACTCGCCCGATTACAACTGTATGCCTACTTTTCCCCTAGCCCGTTCTAGTTATTCGTTTCGAGCATCAGAACTGCGAAAATTTTGAGTTTCTCAAGCGTTGCTTACCTCCAAACTGCCATATCTCGCGAACGGATTGACCAATCCGCAATATTTCTGTTGCATCTGAAAGTAGAAACTCGCCCGATTACAAGGGTGTGCGTACTTTTCCCATAGGCCGTTATTGTTATTCGTTTCGAGCATCAGAACCGCGAAAATTTTAAGTTTCTCAAGCGTTTCTTACCTCCAAACTGCCATATCTCGCGAACGGATTGACCAATCCGCGAAATTTCTGTTGCATCGGAAAGTAGAAACTCGCCCGATTACAACGGTGTGCGTACTTTTCCCCTAGGCCGTTCTAGTTATTCGTTTCGAGCATCAGAACTGCGAAAATTTTGAGTTTCTCAAGCGTTTCTTACCTCCAAACTGCCATATCTCGCGAACGGATTGACCAATCCGCAAAATTTCAGTTGCATCTGAAAGTAGAAACTCGCCCGATTACATCGGTATGCGCACTTTTCCCCTAGGCCGTTCTAGTTATTCGTTTCGAGCATCAGAACTGCGAAAATTTTGAGTCTCTCAAGCGTTTCTCACCTACAAACTGCCACATCTCGCGAACGGATTGTCCAATCCGCAAAGTTTCTGATGCATCTGAAAGTAGAAACTCGCCCGATTACAACGGTATGCGTACTTTTCCGCTAGGCCGCCCTAGTTATTCGTTTCGAGCATCAGAACTGCAAAAATTTTGAGTTCCTCAAGCGTTTCTTACATCCAAACTGCCATATCTCGCGAACGGATTGACCAATCCGCAAAATTTCTGTTGCATCTGAAAGTAGAAACTCGCCCGAATACAACGGTATGCGTACTTTTCCCCTAGGCCGTTCTAGTTATTCGTTTCGAGCATCAGAACTGCGAAAATTTTGAGTTTCTCAAGCGTTTCTTACATCCAAACTGCCATATCTCGCGAACGGTTTGACCAATCCGCAAAATTTCTGTTGCATCTGAAAGTAGAAACTCGCCCGATTACAACGGTATGCGTACTTTTCCCCTAGGCCGTTCTAGCTATTCGTTTCGAGCATCAGAACTGCGAAAATTTTGAGTTTCTCAAGCGTTTCTTACTTCAAAACTGCCATATCTCGCGAACGGATTGACCAATCCGCAAAATTTCTGTTGCATCTGAAGGTCGAAACTCGCCCGATTACAACGGTATGCGTACTTTTCCCCTAGGCCGTTCTAGTTATTCGTTTCGAGCATCAGAACTGCGAAAATTTTGAGTTTCTCAAGCGTTTCTTACCTCCAAACTGCCATATCTCGCGAACGGATTGACCAATCCGCAAAATTTCTGTTGCATCTGAAAGTAGAAACTCGCCCGATTACAACGGTATGCGTACTTTTCCCCTAGGCCGTTCTAGTTATTCGTTTCGAGCATGAGAACTGCGAAAATTTTGAGTTTCTCAAGCGTTTCTTACCTCCAAACTGCCATATCTCGCGAACGGATTGACCAATCCGCAAAATTTCTGTTGCATCTGAAGTTCGAAACTCGCCAGATTACAACGGTATGCGTACTTTTCCCCTAGGCCGTTCTAGTTATTCGTTTCGAGCATCAGAACTGCGAAAATTTTGAGTTTCTCAAGCGTTTCTTACCTCCAAACTGCCATATCTCGCGAACGGATTGACCAATCCGCAAAATTTCTGTTGCATCTGAAAGTAGCAACTCGCCCGATTACAACTGTATGCGTACTTTTCCCCTAACCCGTTCTAGTTATTCGTTTCGAGCATGAGAACTGCGAAAATTTTGAGTTTCTCAAGCGTTTCTTACTTCCAAACTGCCATATCTCGCGAACGGATTGACCAATCCGCAAAATTTCTGTTGCATCTGAAAGTAGAAACTCGCCCGATTACAACGGTATGCGTACTTTTCCCCTAGGCCGTTCTAGTTATTCGTTTCGAGCATCAGAACTGCGAAAATTTTGAGTTTCTCAAGCGTTTCTTACCTACAAACTGCCATATTTCGCGAACGGACTTGACCAATCCGCAAAATTTCTGTTGCATCTGAAAGTAGAAACTCGCCCGATTACAACGGTATGCGTACTTTTCCCCTAGACCGTTCTAGTTATGCTTGTCGAGCATCAGAACTGCGAAAATTTTGAGTTTCTCAAGCGTTTCTTACCTCCAAACTGCCATATCTCGCGAACGGATTGACCAATCCGCAAAATTTCTGTTGCATCTGAAAGTAGAAACTCGCCCGAATACAACGGTATGCGTACTTTTCCCCTAGGCCGTTCTAGTTATTCGTTTCGAGCATCAGAACTGCGAAAATTTTGAGTTTCTCAAGCGTTTCTTACATCCAAACTGCCATATCTCGCGAACGGTTTGACCAATCCGCAAAATTTCTGTTGCATCTGAAAGTAGAAACTCGCCCGATTACAACGGTATGCGTACTTTTCCCCTAGGCCGTTCTAGCTATTCGTTTCGAGCATCAGAACTGCGAAAATTTTGAGTTTCTCAAGCGTTTCTTACTTCAAAACTGCCATATCTCGCGAACGGATTGACCAATCCGCAAAATTTCTGTTGCATCTGAAGGTCGAAACTCGCCCGATTACAACGGTATGCGTACTTTTCCCCTAGGCCGTTCTAGTTATTCGTTTCGAGCATCAGAACTGCGAAAATTTTGAGTTTCTCAAGCGTTTCTTACCTCCAAACTGCCATATCTCGCGAACGGATTGACCAATCCGCAAAATTTCTGTTGCATCTGAAAGTAGAAACTCGCCCGATTACAACGGTATGCGTACTTTTCCCCTAGGCCGTTCTAGTTATTCGTTTCGAGCATGAGAACTGCGAAAATTTTGAGTTTCTCAAGCGTTTCTTACCTCCAAACTGCCATATCTCGCGAACGGATTGACCAATCCGCAAAATTTCTGTTGCATCTGAAGTTCGAAACTCGCCAGATTACAACGGTATGCGTACTTTTCCCCTAGGCCGTTCTAGTTATTCGTTTCGAGCATCAGAACTGCGAAAATTTTGAGTTTCTCAAGCGTTTCTTACCTCCAAACTGCCATATCTCGCGAACGGATTGACCAATCCGCAAAATTTCTGTTGCATCTGAAAGTAGCAACTCGCCCGATTACAACTGTATGCGTACTTTTCCCCTAACCCGTTCTAGTTATTCGTTTCGAGCATCAGAACTGCGAAAATTTTGAGTTTCTCAAGCGTTTCTTACCTCCAAACTGCCATATCTCGCGAACGGATTGACCAATCCGCAAAATTTCTGTTGCATCTGAAAGTAGAAACTCGCCCGATTACAACGGTATGCGTACTTTTCCTCTAGGCCGTTCTAGTTATTCGTTTCGAGCATCAGAACTGCGAAAATTTTGAGTTTCTCAAGCGTTTCTCACCTACAAACTGCCACATCTCGCGAACGGATTGTCCAATCCGCAAAGTTTCTGATGCATCTGAAAGTAGAAACTCGCCCGATTACAACGGTATGCGTACTTTTCCGCTAGGCCGCCCTAGTTATTCGTTTCGAGCATCAGAACTGCAAAAATTTTGAGTTTCTCAAGCGTTTCTTACTTCCAAACTGCCATATCTCGCGAACGGATTGACCAATCCGCAAAATTTCTGTTGCATCTGAAAGTAGAAACTCGCCCGATTACAACGGTATGCGTACTTTTCCCCTAGGCCGTTCTAGTTATTCGTTTCGAGCATCAGAACTGCGAAAATTTTGAGTTTCTCAAGCGTTTCTTACCTACAAACTGCCATATTTCGCGAACGGACTTGACCAATCCGCAAAATTTCTGTTGCATCTGAAAGTAGAAACTCGCCCGATTACAACGGTATGCGTACTTTTCCCCTAGACCGTTCTAGTTATGCTTGTCGAGCATCAGAACTGCGAAAATTTTGAGTTTCTCAAGCGTTTCTTACCTCCAAACTGCCATATCTCGCGAACGGATTGACCAATCCGCAAAATTTCTGTTGCATCTGAAAGTAGAAACTCGCCCGAATACAACGGTATGCGTACTTTTCCCCTAGGCCGTTCTAGTTATTCGTTTCGAGCATCAGAACTGCGAAAATTTTGAGTTTCTCAAGCGTTTCTTACATCCAAACTGCCATATCTCGCGAACGGTTTGACCAATCCGCAAAATTTCTGTTGCATCTGAAAGTAGAAACTCGCCCGATTACAACGGTATGCGTACTTTTCCCCTAGGCCGTTCTAGCTATTCGTTTCGAGCATCAGAACTGCGAAAATTTTGAGTTTCTCAAGCGTTTCTTACTTCCAAACTGCCATATCTCGCGAACGGATTGACCAATCCGCAAAATTTCTGTTGCATCTGAAGGTCGAAACTCGCCCGAATACAACGGTATGCGTACTTTTCCCCTAGGCCGTTCTAGTTATTCGTTTCGAGCATCAGAACTGCGAAAATTTTGAGGTTCTCAAGCGTTTCTTACATCCAAACTGCCATATCTCGCGAACGGTTTGACCAATCCGCAAAATTTCTGTTGCATCTGAAAGTAGAAACTCGCCCGATTACAACTGTATGCGTACTTTTCCCCTAGCCCGTTCTAGTTATTCGTTTCGAGCAACAGAACTGCGAAAATTTTGAGTTTCTCAAGCGTTGCTTACCTCCAAACTGCCATATCTCGCGAACGGATTGACCAATCCGCAAAATTATTGTTGCATCTGAAAGTAGAAACTCGCCCGATTACAACTGTATGCGTACTTTTCCCCTAGTCCGTTCTAGTTATTCGTTTCGAGCATCAGAACTGTGAAAATTTTGAGTTTCTCAACCGTTTCTTACCTCCGAACTGCCATATCTCGCGAACGGATTGACCACTCCGCAAAATTTCTGTTGCATCTGAAAGTAGTAACTCGCCCGATTACAACGGTGTGCGTACTTTTCCCCTAGGCCGTTCTAGTTATTCGTTTCGAGCAACAGAACTGCGAAAATTTTGAGTTTCTCAAGCGTTGCTTACCTCCAAACTGCCATATCTCGCGAACGGATTGACCAAACCGCAAAATTACTGTTGCATCTGAAAGTAGAAACTCGCCCGATTACAACTGTATGCGTACTTTTCCCCTAGTCCGTTCTAGTTATTCGTTTCGAGCATCAGAACTGCGAAAATTTTGAGTTTCTCAAGCGTTTCTTACTTCCAAACTGCCATATCTCGCGAACGGATTGACCAATCCGCAAAATTTCTGTTGCATCTGAAGGTTGAAACTCGCCCGATTACAACGGTATGAGTACTTTTCCCCTAGACCGTTCTAGTTATGCTTGTCGAGCAACAGAACTGCGAAAATTTTGAGTTTCTCAAGCGTTTCTTACCTCCAAACTGCCATATCTCGCGAACGGATTGACCAATCCGCAAAATTTCTGTTGCATCTGAAAGTAGAAACTCGCCCGATTACAACTGTATGCGTACTTTTCCCCTAGTCCGTTCTTGTTATTCGTTTCGAGCATCAGAACTGCGAAAATTTTGAGTTTCTCAAGCGTTTCTTACCTCCAAACTGCCATATCTCGCGAACGGAATGACCAATCCGCAAAATTTCTGTTGCATCTGAAAGTAGAAACTCGCCCGATTACAACGGTATGCGTACTTTTCCCCTAGGCCGTTCTAGTTATTCGTTTCGAGCATCAGAACTGCGAAAATTTTGAGTTTCTCAAGCGCTTCTTACTTCCAAACTGCCATATCTCGCGAACGGATTGACCAATACGCAAAATTTCTGTTGCATCTGAAAGTAGAAACTCGCCCGATTACAACACTATGAGTACTTTTCCCCTAGGCCGTTCTAGTTACTCGTTTCGAGCATCAGAACTGCGAAAATTTTGAGTTTCTCAAGCGTTTCTTACTTCCAAACTGCCATATCTCGCGAACGGATTGACCAATCCGCAAAATTTCTGTTGCATCTGAAGGTTGAAACTCGCCCGATTACAACTGTATGCGTACTTTTCCCCTAGTCCGTTCTTGTTATTCGTTTCGAGCATCAGAACTGCGAAAATTTTGAGTTTCTCAAGCGTTTCTTACCTCCAAACTGCCATATCTCGCGAACGGAATGACCAATCCGCAAAATTTCTGTTGCATCTGAAAGTAGAAACTCGCCCGATTACAACGGTATGCGTACTTTTCCCCTAGGCCGTTCTAGTTATGCTTGTCGAGCATCAGAACTGCGAAAATTTTGAGTTTCTCAAGCGTTTCTTACCTCCAAACTGCCATATCTCGCGAACGGATTGACCTATCCGCAAAATTTCTGTTGCATCTGAAGGTAGAAACTCGCCCGAATACAACGGTATGCGTACTTTTCCCCTAGGCCGTTCTAGTTATTCGTTTCGAGCATCAGAACTGCGAAAATTTTGAATTTCTCAAGCGTATCTTACCTCCAAACTGCCATATCTCGCGAATGGATTGACCAATCCGCAAAATTTCTGTTGCATCTGAAAGTAGAAACTCGCCCGACTACAACGGTATGCGTACTTTTCCCCTAGGCCGTTCTAGTTATTCGTTTCGAGCATCAGAACTGCGAAAATTTTGAGTTTCTCAAGCGTTTCTTACCTCCAAACTGCCATATCTCGCGAACGGATTGACCAATCCGCAAAATTTCTGTTGCATCTGAAAGTAGAAACTCGCCCGATTACAACTGTATGCGTACTTTTCCCCTAACCCGTTCTAGTTATTCGTTTCGAGCATCAGAACTGCGAAAATTTTGAGTTTCTCAAGCGTTTCTTACCTCCAAACTGCCATATCTCGCGAACGGATTGACCAATCCGCAAAATTTCTGTTGCATCTGAAAGTAGAAACTCGCCCGATTACAACGGTATGCGTACTTTTCCCCTAGGCCGTTCTAGTTATTCGTTTCGAGCATCAGAACTGCGAAAATTTTGAGTTTCTCAAGCGTTTCTCACCTACAAACTGCCACATCTCGCGAACGGATTGTCCAATCCGCAAAGTTTCTGATGCATCTGAAAGTAGAAACTCGCCCGATTACAACGGTATGCGTACTTTTCCGCGAGGCCGCCCTAGTTATTCGTTTCGAGCATCAGAACTGCAAAAATTTTGAGTTTCTCAAGCGTTTCTTACTTCCAAACTGCCATATCTCGCGAACGGATTGACCAATCCGCAAAATTTCTGTTGCATCTGAAAGTAGAAACTCGCCCGATTACAACGGTATGCGTACTTTTCCCCTAGGCCGTTCTAGTTATTCGTTTCGAGCATCAGAACTGCGAAAATTTTGAGTTTCTCAAGCGTTTCTTACCTACAAACTGCCATATTTCGCGAACGGACTTGACCAATCCGGAAAATTTCTGTTGCATCTGAAAGTAGAAACTCGCCCGATTACAACGGTATGCGTACTTTTCCCCTAGACCGTTCTAGTTATGCTTGTCGAGCATCAGAACTGCGAAAATTTTGAGTTTCTCAAGCGTTTCTTACCTCCAAACTGCCATATCTCGCGAACGGATTGACCAATCCGCAAAATTTCTGTTGCATCTGAAAGTAGAAACTCGCCCGAATACAACGGTATGCGTACTTTTCCCCTAGGCCGTTCTAGTTATTCGTTTCGAGCATCAGAACTGCGAAAATTTTGAGTTTCTCAAGCGTTTCTTACATCCAAACTGCCATATCTCGCGAACGGTTTGACCAATCCGCAAAATTTCTGTTGCATCTGAAAGTAGAAACTCGCCCGATTACAACGGTATGCGTACTTTTCCCCTAGGCCGTTCTAGCTATTCGTTTCGAGCATCAGAACTGCGAAAATTTTGAGTTTCTCAAGCGTTTCTTACTTCCAAACTGCCATATCTCGCGAACGGATTGACCAATCCGCAAAATTTCTGTTGCATCTGAAGGTCGAAACTCGCCCGAATACAACGGTATGCGTACTTTTCCCCTAGGCCGTTCTAGTTATTCGTTTCGAGCATCAGAACTGCGAAAATTTTGAGGTTCTCAAGCGTTTCTTACATCCAAACTGCCATATCTCGCGAACGGTTTGACCAATCCGCAAAATTTCTGTTGCATCTGAAAGTAGAAACTCGCCCGATTACAACTGTATGCGTACTTTTCCCCTAGCCCGTTCTAGTTATTCGTTTCGAGCAACAGAACTGCGAAAATTTTGAGTTTCTCAAGCGTTGCTTACCTCCAAACTGCCATATCTCGCGAACGGATTGACCAATCCGCAAAATTATTGTTGCATCTGAAAGTAGAAACTCGCCCGATTACAACTGTATGCGTACTTTTCCCCTAGTCCGTTCTAGTTATTCGTTTCGAGCATCAGAACTGTGAAAATTTTGAGTTTCTCAACCGTTTCTTACCTCCGAACTGCCATATCTCGCGAACGGATTGACCACTCCGCAAAATTTCTGTTGCATCTGAAAGTAGAAACTCGCCCGATTACAACGGTGTGCGTACTTTTCCCCTAGGCCGTTCTAGTTATTCGTTTCGAGCAACAGAACTGCGAAAATTTTGAGTTTCTCAAGCGTTGCTTACCTCCAAACTGCCATATCTCGCGAACGGATTGACCAAACCGCAAAATTACTGTTGCATCTGAAAGTAGAAACTCGCCCGATTACAACTGTATGCGTACTTTTCCCCTAGTCCGTTCTAGTTATTCGTTTCGAGCATCAGAACTGCGAAAATTTTGAGTTTCTCAAGCGTTTCTTACTTCCAAACTGCCATATCTCGCGAACGGATTGACCAATCCGCAAAATTTCTGTTGCATCTGAAGGTTGAAACTCGCCCGATTACAACGGTATGAGTACTTTTCCCCTAGACCGTTCTAGTTATGCTTGTCGAGCAACAGAACTGCGAAAATTTTGAGTTTCTCAAGCGTTTCTTACCTCCAAACTGCCATATCTCGCGAACGGATTGACCAATCCGCAAAATTTCTGTTGCATCTGAAAGTAGAAACTCGCCCGATTACAACTGTATGCGTACTTTTCCCCTAGTCCGTTCTTGTTATTCGTTTCGAGCATCAGAACTGCGAAAATTTTGAGTTTCCCAAGCGTTTCTTACCTCCAAACTGCCATATCTCGCGAACGGAATGACCAATCCGCAAAATTTCTGTTGCATCTGAAAGTAGAAACTCGCCCGATTACAACGGTATGCGTACTTTTCCCCTAGGCCGTTCTAGTTATTCGTTTCGAGCATCAGAACTGCGAAAATTTTGAGTTTCTCAAGCGCTTCTTACTTCCAAACTGCCATATCTCGCGAACGGATTGACCAATACGCAAAATTTCTGTTGCATCTGAAGGTAGAAACTCGCCCGATTACAACTGTATGCGTACTTTTCCCCTAGTCCGTTCTAGTTATTCGTTTCGAGCATCAGAACTGCGAAAATTTTGAGTTTCTCAAGCGTTTCTTACTTCCAAACTGCCATATCTCGCGAACGGATTGACCAATCCGCAAAATTTCTGTTGCATCTGAAGGTTGAAACTCGCCCGATTACAACGGTATGAGTACTTTTCCCCTAGACCGTTCTAGTTATGCTTGTCGAGCAACAGAACTGCGAAAATTTTGAGTTTCTCAAGCGTTTCTTACCTCCAAACTGCCATATCTCGCGAACGGATTGACCAATCCGCAAAATTTCTGTTGCATCTGAAAGTAGAAACTCGCCCGATTACAACTGTATGCGTACTTTTCCCCTAGTCCGTTCTTGTTATTCGTTTCGAGCATCAGAACTGCGAAAATTTTGAGTTCCCAAGCGTTTCTTACCTCCAAACTGCCATATCTCGCGAACGGAATGACCAATCCGCAAAATTTCTGTTGCATCTGAAAGTAGAAACTCGCCCGATTACAACGGTATGCGTACTTTTCCCCTAGGCCGTTCTAGTTATTCGTTTCGAGCATCAGAACTGCGAAAATTTTGAGTTTCTCAAGCGCTTCTTACTTCCAAACTGCCATATCTCGCGAACGGATTGACCAATACGCAAAATTTCTGTTGCATCTGAAGGTAGAAACTCGCCCGATTACAACGGTATGCGTACTTTTCCCCTAGGCCGTTCTAGTTATTCGTTTCGAGCATCAGAACTGCGAAAATTTTGAGTTTCTCAAGCGTTTCGTACCTCCAAACTGCCATATCTCGCGAACTGTTTGACCAATCCGCAAAATTTCTGTTGCATCTGAAGGTAGAAACTCGCTCGATTACAACGGTATGCGTACTTTTCCCCTAGGCCGTTCTGGTTATTCGTTTCGAGCATCAGAACTGCGAAAATATTGAGTTTCTCAAGCGTTTCTTACCTCCAAACTGCCATATCTCGCGAACGGATTGACCAATCCGCAAAATTTCTGTTGCATCTGAAAGTAGAAACTCGCCCGATTACAACACTATGAGTACTTTTCCCCTAGGCCGTTCTAGTTACTCGTTTCGAGCATCAGAACTGCGAAAATTTTGAGTTTCTCAAGCGTTTCTTACTTCCAAACTGCCATATCTCGCGAACGGATTGACCAATCCGCAAAATTTCTGTTGCATCTGAAGGTTGAAACTCGCCCGATTACAACTGTATGCGTACTTTTCCCCTAGTCCGTTCTTGTTATTCGTTTCGAGCATCAGAACTGCGAAAATTTTGAGTTTCTCAAGCGTTTCTTACCTCCAAACTGCCATATCTCGCGAACGGAATGACCAATCCGCAAAATTTCTGTTGCATCTGAAAGTAGAAACTCGCCTGATTACAACGGTATGCGTACTTTTCCCCTAGGCCGTTCTAGTTATTCGTTTCGAGCATCAGAACTGCGAAAATGTTGAGTTACTCAAGCGTTTCTTACATCCAAACTGCCATATCTCGCGAACGGATTGAACAATCCGCAAAATTTCTGTTGCATCTGAAAGTAGAAACTCGCCCGATTACAACGGCATGCGTACTTTTCCCCTAGACCGTTCTAGTTATGCTTGTCGAGCATCAGAACTGCGAAAATTTTGAGTTTCTCAAGCGTTTCTTACCTCCAAACTGCCATATCTCGCGAACGGATTGACCTATCCGCAAAATTTCTGTTGCATCTGAAGGTAGAAACTCGCCCGAATACAACGGTATGCGTACTTTTCCCCTAGGCCGTTCTAGTTATTCGTTTCGAGCATCAGAACTGCGAAAATTTTGAATTTCTCAAGCGTATCTTACCTCCAAACTGCCATATCTCGCGAATGGATTGACCAATCCGCAAAATTTCTGTTGCATCTGAAAGTAGAAACTCGCCCGATTACAACGGTATGCGTACTTTTCCCCTAGGCCGTTCTAGTTATTCGTTTCGAGCATCAGAACTGCGAAAATTTTGAGTTTCTCAAGCGTTTCTTACCTCCAAACTGCCATATCTCGCGAACGGATTGACCAATACGCAAAATTTCTGTTTCATCTGAAAGTAGAAACTCGCCCGATTACAACACTGTGAGTACTTTTACCCTAGGCCGTCCTAGTTATTCGTTTCGAGCATCAGAACTGCGAAAATTTTGAGTTTCTCAAGCGTTTCTTACTTCCAAACTTCCATATCTCGCGAACGGATTGACCAATCCGCAAAATTTCTGTTGCATCTGAAGGTAGAAACTCGCTCGATTACAACGGTATGCGTACTTTTCCCCTAGGCCGTTCTGGTTATTCGTTTCGAGCATCAGAACTGCGAAAATATTGAGTTTCTCAAGCGTTTCTTACCTCCAAACTGCCATATCTCGCGAACGGATTGACCAATCCGCAAAATTTCTGTTGCATCTGAAAGTAGAAACTCGCCCGATTACAACACTATGAGTACTTTTCCCCTAGGCCGTTCTAGTTACTCGTTTCGAGCATCAGAACTGCGAAAATTTTGAGTTTCTCAAGCGTTTCTTACTTCCAAACTGCCATATCTCGCGAACGGATTGACCAATCCGCAAAATTTCTGTTGCATCTGAAGGTTGAAACTCGCCCGATTACAACTGTATGCGTACTTTTCCCCTAGTCCGTTCTTGTTATTCGTTTCGAGCATCAGAACTGCGAAAATTTTGAGTTTCTCAAGCGTTTCTTACCTCCAAACTGCCATATCTCGCGAACGGAATGACCAATCCGCAAAATTTCTGTTGCATCTGAAAGTAGAAACTCGCCCGATTACAACGGTATGCGTACTTTTCCCCTAGGCCGTTCTAGTTATTCGTTTCGAGCATCAGAACTGCGAAAATGTTGAGTTACTCAAGCGTTTCTTACATCCAAACTGCCATATCTCGCGAACGGATTGAACAATCCGCAAAATTTCTGTTGCATCTGAAAGTAGAAACTCGCCCGATTACAACGGCATGCGTACTTTTCCCCTAGACCGTTCTAGTTATGCTTGTCGAGCATCAGAACTGCGAAAATTTTGAGTTTCTCAAGCGTTTCTTACCTCCAAACTGCCATATCTCGCGAACGGATTGACCTATCCGCAAAATTTCTGTTGCATCTGAAGGTAGAAACTCGCCCGAATACAACGGTATGCGTACTTTTCCCCTAGGCCGTTCTAGTTATTCGTTTCGAGCATCAGAACTGCGAAAATTTTGAATTTCTCAAGCGTATCTTACCTCCAAACTGCCATATCTCGCGAATGGATTGACCAATCCGCAAAATTTCTGTTGCATCTGAAAGTAGAAACTCGCCCGATTACAACGGTATGCGTACTTTTCCCCTAGGCCGTTCTAGTTATTCGTTTCGAGCATCAGAACTGCGAAAATTTTGAGTTTCTCAAGCGTTTCTTACCTCCAAACTGCCATATCTCGCGAACGGATTGACCAATACGCAAAATTTCTGTTTCATCTGAAAGTAGAAACTCGCCCGATTACAACACTGTGAGTACTTTTACCCTAGGCCGTTCTAGTTATTCGTTTCGAGCATCAGAACTGCGAAAATTTTGAGTTTCTCAAGCGTTTCTTACTTCCAAACTTCCATATCTCGCGAACGGATTGACCAATCCGCAAAATTTCTGTTGCATCTGAAGGTAGAAACTCGCCCGATTACAACGGTATGCGTACTTTTCCCCTAGACCGTTCTAGTTATGCTTGTCGAGCATCAGAACTGCGAAAATTTTGAGTTTCTCAAGCGTTTCTTACCTCCAAACTGCCATATCTCGCGAACGGATTGACCAATCCGCAAAATTTCTGTTGCATCTGAAAGTAGAAACTCGCCCGATTACAACTGTATGCGTACTTTTCCCCTAGTCCGTTCTTGTTATTCGTTTCGAGCATCAGAACTGCGAAAATTTTGAGTTTCTCAAGCGTTTCTTACCTCCAAACTGCCATATCTCGCGAACGGAATGACCAATCCGCAAAATTTCTGTTGCATCTGAAGGTAGAAACTCGCCCGATTACAACGGTATGCGTACTTTTCCCCTAGGCCGTTCTAGTTATTCGTTTCGAGCATCAGAACTGCGAAAATTTTGAGTTTCTCAAGCGTTTCTTACTTCCAAACTGCCACATCTAGCGTACGGATTGACAAATCCGCAAAATTTCTGTTGCATCTGAAGGTAGACACTCGCCCGATTACAACGGTATGCGTACTTTTCCCCTAGGCCATTCTAGTTATTCGTTTCGAACATCAGAACTGCGAAAATTTTGAGTTTCTCAAGCGTTTCTTACCTACAAACTGCCACATCTCGCGAACGGATTGACCAATCCGCAAAATTTCTGATGCATCTGAAAGTAGAAACTCTTCCGATTACAACGGTATGCGTACTTTTCCCCTAGGCCGCCCTAGTTATTCGTGTCGAGCATCAGAACTGCGAAAATTTTGAGTTTCTCAAGCGTTTCTTACTTCCAAACTGCCATATCTCGCGAACGGATTGACCAATCCGCAAAATTTCTGTTGCATCTGAAAGTAGAAACTCGCCCGATTACGCCGGTATGCGTACTTTTCCCATAGGCCGTTCTAGTTATTCGTTTCGAGCATCAGAACTGCGAAAATTTTGTGTTTCTCAAGCGTTTCGTACCTCCAAACTGCCATATCTCGCGAACGGTTTGACCAATCCGCAAAATTTCTGTTGCATCTGAAGGTAGAAACTCGCTCGATTACAACGGTGTGCGTACACTTCCCCTAGGCCGTTCTGGTTATTCGTTTCGAGCATCAGTACTGCGAAAATATTGAGTTTCTCAAGCGTTTCTTACCTCCAAACTGCCATATCTCGCGAACGGATTGACCAATCCGCAAAATTTCTGTTGCATCTGAAAGTAGAAACTCGCCCGATTACAACACTATGAGTACATTTCCCCTAGGCCGTTCTAGTTACTCGTTTCGAGCATCAGAACTGCGAAAATTTTGGGTTTCTCAAGCGTTTCTTACCTCCAAACTGCCATATCTCGCGAACGGAATGACCAATCCGCAAAATTTCTGTTGCATCTGAAAGTAGAAACTCGCCCGATTACAACTGTATGCGTACTTTTCCCCTAGTCCGTTCTTGTTATTCGTTTCGAGCATCAGAACTGCGAAAATTTTGAGTTTCTCAAGCGTTTCTTACCTCCAAACTGCCATATCTCGCGAACGGATTGACCAATCCGCAAAATTTCTGTTGCATCTGAAAGTAGAAACTCGCCCGATTACAACGGTATGCGTACTTTTCCCCTAGGCCGTTCTAGTTATTCGTTTCGAGCATCAGAACTGCGAAAATTTTGAGTTTCTCAAGCGTTTCTTACATCCAAACTGCCATATCCCGCGAACCGATTGACCAATCCGCAAAATTTGTGTTGCATCTGAAGGTAGAAACTCGGCCGATTACAACGGTATGCGTACTTTTCCCCTAGGCCGTTCTATTTATTCGTTTCGAGCATCAGAACTGCGAAAATTTTGAGTTTCTCAAGCGTTTCTCACCTACAAACTGCCACATCTCGCGAACAGAATGACCAATCCGCAAAATTTCTGTTGCATCTGAAAGTAGAAACTCGCCCGATTACAACGGTATGCGTACTTTTCCCCTAGGCCGTTCTAGTTATTCGTTTCGAGCATCAGAACTGCGAAAATTTTGAGTTTCTCAAGCGTTTCTCACGTACAAACTGCCACATCTCGCGAACGGATTGTCCAATCCGCAAAATTTCTGATGCATCTGAAAGTAGAAACTCGCCCGATTACAACGGTATGCGTATTTTTCCCCTAGGCCGCCCTAGTTATTCGTTTCGAGCATCAGAACTGCAAAAATTTTGAGTTTCTCAAGCGTTTCTTATTTCCAAACTGCCATATCTCGCTAACGGATTGACAAATCCGCAAAATTTCTGTTGTATCTGAAAGTAGAAACTCGCCCGATTACAACGGTATGCGTACTTTTCCCCTAGGCCGTTCTAGTTATTCGTTTCGAGCATCAGAACTGTGAAAATTTTGAGTTTCTCAAGCGTTTCTTACCTCCAAACTGCCATATCTCGCGAACGGATTGACCAATCCGCAAAATTTCTGTTGCATCTGAAAGTAGAAACTCGCACGATTACAACGGTGTGCGTACTTTTCCCCTAGGCCGTTCTAGTTATTCGTTTCGAGCATCAGAACTGCGAAAATTTTGAGTTTCTCAATCGTTTCTCACCTACAAACTGCCACATCTCGCGAACGGATTGTCCAATCCTCAAAATTTCTGATGCATCTGAAAGTAGAAACTCGCCCGATTACAACTGTATGCGTACTTTTCCCCTAGCCCGTTCTAGTTATTCGTTTCGAGCAACAGAACTGCGAAAATTTTGAGTTTCTCAAGCGTTGCTTACCTCCAAACTGCCATATCTCGCGAACGGATTGACCAATCCGCAAAATTTCTGTTGCATCTGAAAGTAGAAACTCGGCCGATTACAACGGTGTGCGTACTTTTCCCCTAGGCCGTTCTAGTTATGCTTGTCGAGCATCAGAACTGCGAAAATTTTGAGTTTCTCAAGCGTTTCTTACCTCCAAACTGCCATATCTCGCGAACGGATTGACCAATCCGCAAAATTTCTGTCGCATCTGAAAGTAGAAACTCGCCCGATTGAAACGGTATGCGTACTTTTCCCCTAGGCCGTTCTAGTTATTCGTTTCGAGCATCAGAACTGCGAAAATTTTGAGTTTCTCAAGCGAGTCTTACTTCCAAACTGCCATATCTCGCGAACGGATTGACCAATCCGCAAAATTTCTGTTGCATCTGAAGGAAGAAACTCGCCCGATTACAACGGTATGCGTACTTTTCCCCTAGGCCGTTCTAGTTATTCGTTTCGAGCATCAGAACTGCGAAAATTTTGAGTTTCTCAATCGTTTCTCACCTACAAACTGCCACATCTCGCGAACGGATTGTCCAATCCGCAAAATTTCTGATGCATCTGAAAGTAGAAACTCGCCCGATTACAACTGTATGCGTACTTTTCCCCTAGCCCGTTCTAGTTATTCGTTTCGAGCAACAGAACTGCGAAAATTTTGAGTTTCTCAAGCGTTGCTTACCTCCAAACTGCCATATCTCGCGAACGGATTGACCAATCCGCAAAATTTCTGTTGCATCTGAAAGTAGAAACTCGCCCGATTACAATGGTGTGCGTACTTGTCCCCTAGGCCGTTCTTGTTATTCGTTTCGAGCATCAGAACCGCGAAAATTTTGAGTTTCTCAAGCGTTTCTTACATCCAAACTGCCATATGTCGCGAACGGATTGACCAATCCGCAAAATTTCTGTTGCATCTGAAAGTAGAAACTCGCCCGATTACAACGGTATGCGTACTTTTCCCCTAGGCCGTTCTAGTTATTCGGTTCGAGCATCAGAACTGCGAAAATTTTGAGTTTCTCAAGCATTTCTTACATCCAAACTGCCATATCTCGCGAACGGATTGACCAATCCGCAAAATTTCTGTTGCATCTGAAAGTAGAAACTCGCCCGATTACAACACTATGCGTACTTTTCCCCTAGGCCGTTCTAGTTATTCGTTTCGAGCATCAGAACTGCGAAAATTTTGAGTTTCTCAAGCGTTTCTTACATCCAAACTGCCATATCTCGCGAACGGATTGACCAATCCGCAAAATTTGTGTTGCATCTGAAGGTAGAAACTCGGCCGATTACAACGGTGTGCGTACTTTTCCCCTGGGCCGTTCTAGTTCTGCTTGTCGAGCATGAGAACTGCGAAAATTTTGAGTTTCTCGAGCGTTTCTTACCTCCAAACTGCCATATCTCGCGAACGGATTGACCAATCCGCAAAATTTCTGTTGCATCTGAAAGTAGAAACTCGCCCGATTACAACTGTATGCGTACTTTTCCCCTAGCCCGTTCTAGTTATTCGTTTCGAGCAACAGAACAGCGAAAATTTTGAGTTTCTCAAGCGTTGCTTACCTCCAAACTGCCATATCTCGCGAACGGATTGACCAATCCGCAAAATTTCTGTTGCATCTGAAAGTAGAAACTCGCCCGATTACAATGGTGTGCGTACTTTTCCCGTAGGCCGCCCTAGTTATTCATTTCGAGCATCAGAACTGCAAAAATTTTGAGTTTCTCAAGCGTTTCTTACCTCCAAACTGCCATATCTCGCGAACGGATTGACCAATCCGCAAAATTTCTGTTGCATCTGAAAGTAGAAACTCGCCCGATTACAACACTATGCGTACTTTTCCCCTAGGCCGTTCTAGTTATTCGTTTCGAGCAACAGAACTGCGAAAATTTTGAGTTTCTCAAGCGTTGCTTACCTCCAAACTGCCATATCTCGCGAACGGATTGACCAATCCGCAAAATTTCTGTTGCATCTGAAAGTAGAAACTCGCCCGATTACAACGGTGTGCGTACTTTTCCCCTAGGCCGTTCTAGTTATGCTTGTCGAGCATCAGAACTGCGAAAATTTTGAGTTTCTCAAGCGTTTCTTACCTCCAAACTGCCATATCTCGCGAACGGATTGACCAATCCGCAAAATTTCTGTCGCATCTGAAAGTAGAAACTCGCCCGATTGAAACGGTATGCGTACTTTTCCCCTAGGCCGTTCTAGTTATTCGTTTCGAGCATCAGAACTGCGAAAATTTTGAGTTTCTCAAGCGAGTCTTACTTCCAAACTGCCATATCTCGCGAACGGATTGACCAATCCGCAAAATTTCTGTTGCATCTGAAGGTAGAAACTCGCCCGATTACAACGGTATGCGTACTTTTCCCCTAGGCCGTTCTAGTTATTCGTTTCGAGCATCAGAACTGCGAAAATTTTGAGTTTCTCAATCGTTTCTCACCTACAAACTGCCACATCTCGCGAACGGATTGTCCAATCCGCAAAATTTCTGATGCATCTGAAAGTAGAAACTCGCCCGATTACAACTGTATGCGTACTTTTCCCCTAGCCCGTTCTAGTTATTCGTTTCGAGCAACAGAACTGCGAAAATTTTGAGTTTCTCCAGCGTTGCTTACCTCCAAACTGCCATATCTCGCGAACGGATTGACCAATCCGCAAAATTTCTGTTGCATCTGAAAGTAGAAACTCGCCCGATTACAATGGTGTGCGTACTTTTCCCCTAGGCCGTTCTTGTTATTCGTTTCGAGCATCAGAACCGGGAAAATTTTGAGTTTCTCAAGCGTTTCTTACATCCAAACTGCCATATGTCGCGAACGGATTGACCAATCCGCAAAATTTCTGTTGCATCTGAAAGTAGAAACTCGCCCGATTACAACGGTATGCGTACTTTTCCCCTAGGCCGTTCTAGTTATTCGGTTCGAGCATCAGAACTGCGAAAATTTTGAGTTTCTCAAGCATTTCTTACATCCAAACTGCCATATCTCGCGAACGGATTGACCAATCCGCAAAATTTCTGTTGCATCTGAAAGTAGAAACTCGCCCGATTACAACGCTATGCGTACTTTTCCCCTAGGCCGTTCTAGTTATTCGTTTCGAGCATCAGAACTGCGAAAATTTTGAGTTTCTCAAGCGTTTCTTACATCCAAACTGCCATATCTCGCGAACGGATTGACCAATCCGCAAAATTTGTGTTGCATCTGAAGGTAGAAACTCGGCCGATTACAACGGTGTGCGTACTTTTCCCCTGGGCCGTTCTAGTTCTGCTTGTCGAGCATGAGAACTGCGAAAATTTTGAGTTTCTCGAGCGTTTCTTACCTCCAAACTGCCATATCTCGCGAACGGATTGACCAATCCGCAAAATTTCTGTTGCATCTGAAAGTAGAAACTCGCCCGATTACAACGGTATGCGTACTTTTCCCCTAGGCCGTTCTAGTTATTCGTTTCGAGCATCAGAACTGTGAAAATTTTGAGTTTCTCAAGCGTTTCTTACCTCCAAACTGCCATATCTCGCGAACGGATTGACCAATCCGCAAAATTTCTGTTGCATCGGAAAGTAGAAACTCGCCCGATTACAACGGTGTGCGTACTTTTCCCCTAGGCCGTTCTTGTTATTCGTTTCGAGCATCAGAACCGCGAAAATTTTGAGTTTCTCAAGCGTTTCTTACATCCAAACTGCCATATGTCGCGAACGGATTGACCAATCCGCAAAATTTCTGTTGCATCTGAAAGTAGAAACTCGCCCGATTACAACGGTATGCGTACTTTTCCCCTAGGCCGTTCTAGTTATTCGGTTCGAGCATCAGAACTGCGAAAATTTTGAGTTTCTCAAGCATTTCTTACATCCAAACTGCCATATCTCGCGAACGGATTGACCAATCCGCAAAATTTCTGTTGCATCTGAAAGTAGAAACTCGCCCGATTACAACACTATGCGTACTTTTCCCCTAGGCCGTTCTAGTTATTCGTTTCGAGCATCAGAACTGCGAAAATTTTGAGTTTCTCAAGCGTTTCTTACATCCAAACTGCCATATCTCGCGAACGGATTGACCAATCCGCAACATTTGTGTTGCATCTGAAGGTAGAAACTCGGCCGATTACAACGGTGTGCGTACTTTTCCCCTGGGCCGTTCTAGTTCTGCTTGTCGAGCATGAGAACTGCGAAAATTTTGAGTTTCTCGAGCGTTTCTTACCTCCAAACTGCCATATCTCGCGAACGGATTGACCAATCCGCAAAATTTCTGTTGCATCTGAAAGTAGAAACTCGCCCGATTACAACGGTATGCGTACTTTTCCCCTAGGCCGTTCTAGTTATTCGTTTCGAGCATCAGAACTGTGAAAATTTTGAGTTTCTCAAGCGTTTCTTACCTCCAAACTGCCATATCTCGCGAACGGATTGACCAATCCGCAAAATTTCTGTTGCATCGGAAAGTAGAAACTCGCCCGATTACAACGGTTTGCGTACTTTTCCCCTAGGCCGTTCTAGTTATTCGTTTCGAGCATCAGAACTGCGAAAATTTTGAGTTTCTCAATCGTTTCTCACCTACAAACTGCCACATCTCGCGAACGGATTGTCCAATCCGCAAAATTTCTGATGCATCTGAAAGTAGAAACTCGCCCGATTACAACTGTATGCGTACTTTTCCCCTAGCCCGTTCTAGTTATTCGTTTCGAGCAACAGAACAGCGAAAATTTTGAGTTTCTCAAGCGTTGCTTACCTCCAAACTGCCATATCTCGCGAACGGATTGACCAATCCGCAAAATTTCTGTTGCATCTGAAAGTAGAAACTCGCCCGATTACAATGGTGTGCGTACTTTTCCCCTAGGCCGCCCTAGTTATTCATTTCGAGCATCAGAACTGCAAAAATTTTGAGTTTCTCAAGCGTTTCTTACCTCCAAACTGCCATATCTCGCGAACGGATTGACCAATCCGCAAAATTTCTGTTGCATCTGAAAGTAGAAACTCGCCTGATTACAACACTATGCGTACTTTTCCCCTAGGCCGTTCTAGTTATTCGTTTCGAGCAACAGAACTGCGAAAATTTTGAGTTTCTCAAGCGTTGCTTACCTCCAAACTGCCATATCTCGCGAACGGATTGACCAATCCGCAAAATTTCTGTTGCATCTGAAAGTAGAAACTCGCCCGATTACAACGGTGTGCGTACTTTTCCCCTAGGCCGTTCTAGTTATGCTTGTCGAGCATCAGAACTGCGAAAATTTTGAGTTTCTCAAGCGTTTCTTACCTCCAAACTGCCATATCTCGCGAACGGATTGACCAATCCGCAAAATTTCTGTCGCATCTGAAAGTAGAAACTCGCCCGATTGAAACGGTATGCGTACTTTTCCCCTAGGCCGTTCTAGTTATTCGTTTCGAGCATCAGAACTGCGAAAATTTTGAGTTTCTCAAGCGAGTCTTACTTCCAAACTGCCATATCTCGCGAACGGATTGACCAATCCGCAAAATTTCTGTTGCATCTGAAGGTAGAAACTCGCCCGATTACAACGGTATGCGTACTTTTCCCCTAGGCCGTTCTAGTTATTCGTTTCGAGCATCAGAACTGCGAAAATTTTGAGTTTCTCAATCGTTTCTCACCTACAAACTGCCACATCTCGCGAACGGATTGTCCAATCCGCAAAATTTCTGATGCATCTGAAAGTAGAAACTCGCCCGATTACAACTGTATGCGTACTTTTCCCCTAGCCCGTTCTAGTTATTCGTTTCGAGCAACAGAACTGCGAAAATTTTGAGTTTCTCAAGCGTTGCTTACCTCCAAACTGCCATATCTCGCGAACGGATTGACCAATCCGCAAAATTTCTGTTGCATCTGAAAGTAGAAACTCGCCCGATTACAATGGTGTGCGTACTTTTCCCCTAGGCCGTTCTTGTTATTCGTTTCGAGCATCAGAACCGGGAAAATTTTGAGTTTCTCAAGCGTTTCTTACATCCAAACTGCCATATGTCGCGAACGGATTGACCAATCCGCAAAATTTCTGTTGCATCTGAAAGTAGAAACTCGCCCGATTACAACGGTATGCGTACTTTTCCCCTAGGCCGTTCTAGTTATGCTTGTCGAGCATCAGAACTGCGAAAATTTTGAGTTTCTCAAGCGTTTCTTACCTCCAAACTGCCATATCTCGCGAACGGATTGACCAATCCGCAAAATTTCTGTCGCATCTGAAAGTAGAAACTCGCCCGATTGAAACGGTATGCGTACTTTTCCCCTAGGCCGTTCTAGTTATTCGTTTCGAGCATCAGAACTGCGAAAATTTTGAGTTTCTCAAGCGAGTCTTACTTCCAAACTGCCATATCTCGCGAACGGATTGACCAATCCGCAAAATTTCTGTTGCATCTGAAGGTAGAAACTCGCCCGATTACAACGGTATGCGTACTTTTCCCCTAGGCCGTTCTAGTTATTCGTTTCGAGCATCAGAACTGCGAAAATTTTGAGTTTCTCAATCGTTTCTCACCTACAAACTGCCACATCTCGCGAACGGATTGTCCAATCCGCAAAATTTCTGATGCATCTGAAAGTAGAAACTCGCCCGATTACAACTGTATGCGTACTTTTCCCCTAGCCCGTTCTAGTTATTCGTTTCGAGCAACAGAACTGCGAAAATTTTGAGTTTCTCAAGCGTTTCTTACATCCAAACTGCCATATGTCGCGAACGGATTGACCAATCCGCAAAATTTCTGTTGCATCTGAAAGTAGAAACTCGCCCGATTACAACGGTATGCGTACTTTTCCCCTAGGCCGTTCTAGTTATTCGGTTCGAGCATCAGAACTGCGAAAATTTTGAGTTTCTCAAGCATTTCTTACATCCAAACTGCCATATCTCGCGAACGGATTGACCAATCCGCAAAATTTCTGTTGCATCTGAAAGTAGAAACTCGCCCGATTACAACACTATGCGTACTTTTCCCCTAGGCCGTTCTAGTTATTCGTTTCGAGCATCAGAACTGCGAAAATTTTGAGTTTCTCAAGCGTTTCTTACATCCAAACTGCCATATCTCGCGAACGGATTGACCAATCCGCAAAATTTGTGTTGCATCTGAAGGTAGAAACTCGGCCGATTACAACGGTGTGCGTACTTTTCCCCTGGGCCGTTCTAGTTCTGCTTGTCGAGCATGAGAACTGCGAAAATTTTGAGTTTCTCGAGCGTTTCTTACCTCCAAACTGCCATATCTCGCGAACGGATTGACCAATCCGCAAAATTTCTGTTGCATCTGAAAGTAGAAACTCGCCCGATTACAACGGTATGCGTACTTTTCCCCTAGGCCGTTCTAGTTATTCGTTTCGAGCATCAGAACTGTGAAAATTTTGAGTTTCTCAAGCGTTTCTTACCTCCAAACTGCCATATCTCGCGAACGGATTGACCAATCCGCAAAATTTCTGTTGCATCGGAAAGTAGAAACTCGCCCGATTACAACGATGTGCGTACTTTTCCCCTAGGCCGTTCTTGTTATTCGTTTCGAGCATCAGAACCGCGAAAATTTTGAGTTTCTCAAGCGTTTCTTACATCCAAACTGCCATATGTCGCGAACGGATTGACCAATCCGCAAAATTTCTGTTGCATCTGAAGGTAGAAACTCGCCCGATTACAACGGTATGCGTACTTTTCCCCTAGGCCGTTCTAGTTATTCGGTTCGAGCATCAGAACTGCGAAAATTTTGAGTTTCTCAAGCATTTCTTACATCCAAACTGCCATATCTCGCGAACGGATTGACCAATCCGCAAAATTTCTGTTGCATCTGAAAGTAGAAACTCGCCCGATTACAGCACTATGCGTACTTTTCCCCTAGGCCGTTCTAGTTATTCGTTTCGAGCATCAGAACTGCGAAAATTTTGAGTTTCTCAAGCGTTTCTTACATCCAAACTGCCATATCTCGCGAACGGATTGACCAATCCGCAAAATTTGTGTTGCATCTGAAGGTAGAAACTCGGCCGATTACAACGGTGTGCGTACTTTTCCCCTGGGCCGTTCTAGTTCTGCTTGTCGAGCATGAGAACTGCGAAAATTTTGAGTTTCTCGAGCGTTTCTTACCTCCAAACTGCCATATCTCGCGAACAGATTGACCAATCCGCAAAATTTCTGTTGCATCTGAAAGTAGAAACTCGCCCGATTACAACGGTATGCGTACTTTTCCCCTAGGCCGTTCTAGTTATTCGTTTCGAGCATCAGAAATGTGAAAATTTTGAGTTTCTCAAGCGTTTCTTACCTCCAAACTGCCATATCTCGCGAACGGATTGACCAATCCGCAAAATTTCTGTTGCATCGGAAAGTAGAAACTCGCCCGATTACAACGGTGTGCGTACTTTTCCCCTAGGCCGTTCTAGTTATTCGTTTCGAGCATCAGAACTGCGAAAATTTTGAGTTTCTCAATCGTTTCTCACCTACAAACTGCCACATCTCGCGAACGGATTGTCCAATCCGCAAAATTTCTGATGCATCTGAAAGTAGAAACTCGCCCGATTACAACTGTATGCGTACTTTTCCCCTAGCCCGTTCTAGTTATTCGTTTCGAGCAACAGAACTGCGAAAATTCTGAGTTTCTCAAGCGTTGCTTACCTCCAAACTGCCATATCTCGCGAACGGATTGACCAATCCGCAAAATTTCTGTTGCATCTGAAAGTAGAAACTCGCCCGATTACAACGGTGTGCGTACTTTTCCCCTAGGCCGTTCTAGTTATGCTTGTCGAGCATCAGAACTTCGAAAATTTTGAGTTTCTCAAGCGTTTCTTACCTCCAAACTGCCATATCTCGCGAACGGATTGACCAATCCGCAAAATTTCTGTCGCATCTGAAAGTAGAAACTCGCCCGATTGAAACGGTATGCGTACTTTTCCCCTAGGCCGTTCTAGTTATTCGTTTCGAGCATCAGAACTGCGAAAATTTTGAGTTTCTCAAGCGAGTCTTACTTCCAAACTGCCATATCTCGCGAACGGATTGACCAATCCGCAAAATTTCTGTTGCATCTGAAGGTAGAAACTCGCCCGATTACAACGGTATGCGTACTTTTCCCCTAGGCCGTTCTAGTTATTCGTTTCGAGCATCAGATCTGCGAAAATTTTGAGTTTCTCAATCGTTTCTCACCTACAAACTGCCACATCTCGCGAACGGATTGTCCAATCCGCAAAATTTCTGATGCATCTGAAAGTAGAAACTCGCCCGATTACAACTGTATGCGTACTATTCCCCTAGCCCGTTCTAGTTATTCGTTTCGAGCAACAGAACTGCGAAAATTTTGAGTTTCTCAAGCGTTGCTTACCTCCAAACTGCCATATCTCGCGAACGGATTGACCAATCCGCAAAATTTCTGTTGCATCTGAAAGTAGAAACTCGCCCGATTACAACGGTGTGCGTACTTTTCCCCTAGGCCGTTCTTGTTATTCGTTTCGAGCATCAGAACCGCGAAAATTTTGAGTTTCTCAAGCGTTTCTTACATCCAAACTGCCATATGTCGCGAACGGATTGACCAATCCGCAAAATTTCTGTTGCATCTGAAAGTAGAAACTCGCCCGATTACAACGGTATGCGTAATTTTCCCCTAGGCCGTTCTAGTTATTCGTTTCGAGCATCAGAACTGCGAAAATTTTGAGTTTCTCAAGCATTTCTTTCATCCAAACTGCCATATCTCGCGAACGGATTGACCAATCCGCAAAATTTCTGTTGCATCTGAAAGTAGAAACTCGCCCGATTACAACACTATGCGTACTTTTCCCCTAGGCCGTTCTAGTTATTCGTTTCGAGCATCAGAACTGCGAAAATTTTGAGTTTCTCAAGCGTTTCTTACATCCAAACTGCCATATCTCGCGAACGGATTGACCAATCCGCAAAATTTCTGTCGCATCTGAAAGTAGAAACTCGCCCGATTGAAACGGTATGCGTACTTTTCCCCTAGGCCGTTCTAGTTATTCGTTTCGAGCATCAGAACTGCGAAAATTTTGAGTTTCTCAAGCGAGTCTTACTTCCAAACTGCCATATCTCGCGAACGGATTGACCAATCCGCAAAATTTCTGTTGCATCTGAAGGTAGAAACTCGCCCGATTACAACGGTATGCGTACTTTTCCCCTAGGCCGTTCTAGTTATTCGTTTCGAGCATCAGAACTGCGAAAATTTTGAGTTTCTCAATCGTTTCTCACCTACAAACTGCCACATCTCGCGAACGGATTGTCCAATCCGCAAAATTTCTGATGCATCTGAAAGTAGAAACTCGCCCGATTACAACTGTATGCGTACTTTTCCCCTAGCCCGTTCTAGTTATTCGTTTCGAGCAACAGAACTGCGAAAATTTTGAGTTTCTCAAGCGTTGCTTACCTCCAAACTGCCATATCTCGCGAACGGATTGACCAATCCGCAAAATTTCTGTTGCATCTGAAAGTAGAAACTCGCCCGATTACAATGGTGCGCGTACTTTTCCCCTAGGCCGTTCTTGTTATTCGTTTCGAGCATCAGAACCGCGAAAATTTTGAGTTTCCCAAGCGTTTCTTACATCCAAACTGCCATATGTCGCGAACGGATTGACCAATCCGCAAAATTTCTGTTGCATCTGAAAGTAGAAAGTCGCCCGATTACAACGGTATGCGTACTTTTCCCCTAGGCCGTTCTAGTTATTCGGTTCGAGCATCAGAACTGCGAAAATTTTGAGTTTCTCAAGCATTTCTTACATCCAAACTGCCATATCTCGCGAACGGATTGACCAATCCGCAAAATTTCTGTTGCATCTGAAAGTAGAAACTCGCCCGATTACAACACTATGCGTACTTTTCCCCTAGGCCGTTCTAGTTATTCGTTTCGAGCATCAGAACTGCGAAAATTTTGAGTTTCTCAAGCGTTTCTTACATCCAAACTGCCATATCTCGCGAACGGATTGACCAATCCGCAAAATTTGTGTTGCATCTGAAGGTAGAAACTCGGCCGATTACAACGGTGTGCGTACTTTTCCCCTGGGCCGTTCTATTTCTGCTTGTCGAGCATGAGAACTGCGAAAATTTTGAGTTTCTCGAGCGTTTCTTACCTCCAAACTGCCATATCTCGCGAACGGATTGACCAATCCGCAAAATTTCTGTTGCATCTGAAAGTAGAAACTCGCCCGATTACAACGGTATGCGTACTCTTCCCCTAGGCCGTTCTAGTTATTCGTTTCGAGCATCAGAACTGTGAAAATTTTGAGTTTCTCAAGCGTTTCTTACCTCCAAACTGCCATATCTCGCGAACGGATTGACCAATCCGCAAAATTTCTGTTGCATCGGAAAGTAGAAACTCGCCCGATTACAACGGTGTGCGTACTTTTCCCCTAGGCCGTTCTAGTTATTCGTTTCGAGCATCAGAACTGCGAAAATTTTGAGTTTCTCAATCGTTTCTCACCTACAAACTGCCACATCTCGCGAACGGATTGTCCAATCCGCAAAATTTCTGATGCATCTGAAAGTAGAAACTCGCCCGATTACAACTGTATGCGTACTTTTCCCCTAGCCCGTTCTAGTTATTCGTTTCGAGCAACAGAACTGCGAAAATTCTGAGTTTCTCAAGCGTTGCTTACCGCCAAACTGCCATATCTCGCGAACGGATTGACCAATCCGCAAAATTTCTGTTGCTTCTGAAAGTAGAAACTCGCCCGATTACAACGGTGTGCGTACTCTTCCCCTAGGCCGTTCTAGTTATGCTTGTCGAGCATCAGAACTTCGAAAATTTTGAGTTTCTCAAGCGTTTCTTACCTCCAAACTGCCATATCTCGCGAACGGATTGACCAATCCGCAAAATTTCTGTCGCATCTGAAAGTAGAAACTCGCCCGATTGAAACGGTATGCGTACTTTTCCCCTAGGCCGTTCTAGTTATTCGTTTCGAGCATCAGAACTGCGAAAATTTTGAGTTTCTCAAGCGAGTCTTACTTCCAAACTGCCATATCTCGCGAACGGATTGACCAATCCGCAAAATTTCTGTTGCATCTGAAGGTAGAAACTCCACCGATTACAACGGTATGCGTACTTTTCCCCTAGGCCGTTCTAGTTATTCGTTTCGAGCATCAGAACTGCGAAAATTTTGAGTTTCTCAATCGTTTCTCACCTACAAACTGCCACATCTCGCGAACGGATTGACCAATCCGCAAAATTTCTGTTGCATCTGAAAGTAGAAACTCGCCCGATTACAACACTATGCGTACTTTTCCCCTAGGCCGTTCTAGTTATTCGTTTCGAGCATCAGAACTGCGAAAATTTTGAGTTTCTCAAGCGTTTCTTACATCCAAACTGCCATATCTCGCGAACGGATTGACCAATCCGCAAAATTTGTGTTGCATCTGAAGGTAGAAACTCGGCCGATTACAACGGTGTGCGTACTTTTCCCCTGGGCCGTTCTAGTTCTGCTTGTCGAGCATGAGAACTGCGAAAGTTTTGAGTTTCTCGAGCGTTTCTTACCTCCAAACTGCCATATCTCGCGAACGGATTGACCAATCCGCAAAATTTCTGTTGCATCTGAAAGTAGAAACTCGCCCGATTACAACGGTATGCGTACTCTTCCCCTAGGCCGTTCTAGTTATTCGTTTCGAGCATCAGAACTGTGAAAATTTTGAGTTTCTCAAGCGTTTCTTACCTCCAAACTGCCATATCTCGCGAACGGATTGACCAATCCGCAAAATTTCTGTTGCATCGGAAAGTAGAAACTCGCCCGATTACAACGGTGTGCGTACTTTTCCCCTAGGCCGTTCTAGTTATTCGTTTCGAGCATCAGAACTGCGAAAATTTTGAGTTTCTCAATCGTTTCTCACCTACAAACTGCCACATCTCGCGAACGGATTGTCCAATCCGCAAAATTTCTGATGCATCTGAAAGTAGAAACTCGCCCGATTACAACTGTATGCGTACTTTTCCCCTAGCCCGTTCTAGTTATTCGTTTCGAGCAACAGAACTGCGAAAATTCTGAGTTTCTCAAGCGTTGCTTACCGCCAAACTGCCATATCTCGCGAACGGATTGACCAATCCGCAAAATTTCTGTTGCATCTGAAAGTAGAAACTCGCCCGATTACAACGGTGTGCGTACTCTTCCCCTAGGCCGTTCTAGTTATGCTTGTCGTGCATCAGAACTTCGAAAATTTTGAGTTTCTCAAGCGTTTCTTACCTCCAAACTGCCATATCTCGCGAACGGATTGACCAATCCGCAAAATTTCTGTCGCATCTGAAAGTAGAAACTCGCCCGATTGAAACGGTATGCGTACTTTTCCCCTAGGCCGTTCTAGTTATTCGTTTCGAGCATCAGAACTGCGAAAATTTTGAGTTTCTCAAGCGAGTCTTACTTCCAAACTGCCATATCTCGCGAACGGATTGACCAATCCGCAAAATTTCTGTTGCATCTGAAGGTAGAAACTCGCCCGATTACAACGGTATGCGTACTTTTCCCCTAGGCCGTTCTAGTTATTCGTTTCGAGCATCAGATCTGCGAAAATTTTGAGTTTCTCAATCGTTTCTCACCTACAAACTGCCACATCTCGCGAACGGATTGTCCAATCCGCAAAATTTCTGATGCATCTGAAAGTAGAAACTCGCCCGATTACAACGGTGTGCGTACTTTTCCCCTAGGCCGTTCTTGTTATTCGTTTCGAGCATCAGAACCGCGAAAATTTTGAGTTTCTCAAGCGTTTCTTACATCCAAACTGCCATATGTCGCGAACGGATTGACCAATCCGCAAAATTTCTGTTGCATCTGAAAGTAGAAACTCGCCCGATTACGACGGTATGCGTACTTTTCCCCTAGGCCGTTCTAGTTATTCGTTTCGAGCATCAGAACTGCGAAAATTTTGAGTTTCTCAAGCGTTTCTTACCTCCAAACTGCCATATCTCGCGAACGGATTGACCAATCCGCAAAATTTCTGTTGCATCTGAAAGTAGAAACTCGCCCGATTACAACGGTGTGCGTACTTTTCCCCTAGGCCGTTCTAGTTATGCTTGTCGAGCATCAGAACTGCGAAAATTTTGAGTTACTCGAGCGTTTCTTACCTCCAAACTGCCATATCTCGCGAACGGATTGACCAATCCGCAAAATTTCTGTTGCATCTGAAAGTAGAAACTCGCCCGATTACAACAGTGTGCGTACTCTTCCCCTAGGCCGTTCTAGTTATGCTTGTCGAGCATCAGAACTGTGATAATTTTGAGTTTCTCAAGCGTTGCTTACCTCCAAACTGCCATATCTCGCGAACGGATTGACCAATCCGCGAAATTTCTGTTGCATCTGAAAGTAGAAACTCGCCCGATTACAACTGTATGCCTACTTTTCCCCTAGCCCGTTCTAGTTATTCGTTTCGAGCATCAGAACTGCGAAAATTTTGAGTTTCTCAAGCGTTGCTTACCTCCAAACTGCCATATCTCGCGAACGGATTGACCAATCCGCAATATTTCTGTTGCATCTGAAAGTAGAAACTCGCCCGATTACAACGGTGTGCGTACTTTTCCCATAGGCCGTTATTGTTATTCGTTTCGAGCATCAAAAGCGCGAAAATTTTAAGTTTCTCAAGCGTTTCTTACCTCCAAACTGCCATATCTCGCGAACGGATTGACCAATCCGCGAAATTTCTGTTGCATCGGAAAGTAGAAACTCGCCCGATTACAACGGTGTGCGTACTTTTCCCCTAGGCCGTTCTAGTTATTCGTTTCGAGCATCAGAACTGCGAAAATTTTGAGTTTCTCAAGCGTTTCTTACCTCCAAACTGCCATATCTCGCGAACGGATTGACCAATCCGCAAAATTTCTGTTGCATCTGAAAGTAGAAACTCGCCCGATTACACCGGTGTGCGTACTTTTCCCCTAGGCCGTTATTGTTATTCGTTTCGAGCAGCAGAACCGCGAAAATTTTGAGTTTCTCAAGCGTTTCTTACCTCCAAACTGCCATATCTCGCGAACGGATTGACCAATCCGCAAAATTTCTGTTGCATCTGAAAGTAGAAACTCGCCCGATTACGACGGTATGCGTACTTTTCCCCTAGGCCGTTCTAGTTATTCGTTTCAAGCATCAGAACTGCGAAAATTTTGAGTTTCTCAAGCGTTTCTTACCTCCAAACTGCCATATCTCGCGAACGGATTGACCAATCCGCAAAATTTCTGTTGCATCTGAAAGTAGAAACTCGCCCGATTACAACGGTGTGCGTACTTTTCCCCTAGGCCGTTCTAGTTATGCTTGTCGAGCATCAGAACTGCGAAAATTTTGAGTTACTCAAGCGTTTCTTACCTCCAAACTGCCATATCTCGCGAACGGATTGACCAATCCGCAAAATTTCTGTTGCATCTGAAAGTAGAAACTCGCCCGATTACAACAGTGTGCGTACTCTTCCCCTAGGCCGTTCTAGTTATGCTTGTCGAGCATCAGAACTGTGATAATTTTGAGTTTCTCAACCGTTTCTTACCTCCAAACTGCCATATCTCGCGAACGGATTGACCAATCCGCAAAATTTCTGTTGCATCTGAAAGTAGAAACTCGCCCGATTACAACTGTATGCCTACTTTTCCCCTAGCCCGTTGTAGTTATTCGTTTCGAGCATCAGAACTGCGAAAATTTTGAGTTTCTCAAGCGTTGCTTACCTCCAAACTGCCATATCTCGCGAACGGATTGACCAATCCGCAATATTTCTGTTGCATCTGAAAGTAGAAACTCGCCCGAATACAACGGTGTGCGTACTTTTCCCATAGGCCGTTATTGTTATTCGTTTCGAGCATCAAAAGCGCGAAAATTTTAAGTTTCTCAAGCGTTTCTTACCTCCAAACTGCCATATCTCGCGAACGGATTGACCAATCCGCGAAATTTCTGTTGCATCGGAAAGTAGAAACTCGCCCGATTACAACGGTGTGCGTACTTTTCCCCTAGGCCGTTCTAGTTATTCGTTTCGAGCATCAGAACTGCGAAAATTTTGAGTTTCTCAAGCGTTTCTTACCTCCAAACTGCCATATCTCGCGAACGGATTGACCAATCCGCAAAATTTCTGTTGCATCTGAAAGTAGAAACTCGCCCGATTACGACGGTATGCGTACTTTTCCCCTAGCCCGTTCTAGTTATTCGTTTCGAGCAACAGAACTGCGAAAATTTTGAGTTTCTCAAGCGTTGCTTACCTCCAAACTGCCATATCTCGCGAACGGATTGACCAATCCGCAAAATTTCTGTTGCATCTGAAAGTAGAAACTCGCCCGATTACAAAGGTGTGCGTACTTTTCCCCTAGGCCGTTCTTGTTATTCGTTTCGAGCATCAGAACCGCGAAAATTTTGAGTTTCTCAAGCGTTTCTTACCTCCAAACTGCCATATCTCGCGAACGGATTGACCAATCCGCAAAATTTCTGTTGCATCTGAAAGTAGAAACTCGCCCGATTACAACGGTATGCGTACTTTTCCCCTAGGCCGTTCTAGTTATTCGTTTCGAGCATCAGAACTGCGAAAATTTTGAGTTTCTCAAGCGTTGCTTACCTCCAAACTGCCATATCTCGCGAACGGATTGACCAATCCGCAAAATTTCTGTTGCATCTGAAAGTAGAAACTCGCCCGATTACAACGGTATGAGTACTTTTTCCCTACGCCGTTCTTGTTATTCGTTTCGAGCATCAGAAATGTGAAAATTTTGAGTTTCTCAACCGTTTCTTACCTCCAAACTGCCATATCTCGCGAACGGATAGACCAATCCGCAAAATTTCTGTTGCATCTGAAAGTAGAAACTCGCCCGATTACGACGGTATGCGTACTTTTCCCCTAGGCCGTTCTAGTTATTCGTTTCGAGCATCAGAACTGCGAAAATTTTCAGTTTCTCAAGCGTTTCTTACCTCCAAACTGCCATATCTCGCGAACGGATTGACCAATCCGCAAAATTTCTGTTGCATCTGAAAGTAGAAACTCGCCCGATTACAACGGTGTGCGTACTTTTCCCCTAGGCCGTTATTGTTATTCGTTTCGAGCATCAGAACCGCGAAAATTTTGAGTTTCTCAAGCGTTTCTTACCTCCAAACTGCCATATCTCGCGAACGGATTGACCAATCCGCAAAATTTCTGTTGCATCTGAAAGTAGAAACTCGCCCGATTACGACGGTATGCGTACTTTTCCCCTAGGCCGTTCTAGTTATTCGTTTCGAGCATCAGAACTGCGAAAATTTTGAGTTTCTCAAGCGTTTCTTACCTCCAAACTGCCATATCTCGCGAACGGATTGACCAATCCGCAAAATTTCTGTTGCATCTGAAAGTAGAAACTCGCCCGATTACAACTGTATGCCTACTTTTCCCCTAGCCCGTTCTAGTTATTCGTTTCGAGCATCAGAACTGCGAAAATTTTGAGTTTCTCAAGCGTTGCTTACCTCCAAACTGCCATATCTCGCGAACGGATTGACCAATCCGCAAAATTTCTGTTGCATCTGAAAGTAGAAACTCGCCCGATTACAACGGTATGAGTACTTTTTCCCTACGCCGTTCTTGTTATTCGTTTCGAGCATCAGAAATGTGAAAATTTTGAGTTTCTCAACCGTTTCTTACCTCCAAACTGCCATATCTCGCGAACGGATTGACCAATCCGCAAAATTTCTGTTGCATCTGAAAGTAGAAACTCGCCCGATTACAACTGTATGCCTACTTTTCCCCTAGCCCGTTCTAGTTATTCGTTTCGAGCATCAGAACTGCGAAAATTTTGAGTTTCTCAAGCGTTGCTTACCTCCAAACTGCCATATCTCGCGAACGGATTGACCAATCCGCAATATTTCTGTTGCATCTGAAAGTAGAAACTCGCCCGATTACAACGGTGTGCGTACTTTTCCCATAGGCCGTTATTGTTATTCGTTTCGAGCATCAGAACCGCGAAAATTTTAAGTTTCTCAAGCGTTTCTTACCTCCAAACTGCCATATCTCGCGAACGGATTGACCAATCCGCGAAATTTCTGTTGCATCGGAAAGTAGAAACTCGCCCGATTACAACGGTATGCGTACTTTTCCCCTAGGCCGTTCTAGTTATTCGTTTCGAGCATCAGAACTGCGAAAATTTTGAGTTTCTCAAGCGTTTCTTACCTCCAAACTGCCATATCTCGCGAACGGATTGACCAATCCGCAAAATTTCTGTTGCATCTGAAAGTAGAAACTCGCCCGATTACAACGGTGTGCGTACTTTTCCCCTAGGCCGTTCTAGTTATGCTTGTCGAGCATCAGAACTGCGAAAATTTTGAGTTTCTCGAGCGTTTCTTACCTCCAAACTGCCGTATCTCGCGAACGGATTGACCAATCCGCAAAATTTCTGTTGCATCTGAAAGTAGAAACTCGCCCGATTACAACAGTGTGCGTACTCTTCCCCTAGGCCGTTCTAGTTATGCTTGTCGAGCATCAGAACTGTGATAATTTTGAGTTTCTCAACCGTTTCTTACCTCCAAACTGCCATATCTCGCGAACGGATTGACCAATCCGCAAAATTTCTGTTGCATCTGAAAGTAGAAACTCGCCCGATTACAACTGTATGCCTACTTTTCCCCTAGCCCGTTCTAGTTATTCGTTTCGAGCATCAGAACTGCGAAAATTTTGAGTTTCTCAAGCGTTGCTTACCTCCAAACTGCCATATCTCGCGAACGGATTGACCAATCCGCAATATTTCTGTTGCATCTGAAAGTAGAAACTCGCCCGATTACAACGGTGTGCGTACTTTTCCCATAGGCCGTTATTGTTATTCGTTTCGAGCATCAGAACCGCGAAAATTTTAAGTTTCTCAAGCGTTTCTTACCTCCAAACTGCCATATCTCGCGAACGGATTGACCAATCCGCGAAATTTCTGTTGCATCGGAAAGTAGAAACTCGCCCGATTACAACGGTGTGCGTACTTTTCCCCTAGGCCGTTATTGTTATTCGTTTCGAGCATCAGAACCGCGAAAATTTTGAGTTTCTCAAGCGTTTCTTACCTCCAAACTGCCATATCTCGCGAACGGATTGACCAATCCGCTAAATTTCTGTTGCATCTGAAAGTAGAAACTCGCCCGATTACGACGGTATGCGTACTTTTCCCCTAGGCCGTTCTAGTTATGCTTGTCGAGCATCAGAACTGCGAAAATTTTGAGTTACTCGAGCGTTTCTTACCTCCAAACTGCCATATCTCGCGAACGGATTGACCAATCCGCAAAATTTCTGTTGCATCTGAAAGTAGAAACTCGCCCGATTACAACAGTGTGCGTACTCTTCCCCTAGGCCGTTCTAGTTATGCTTGTCGAGCATCAGAACTGTGATAATTTTGAGTTTCACAACCGTTTCTTACCTCCAAACTGCCATATCTCGCGAACGGATTGACCAATCCGCAAAATTTCTGTTGCATCTGAAAGTAGAAACTCGCCCGATTACAACGGTATGAGTACTTTTTCCCTACGCCGTTCTTGTTATTCGTTTCGAGCATCAGAAATGTGAAAATTTTGAGTTTCTCAACCGTTTCTTACCTCCAAACTGCCATATCTCGCGAACGGATAGACCAATCCGCAAAATTTCTGTTGCATCTGAAAGTAGAAACTCGCCCGATTACGACGGTATGCGTACTTTTCCCCTAGGCCGTTCTAGTTATTCGTTTCGAGCATCAGAACTGCGAAAATTTTCAGTTTCTCAAGCGTTTCTTACCTCCAAACTGCCATATCTCGCGAACGGATTGACCAATCCGCAAAATTTCTGTTGCATCTGAAAGTAGAAACTCGCCCGATTACAACGGTGTGCGTACTTTTCCCCTAGGCCGTTATTGTTATTCGTTTCGAGCATCAGAACCGCGAAAATTTTGAGTTTCTCAAGCGTTTCTTACCTCCAAACTGCCATATCTCGCGAACGGATTGACCAATCCGCAAAATTTCTGTTGCATCTGAAAGTAGAAACTCGCCCGATTACGACGGTATGCGTACTTTTCCCCTAGGCCGTTCTAGTTATTCGTTTCGAGCATCAGAACTGCGAAAATTTTGAGTTTCTCAAGCGTTTCTTACCTCCAAACTGCCATATCTCGCGAACGGATTGACCAATCCGCAAAATTTCTGTTGCATCTGAAAGTAGAAACTCGCCCGATTACAACGGTGTGCGTACTTTTCCCCTAGGCCGTTCTAGTTATGCTTGTCGAGCATCAGAACTGCGAAAATTTTGAGTTACTCGAGCGTTTCTTACCTCCAAACTGCCGTATCTCGCGAACGGATTGACCAATCCGCAAAATTTCTGTTGCATCTGAAAGTAGAAACTCGCCCGATTACAACAGTGTGCGTACTCTTCCCCTAGGCCGTTCTAGTTATGCTTGTCGAGCATCAGAACTGTGATAATTTTGAGTTTCTCAACCGTTTCTTACCTCCAAACTGCCATATCTCGCGAACGGATTGACCAATCCGCAAAATTTCTGTTGCATCTGAAAGTAGAAACTCGCCCGATTACAACTGTATGCCTACTTTTCCCCTAGCCCGTTCTAGTTATTCGTTTCGAGCATCAGAACTGCGAAAATTTTGAGTTTCTCAAGCGTTGCTTACCTCCAAACTGCCATATCTCGCGAACGGATTGACCAATCCGCAATATTTCTGTTGCATCTGAAAGTAGAAACTCGCCCGATTACAACGGTGTGCGTACTTTTCCCATAGGCCGTTATTGTTATTCGTTTCGAGCATCAGAACCGCGAAAATTTTAAGTTTCTCAAGCGTTTCTTACCTCCAAACTGCCATATCTCGCGAACGGATTGACCAATCCGCGAAATTTCTGTTGCATCGGAAAGTAGAAACTCGCCCGATTACAACGGTGTGCGTACTTTTCCCCTAGGCCGTTATTGTTATTCGTTTCGAGCATCAGAACCGCGAAAATTTTGAGTTTCTCAAGCGTTTCTTACCTCCAAACTGCCATATCTCGCGAACGGATTGACCAATCCGCTAAATTTCTGTTGCATCTGAAAGTAGAAACTCGCCCGATTACGACGGTATGCGTACTTTTCCCCTAGGCCGTTCTAGTTATGCTTGTCGAGCATCAGAACTGCGAAAATTTTGAGTTACTCGAGCGTTTCTTACCTCCAAACTGCCATATCTCGCGAACGGATTGACCAATCCGCAAAATTTCTGTTGCATCTGAAAGTAGAAACTCGCCCGATTACAACAGTGTGCGTACTCTTCCCCTAGGCCGTTCTAGTTATGCTTGTCGAGCATCAGAACTGTGATAATTTTGAGTTTCACAACCGTTTCTTACCTCCAAACTGCCATATCTCGCGAACGGATTGACCAATCCGCAAAATTTCTGTTGCATCTGAAAGTAGAAACTCGCCCAATTACAACTGTATGCCTACTTTTCCCCTAGCCCGTTCTAGTTATTCGTTTCGAGCATCAGAACTGCGAAAATTTTGAGTTTCTCAAGCGTTGCTTACCTCCAAACTGCCATATCTCGCGAACGGATTGACCAATCCGCAATATTTCTGTTGCATCTGAAAGTAGAAACTCGCCCTATTACAACGGTGTGCGTACTTTTCCCATAGGCCGTTATTGTTATTCGTTTCGAGCATCAGAACCGCGAAAATTTTAAGTTTCTCAAGCGTTTCTTACCTCCAAACTGCCATATCTCGCGAACGGATTGACCAATCCGCGAAATTTCTGTTGCATCGGAAAGTAGAAACTCGCCCGATTACAACGGTGTGCGTACTTTTCCCCTAGGCCGTTATTGTTATTCGTTTCGAGCATCAGAACCGCGAAAATTTTGAGTTTCTCAAGCGTTTCTTACCTCCAAACTGCCATATCTCGCGAACGGATTGACCAATCCGCTAAATTTCTGTTGCATCTGAAAGTAGAAACTCGCCCGATTACAACGGTATGCGTACTTTTCCCCTAGGCCGTTCTAGTTATGCTTGTCGAGCATCAGAACTGCGAAAATTTTGAGTTACTCGAGCGTTTCTTACCTCCAAACTGCCATATCTCGCGAACGGATTGACCAATCCGCAAAATTTCTGTTGCATCTGAAAGTAGAAACTCGCCCGATTACAACAGTGTGCGTACTCTTCCCCTAGGCCGTTCTAGTTATGCTTGTCGAGCATCAGAACTGTGATAATTTTGAGTTTCTCAACCGTTTCTTACCTCCAAACTGCCATATCTCGCGAACGGATTGACCAATCCGCAAAATTTCTGTTGCATCTGAAAGTAGAAACTCGCCCGATTACAACTGTATGCCTACTTTTCCCCTAGCCCGTTCTAGTTATTCGTTTCGAGCATCAGAACTGCGAAAATTTTGAGTTTCTCAAGCGTTGCTTACCTCCAAACTGCCATATCTCGCGAACGGATTGACCAATCCGCAATATTTCTGTTGCATCTGAAAGTAGAAACTCGCCCGATTACAACGGTGTGCGTACTTTTCCCATAGGCCGTTATTGTTATTCGTTTCGAGCATCAGAACCGCGAAAATTTTGAGTTTCTCAACCGTTTCTTACCTCCAAACTGCCACATCGCGCGAACGGATTGACCAATCCGCAAAATTTCTGTTGCATCTGAAAGTAGAAACTCGCCCGATTACAACACTATGCGTACTTTTCCCCTAGGCCGTTCTAGTTATTCGTTTCGAGCATCAGAACTGCGAAAATTTTGAGTTTCTCAAGCGTTTCTTACTTCCAAACTGCCATATCTCGCGAACGGATTGACCAATCCGCAAAATTTCTGTTGCATCTGAAGGTCGAAACTCGCCCGATTACAACGGTGTGCGTACTTTTCCCCTAGGCCGTTCTAGTTATGTTTTTCGAGCATCAGAACTGCGAAAATTTTGAGTTTCTCGAGCGTTTCTTACCTCCAAACTGCCATATCTCGCGAACGGATTGACCAATCCGCAAAATTTCTGTTGCATCTGAAAGTAGATACTCGCCCGATTACAACGGTATGAGTACTTTTTCCCTACGCCGTTCTTGTTATTCGTTTCGAGCATCAGAAGTGTGAAAATTTTGAGTTTCTTAACCGTTTCTTACCTCCAAACTGCCATATCTCGCGAACGGATAGACCAATCCGCAAAATTTCTGTTGCATCTGAAAGTAGAAACACGCCCAATTGAAACGGTATGTGTGCTTTTCCCCTGGGCCATTCTAGTTATTCGTTTCGAGCATCAGAATTGTGCAAATTTTGAGTTTCTCAACCGTTTCTTACCTCCAAACTGCCATATCACGCGAACGGATTTTCCAATCCGCAAAATTTCTGTTGCATCTGAAAGTAGAAACTCGTCCGATTACAACGGTATGCGTACTTTTCCCCTAGGCCGTCTAGTTATTCGTTTCGAGCACCAGAACTGTGAAAATTTTTAGTTTCTCAAGCGTTTCTTACCTCCAAACTGCCATATCTCGCGAACGGATTGACCAATCCGCAAAATTTCTGTTGCATCTGAAAGTATAAACTCGCCCGATTACAACACTGTGCGTACTTTTCCCGTAGGCCGTTCTAGTTATTCGTTTCGAGCATCAGAACTGCGAAAATTTTGAGTTTCTCAAGCGTTGCTTACCTCCAAACTGCCATATCTCGCGAACGGATTGACCAATCCGCAATATTTCTGTTGCATCTGAAAGTAGAAACTCGCCCGATTACAACGGTGTGCGTACTTTTCCCATAGGCCGTTATTGTTATTCGTTTCGAGCATCAGAACCGCGAAAATTTTAAGTTTCTCAAGCGTTTCTTACCTCCAAACTGCCATATCTCGCGAACGGATTGACCAATCCGCGAAATTTCTGTTGCATCTGAAAGTAGAAACTCGCCCGATTACAACACTGTGCGTACTTTTCCCGTAGGCCGTTCTGGTTATTCGTTTCGAGCATCAGAACTGCGAAAATTTTGAGTTTCTCAAGCGTTTCTTACCTCCAAACTGCCATAACTCGCGAACGGATTGACCAATCCGCAAAATTTCTGTTGCATCTGAAAGTAGAAACTCGCCCGATTACAACGGTATGCGTACTTTTCCCCTAGCCCGTTCTAGTTATTCGTTTCGGGCAACAGAACTGCGAAAATTTTGAGTTTTTCAAGCGTTGCTTACCTCCAAACTGCCATATCTCGCGAACGGATTGACCAATCCGCAAAATTTCTGTTGCATCTGAAAGTAGAAACTCGCCCGATTACAACGGTGTGCGTACTTTTCCCCTAGCCCGTTCTAGTTATTCGTTTCGAGCAACAGAACTGCGAAAATTTTGAGTTTTTCAAGCGTTGCTTACCTCCAAACTGCCATATCTCGCGAACGGATTGACCAATCCGCAAAATTTCTGTTGCATCAGAAAGTAGAAACTCGCCCGATTACAACACTATGCGTACTTTTCCCGTAGGCCGTTCTAGTTATTCGTTTCGAGCATCAGAACTGCGAAAATTTTGAGTTTCTCAAGCGTTTCTTACCTCCAAACTGCCATATCTCGCGAACGGATTGACCAATCCGCAAAATTTCTGTTGCATCTGAAAGTAGAAACTCGCCCGATTACAACACTATGCGTACTTTTCCCCTAGGCCGTTCTAGTTATGCTTGTCGAGCATCAGAACTGCGAAAATTTTGAGTTTCTCGAGCGTTTCTTACCTCCAAACTGCCATATCTCGCGAACGGATTGACCAATCCGCAAAATTTCTGTTGCATCTGAAAGTAGAAACTCCCCCAACTGCAACACTATGAGTACTTTTCCCCTAGGCCGTTCTAGTTATTCGTTTCGAGCATCAGAACTGCGAAAATTTTGAGTTTCTCGAGCGTTTCTTACTTCCAAACTGCCATATCTCGCGAACGGATTGACCAATCCGCAAAATTTCTGTTGCAACTGAAAGTAGAAACTCGCCCGATTACAACACTATGCGTACTTTTCCCGTAGGCCGTTCTAGTTATTCGTTTCGAGCATCAGAACTGCGAAAATTTTGAGTTTCTCAAGCGTTTCTTACCTCCAAACTGCCATAACTCGCGAACGGATTGACCAATCCGCAAAATTTCTGTTGCATCTGAAAGTAGAAACCCGCCCGATTACAACGGTGTGAGTACTTTTCCCCTAGCCCGTTCTAGTTATTCGTTTCGAGCAACAGAACTGCGAAAATTTTGAGTTTTTCAAGCGTTGCTTACCTCCAAACTGCCATATCTCGCGAACGGATTGACCAATCCGCAAAATTTCTGTTGCATCTGAAAGTAGAAACTCGCCCGATTACAACACTATGCGTACTTTTCCCCTAGGCCGTTCTAGTTATTCGTTTCGAGCATCAGAACTGCGAAAATTTTGAGTTTTTCAAGCGTTTCTTACCTCCAAACTGCCATATCTCGCGAACGGATTGACCAATCCGCAAAATTTCTGTTGCATCTGAAAGTAGAAACTCGCCCGATTACAACACTATGCGTACTTTTCCCCTAGGCCGTTCTAGTTATGCTTGTCGAGCATCAGAACTGCGAAAATTTTGAGTTTCTCGAGCGTTTCTTACCTCCAAACTGCCATATCTCGCGAACGTATTGACCAATCCGCAAAATTTCTGTTGCATCTGAAAGTAGAAACTCCCCCGACTACAACACTATGCGTACTTTTCCCCTAGGCCGTTCTAGTTATTCGTTTCGAGCATCAGAACTGCGAAAATTTTGAGTTTCTCAAGCGTTTCTTACTTCCAAACTGCCATATCTCGCGAACGGATTGACCAATCCGCAAAATTTCTGTTGCATCTGAAAGTATAAACTCGCCCGATTACAACACTGTGCGTACTTTTCCCGTAGGCCGTTCTAGTTATTCGTTTCGAGCATCAGAACTGCGAAAATTTTGAGTTTCTCAAGCGTTTCTTACCTCCAAACTGCCATAACTCGCGAACGGATTGACCAATCCGCAAAATTTCTGTTGCATCTGAAAGTAGAAACTCGCCCGATTACAACGGTATGCGTACTTTTCCCCTAGCCCGTTCTAGTTATTCGTTTCGGGCAACAGAACTGCGAAAATTTTGAGTTTTTCAAGCGTTGCTTACCTCCAAACTGCCATATCTCGCGAACGGATTGACCAATCCGCAAAATTTCTGTTGCATCTGAAAGTAGAAACTCGCCCGATTACAACGGTGTGAGTACTTTTCCCCTAGCCCGTTCTAGTTATTCGTTTCGAGCAACAGAACTGCGAAAATTTTGAGTTTTTCAAGCGTTGCTTACCTCCAAACTGCCATATCTCGCGAACGGATTGACCAATCCGCAAAATTTCTGTTGCATCTGAAAGTAGAAACTCGCCCGATTACAACACTATGCGTACTTTTCCCCTAGGCCGTTCTAGTTATTCGTTTCGAGCATCAGAACTGTGCAAATTTTGAGTTTCTCAACCGTTTCTTACCTCCAAACTGCCATATCACGCGAACGGATTTTCCAATCCGCAAAATTTCTGTTGCATCTGAAAGTAGAAACTCGCCCGATTACAACACTGTGCGTACTTTTCCCGTAGGCCGTTCTAGTTATTCGTTTCGAGCATCAGAACTGCGAAAATTATGAGTTTCTCAAGCGTTTCTTACCTCCAAACTGCCATAACTCGCGAACGGATTGACCAATCCGCAAAATTTCTGTTGCATCTGAAAGTAGAAACTCGCCCGATTACAACGGTATGCGTACTTTTCCCCTAGCCCGTTCTAGTTATTCGTTTCGGGCAACAGAACTGCGAAAATTTTGAGTTTTTCAAGCGTTGCTTACCTCCAAACTGCCATATCTCGCGAACGGATTGACCAATCCGCAAAATTTCTGTTGCATCTGAAAGTAGAAACTCGCCCGATTACAACGGTGTGCGTACTTTTCCCCTAGCCCGTTCTAGTTATTCGTTTCGAGCAACAGAACTGCGAAAATTTTGAGTTTTTCAAGCGTTGCTTACCTCCAAACTGCCATATCTCGCGAACGGATTGACCAATCCGCAAAATTTCTGTTGCATCAGAAAGTAGAAACTCGCCCGATTACAACACTATGCGTACTTTTCCCGTAGGCCGTTCTAGTTATTCGTTTCGAGCATCAGAACTGCGAAAATTTTGAGTTTCTCAAGCGTTTCTTACCTCCAAACTGCCATATCTCGCGAACGGATTGACCAATCCGCAAAATTTCTGTTGCATCTGAAAGTAGAAACTCGCCCGATTACAACACTATGCGTACTTTTCCCCTAGGCCGTTCTAGTTATGCTTGTCGAGCATCAGAACTGCGAAAATTTTGAGTTTCTCGAGCGTTTCTTACCTCCAAACTGCCATATCTCGCGAACGGATTGACCAATCCGCAAAATTTCTGTTGCATCTGAAAGTAGAAACTCCCCCGACTGCAACACTATGAGTACTTTTCCCCTAGGCCGTTCTAGTTATTCGTTTCGAGCATCAGAACTGCGAAAATTTTGAGTTTCTCGAGCGTTTCTTACTTCCAAACTGCCATATCTCGCGAACGGATTGACCAATCCGCAAAATTTCTGTTGCATCTGAAAGTAGAAACTCGCCCGATTACAACACTATGCGTACTTTTCCCGTAGGCCGTTCTAGTTATTCGTTTCGAGCATCAGAACTGCGAAAATTTTGAGTTTCTCAAGCGTTTCTTACCTCCAAACTGCCATAACTCGCGAACGGATTGACCAATCCGCAAAATTTCTGTTGCATCTGAAAGTAGAAACTCGCCCGATTACAACGGTGTGAGTACTTTTCCCCTAGCCCGTTCTAGTTATTCGTTTCGAGCAACAGAAATGCGAAAATTTTGAGTTTTTCAAGCGTTGCTTACCTCCAAACTGCCATATCTCGCGAACGGATTGACCAATCCGCAAAATTTCTGTTGCATCTGAAAGTAGAAACTCGCCCGATTACAACACTATGCGTACTTTTCCCCTAGGCCGTTCTAGTTATTCGTTTCGAGCATCAGAACTGCGAAAATTTTGAGTTTTTCAAGCGTTTCTTACCTCCAAACTGCCATATCTCGCGAACGGATTGACCAATCCGCAAAATTTCTGTTGCATCTGAAAGTAGAAACTCGCCCGATTACAACACTATGCGTACTTTTCCCCTAGGCCGTTCTAGTTATGCTTGTCGAGCATCAGAACTGCGAAAATTTTGAGTTTCTCGAGCGTTTCTTACCTCCAAACTGCCATATCTCGCGAACGTATTGACCAATCCGCAAAATTTCTGTTGCATCTGAAAGTAGAAACTCCCCCGACTACAACACTATGCGTACTTTTCCCCTAGGCCGTTCTAGTTATTCGTTTCGAGCATCAGAACTGCGAAAATTTTGAGTTTCTCAAGCGTTTCTTACTTCCAAACTGCCATATCTCGCGAACGGATTGACCAATCCGCAAAATTTCTGTTGCATCTGAAAGTATAAACTCGCCCGATTACAACACTGTGCGTACTTTTCCCGTAGGCCGTTCTAGTTATTCGTTTCGAGCATCAGAACTGCGAAAATTTTGAGTTTCTCAAGCGTTTCTTACCTCCAAACTGCCATAACTCGCGAACGGATTGACCAATCCGCAAAATTTCTGTTGCATCTGAAAGTAGAAACTCGCCCGATTACAACGGTATGCGCACTTTTCCCCTAGCCCGTTCTAGTTATTCGTTTCGGGCAACAGAACTGCGAAAATTTTGAGTTTTTCAAGCGTTGCTTACCTCCAAACTGCCATATCTCGCGAACGGATTGACCAATCCGCAAAATTTCTGTTGCATCTGAAAGTAGAAACTCGCCCGATTACAACGGTGTGCGTACTTTTCCCCTAGCCCGTTCTAGTTATTCGTTTCGAGCAACAGAACTGCGAAAATTTTGAGTTTTTCAAGCGTTGCTTACCTCCAAACTGCCATATCTCGCGAACGGATTGACCAATCCGCAAAATTTCTGTTGCATCAGAAAGTAGAAACTCGCCCGATTACAACACTATGCGTACTTTTCCCGTAGGCCGTTCTAGTTATTCGTTTCGAGCATCAGAACTGCGAAAATTTTGAGTTTCTCAAGCGTTTCTTACCTCCAAACTGCCATATCTCGCGAACGGATTGACCAATCCGCAAAATTTCTGTTGCATCTGAAAGTAGAAACTCGCCGATTACAACGGTATGCGTACTTTTCCCCTAGGCCGTTCTAGTTATTCGTTTCGAGCAACAGAACTGCGAAAATTTTGAGTTTTTCAAGCGTTGCTTACCTCCAAACTGCCATATCTCGCGAACGGATTGACCAATCCGCAAAATTTCTGTTGCATCTGAAAGTAGAAACTCCCCCGACTACAACACTATGCGTACTTTTCCCCTAGGCCGTTCTAGTTATTCGTTTCGAGCATCAGAACTGCGAAAATTTTGAGTTTCTCAAGCGTTTCTTACTTCCAAACTGCCATATCTCGCGAACGGATTGACCAATCCGCAAAATTTCTGTTGCATCTGAAAGTATAAACTCGCCCGATTACAACACTGTGCGTACTTTTCCCGTAGGCCGTTCTAGTTATTCGTTTCGAGCATCAGAACTGCGAAAATTTTGAGTTTCTCAAGCGTTTCTTACCTCCAAACTGCCATAACTCGCGAACGGATTGACCAATCCGCAAAATTTCTGTTGCATCTGAAAGTAGAAACTCGCCCGATTACAACGGTATGCGCACTTTTCCCCTAGCCCGTTCTAGTTATTCGTTTCGGGCAACAGAACTGCGAAAATTTTGAGTTTTTCAAGCGTTGCTTACCTCCAAACTGCCATATCTCGCGAACGGATTGACCAATCCGCAAAATTTCTGTTGCATCTGAAAGTAGAAACTCGCCCGATTACAACGGTGTGCGTACTTTTCCCCTAGCCCGTTCTAGTTATTCGTTTCGAGCAACAGAACTGCGAAAATTTTGAGTTTTTCAAGCGTTGCTTACCTCCAAACTGCCATATCTCGCGAACGGATTGACCAATCCGCAAAATTTCTGTTGCATCAGAAAGTAGAAACTCGCCCGATTACAACACTATGCGTACTTTTCCCGTAGGCCGTTCTAGTTATTCGTTTCGAGCATCAGAACTGCGAAAATTTTGAGTTTCTCAAGCGTTTCTTACCTCCAAACTGCCATATCTCGCGAACGGATTGACCAATCCGCAAAATTTCTGTTGCATCTGAAAGTAGAAACTCGCCCGATTACAACACTATGCGTACTTTTCCCCTAGGCCGTTCTAGTTATGCTTGTCGAGCATCAGAACTGCGAAAATTTTGAGTTTCTCGAGCGTTTCTTACCTCCAAACTGCCATATCTCGCGAACGGATTGACCAATCCGCAAAATTTCTGTTGCATCTGAAAGTAGAAACTCCCCCGACTACAACACTATGCGTACTTTTCCCCTAGGCCGTTCTAGTTATTCGTTTCGAGCATCAGAACTGCGAAAATTTTGAGTTTCTCAAGCGTTTCTTACTTCCAAACTGCCATATCTCGCGAACGGATTGACCAATCCGCAAAATTTCTGTTGCATCTGAAAGTAGAAACTCGCCCGATTACAACACTATGCGTACTTTTCCCGTAGGCCGTTCTAGTTATTCGTTTCGAGCATCAGAACTGCGAAAATTTTGAGTTTCTCAAGCGTTTCTTACCTCCAAACTGCCATAACTCGCGAACGGATTGACCAATCCGCAAAATTTCTGTTGCATCTGAAAGTAGAAACTCGCCCGATTACAACGGTGTGCGTACTTTTCCCCTAGCCCGTTCTAGTTATTCGTTTCGGGCAACAGAACTGCGAAAATTTTGAGTTTTTCAAGCGTTTCTTACCTCCAAACTGCCATATCTCGCGAACGGATTGACCAATCCGCAAAATTTCTGTTGCATCTGAAAGTAGAAACTCGCCCGATTACAACACTATGCGTACTTTTCCCCTAGGCCGTTCTAGTTATGCTTGTCGAGCATCAGAACTGCGATAATTTTGAATTTCTCGAGCGTTTCTTACCTCCAAACTGCCATATCTCGCGAACGGATTGACCAATCCGCAAAATTTCTGTTGCATCTGAAAGTAGAAACTCGCCCGATTACAACACTATGCGTACTTTTCCCCTAGGCCGTTCTAGTTATTCGTTTCGAGCATCAGAACTGCGAAAATTTTGAGTTTCTCAAGCGTTTCTTACTTCCAAACTGCCATATCTCGCGAACGGATTGACCATTCCGCAAAATTTCTGTTGCATCTGAAAGTAGAAACTCGCCGATTACAACGGTATGCGTACTTTTCCCCTAGCCCGTTCTAGTTATTCGTTTCGGGCAACAGAACTGCGAAAATTTTGAGTTTTTCAAGCGTTGCTTACCTCCAAACTGCCATATCTCGCGAACGGATTGACCAATCCGCAAAATTTCTGTTGCATCTGAAAGTAGAAACTCGCCCGATTACAACGGTGTGCGTACTTTTCCCCTAGGCCGTTCTAGTTATGCTTGTCGAGCATCAGATCTGCGAAAATTTTGAGTTTCTCGAGCGTTTCTTACCTCCAAACTGCCATATCTCGCGAACGGATTGACCAATCCGCAAAATTTCTGTTGCATCTGAAAGTAGAAACTCCCCCGACCACAACACTATGCGTACTTTTCCCCTAGGCCGTTCTAGTTATTCGTTTCGAGCATCAGAACTGCGAAAATTTTGAGTTTCTCAAGCGTTTCTTACTTCCAAACTGCCATATCTCGCGAACGGATTGACCAGTCCGCAAAATTTCTGTTGCATCTGAAAGTAGAAACTCGCCCGATTACAACACTATGCGTACTTTTCCCGTAGGCCGTTCTAGTTATTCGTTTCGACCAACAGAACTGCGAAAATTTTGAGTTTCTCAAGCGTTGCGTACCTCCAAACTGCCATATCTCGCGAACGGATTGACCAATCCGCAAAATTTCTGTTGCATCTGAAAGTAGAAACTCGCCCGATTACAACACTATGGGTACTTTTCCCCTAGGCCGTTCTAGTTATGATTGTCGAGCATCAGAACTGCGAAAATTTTGAGTTTCTCAAGCGTTTCTTACTTCCAAACTGCCATATCTCGCGAACGGATTGACCAATCCGCAAAATTTCTGTTGCATCTGAAGGTAGAAACTCGCCCGATTACAACGGTATGCGTACTTTTCCCCTAGGCCGTTCTAGTTATTCGTTTCGAGCATCAGAACTGCGAAAATTTTGAGTTTCTCAAGCGTTTCTCACCTACAAACTGCCACATCTCGCGAACGGATTGTCCAATCCGCAAAATTTCTGATGCATCTGAAAGTAGAAACTCGCCCGATTACAACTGTATGCGTACTTTTCCCCTAGCCCGTTCTAGTTATTCGTTTCGAGCAACAGAACTGCGAAAATTTTGAGTTTCTCAAGCGTTTCTTACCTCCAAACTGCCATATCTCGCGAACGGATTGACCAATCCGCAAAATTTCTGTTGCATCTGAAAGTAGAAACTCGCCCGATTACAACGGTGTGCGTACTTTTCCCCTAGCCCGTTCTAGTTATTCGTTTCGAGCAACAGAACTGCGAAAATTTTGAGTTTTTCAAGCGTTTCTTACCTCCAAACTGCCATATCTCGCGAACGGATTGACCAATCCGCAAAATTTCTGTTGCATCTGAAAGTAGAAACTCGCCCGATTACAACACTATGCGTACTTTTCCCCTAGGCCGTTCTAGTTATGCTTGTCGAGCATCAGAACTGCGATAATTTTGAATTTCTCGAGCGTTTCTTACCTCCAAACTGCCATATCTCGCGAACGGATTGACCAATCCGCAAAATTTCTGTTGCATCTGAAAGTAGAAACTCGCCCGATTACAACACTATGCGTACTTTTCCCCTAGGCCGTTCTAGTTATTCGTTTCGAGCATCAGAACTGCGAAAATTTTGAGTTTCTCAAGCGTTTCTTACTTCCAAACTGCCATATCTCGCGAACGGATTGACCATTCCGCAAAATTTCTGTTGCATCTGAAAGTAGAAACTCGCCGATTACAACGGTATGCGTACTTTTCCCATAGCCCGTTCTAGTTATTCGTTTCGGGCAACAGAACTGCGAAAATTTTGAGTTTTTCAAGCGTTGCTTACATCCAAACTGCCATATCTCGCGAACGGATTGACCAATCCGCAAAATTTCTGTTGCATCTGAAAGTAGAAACTCGCCCGATTACAACAGTGTGCGTACTTTTCCCCTAGGCCGTTCTAGTTATGCTTGTCGAGCATCAGATCTGCGAAAATTTTGAGTTTCTCGAGCGTTTCTTACCTCCAAACTGCCATATCTCGCGAACGGATTGACCAATCCGCAAAATTTCTGTTGCATCTGAAAGTAGAAACTCCCCCGACTACAACACTATGCGTGCTTTTTCCCCCTAGGCCGTTCTAGTTATTCGTTTCGAGCATCAGAACTGCGAAAATTTTGAGTTTCTCAAGCGTTTCTTACTTCCAAACTGCCATATCTCGCGAACGGATTGACCAGTCCGCAAAATTTCTGTTGCATCTGAAAGTAGAAACTCGCCCGATTACAACACTATGCGTACTTTTCCCGTAGGCCGTTCTAGTTATTCGTTTCGACCAACAGAACTGCGAAAATTTTGAGTTTCTCAAGCGTTGCGTACCTCCAAACTGCCATATCTCGCGAACGGATTGACCAATCCGCAAAATTTCTGTTGCATCTGAAAGTAGAAACTCGCCCGATTACAACACTATGCGTACTTTTCCCCTAGGCCGTTCTAGTTATGATTGTCGAGCATCAGAACTGCGAAAATTTTGAGTTTCTCAAGTGTTTCTTACATCCAAACTGCCATATCTCGCGAACGGATTGACCAATCCGCAAAATTTCTGTTGCATCTGAAAGTAGAAACACGCCCGATTGCAACGGCATGCGCACTTTTCCCCTAGGCCGTTCTAGTTATTCGTTTCGAGCATCAGAACTGCGAAAATTTTGAGTTTCTCAAGCGTTTCTTACTTCCAAACTGCCATATCTCGCGAACGGATTGACCAATCCGCAAAATTTCTGTTGCATCTGAAGGTAGAAACTCGCCCGATTACAACGGTATGCGTACTTTTCCCCTAGGCCGTTCTAGTTATTCGTTTCGAGCATCAGAACTGCGAAAATTTTGAGTTTCTCAAGCGTTTCTCACCTACAAACTGCCACATCTCGCGAACGGATTGTCCAATCCGCAAAATTTCTGATGCATCTGAAAGTAGAAACTCGCCCGATTACAACTGTATGCGTACGTTTCCCCTAGCCCGTTCTAGTTATTCGTTTCGAGCAACAGAACTGCGAAAATTTTGAGTTTCTCAAGCGTTGCTTACCTCCAAACTGCCATATCTCGCGAACGGATTGACCAATCCGCAAAATTTCTGTTGCATCTGAAAGCAGAAACTCGCCCGATTACAACGGTGTGCGTACTTTTCCCCTAGGCCGTTCTAGTTATTCGTTTCGAGCATCAGAACTGCGAAAATTTTGAGTTTCTCAAGCGTTTCTTACATCCAAACTGCCATATCTCGCGAACGGATTTACCAATCCGCAAAATTTCTGTTGCATCTGAAAGTAGAAACTCGCCCGATTACAACGGTATGCGTACTTTTCCCCTAGCCCGTTCTAGTTATTCGTTTCGAGCAACAGAACTGCGAAAATTTTGAGTTTCTCAAGCGTTTCTTACTTCCAAACTGCCATATCTCGCGAACGGATTGACCAATCCGCACAATTTCTGTTGCATCTGAAAGTAGAAACTCGCCCGATTATAACACTATTCGTACTTTTCCCCTAGGCCGTTCTAGTTATTCGTTTCGAGCATCAGAACTGCGAAAATTTTGAGTTTCTCAAGCGTTTCTTACCTCCAAACTGCCATATCTCGCGAACGGATTGACCAATCCGCAAAATTTCTGTTGCATCTGAAAGTAGAAACTCGCCCGATTACAACACTATGCGTACTTTTCCCCTAGGCCGTTCTAGTTATTCGTTTCGAGCATCAGAACTGCGAAAATTTTGAGTTTCTCAAGCGTTTCTTACTTCCAAACTGCCATATCTCGCGAACGGATTGACCATTCCGCAAAATTTCTGTTGCATCTGAAAGTAGAAACTCGCCGATTACAACGGTATGCGTACTTTTCCCCTAGCCCGTTCTAGTTATTCGTTTCGGGCAACAGAACTGCGAAAATTTTGAGTTTTTCAAGCGTTGCTTACCTCCAAACTGCCATATCTCGCGAACGGATTGACCAATCCGCAAAATTTCTGTTGCATCTGAAAGTAGAAACTCGCCCGATTACAACACTATGCGTACTTTTCCCCTAGGCCGTTCTAGTTATGCTTGTCGAGCATCAGATCTGCGAAAATTTTGAGTTTCTCGAGCGTTTCTTACATCCAAACTGCCATATGTCGCGAACGGATTGACCAATCCGCAAAATTTCTGTTGCATCTGAAAGTAAAAACTCGCCCGATTACAACACTATGCGTACTTTTCCCCTAGGCCGTTCTAGTTATTCGTTTCGAGCATCAGAACTGCGAAAATTTTGAGTTTCTCGAGCGTTTCTTACCTCCAAACTGTGATATCTCGCGAACGGATTGACCAATCCGCAAAATTTCTGTTGCATCTGAAAATAGAAATTCGCCCGATTACAACTGTATGCGTACTTTTCCCCAAGCCCGTTCTAGTTATTCGTCTCGACCAACAGAACTGCGAAAATTTTGAGTTTCTCAAGCGTTGCGTACATCCAAACTGCCATATCTCGCGAACGGATTGACCAATCCGCAAAATTTCTGTTGCATCTGAAAGTAGAAACTCGCCCGATTACAACACTATGCGTACTTTTCCCCTAGGCCGTTCTAGTTATGCTTGTCGAGCATCAGAGCTGCGAAAATTTTGAGTTTCTCAAGCGTTTCTTACATCCAAACTGCCATATCTCGCGAACGGATTGACCAATCCGCAAAATTTCTGTTGCATCTGAAAGTAGAAACACGCCCGATTGCAACGGTATGCGCACTTTTCCCCTAGGCCGTTCTAGTTATTCGTTTCGAGCATCAGAACTGCGAAAATTTTGAGTTTCTCAAGCGTTTCTTACTTCCAAACTGCCATATCTCGCGAACGGATTGACCAATCCGCAAAATTTCTGTTGCATCTGAAGGTAGAAACTCGCCCGATTACAACGGTATGCGTACTTTTCCCCTAGGCCGTTCTAGTTATTCGTTTCGAGCATCAGAACTGCGAAAATTTTGAGTTTCTCAAGCGTTTCTCACCTACAAACTGCCACATCTCGCGAACGGATTTTCCAATCCGCAAAATTTCTGATGCATCTGAAAGTAGAAACTCTCCCGATTACAACTGTATGCGTACTTTTCCCCTAGCCCGTTCTAGTTATTCGTTTCGAGCAACAGAACTGCGAAAATTGTGAGTTTCTCAAGCGTTGCTTACCTCCAAACTGCCATATCTCGCGAACGGATTGACCAATCCGCAAAATTTCTGTTGCATCTGAAAGCAGAAACTCGCCCGATTACAACGGTGTGCGTACTTTTCCCCTAGGCCGTTCTAGTTATTCGTTTCGAGCATCAGAACTGCGAAAATTTTGAGTTTCTCAAGCGTTTCTTACATCCAAACTGCCATATCTCGCGAACGGATTCACCAATCCGCAAAATTTCTGTTGCATCTGAAAGTAGAAACTCGCCCGATTACAACGGTATGCGTACTTTTCCCCTATCCCGTTCTAGTTATTCGTTTCGAGCAACAGAACTGCGAAAATTTTGAGTTTCTCAAGCGTTTCTTACTTCCAAACTGCCATATCTCGCGAACGGATTGACCAATCCGCACAATTTCTGTTGCATCTGAAAGTAGAAACTCGCCCGATTATAACACTATTCGTACTTTTCCCCTAGGCCGTTCTAGTTATTCGTTTCGAGCATCAGAACTGCGAAAATTTTGAGTTTCTCAAGCGTTTCTTACCTCCAAACTGCCATATCTCGCGAACGGATTGACCAATCCGCAAAATTTCTGTTGCATCTGAAAGTAGAAACTCGCCCGATTACAACACTATGCGTACTTTTCCCCTAGGCCGTTCTAGTTATGCGTTTCGAGCAACAGAACTGCGAAAATTTTGAGTTTTTCAAGCGTTGCTTACCTCCAAACTGCCGTATCTCGCGAACGGATTGTCCAATCCGCAAAATTTCTGATGCATCTGAAAGTAGAAACTCTCCCGATTACAACTGTATGCGTACTTTTCCCCTAGCCCGTTCTAGTTATTCGTTTCGAGCAACAGAACTGCGAAAATTGTGAGTTTCTCAATCGTTGCTTACCTCCAAACTGTGATATCTCGCGAACGGATTGACCAATCCGCAAAATTTCTGTTGCATCTGAAAATAGAAATTCGCCCGATTACAACTGTATGCGTACTTTTCCCCAAGCCCGTTCTAGTTATTCGTCTCGACCAACAGAACTGCGAAAATTTTGAGTTTCTCAAGCGTTGCGTACCTCCAAACTGCCATATCTCGCGAACGGATTGACCAATCCGCAAAATTTCTGTTGCATCTGAAAGTAGAAACTCGCCCGATTACAACACTATGCGTACTTTTCCCCTAGGCCGTTCTAGTTATGCTTGTTGAGCATCAGAGCTGCGAAAATTTTGAGTTTCTCAAGCGTTTCTTACATCCAAACTGCCATATCTCGCGAACGGATTGACCAATCCGCAAAATTTCTGTTGCATCTGAAAGTAGAAACACGCCCGATTGCAACGGTATGCGCACTTTTCCCCTAGGCCGTTCTAGTTATTCGTTTCGAGCATCAGAACTGCGAAAATTTTGAGTTTCTCAAGCGTTTCTTACATCCAAACTGCCATATCTCGCGAACGGATTGACCAATCCGCAAAATTTCTGTTGCATCTGAAGGTAGAAACTCGCCCGATTACAACGGTATGCGTACTTTTCCCCTAGGCCGTTCTAGTTATTCGTTTCGAGCATCAGAACTGCGAAAATTTTGAGTTTCTCGAGCGTTTCTCACCTACAAACTGCCACATCTCGCGAACGGATTTTCCAATCCGCAAAATTTCTGATGCATCTGAAAGTAGAAACTCTCCCGATTACAACTGTATGCGTACTTTTCCCCTAGCCCGTTCTAGTTATTCGTTTTGAGCAACAGAACTGCGAAAATTGTGAGTTTCTCAAGCGTTGCTTACCTCCAAACTGCCATATCTCGCGAACGGATTGACCAATCCGCAAAATTTCTGTTGCAGCTGAAAGTAGAAACTCGCCCGATTACAACGGTGTGCGTACTTTTCCCCTAGGCCGTTCTAGTTATTCGTTTCGAGCATCAGAACTGCGAAAATTTTGAGTTTCTCAAGCGTTTCTTACATCCAAACTGCCATATCTCGCGAACGGATTCACCAATCCGCAAAATTTCTGTTGCATCTGAAAGTAGAAACTCGCCCTATTACAACGGTATGCGTACTTTTCCCCTATCCCGTTCTAGTTATTCGTTTCGAGCAACAGAACTGCGAAAATTTTGAGTTTCTCAAGCGTTTCTTACTTCCAAACTGCCATATCTCGCGAACGGATTGACCAATCCGCACAATTTCTGTTGCATCTGAAAGTAGAAACTCGCCCGATTATAACACTATTCGTACTTTTCCCCTAGGCCGTTCTAGTTATTCGTTTCGAGCATCAGAACTGCGAAAATTTTGAGTTTCTCAAGGGTTTCTTACCTCCAAACTGCCATATCTCGCGAACGGATTGACCAATCCGCAAAATTTCTGTTGCATCTGAAAGTAGAAACTCGCCCGATTACAACACTATGCGTACTTTTCCCCTAGGCCGTTCTAGTTATTCGTTTCGAGCAACAGAACTGCGAAAATTTTGAGTTTTTCAAGCGTTGCTTACCTCCAAACTGCCGTATCTCGCGAACGGATTGTCCAATCCGCAAAATTTCTGATGCATCTGAAAGTAGAAACTCTCCCGATTACAACTGTATGCGTACTTTTCACCTAGCCCGTTCTAGTTATTCGTTTCGAGCAACAGAACTGCGAAAATTGTGAGTTTCTCAATCGTTGCTTACCTCCAAACTGCCATATCTCGCGGACGGATTGACCAATCCGCAAAATTTCTATAGCATCAGAAAGCAGAAACTCGCCCGATTACAACGGTGTGCGTACTTTTCCCCTAGGCCGTTCTAGTTATTCGTTTCGAGCATCAGAACTGCGAAAATTTTGAGTTTCTCAAGCGTTTCTTACATCCAAACTGCCATATCTCGCGAACGGATTCACCAATCCGCAAAATTTCTGTTGCATCTGAAAGTAGAAACTCGCCCGATTACAACGGTATGCGTACTTTTCCCCTATCCCGTTCTAGTTATTCGTTTCGAGCAACAGAACTGCGAAAATTTTGAGTTTCTCAAGCGTTTCTTACTTCCAAACTGCCATATCTCGCGAACGGATTGACCAATCCGCACAATTTCTGTTGCATCTGAAAGTAGAAACTCGCCCGATTATAACACTATTCGTACTTTTCCCCTAGGCCGTTCTAGTTATTCGTTTCGAGCATCAGAACTGCGAAAATTTTGAGTTTCTCAAGCGTTTCTTACCTCCAAACTGCCATATCTCGCGAACGGATTGACCAATCCGCAAAATTTCTGTTGCATCTGAAAGTAGAAACTCGCCCGATTACAACACTATGCGTACTTTTCCCCTAGGCCGTTCTAGTTATTCGTTTCGAGCAACAGAACTGCGAAAATTTTGAGTTTTTCAAGCGTTGCTTACCTCCAAACTGCCGTATCTCGCGAACGGATTGACCAATCCTCAAAATTTCTGTTGCATCTGAAAGTAGAAACTCGCCCGATTACAACGGTATGCGTACTTTTCCCCTAGCCCGTTCTATTTATTCGTTTCGAGCAACAGAACTGCGAAAATTTTGAGTTTTTCAAGCGTTGCCTACCTCCAAACTGCCATATCTCGCGAACGGATTGACCAATCCGCAAAATTTCTGTTGCATCTGAAAGTAGAAACTCGCCCGATTACAACACTGTGCGTACTTTTCCCCTAGGCCGTTCTAGTTATTCGTTTCGAGCATCAGAACTGCGAAAATTTTGAGTTTCTCAAGCGTTTCTTACCTCCAAACTGCCATATCTCGCGGACGGATTGACCAACCCGCAAAATTTCTGTTGCATCTGAAAGTAGAAACTCGCCCGATTACAACACTATGCGTACTTTTCCCCTAGGCCGTTCTAGTTATTCGTTTCGAGCATCAGAACTGCGAAAATTTTGAGTTTCTCAAGCGTTTCTTACCTCCAAACTGCCATAACTCGCGAACGGATTGACCAATCCGCAAAATTTCTGTTGCATCTGAAAGTAGAAACTCGCCCGATTACAACGGTATGCGTACTATTCCAGTAGGCCGTTCTAGTTATTCGTTTCGAGCATCAGAACCGCGAAAATTTTGAGTTTCTCAAGCGTTTCTTACTTCAAAACTGCCATATCTCGCGAACGGATTGACCAATCCGCAAAATTTCTGTTGCATCTGAAAGTAGAAACTCGCCCGATTACAACGGTATGCGTACTATTCCCGTAGGCCGTTCTAGTTATTCGTTTCGAGCATCAGAACCGCGAAAATTTTGAGTTTCTCAAGCGTTTCTTACCTCCAAACTGCTATATCTCGCGAACGGATTGACCAATCCGCAAAATTTCTGTTGCATCTGAAAGTAGAAACTCGCCCGATTACAACGGTGTGCGTACTATTCCCGTAGGCCGTTCTAGTTATTCGTTTCGAGCATCAGAACCGCGAAAATTTTGAGTTTCTCAAGCGTTTCTTACCTCCAAACTGCCATATCTCGCGAACGGATTGACCAATCCGCAAAATTTCTGTTGCATCTGAAAGTAGAAACTCGCCCGATTACAACGGTATGCGTACTATTCCCGTAGGCCGTTCTAGTTATTCGTTTCGAGCATCAGAACCGCGAAAATTTTGAGTTTCTCAAGCGTTTCTTACCTCCAAACTGCCATATCTCGCGAACGGATTGACCAATCCGCAAAATTTCTGTTGCATCTGAAAGTAGAAACTCGCCCGATTACAACGGTGTGCGTACTTTTCCCCTAGGCCGTTCTAGTTATGCTTGTCGAGCATCAGAACAGCGAAAATTTTGAGTTTCTCGAGCGTTTCTTACCTCCAAACTGCCATATCTCGCGAACGGATTGACCAATCCGCAAAATTTCTGTTGCATCTGAAAGTAGAAACTCGCCCGATTACAACGGTATGCGTACTTTTCCCGTAGGCCGTTCTAGTTATTCGTTTCGAGCATCAGAACCGCGAAAATTTTGAGTTTCTCAAGCGTTTCTTACCTCCAAACTGCCATATCTCGCGAACGGATTGACCAATCCGCAAAATTTCTGTTGCATCTGAAAGTAGAAACTCGCCCGATTACAACTGTATGCGTACTTTTCCCGTAGCCCGTTCTAGTTATTCGTTTCGAGCAACAGAACTGCGAAAATTTTGAGTTTCTCAAGCGTTGCTTACCTCCAAACTGCCATATCTCGCGAACGGATTGACCAATCCGCAAAATTTCTGTTGCATCTGAAAGCAGAAACTCGCCCGATTACAACGGTGTGCGTACTTTTCCCCTAGGCCGTTCTAGTTATTCGTTTCGAGCATCAGAACTGCGAAAATTTTGAGTTTCTCAAGCGTTTCTTACATCCAAACTGCCATATCTCGCGAACGGATTTACCAATCCGCAAAATTTCTGTTGCATCTGAAAGTAGAAACTCGCCCGATTACAACGGTATGCGTACTTTTCCCCTAGCCCGTTCTAGTTATTCGTTTCGAGCAACAGAACTGCGAAAATTTTGAGTTTCTCAAGCGTTTCTTACTTCCAAACTGCCATATCTCGCGAACGGATTGACCAATCCGCACAATTTCTGTTGCATCTGAATGTAGAAACTCGCCCGATTATAACACTATTCGTACTTTTCCCCTAGACCGTTCTAGTTATTCGTTTCGAGCATCAGAACTGCGAAAATTTTGAGTTTCTCAAGCGTTTCTTACCTCCAAACTGCCATATCTCGCGAACGGATTGAACAATCCGCAAAATTTCTGTTGCATCTGAAAGTAGAAACTCGCCCGATTACAACACTATGCGTACTTTTCCCCTAGGCCGTTCTAGTTATTCGTTTCGAGCAACAGAACTGCGAAAATTTTGAGTTTTTCAAGCGTTGCTTACCTCCAAACTGCCGTATCTCGCGAACGGATTGACCAATCCGCAAAATTTCTGTTGCATCTGAAAGTAGAAACTCGCCCGATTACAACGGTATGCGTACTTTTCCCCTAGCCCGTTCTATTTATTCGTTTCGAGCAACAGAACTGCGAAAATTTTGAGTTTTTCAAGCGTTGCCTACCTCCAAACTGCCATATCTCGCGAACGGATTGACCAATCCGCAAAATTTCTGTTGCATCTGAAAGTAGAAACTCGCCCGATTACAACACTGTGCGTACTTTTCCCCTAGGCCGTTCTAGTTATGCTTGTCGAGCATCAGAACAGCGAAAATTTTGAGTTTCTCGAGCGTTTCTTACCTCCAAACTGCCATATCTCGCGAACGGATTGACCAATCCGCAAAATTTCTGTTGCATCTGAAAGTAGAAACTCGCCCGATTACAACGGTATGCGTACTTTTCCCGTAGGCCGTTCTAGTTATTCGTTTCGAGCATCAGAACCGCGAAAATTTTGAGTTTCTCAAGCGTTTCTTACCTCCAAACTGCCATATCTCGCGAACGGATTGACCAATCCGCAAAATTTCTGTTGCATCTGAAAGTAGAAACTCGCCCGATTACAACGGTATGCGTACTTTTCCCGTAGGCCGTTCTAGTTATTCGTTTCGAGCATCAGAACCGCGAAAATTTTGAGTTTCTCAAGCGTTTCTCACCTACAAATTGCCACATCTCGCGAACGGATTGTCCAATCCGCAAAATTTCTGATGCATCTGAAAGTAGAAACTCGCCCGATTACAACTGTATGCGTACTTTTCCCGTAGCCCGTTCTAGTTATTCGTTTCGAGCAACAGAACTGCGAAAATTTTGAGTTTCTCAAGCGTTGCTTACCTCCAAACTGCCATATCTCGCGAACGGATTGACCAATCCGCAAAATTTCTGTTGCATCTGAAAGCAGAAACTCGCCCGATTACAACGGTGTGCGTACTTTTCCCCTAGGCCGTTCTAGTTATTCGTTTCGAGCATCAGAACTGCGAAAATTTTGAGTTTCTCAAGCGTTTCTTACATCCAAACTGCCATATCTCGCGAACGGATTTACCAATCCGCAAAATTTCTGTTGCATCTGAAAGTAGAAACTCGCCCGATTACAACGGTATGCGTACTTTTCCCCTAGCCCGTTCTAGTTATTCGTTTCGAGCAACAGAACTGCGAAAATTTTGAGTTTCTCAAGCGTTTCTTACTTCCAAACTGCCATATCTCGCGAACGGATTGACCAATTCGCACAATTTCTGTTGCATCTGAAAGCAGAAACTCGCCCGATTACAACGGTGTGCGTACTTTTCCCCTAGGCCGTTCTAGTTATTCGTTTCGAGCATCAGAACTGCGAAAATTTTGAGTTTCTCAAGCGTTTCTTACATCCAAACTGCCATATCTCGCGAACGGATTTACCAATCCGCAAAATTTCTGTTGCATCTGAAAGTAGAAACTCGCCCGATTACAACGGTATGCGTACTTTTCCCCTAGGCCGTTCTAGTTATTCGTTTCGAGCATCAGAACTGCGAAAATTTTGAGTTTCTCAAGCGTTTCTTACCTCCAAACTTCCATATCTCGCGAACGGATTGACCAATCCGCAAAATTTCTGTTGCATCTGAAAGTAGAAACTCGCCCGATTACAACGGTATGCGTACTTTTCCCGTAGGCCGTTCTAGTTATTCGTTTCGAGCATCAGAACCGCGAAAATTTTGAGTTTCTCAAGCGTTTCTTACCTCCAAACTGCCATATCTCGCGAACGGATTGACCAATCCGCAAAATTTCTGTTGCATCTGAAAGTAGAAACTCGCCCGAGTACAACGGTATGCGTACTTTTCCCGTAGGCCGTTCTAGTTATTCGTTTCGAGCATCAGAACCGCGAAAATTTTGAGTTTCTCAAGCGTTTCTCACCTACAAATTGCCACATCTCGCGAACGGATTGTCCAATCCGCAAAATTTCTGATGCATCTGAAAGTAGAAACTCGCCCGATTACAACTGTATGCGTACTTTTCCCGTAGCCCGTTCTAGTTATTCGTTTCGAGCAACAGAACTGCGAAAATTTTGAGTTTCTCAAGCGTTGCTTACCTCCAAACTGCCATATCTCGCGAACGGATTGACCAATCCGCAAAATTTCTGTTGCATCTGAAAGCAGAAACTCGCCCGATTACAACGGTGTGCGTACTTTTCCCCTAGGCCGTTCTAGTTATTCGTTTCGAGCATCAGAACTGCGAAAATTTTGAGTTTCTCAAGCGTTTCTTACATCCAAACTGCCATATCTCGCGAACGGATTTACCAATCCGCAAAATTTCTGTTGCATCTGAAAGTAGAAACTCGCCCGATTACAACGGTATTCGTACTTTTCCCCTAGCCCGTTCTAGTTATTCGTTTCGAGCAACAGAACTGCGAAAATTTTGAGTTTCTCAAGCGTTTCTTACTTCCAAACTGCCATATCTCGCGAACGGATTGACCAATTCGCACAATTTCTGTTGCATCTGAATGTAGAAACTCGCCCGATTATAACACTATTCGTACTTTTCCCCTAGGCCGTTCTAGTTATTCGTTTCGAGCATCAGAACTGCGAAAATTTTGAGTTTCTCAAGCGTTTCTTACCTCCAAACTGCCATATCTCGCGAACGGATTGAACAATCCGCAAAATTTCTGTTGCATCTGAAAGTAGAAACTCGCCCGATTACAACACTATGCGTACTTTTCCCCTAGCCCGTTCTAGTTATTCGTTTCGAGCAACAGAACTGCGAAAATTTTGAGTTTTTCAAGCGTTGCTTACCTCCAAACTGCCGTATCTCGCGAACGGATTGACCAATCCGCAAAATTTCTGTTGCATCTGAAAGTAGAAACTCGCCCGATTACAACGGTATGCGTACTTTTCCCCTAGCCCGTTCTATTTATTCGTTTCGAGCAACAGAACTGCGAAAATTTTGAGTTTTTCAAGCGTTGCCTACCTCCAAACTGCCATATCTCGCGAACGGATTGACCAACCCGCAAAATTTCTGTTGCATCTGAAAGTAGAAACTCGCCCGATTACAACACTATGCGTACTTTTCCCCTAGGCCGTTCTAGTTATTCGTTTCGAGCATCAGAACTGCGAAAATTTTGAGTTTCTCAAGCGTTTCTTACCTCCAAACTGCCATAACTCGCGAACGGATTGACCAATCCGCAAAATTTCTGTTGCATCTGAAAGTAGAAACTCGCCCGATTACAACGGTATGCGTACTTTTCCCGTAGGCCGTTCTAGTTATTCGTTTAGAGCATCAGAACCGCGAAAATTTTGAGCTTCTCAAGCGTTTCTTACCTCCAAACTGCCATATCTCGCGAACGGATTGACCAATCCGCAAAATTTCTGCTGCATCTGAAAGTAGAAACTCGCCCGATTACAACACTATGCGACTTTTCCCCTAGGCCGTTCTAGTTATTCGTTTCGAGCATCAGAACTGCGAAAATTTTGAGTTTCTCAAGCGTTTCTTACTTCCAAACTGCCATATCTCGCGAACGGATTGACCAATCCGCAAAATTTCTGTTGCATCTGAAAGTAGAAACTCGCCCGATTACAACACTATGCGTACTTTTCCCGTAGGCCGTTCTAGTTATTCGTTTCGAGCATCAGAACTGCGAAAATTTTGAGTTTCTCAAGCGTTTCTTACCTCCAAACTGCCATAACTCGCGAACGGATTGACCAATCCGCAAAATTTCTGTTGCATCTGAAAGTAGAAACTCGCCCGATTACAACGGTATGCGTACTTTTCCCCTAGCCCGTTCTAGTTATTCGTTTCGGGCAACAGAACTGCGAAAATTTGGAGTTTTTCAAGCGTTGCTTACATCCAAACTGCCATATCTCGCGAACGGATTGACCAATCCGCAAAATTTCTGTTGCATCTGAAAGTAGAAACTCGCCCGATTACAACGGTCTGCGTACTTTTCCCCTAGCCCGTTCTAGTTATTCGTTTCGAGCAACAGAACTGCGAAAATTTTGAGTTTTTCAAGCGTTGCTTACCTCCAAACTGCCATATCTCGCGAACGGATTGACCAATCCGCAAAATTTCTGTTGCATCAGAAAGTAGAAGCTCGCCCGATTACAACGGTATGCGTACTTTTCCCCTAGCCCGTTCTAGTTATTCGTTTCGAGCAACAGAACTGCGAAAATTATGAGTTTTTCAAGCGTTGCTTACCTCCAAACTGCCATATCTCGCGAACGGATTGACCAATCCGCAAAATTTCTGTTGCATCTGAAAGTAGAAACTCGCCCGATTACAACACTATGCGTACTTTTCCCCTAGGCCGTTCTAGTTATTCGTTTCGAGCATCAGAACTGCGAAAATTTTGAGTTTCTCAAGCGTTTCTTACCTCCAAACTGCCATAACTCGCGAACGGATTGACCAATCCGCAAAATTTCTGTTGCATCTGAAAGTAGAAACTCGCCCGATTACAACGGTATGCGTACTTTTCCCGTAGGCCGTTCTAGTTATTCGTTTCGAGCATCAGAACCGCGAAAATTTTGAGCTTCTCAAGCGTTTCTTACCTCCAAACTGCCATATCTCGCGAACGGATTGACCAATCCGCAAAATTTCTGCTGCATCTGAAAGTAGAAACTCGCCCGATTACAACACTATGCGACTTTTCCCCTAGGCCGTTCTAGTTATTCGTTTCGAGCATCAGAACTGCGAAAATTTTGAGTTTCTCAAGCGTTTCTTACTTCCAAACTGCCATATCTCGCGAACGGATTGACCAATCCGCAAAATTTCTGTTGCATCTGAAAGTAGAAACTCGCCCGATTACAACACTATGCGTACTTTTCCCGTAGGCCGTTCTAGTTATTCGTTTCGAGCATCAGAACTGCGAAAATTTTGAGTTTCTCAAGCGTTTCTTACCTCCAAACTGCCATAACTCGCGAACGGATTGACCAATCCGCAAAATTTCTGTTGCATCTGAAAGTAGAAACTCGCCCGATTACAACGGTATGCGTACTTTTCCCCTAGCCCGTTCTAGTTATTCGTTTCGGGCAACAGAACTGCGAAAATTTTGAGTTTTTCAAGCGTTGCTTACATCCAAACTGCCATATCTCGCGAACGGATTGACCAATCCGCAAAATTTCTGTTGCATCTGAAAGTAGAAACTCGCCCGATTACAACGGTCTGCGTACTTTTCCCCTAGCCCGTTCTAGTTATTCGTTTCGAGCAACAGAACTGCGAAAATTTTGAGTTTTTCAAGCGTTGCTTACCTCCAAACTGCCATATCTCGCGAACGGATTGACCAATCCGCAAAATTTCTGTTGCATCAGAAAGTAGAAGCTCGCCCGATTACAACGGTATGCGTACTTTTCCCCTAGCCCGTTCTAGTTATTCGTTTCGAGCAACAGAACTGCGAAAATTTTGAGTTTCTCAAGCGTTTCTTACTTCCAAACTGCCATATCTCGCGAACGGATTGACCAATCCGCACAATTTCTGTTGCATCTGAATGTAGAAACTCGCCCGATTATAACACTATTCGTACTTTTCCCCTAGACCGTTCTAGTTATTCGTTTCGAGCATCAGAACTGCGAAAATTTTGAGTTTCTCAAGCGTTTCTTACCTCCAAACTGCCATATCTCGCGAACGGATTGAACAATCCGCAAAATTTCTGTTGCATCTGAAAGTAGAAACTCGCCCGATTACAACACTATGCGTACTTTTCCCCTAGGCCGTTCTAGTTATTCGTTTCGAGCAACAGAACTGCGAAAATTTTGAGTTTTTCAAGCGTTGCTTACCTCCAAACTGCCGTATCTCGCGAACGGATTGACCAATCCGCAAAATTTCTGTTGCATCTGAAAGTAGAAACTCGCCCGATTACAACGGTATGCGTACTTTTCCCCTAGCCCGTTCTATTTATTCGTTTCGAGCAACAGAACTGCGAAAATTTTGAGTTTTTCAAGCGTTGCCTACCTCCAAACTGCCATATCTCGCGAACGGATTGACCAATCCGCAAAATTTCTGTTGCATCTGAAAGTAGAAACTCGCCCGATTACAACACTGTGCGTACTTTTCCCCTAGGCCGTTCTAGTTATGCTTGTCGAGCATCAGAACAGCGAAAATTTTGAGTTTCTCGAGCGTTTCTTACCTCCAAACTGCCATATCTCGCGAACGGATTGACCAATCCGCAAAATTTCTGTTGCATCTGAAAGTAGAAACTCGCCCGATTACAACGGTATGCGTACTTTTCCCGTAGGCCGTTCTAGTTATTCGTTTCGAGCATCAGAACCGCGAAAATTTTGAGTTTCTCAAGCGTTTCTTACCTCCAAACTGCCATATCTCGCGAACGGATTGACCAATCCGCAAAATTTCTGTTGCATCTGAAAGTAGAAACTCGCCCGATTACAACGGTATGCGTACTTTTCCCGTAGGCCGTTCTAGTTATTCGTTTCGAGCATCAGAACCGCGAAAATTTTGAGTTTCTCAAGCGTTTCTCACCTACAAATTGCCACATCTCGCGAACGGATTGTCCAATCCGCAAAATTTCTGATGCATCTGAAAGTAGAAACTCGCCCGATTACAACTGTATGCGTACTTTTCCCGTAGCCCGTTCTAGTTATTCGTTTCGAGCAACAGAACTGCGAAAATTTTGAGTTTCTCAAGCGTTGCTTACCTCCAAACTGCCATATCTCGCGAACGGATTGACCAATCCGCAAAATTTCTGTTGCATCTGAAAGCAGAAACTCGCCCGATTACAACGGTGTGCGTACTTTTCCCCTAGGCCGTTCTAGTTATTCGTTTCGAGCATCAGAACTGCGAAAATTTTGAGTTTCTCAAGCGTTTCTTACATCCAAACTGCCATATCTCGCGAACGGATTTACCAATCCGCAAAATTTCTGTTGCATCTGAAAGTAGAAACTCGCCCGATTACAACGGTATGCGTACTTTTCCCCTAGCCCGTTCTAGTTATTCGTTTCGAGCAACAGAACTGCGAAAATTTTGAGTTTCTCAAGCGTTTCTTACTTCCAAACTGCCATATCTCGCGAACGGATTGACCAATTCGCACAATTTCTGTTGCATCTGAAAGCAGAAACTCGCCCGATTACAACGGTGTGCGTACTTTTCCCCTAGGCCGTTCTAGTTATTCGTTTCGAGCATCAGAACTGCGAAAATTTTGAGTTTCTCAAGCGTTTCTTACATCCAAACTGCCATATCTCGCGAACGGATTTACCAATCCGCAAAATTTCTGTTGCATCTGAAAGTAGAAACTCGCCCGATTACAACGGTATGCGTACTTTTCCCCTAGGCCGTTCTAGTTATTCGTTTCGAGCATCAGAACTGCGAAAATTTTGAGTTTCTCAAGCGTTTCTTACCTCCAAACTGCCATATCTCGCGAACGGATTGACCAATCCGCAAAATTTCTGTTGCATCTGAAAGTAGAAACTCGCCCGATTACAACGGTATGCGTACTTTTCCCGTAGGCCGTTCTAGTTATTCGTTTCGAGCATCAGAACCGCGAAAATTTTGAGTTTCTCAAGCGTTTCTTACCTCCAAACTGCCATATCTCGCGAACGGATTGACCAATCCGCAAAATTTCTGTTGCATCTGAAAGTAGAAACTCGCCCGAGTACAACGGTATGCGTACTTTTCCCGTAGGCCGTTCTAGTTATTCGTTTCGAGCATCAGAACCGCGAAAATTTTGAGTTTCTCAAGCGTTTCTCACCTACAAATTGCCACATCTCGCGAACGGATTGTCCAATCCGCAAAATTTCTGATGCATCTGAAAGTAGAAACTCGCCCGATTACAACTGTATGCGTACTTTTCCCGTAGCCCGTTCTAGTTATTCGTTTCGAGCAACAGAACTGCGAAAATTTTGAGTTTCTCAAGCGTTGCTTACCTCCAAACTGCCATATCTCGCGAACGGATTGACCAATCCGCAAAATTTCTGTTGCATCTGAAAGCAGAAACTCGCCCGATTACAACGGTGTGCGTACTTTTCCCCTAGGCCGTTCTAGTTATTCGTTTCGAGCATCAGAACTGCGAAAATTTTGAGTTTCTCAAGCGTTTCTTACATCCAAACTGCCATATCTCGCGAACGGATTTACCAATCCGCAAAATTTCTGTTGCATCTGAAAGTAGAAACTCGCCCGATTACAACGGTATTCGTACTTTTCCCCTAGCCCGTTCTAGTTATTCGTTTCGAGCAACAGAACTGCGAAAATTTTGAGTTTCTCAAGCGTTTCTTACTTCCAAACTGCCATATCTCGCGAACGGATTGACCAATTCGCACAATTTCTGTTGCATCTGATTGTAGAAACTCGCCCGATTATAACACTATTCGTACTTTTCCCCTAGGCCGTTCTAGTTATTCGTTTCGAGCATCAGAACTGCGAAAATTTTGAGTTTCTCAAGCGTTTCTTACCTCCAAACTGCCATATCTCGCGAACGGATTGAACAATCCGCAAAATTTCTGTTGCATCTGAAAGTAGAAAACGCGCCCGATTACAACACTATGCGTACTTTTCCCCTAGCCCGTTCTAGTTATTCGTTTCGAGCAACAGAACTGCGAAAATTTTGAGTTTTTCAAGCGTTGCTTACCTCCAAACTGCCGTATCTCGCGAACGGATTGACCAATCCGCAAAATTTCTGTTGCATCTGAACGTAGAAACTCGCCCGATTACAACGGTATGCGTACTTTCCCCTAGCCCGTTCTATTATTCGTTTCGAGCAACAGAACTGCGAAAATTTTGAGTTTTTCAAGCGTTGCCTACCTCCAAACTGCCATATCTCGCGAACGGATTGACCAACCCGCAAAATTTCTGTTGCATCTGAAAGTAGAAACTCGCCCGATTACAACACTATGCGTACTTTTCCCCCTAGGCCGTTCTAGTTATTCGTTTCGAGCATCAGAACTGCGAAAATTTTGAGTTTCTCAAGCGTTTCTTACCTCCAAACTGCCATAACTCGCGAACGGATTGTACCAATCCGCAAAATTTCTGTTGCATCTGAAAGTAGAAACTCGCCCGATTACAACGGTATGCGTACTTTTCCCGTAGGCCGTTCTAGTTATTCGTTTAGAGCATCAGAACCGCGAAAATTTTGAGCTTCTCAAGCGTTTCTTACCTCCAAACTGCCATATCTCGCGAACGGATTGACCAATCCGCAAAATTTCTGCTGCATCTGAAAGTAGAAACTCGCCCGATTACAACACTATGCGACTTTTCCCCTAGGCCGTTCTAGTTATTCGTTTCGAGCATCAGAACTGCGAAAATTTTGAGTTTCTCAAGCGTTTCTTACTTCCAAACTGCCATATCTCGCGAACGGATTGACCAATCCGCAAAATTTCTGTTGCATCTGAAAGTAGAAACTCGCCCGATTACAACACTATGCGTACTTTTCCCGTAGGCCGTTCTAGTTATTCGTTTCGAGCATCAGAACTGCGAAAATTTTGAGTTTCTCAAGCGTTTCTTACCTCCAAACTGCCATAACTCGCGAACGGATTGACCAATCCGCAAAATTTCTGTTGCATCTGAAAGTAGAAACTCGCCCGATTACAACGGTATGCGTACTTTTCCCCTAGCCCGTTCTAGTTATTCGTTTCGGGCAACAGAACTGCGAAAATTTGGAGTTTTTCAAGCGTTGCTTACATCCAAACTGCCATATCTCGCGAACGGATTGACCAATCCGCAAAATTTCTGTTGCATCTGAAAGTAGAAACTCGCCCGATTACAACGGTCTGCGTACTTTTCCCCTAGCCCGTTCTAGTTATTCGTTTCGAGCAACAGAACTGCGAAAATTTTGAGTTTTTCAAGCGTTGCTTACCTCCAAACTGCCATATCTCGCGAACGGATTGACCGATCCGCAAAATTTCTGTTGCATCTGAAAGTAGAGACTCGCCCGATTACAACGGTATGTGTAGTTTTCCCCAAGGCCGTTCCAGTTATTCGTTTCGAGCATCAGAACTGCGAAAATTTCGAGTTTCTCTAGCGTTTCTTACATCCAAACGGCCATATCTCGCGAACGGATTGACCAATCCGCAAAATTTCTGTTGCATCTGAAAGTAGAAACTCGCCCGATTACAACACTATGCGTACTTTTCCCCTAGGCCGTTCTAGTTATTCGTTTCGAGCATCAGAACTGCGAAAATTTTGAGTTCTCAAGCGTTTCTTACCTCCAAACTGCCATAACTCGCGAACGGATTGACCAATCCGCAAAATTTCTGTTGCATCTGAAAGTAGAAACTCGCCCGATTACAACGGTATGCGTACTTTTCCCGTAGGCCGTTCTAGTTATTCGTTTCGAGCATCAGAACCGCGAAATTTTGAGCTTCTCAAGCGTTTCTTACCTCCAAACTGCCATATCTCGCGAACGGATTGACCAATCCGCAAAATTTCTGCTGCATCTGAAAGTAGAAACTCGCCCGATTACAACACTATGCGACTTTTCCCCTAGGCCGTTCTAGTTATTCGTTTCGAGCATCAGAACTGCGAAAATTTTGAGTTTCTCAAGCGTTTCTTACTTCCAAACTGCCATATCTCGCGAACGGATTGACCAATCCGCAAAATTTCTGTTGCATCTGAAAGTAGAAACTCGCCCGATTACAACACTATGCGTACTTTTCCCGTAGGCCGTTCTAGTTATTCGTTTCGAGCATCAGAACTGCGAAAATTTTGAGTTTCTCAAGCGTTTCTTACCTCCAAACTGCCATAACTCGCGAACGGATTGACCAATCCGCAAAATTTCTGTTGCATCTGAAAGTAGAAACTCGCCCGATTACAACGGTATGCGTACTTTTCCCCTAGCCCGTTCTAGTTATTCGTTTCGGGCAACAGAACTGCGAAAATTTTGAGTTTTTCAAGCGTTGCTTACATCCAAACTGCCATATCTCGCGAACGGATTGACCAATCCGCAAAATTTCTGTTGCATCTGAAAGTAGAAACTCGCCCGATTACAACGGTCTGCGTACTTTTCCCCTAGCCCGTTCTAGTTATTCGTTTCGAGCAACAGAACTGCGAAAATTTTGAGTTTTTCAAGCGTTGCTTACCTCCAAACTGCCATATCTCGCGAACGGATTGACCAATCCGCAAAATTTCTGTTGCATCAGAAAGTAGAAGCTCGCCCGATTACAACGGTATGCGTACTTTTCCCCTAGCCCGTTCTAGTTATTCGTTTCGAGCAACAGAACTGCGAAAATTATGAGTTTTTCAAGCGTTGCTTACCTCCAAACTGCCATATCTCGCGAACGGATTGACCAATCCGCAAAATTTCTGTTGCATCTGAAAGTAGAAACTCGCCCGATTACAACGGTGTGCGTACTTTTCCCCTAGGCCGTTCTAGTTATGCTTGTCGAGCATCAGAACTGCGAAAATTTTGAGTTTCTCGAGCGTTTCTTACCTCCAAACTGCCATATCTCGCGAACGGATTGACCAATCCGCAAAATTTCTGTTGCATCTGAAAGTAGAAACTCGCCCGATTACAACACTATGCGTACTTTTCCCCTAGGCCGTTCTAGTTATTCGTTTCGAGCATCAGAACTGCGAAAATTTTGAGTTTCTCAAGCGTTTCTTACTTCCAAACTGCCATATCTCGCGAACGGATTGACCATTCCGCAAAATTTCTGTTGCATCTGAAAGTAAAAACTCGACCGATTACAACACTATGCGTACTTTTCCCCTAGGCCGTTCTACTTATTCGTTTCGAGCATCAGAACTGCGAAAATTTTGAGTTTCTCGAGCGTTGTTACGTCCAAACTGCCATACCTCGCGAACGGATTGACCAATCCGCAAAATTTCTGTTGCGTCTGAAAGTAGAAACTCGCCCGATTACAACGGTGTGCGTACTTTTCCCCTAGGCCGTTATTGTTATTCGTTTCGAGCATCAGAACCGCGAAAATTTTGAGTTTCTCAAGCGTTTCTTACCTCCAAACTGCCATATCTCGCGAACGGATTGACCAATCCGCAAAATTTCTGTTGCATCTGAAAGTAGAAACTCGCCCGATTACAACTGTATGCCTACTTTTCCTCTAGCCCGTTCTAGTTATTCGTTTCGAGCAACAGAACTGCGAAAATTTTGAGTTTCTCAAGCGTTGCTTACCTCCAAACTGCCATATCTCGCGAACGGATTGACCAATCCGCAAAATTTCTGTTGCATCTGAAAGTAGAAACTCGCCCGATTACAACGGTGTGCGTACTTTTCCCCTAACCCGTTCTAGTTATTCGTTTCGAGCATCAGAACTGCGAAAATTGTGAGTTTCTCAAGCGTTTCTTACCTCCAAACTGCCATATCTCGCGAACGGATTGACCAATCCGCAAAATTTCTGTTGCATCTGAAAGTAGAAACTCGCCCGATTACAACGGTGTGCGTACTTTTCCCCTAGGCCGTTCTAGTTATGCTTGTCGAGCATCAGAACTGCGAAAATTTTGAGTTACTCGAGCGTTTCTTACATCCAAACTGCCATATCTCGCGAACGGATTGACCAATCCGCAAAATTTCTGTTGCATCTGAAAGTAGAAACTCGCCCGATTACAACAGTGTGCGTACTCTTCCCCTAGGCCGTTCTAGTTATGCTTGTCGAGCATCAGAACTGTGATAATTTTGAGTTTCTCAACCGTTTCTTACCTCCAAACTGCCATATCTCGCGAACGGATTGACCAATCCGCAAAATTTCTGTTGCATCTGAAAGTAGAAACTCGCCTGATTACAACTGTATGCCTACTTTTCCCCTAGCCCGTTCTAGTTATTCGTTTCGAGCATCAGAACTGCGGAAATTTTGAGTTTCTCAAGCGTTGCTTACCTCCAAACTGCCATATCTCGCGAACGGATTGACCAATCCGCAATCTTTCTGTTGCATCTGAAAGTAGAAACTCGCCCGATTACAACGGTGTGCGTACTTTTCCCATAGGCCGTTATTGTTATTCGTTTCGAGCATCAGAACCGCGAAAATTTTAAGTTTCTCAAGCGTTTCTTACCTCCAAACTGCCATATCTCGCGAACGGATTGACCAATCCGCGAAATTTCTGTTGCATCGGAAAGTAGAAACTCGCCCGATTACAACACTATGCGTACTTTTCCCCTAGCCCGTTCTAGTTATTCGTTTCGAGCAACAGAACTGCGAAAATTTTGAGTTTCTCAAGCGTTGCTTACTTCCAAACTGCCATATCTCGCGAACGGATTGACCAATCCGCAAAATTTCTGTTGCATCTGAAAGTAGAAACTCGCCCGATTACAACGGTGTGCGTACTTTGCCCCAAGGCCGTTCTAGTTATGCTTGTCGAGCATCAGAACTGCGAAAATTTTGAGTTTCTCGAGCGTTTCTTACCTCCAAACTGCCACATCGCGCGAACGGATTGACCAATCCGCAAAATTTCTGTTGCATCTGAAAGTAGAAACTCGCCCGATTACAACACTATGCGTACTTTTCCCCTAGGCCGTTCTAGTTATTCGTTTCGAGCATCAGAACTGCGAAAATTTTGAGTTTCTCAAGCGTTTCTTACTTCCAAACTGCCATATCTCGCGAACGGATTGACCAATCCGCAAAATTTCTGTTGCATCTGAAGGTCGAAACTCGCCCGATTACAACGGTGTGCGTACTTTTCCCCTAGGCCGTTCTAGTTATGCTTTTCGAGCATCAGAACTGCGAAAATTTTGAGTTTCTCAACCGTTTCTTACCTCCAAACTGCCATATCACGCGAACGGATTTTCCAATCCGCAAAATTTCTGTTGCATCTGAAAGTAGAAACTCGTCCGATTACAACGGTATGCGTACTTTTCCCCTAGGCCGTCTAGTTATTCGTTTCGAGCACCAGAACTGTGAAAATTTTTAGTTTCTCAAGCGTTTCTTACCTCCAAACTGCCATATCTCGCGAACGGATTGACCAATCCGCAAAATTTCTGTTGCATCTGAAAGTAGAAACTCGCCCGATTACAAAGGTGTGCGTACTTTTCCCCTAGGCCGTTCTTGTTATTCGTTTCGAGCATCAGAACCGCGATAATTTTGAGTTTCTCAAGCGTTTCTTACCTCCAAACTGCCATATCTCGCGAACGGATTGACCAATCCGCAAAATTTCTGTTGCATCTGAAAGTAGAAACTCGCCCGATTACAACGGTATGCGTACTTTTCCCCTAGGCCATTCTAGTTATTCGTTTCGAGCATCAGAACTGCGAAAATTTTGAGTTTCTCAAGCGTTTCTTACCTCCAAACTGCCATATCTCGCGAACGGATTGACCAATCCGCTAAATTTCTGTTGCATCTGAAAGTAGAAACTCGCCCGATTACGACGGTATGCGTACTTTTCCCCTAGCCCGTTCTAGTTATTCGTTTCGAGCAACAGAACTGCGAAAATTTTGAGTTTCTCAAGCGTTGCTTACCTCCAAACTGCCATATCTCGCGAACGGATTGACCAATCCGCAAAATTTCTGTTGCATCTGAAAGTAGAAACTCGCCCGATTACAACGGTGTGCGTACTTTTCCCCTAGGCCGTTCTAGTTATGCTTGTCGAGCATCAGAACTGCGAAAATTTTGAGTTTCTCGAGCGTTTCTTACCTCCAAACTGCCACATCGCGCGAACGGATTGACCAATCCGCAAAATTTCTGTTGCATCTGAAAGTAGAAACTCGCCCGATTACAACACTATGCGTACTTTTCCCCTAGGCCGTTCTAGTTATTCGTTTCGAGCATCAGAACTGCGAAAATTTTGAGTTTCTCAAGCGTTTCTTACCTCCAAACTGCCATATCTCGCGAAAGGATTGACCAATCCGCAAAATTTCTGTTGCATCTGAAAGTAGAAACTCGCCCGATTACAACGGTGTGCGTACTTTTCCCCTAGGCCGTTCTAGTTATGCTTGTCGAGCATCAGAACTGCGAAAATTTTGAGTTACTCGAGCGTTTCTTACCTCCAAACTGCCATATCTCGCGAACGGATTGACCAATCCGCAAAATTTCTGTTGCATCTGAAAGTAGAAACTCGCCCGATTACAACAGTGTGCGTACTCTTCCCCTAGGCCGTTCTAGTTATGCTTGTCGAGCATCAGAACTGTGATAATTTTGAGTTTCTCAACCGTTTCTTACCTCCAAACTGCCATATCTCGCGAACGGATTGACCAATCCGCAAAATTTCTGTTGCATCTGAAAGTAGAAACTCGCCTGATTACAACTGTATGCCTACTTTTCCCCTAGCCCGTTCTAGTTATTCGTTTCGAGCATCAGAACTGCGGAAATTTTGAGTTTCTCAAGCGTTGCTTACCTCCAAACTGCCATATCTCGCGAACGGATTGACCAATCCGCAATCTTTCTGTTGCATCTGAAAGTAGAAACTCGCCCGATTACAACGGTGTGCGTACTTTTCCCATAGGCCGTTATTGTTATTCGTTTCGAGCATCAGAACCGCGAAAATTTTAAGTTTCTCAAGCGTTTCTTACCTCCAAACTGCCATATCTCGCGAACGGATTGACCAATCCGCGAAATTTCTGTTGCATCGGAAAGTAGAAACTCGCCCGATTACAACACTATGCGTACTTTTCCCCTAGCCCGTTCTAGTTATTCGTTTCGAGCAACAGAACTGCGAAAATTTTGAGTTTCTCAAGCGTTGCTTACTTCCAAACTGCCATATCTCGCGAACGGATTGACCAATCCGCAAAATTTCTGTTGCATCTGAAAGTAGAAACTCGCCCGATTACAACGGTGTGCGTACTTTGCCCCAAGGCCGTTCTAGTTATGCTTGTCGAGCATCAGAACTGCGAAAATTTTGAGTTTCTCGAGCGTTTCTTACCTCCAAACTGCCATATCTCGCGAACGGATTGACCAATCCGCTAAATTTCTGTTGCATCTGAAAGTAGAAACTCGCCCGATTACGACGGTATGCGTACTTTTCCCCTAGCCCGTTCTAGTTATTCGTTTCGAGCAACAGAACTGCGAAAATTTTGAGTTTCTCAAGCGTTGCTTACCTCCAAACTGCCATATCTCGCGAACGGATTGACCAATCCGCAAAATTTCTGTTGCATCTGAAAGTAGAAACTCGCCCGATTACAACGGTATGCGTACTTTTCCCCTAGGCCATTCTAGTTATTCGTTTCGAGCATCAGAACTGCGAAAATTTTGAGTTTCTCAAGCGTTTCTTACCTCCAAACTGCCATATCTCGCGAACGGATTGACCAATCCGCAAAATTTCTGTTGCATCTGAAAGTAGAAACTCGCCCGATTACAAAGGTGTGCGTACTTTTCCCCTAGGCCGTTCTTGTTATTCGTTTCGAGCATCAGAACCGCGATAATTTTGAGTTTCTCAAGCGTTTCTTACCTCCAAACTGCCATATCTCGCGAACGGATTGACCAATCCGCAAAATTTCTGTTGCATCTGAAAGTAGATACTCGCCCGATTACAACGGTATGAGTACTTTTTCCCTAAGCCGTTCTTGTTATTCGTTTCGAGCATCAGAAGTGTGAAAATTTTGAGTTTCTCAACCGTTTCTTACCTCCAAACTGCCATATCTCGCGAACGGATAGACCAATCCGCAAAATTTCTGTTGCATCTGAAAGTAGAAACTCGCCCAATTGAAACGGTATGTGTGCTTTTCCCCTGGGCCATTCTAGTTATTCGTTTCGAGCATCAGAACTGTGCAAATTTTGAGTTTCTCAACCGTTTCTTACCTCCAAACTGCCATATCACGCGAACGGATTTTCCAATCCGCAAAATTTCTGTTGCATCTGAAAGTAGAAACTCGTCCGATTACAACGGTATGCGTACTTTTCCCCTAGGCCGTCTAGTTATTCGTTTCGAGCACCAGAACTGTGAAAATTTTTAGTTTCTCAAGCGTTTCTTACCTCCAAACTGCCATATCTCGCGAACGGATTGACCAATCCGCAAAATTTCTGTTGCATCTGAAAGTAGAAACTCGCCCGATTACAAAGGTGTGCGTACTTTTCCCCTAGGCCGTCCTTGTTATTCGTTTCGAGCATCAGAGCTGCGGAAATTTTGAGTTTCTCAAGCGTTTCTTACCTCCAAACTGCCATATCTCGCGAACGGATTGACCAATCCGCAAAATTTCTGATGCATCTGAAAGTAGAAACTCGCCCGATTACAACTGTATGCGTACTTTTCCCCTAGCCCGTTCTAGTTATTCGTTTCGAGCAACAGAACTGCGAAAATTTTGAGTTTCTCAAGCACTGCTTACCTCCAAACTGCCATATCTCGCGAACGGATTGACCAATCCGCAAAATTTCTGTTGCATCTGAAAGTAGAAACTCGCCCGATTACAACGGTGTGCGTACTTTTCCCCTAGGCCGTTCTTGTTATTCGTTTCGAGCATCAGAACCGCGAAAATTTTGAGTTTCTCAAGCGTTTCTTACATCCAAACTGCCATATCTCGCGAACGGATTGACCAATCCGCAAAATTTCTGTTGCATCTGAAAGTCGAAGCTCGCCCGATTACAACGGTATGCGTGCTTTTCCCCTAGGCCGTTCTAGTTATTCGTTTCGAGCATCAGAACTGCGAAAATTTTGAGTTTCTCAAGCGTTTCTTACCTCCAAACTGCCATATCTCGCGAACGGATTGTCCAATCCGCAAAATTTCTGTCGCATCTGAAAGTAGAAACTCGCCCGATTACAACGGTATGCGTACTTTTCCCCTAGGCCGTTCTAGTTATTCGTTTCGAGCATCAGAACTGCGAAAATTTTGAGTTTCTCAAGCGTTTCTTACCTACAAACTGCCATATTTCGCGAACGGACTTGACCAATCCGCAAAATTTCTGTTGCATCTGAAAGTAGAAACTCGCCCGATTACAACGGTATGCGTACTTTTCCCCTAGACCGTTCTAGTTATGCTTGTCGAGCATCAGAACTGCGAAAATTTTGAGTTTCTCAAGCGTTTCTTACTTCCAAACTGCCATATCTCGCGAACGGATTGACCAATCCGCAAAATTTCTGTTGCATCTGAAGGTCGAAACTCGCCCGATTACAACGGTATGCGTACTTTTCCCCTAGGCCGTTCTAGTTATTCGTTTCGAGCATCAGAACTGCGAAAATTTTGAGTTTCTCAAGCGTTTCTTACCTCCAAACTGCCATATCTCGCGAACGGATTGACCAATCCGCAAAATTTCTGTTGCATCTGAAAGTAGAAACTCGCCCAATTACAACGGTATGCGTACTTTTCCCCTAGGCCGTTCTAGTTATTCGTTTCGAGCATCAGAACTGCGAAAATTTTGAGTTTCTCAAGCGTTTCTCACCTACAAACTGCCACATCTCGCGAACGGATTGTCCAATCCGCAAAATTTCTGATGCATCTGAAAGTAGAAACTCGCCCAATTACAACGCTATGCGTACTTTTCCCCTAGGCCGCCCTAGTTATTCATTTCGAGCATCAGAACTGCAAAAATTTTGAGTTTCTCAAGCGTTTCTTACCTCCAAACTGCCATATCTCGCGAACGGATTGTCCAATCCGCAAAATTTCTGATGCATCTGAAAGTAGAAACTCGCCCGATTACAACTGTATGCGTACTTTTCCCCTAACCCGTTCTAGTTATTCGTTTCGAGCATCAGAACTGCGAAAATTTTGAGTTTCTCAAGCGTTTCTTACCTCCAAACTGCCATATCTCGCGAACGGATTGACCAATCCGCAAAATTTCTGTTGCATCTGAAAGTAGAAACTCGCCCGATTACAACGGTATGCGTACTTTTCCCCTAGGCCGTTCTAGTTATTCGTTTCGAGCATCAGAACTGCGAAAATTTTGAGTTTCTCAAGCGTTTCTCACCTACAAACTGCCACATCTCGCGAACGGATTGTCCAATCCGCAAAGTTTCTGATGCATCTGAAAGTAGAAACTCGCCCGATTACAACGGTATGCGTACTTTTCCGCTAGGCCGCCCTAGTTATTCGTTTCGAGCATCAGAACTGCAAAAATTTTGAGTTTCTCAAGCGTTTCTTACTTCCAAACTGCCATATCGCGCGAACGGATTGACCAATCCGCAAAATTTCTGTTGCATCTGAAAGTAGAAACTCGCCCGATTACAACGGTATGCGTACTTTTCCCCTAGGCCGTTCTAGTTATTCGTTTCGAGCATCAGAACTGCGAAAATTTTGAGTTTCTCAAGCGTTTGTTACTTCCAAACTGCCATATCGCGCGAACGGATTGACCAATCCGCAAAATTTCTGTTGCATCTGAAAGTAGAAACTCGCCCGATTACAACGGTATGCGTACTTTTCCCCTAGGCCGTCCTAGTTATTCGTTTCGAGCATCAGAACTGCGAAAATTTTGAGTTTCTCAAGCGTTTCTTACCTACAATCTGCCATATTTCGCGAACGGACTTGACCAATCCGCAAAATTTCTGTTGCATCTGAAAGTAGAAACTCGCCCGATTACAACGGTATGCGTACTTTTCCCCTAGACCGTTCTAGTTATGCTTGTCGAGCATCAGAACTGCGAAAATTTTGAGTTTCTCAAGCGTTTCTTACCTCCCAACTGCCATATCTCGCGAACGGATTGACCAATCCGCAAAATTTCTGTTGCATCTGAAAGTAGAAACTCGCCCGAATACAACGGTATGCGTACTTTTCCCCTAGGCCGTTCTAGTTATTCGTTTCGAGCATCAGAACTGCGAAAATTTTGAGTTTCTCAAGCGTTTCTCACCTACAAACTGCCACATCTCGCGAACGGATTGTCCAATCCGCAAAATTTCTGATGCATCTGAAAGTAGAAGCTCGCCCGATTAAAACGGTATGCGTACTTTTCCCCTAGGCCGCCCTAGTTATTCATTTCGAGCATCAGAACTGCAAAAATTTTGAGTTTCTCAAGCGTTTCTTACCTCCAAACTGCCATATCTCGCGAACGGATTGTCCAATCCGCAAAATTTCTGATGCATCTGAAAGTAGAAACTCGCCCGATTACAACTGTGTGCGTACTTTTCCCCTAACCCGTTCTAGTTATTCGTTTCGAGCATCAGAACTGCGAAAATTTTGAGTTTCTCAAGCGTTTCTTACCTCCAAACTGCCATATCTCGCGAACGGATTGACCAATCCGCAAAATTTCTGTTGCATCTGAAAGTAGAAACTCGCCCGATTACAACGGTATGCGTACTTTTCCCCTAGGCCGTTCTAGTTATTCGTTTCGAGCATCAGAACTGCGAAAATTTTGAGTTTCTCAAGCGTTTCTCACCTACAAACTGCCACATCTCGCGAACGGATTGTCCAATCCGCAAAGTTTCTGATGCATCTGAAAGTAGAAACTCGCCCGATTACAACGGTATGCGTACTTTTCCCCTAGGCCGTTCTAGTTATTCGTTTCGAGCATCAGAACTGCGAAAATTTTGAGTTTCTCAAGCGTTTCTTACCTACAAACTGCCATATTTCGCGAACGGACTTGACCAATCCGCAAAATTTCTGTTGCATCTGAAAGTAGAAACTCGCCCGATTACAACGGTATGCGTACTTTTCCCCTAGACCGTTCTAGTTATGCTTGTCGAGCATCAGAACTGCGAAAATTTTGAGTTTCTCAAGCGTTTCTTACCTCCCAACTGCCATATCTCGCGAACGGATTGACCAATCCGCAAAATTTCTGTTGCATCTGAAAGTAGAAACTCGCCCGAATACAACGGTATGCGTACTTTTCCCCTAGGCCGTTCTAGTTATTCGTTTCGAGCATCAGAACTGCGAAAATTTTGAGTTTCTCAAGCGTTTCTCACCTACAAACTGCCACATCTCGCGAACGGATTGTCCAATCCGCAAAATTTCTGATGCATCTGAAAGTAGAAACTCGCCCGATTACAACGGTATGCGTACTTTTCCCCTAGGCCGCCCTAGTTATTCATTTCGAGCATCAGAACTGCAAAAATTTTGAGTTTCTCAAGCGTTTCTTACCTCCAAACTGCCATATCTCGCGAACGGATTGTCCAATCCGCAAAATTTCTGATGCATCTGAAAGTAGAAACTCGCCCGATTACAACTGTATGCGTACTTTTCCCCTAACCCGTTCTAGTTATTCGTTTCGAGCATCAGAACTGCGAAAATTTTGAGTTTCTCAAGCGTTTCTTACCTCCAAACTGCCATATCTCGCGAACGGATTGACCAATCCGCAAAATTTCTGTTGCATCTGAAAGTAGAAACTCGCCCGATTACAACGGTATGCGTACTTTTCGCCTAGGCCGTTCTAGTTATTCGTTTCGAGCATCAGAACTGCGAAAATTTTGAGTTTCTCAAGCGTTTCTCACCTACAAGCTGCCACATCTCGCGAACGGATTGTCCAATCCGCAAAGTTTCTGATGCATCTGAAAGTAGAAACTCGCCCGATTACAACGGTATGCGTACTTTTCCGCTAGGCCGCCCTAGTTATTCGTTTCGAGCATCAGAACTGCAAAAATTTTGAGTTTCTCAAGCGTTTCTTACTTCCAAACTGCCATATCTCGCGAACGGATTGACCAATCCGCAAAATTTCTGTCGCATCTGAAAGTAGAAACTCGCCCGATTACAACGGTATGCGTACTTTTCCCCTAGGCCGTTCTAGTTATTCGTTTCGAGCATCAGAACTGCGAAAATTTTGAGTTTCTCAAGCGTTTCTTACCTACAAACTGCCATATTTCGCGAACGGACTTGACCAATCCGCAAAATTTCTGTTGCATCTGAAAGTAGAAACTCGCCCGATTACAACGGTATGCGTACTTTTCCCCTAGACCGTTCTAGTTATGCTTGTCGAGCATCAGAACTGCGAAAATTTTGAGTTTCTCAAGCGTTTCTTACTTCCAAACTGCCATATCTCGCGAACGGATTGACCAATCCGCAAAATTTCTGTTGCATCTGAAGGTCGAAACTCGCCCGATTACAACGGTATGCGTACTTTTCCCCTAGGCCGTTCTAGTTATTCGTTTCGAGCATCAGAACTGCGAAAATTTTGAGTTTCTCAAGCGTTTCTTACCTCCAAACTGCCATATCTCGCGAACGGATTGACCAATCCGCAAAATTTCTGTTGCATCTGAAAGTAGAAACTCGCCCAATTACAACGGTATGCGTACTTTTCCCCTAGGCCGTTCTAGTTATTCGTTTCGAGCATCAGAACTGCGAAAATTTTGAGTTTCTCAAGCGTTTCTCACCTACAAACTGCCACATCTCGCGAACGGATTGTCCAATCCGCAAAATTTCTGATGCATCTGAAAGTAGAAACTCGCCCAATTACAACGCTATGCGTACTTTTCCCCTAGGCCGCCCTAGTTATTCATTTCGAGCATCAGAACTGCAAAAATTTTGAGTTTCTCAAGCGTTTCTTACCTCCAAACTGCCATATCTCGCGAACGGATTGTCCAATCCGCAAAATTTCTGATGCATCTGAAAGTAGAAACTCGCCCGATTACAACTGTATGCGTACTTTTCCCCTAACCCGTTCTAGTTATTCGTTTCGAGCATCAGAACTGCGAAAATTTTGAGTTTCTCAAGCGTTTCTTACCTCCCAACTGCCATATCTCGCGAACGGATTGACCAATCCGCAAAATTTCTGTTGCATCTGAAAGTAGAAACTCGCCCGAATACAACGGTATGCGTACTTTTCCCCTAGGCCGTTCTAGTTATTCGTTTCGAGCATCAGAACTGCGAAAATTTTGAGTTTCTCAAGCGTTTCTCACCTACAAACTGCCACATCTCGCGAACGGATTGTCCAATCCGCAAAATTTCTGATGCATCTGAAAGTAGAAGCTCGCCCGATTACAACGGTATGCGTACTTTTCCCCTAGGCCGCCCTAGTTATTCATTTCGAGCATCAGAACTGCAAAAATTTTGAGTTTCTCAAGCGTTTCTTACCTCCAAACTGCCATATCTCGCGAACGGATTGTCCAATCCGCAAAATTTCTGATGCATCTGAAAGTAGAAACTCGCCCGATTACAACTGTATGCGTACTTTTCCCCTAACCCGTTCTAGTTATTCGTTTCGAGCATCAGAACTGCGAAAATTTTGAGTTTCTCAAGCGTTTCTTACCTCCAAACTGCCATATCTCGCGAACGGATTGACCAATCCGCAAAATTTCTGTTGCATCTGAAAGTAGAAACTCGCCCGATTACAACGGTATGCGTACTTTTCCCCTAGACCGTTCTAGTTATGCTTGTCGAGCATCAGAACTGCGAAAATTTTGAGTTTCTCAAGCGTTTCTTACCTCCCAACTGCCATATCTCGCGAACGGATTGACCAATCCGCAAAATTTCTGTTGCATCTGAAAGTAGAAACTCGCCCGAATACAACGGTATGCGTACTTTTCCCCTAGGCCGTTCTAGTTATTCGTTTCGAGCATCAGAACTGCGAAAATTTTGAGTTTCTCAAGCGTTTCTCACCTACAAACTGCCACATCTCGCGAACGGATTGTCCAATCCGCAAAGTTTCTGATGCATCTGAAAGTAGAAACTCGCCCGATTACAACGGTATGCGTACTTTTCCGCTAGGCCGCCCTAGTTATTCGTTTCGAGCATCAGAACTGCAAAAATTTTGAGTTTCTCAAGCGTTTCTTACTTCCAAACTGCCATATCGCGCGAACGGATTGACCAATCCGCAAAATTTCTGTTGCATCTGAAAGTAGAAACTCGCCCGATTACAACGGTATGCGTACTTTTCCCCTAGGCCGTTCTAGTTATTCGTTTCGAGCATCAGAACTGCGAAAATTTTGAGTTTCTCAAGCGTTTGTTACTTCCAAACTGCCATATCGCGCGAACGGATTGACCAATCCGCAAAATTTCTGTTGCATCTGAAAGTAGAAACTCGCCCGATTACAACGGTATGCGTACTTTTCCCCTAGGCCGTTCTAGTTATTCGTTTCGAGCATCAGAACTGCGAAAATTTTGAGTTTCTCAAGCGTTTCTTACCTACAAACTGCCATATTTCGCGAACGGACTTGACCAATCCGCAAAATTTCTGTTGCATCTGAAAGTAGAAACTCGCCCGATTACAACGGTATGCGTACTTTTCCCCTAGACCGTTCTAGTTATGCTTGTCGAGCATCAGAACTGCGAAAATTTTGAGTTTCTCAAGCGTTTCTTACCTCCCAACTGCCATATCTCGCGAACGGATTGACCAATCCGCAAAATTTCTGTTGCATCTGAAAGTAGAAACTCGCCCGAATACAACGGTATGCGTACTTTTCCCCTAGGCCGTTCTAGTTATTCGTTTCGAGCATCAGAACTGCGAAAATTTTGAGTTTCTCAAGCGTTTCTCACCTACAAACTGCCACATCTCGCGAACGGATTGTCCAATCCGCAAAATTTCTGATGCATCTGAAAGTAGAAACTCGCCCGATTACAACGGTATGCGTACTTTTCCCCTAGGCCGCCCTAGTTATTCATTTCGAGCATCAGAACTGCAAAAATTTTGAGTTTCTCAAGCGTTTCTTACCTCCAAACTGCCATATCTCGCGAACGGATTGTCCAATCCGCAAAATTTCTGATGCATCTGAAAGTAGAAACTCGCCCGATTACAACTGTATGCGTACTTTTCCCCTAACCCGTTCTAGTTATTCGTTTCGAGCATCAGAACTGCGAAAATTTGGAGTTTCTCAAGCGTTTCTTACCTCCAAACTGCCATATCTCGCGAACGGATTGACCAATCCGCAAAATTTCTGTTGCATCTGAAAGTAGAAACTCGCCCGATTACAACGGTATGCGTACTTTTCGCCTAGGCCGTTCTAGTTATTCGTTTCGAGCATCAGAACTGCGAAAATTTTGAGTTTCTCAAGCGTTTCTTACCTACAAACTGCCATATTTCGCGAACGGACTTGACCAATCCGCAAAATTTCTGTTGCATCTGAAAGTAGAAACTCGCCCGAATATAACGGTATGCGTACTTTTCCCCTAGGCCGTTCTAGTTATTCGTTTCGAGCATCAGAACTGCGAAAATTTTGAGTTTCTCAAGCGTTTCTCACCTACAAACTGCCACATCTCGCGAACGGATTGTCCAATCCGCAAAATTTCTGATGCATCTGAAAGTAGAAACTCGCCCGATTACAACGGTAAGCGTACTTTTCCCCTAGGCCGCCCTAGTTATTCATTTCGAGCATCAGAACTGCAAAAATTTTGAGTTTCTCAAGCGTTTCTTACCTCCAAACTGCCATATCTCGCGAACGGATTGTCCAATCCGCAAAATTTCTGATGCATCTGAAAGTAGAAACTCGCCCGATTACAACCGTATGCGTACTTTTCCCCTAACCCGTTCTAGTTATTCGTTTCGAGGATCAGAACTGCGAAAATTTTGAGTTTCTCAAGCGTTTCTTACCTCCAAACTGCCATATCTCGCGAACGGATTGACCAATCCGCAAAATTTCTGTTGCATCTGAAAGTAGAAACTCGCCCGATTACAACGGTATGCGTACTTTTCCCCTAGGCCGTTCTAGTTATTCGTTTCGAGCATCAGAACTGCGAAAATTTTGAGTTTCTCAAGCGTTTCTAACATACAAACTGCCACATCTCGCGAACGGATTGTCCAATCCGCAAAGTTTCTGATGCATCTGAAAGTAGAAACTCGCCCGATTACAACGGTATGCGTACTTTTCCGCTAGGCCGCCCTAGTTATTCGTTTCGAGCATCAGAACTGCAAAAATTTTGAGTTTCTCAAGCGTTTCTTACTTCCAAACTGCCATATCTCGCGAACGGATTGACCAATCCGCAAAATTTCTGTTGCATCTGAAAGTAGAAACTCGCCCGATTACAACGGTATGCGTACTTTTCCCCTAGGCCGTTCTAGGTATTCGTTTCGAGCATCAGAACTGCGAAAATTTTGAGTTTCTCAAGCGTTTCTTACCTACAAACTGCCATATTTCGCGAACGGACTTGACCAATCCGCAAAATTTCTGTTGCATCTGAAAGTAGAAACTCGCCCGATTACAACGGTATGCGTACTTTTCCCCTAGACCGTTCTAGTTATGCTTGTCGAGCATCAGAACTGCGAAAATTTTGAGTTTCTCAAGCGTTTCTTACCTCCAAACTGCCATATCTCGCGAACGGATTGACCAATCCGCAAAATTTCTGTTGCATCTGAAGGTCGAAACTCGCCCGATTACAACGGTATGCGTACTTTTCCCCTAGGCCGTTCTAGTTATTCGTTTCGAGCATCAGAACTGCGAAAATTTTGAGTTTCTCAAGCGTTTCGTACCTCCAAACTGCCATATCTCGCGAACGGTTTGACCAATCCGCAAAATTTCTGTTGCATCTGAAGGTAGAAACTCGCCCGATTACAACGGTATGCGTACTTTTCCCCTAGGCCGTTCTAGTTATTCGTTTCGAGCATCAGAACTGCGAAAATTTTGAGTTTCTCAAGCGTTTCTTACTTCCAAACTGCCACATCTAGCGTACGGATTGACAAATCCGCAAAATTTCTGTTGCATCTGAAGGTAGACACTCGCCCGATTACAACGGTATGCGTACTTTTCCCCTAGGCCATTCTAGTTATTCGTTTCGAACATCAGAACTGCGAAAATTTTGAGTTTCTCAAGCGTTTCTTACCTACAAACTGCCACATCTCGCGAACGGATTGACCAATCCGCAAAATTTCTGATGCATCTGAAAGTAGAAACTCTTCCGATTACAACGGTATGCGTACTTTTCCCCTAGGCCGCCCTAGTTATTCGTGTCGAGCATCAGAACTGCGAAAATTTTGAGTTTCTCAAGCGTTTCTTACTTCCAAACTGCCATATCTTGCGAACGGATTGACCAATCCGCAAAATTTCTGTTGCATCTGAAAGTAGAAACTCGCCCGATTACGCCGGTATGCGTACTTTTCCCATAGGCCGTTCTAGTTATTCGTTTCGAGCATCAGAACTGCGAAAATTTTGTGTTTCTCAAGCGTTTCGTACCTCCAAACTGCCATATCTCGCGAACGGTTTGACCAATCCGCAAAATTTCTGTTGCATCTGAAGGTAGAAACTCGCTCGATTACAACGGTGTGCGTACTTTTCCCCTAGGCCGTTCTGGTTATTCGTTTCGAGCATCAGAACTGCGAAAATATTGAGTTTCTCAAGCGTTTCTTACCTCCGAACTGCCATACCTCGCGAACGGATTGACCAATCCGCAAAATTTCTGTTGCATCTGAAAGCAGAAACTCGCCCGATTACAACACTATGAGTACATTTCCCCTAGGCCGTTCTAGTTACTCGTTTCGAGCATCAGAACTGCGAAAATTTTGGGTTTCTCAAGCGTTTCTTACTTCCAAACTGCCATATCTCGCGAACGGATTGACCAATCCGCAAAATTTCTGTTGCATCTGAAGGTTGAAACTCGCCCGATTACAACTGTATGCGTACTTTTCCCCTACTCCGTTCTTGTTATTCGTTTCGAGCATCAGAACTGCGAAAATTTTGAGTTTCTCAAGCGTTTCTTACCCCCAAACTGCCATATCTCGCGAACGGAATGACCAATCCGCAAAATTTCTGTTGCATCTGAAAGTAGAAACTCGCCCGATTACAACGGTATGCGTACTTTTCCCCTAGGCCGTTCTAGTTATTCGTTTCGAGCATCAGAACTGCGAAAATGTTGAGTTTCTCAAGCGTTTCTTACCTCCAAAATGCCATATCTCGCGAACGGATTGACCAATCCGCAAAATTTCTGTTGCATCTGAAAGTAGAAACTCGCCCGATTACAACGGCATGCGTACTTTTGCCCTAGACCGTTCTAGTTATGCTTGTCGAGCATCAGAACTGCGAAAATTTTGAGTTTCTCAAGCGTTTCTTACCTCCAAAATGCCATATCTCGCGAACGGATTGACCAATCCGCAAAATTTCTGTTGCATCTGAAAGTAGAAACTCGCCCGATTACAACGGTGTGCGTACTCTTCCCCTAGGGCGTTCTAGTTATGTTTGTCGAGCATCAGAACTGCGAAAATTTTGAGTTTCTCGAGCGTTTCTTACCTCCAAACGGCCATAACTCGCGAACGGATTGACCAATCCGCAAAATTTCTGTTGCATCTGAAAGTAGAAACTCGCCCGATTACAACGGTATGCGTACTTTTCCCCTAGGCCGTTCTGGTTATTCGTTTCGAGCATCAGAACTGTGATAATTTTGAGTTTCTCAAACGTTTCTTACCTCCAAACTGCCATATCTCGCGAACGGATTGACCAATCCGCAAAATTTCTGTTGCATCTGAAAGTAGAAACTCGTCCGATTACAACTGTATGCCTACTTTTCCCATAGCCCGTTCTAGTTATTCGTTTCGAGCAACAGAACTGCGAAAATTTTGAGTTTCTCAAGCGTTGCTTACCTCCAAACTGCCATATCTCGCGAACGGATTGACCAATCCGCAAAATTTCTGTTGCATCTGAAAGTAGAAACTCGCCCGATTACAACGGTATGCGTACTTTTCCCCTAGGCCGTTCTAGTTATTCGTTTCGAGCATCAGAACTGTGAAAATTTTGAGTTTCTCAAGCGTTTCTTACCTCCAAACTGCCATATCTCGCGAACGGATTGACCAATCCGCAAAATTTCTGTTGCATCTGAAAGTAGAAAGTCGCCCGATTACAACGGTGTGCGTACTTTTCCCCTAGGCCGTTCGAGTTATTCGTTTCGAGCATCAGAACTGCGAAAAGTTTGAGTTTCTCGAGCGTTTCTTACATCCAAACTGCCATATCTCGCGATTGGATTGACCAATCCGCAAAATTTCTGTTGCATCTGAAAGTAGAAATTCGCCCGATTACAACTGTATGCGTACTTTTCCCCTAGCCCGTTCTAGTTATTCGTTTCGAGCATCAGAACTGCGAAAATTTTGAGTTTCTCGAGCGTTTCTTACCTCCAAACTGCCATATCTCGCGAACGGATTGACCAATCCGCAAAATTTCTGTTGCATCTGAAAGTAGAAACTCGCCCGATTACAACACTATGCGTACTTTTCCCCTAGGCCGTTCTAGTTATTCGTTTCGAGCATCAGAACTGCGAAAATTTTGAGTTTCTCAAGCGTTTCTTACATCCAAACTGCCATATCCCGCGAACCGATTGACCAATCCGCAAAATTTGTGTTGCATCTGAAGGTAGAAACTCGGCCGATTACAACGGTATGCGTACTTTTCCCCAAGGCCTTTCTAGTTATTCGTTTCGAGCATCAGAACTGCGAAAATTTTGAGTTTCTCAATCGTTTCTCACCTACAAACTGCCACATCTCGCGAACAGATTGACCAATCCGCAAAATTTCTGTTGCATCTGAAAGTAGAAACTCGCCCGATTACAACGGTGTGGGTACTTTTCCCCTAGGCCGTTCTAGTTATTCGTTTCGAGCATCAGAACCGCGAAAATTTTGAGTTTCTCAAGCGTTTCTTACTTCCAAACTGCCATATCTCGCGAAAGGATTGACCAATCCGCAAAATTTTTGTTGCATCTGAAGGTCGAAACTCGCCCGATTACAACGGTATGCGTACTTTTCCCCGAGCCCGTTCTAGTTATTCGTTTCGAGCAACAGAACTGCGAAAATTTTGAGTTTCTCGAGCGTTTCTTACCTCCAAACTGCCATATCTCGCGAACGGATTGACCAATCCGCAAAATTTCTGTTGCATCTGAAAGTAGAAACTCGCCCGATTACAACGGTATGCGTACTTTTCCCCTAGGCCGTTCTAGTTATTCGTTTCGAGCATCAGAACTGCGAAAATTTTGAGTTTCTCAAGCGTTTCTCACGTACAAACTGCCACATCTCGCGAACGGATTGTCCAATCCGCAAAATTTCTGATGCATCTGAAAGTAGAAACTCGCCCGATTACAACGGTATGCGTATTTTTCCCCTAGGCCGCCCTAGTTATTCGTTTCGAGCATCAGAACTGCAAAAATTTTGAGTTTCTCAAGCGTTTCTTACTTCCAAACTGCCATATCTCGCTAACGGATTGACAAATCCGCAAAATTTCTGTTGTATCTGAAAGTAGAAACTCGCCCGATTACAACGGTATGCGTACTTTTCCCCTAGGCCGTTCTAGTTATTCGTTTCGAGCATCAGAACTGTGAAAATTTTGAGTTTCTCAAGCGTTTCTTACCTCCAAACTGCCATATCTCGCGAACGGATTGACCAATCCGCAAAATTTCTGTTGCATCTGAAAGTAGAAACTCGCACGATTACAACGGTGTGCGTACTTTTCCCCTAGGCCGTTCTAGTTATTCGTTTCGAGCATCAGAACTGCGAAAATTTTGAGTTTCTCAATCGTTTCTCACCTACAAACTGCCACATCTCGCGAACGGATTGTCCAATCCTCAAAATTTCTGATGCATCTGAAAGTAGAAACTCGCCCGATTACAACTGTATGCGTACTTTTCCCCTAGCCCGTTCTAGTTATTCGTTTCGAGCAACAGAACTGCGAAAATTTTGAGTTTCTCAAGCGTTGCTTACCTCCAAACTGCCATATCTCGCGAACGGATTGACCAATCCGCAAAATTTCTGTTGCATCTGAAAGTAGAAACTCGCCCGATTACAACGGTGTGCGTACTTTTCCCCTAGGCCGTTCTAGTTATTCGTTTCGAGCATCAGAACTGTGAAAATTTTGAGTTTCTCAAGCGTTTCTTACCTCCAAACTGCCATATCTCGCGAACGGATTGACCAATCCGCAAAATTTCTGTCGCATCTGAAAGTAGAAACTCGCCCGATTGAAACGGTATGCGTACTTTTCCCCTAGGCCGTTCTAGTTATTCGTTTCGAGCATCAGAACTGCGAAAATTTTGAGTTTCTCAAGCGAGTCTTACTTCCAAACTGCCATATCTCGCGAACGGATTGACCAATCCGCAAAATTTCTGTTGCATCTGAAGGTAGAAACTCGCCCGATTACAACGGTATGCGTACTTTTCCCCTAGGCCGTTCTAGTTATTCGTTTCGAGCATCAGAACTGCGAAAATTTTGAGTTTCTCAATCGTTTCTCACCTACAAACTGCCACATCTCGCGAACGGATTGTCCAATCCGCAAAATTTCTGATGCATCTGAAAGTAGAAACTCGCCCGATTACAACTGTATGCGTACTTTTCCCCTAGCCCGTTCTAGTTATTCGTTTCGAGCAACAGAACTGCGAAAATTTTGAGTTTCTCAAGCGTTGCTTACCTCCAAACTGCCATATCTCGCGAACGGATTGACCAATCCGCAAAATTTCTGTTGCATCTGAAAGTAGAAACTCGCCCGATTACAATGGTGTGCGTACTTTTCCCCTAGGCCGTTCTTGTTATTCGTTTCGAGCATCAGAACCGCGAAAATTTTGAGTTTCTCGAGCGTTTCTTACCTCCAAACTGCCATATCTCGCGAACGGATTGACCAATCCGCAAAATTTCTGTTGCATCTGAAAGTAGAAACTCGCCCGATTACAACGGTATGCGTACTTTTCCCCTAGGCCGTTCTAGTTATTCGTTTCGAGCATCAGAACTGTGAAAATTTTGAGTTTCTCAAGCGTTTCTTACCTCCAAACTGCCATATCTCGCGAACGGATTGACCAATCCGCAAAATTTCTGTTGCATCGGAAAGTAGAAACTCGCCCGATTACAACGGTGTGCGTACTTTTCCCCTAGGCCGTTCTAGTTATTCGTTTCGAGCATCAGAACTGCGAAAATTTTGAGTTTCTCAATCGTTTCTCACCTACAAACTGCCACATCTCGCGAACGGATTGTCCAATCCGCAAAATTTCTGATGCATCTGAAAGTAGAAACTCGCCCGATTACAACTGTATGCGTACTTTTCCCCTAGCCCGTTCTAGTTATTCGTTTCGAGCAACAGAACAGCGAAAATTTTGAGTTTCTCAAGCGTTGCTTACCTCCAAACTGCCATATCTCGCGAACGGATTGACCAATCCGCAAAATTTCTGTTGCATCTGAAAGTAGAAACTCGCCCGATTACAATGGTGTGCGTACTTTTCCCCTAGGCCGTTCTTGTTATTCGTTTCGAGCATCAGAACCGCGAAAATTTTGAGTTTCTCAAGCGTTTCTTACATCCAAACTGCCATATGTCGCGAACGGATTGACCAATCCGCAAAATTTCTGTTGCATCTGAAAGTAGAAACTCGCCCGATTACAACACTATGCGTACTTTTCCCCTAGGCCGTTCTAGTTATGCGTTTCGAGCATCAGAACTGCGAAAATTTTGAGTTTCTCAAGCGTTTCTTACATCCAAACTGCCATATCTCGCGAACGGATTGACCAATCCGCAAAATTTGTGTTGCATCTGAAGGTAGAAACTCGGCCGATTACAACGGTGTGCGTACTTTTCCCCTGGGCCGTTCTAGTTCTGCTTGTCGAGCATGAGAACTGCGAAAATTTTGAGTTTCTCGAGCGTTTCTTACCTCCAAACTGCCATATCTCGCGAACGGATTGACCAATCCGTAAAATTTCTGTTGCATCTGAAAGTAGAAACTCGCCCGATTACAACGGTATGCGTACTTTTCCCCTAGGCCGTTCTAGTTATTCGTTTCGAGCATCAGAACTGTGAAAATTTTGAGTTTCTCAAGCGTTTCTTACCTCCAAACTGCCATATCTCGCGAACGGATTGACCAATCCGCAAAATTTCTGTTGCATCGGAAAGTAGAAACTCGCCCGATTACAACGGTGTGCGTACTTTTCCCCTAGGCCGTTCTAGTTATTCGTTTCGAGCATCAGAACTGCGAAAATTTTGAGTTTCTCAATCGTTTCTCACCTACAAACTGCCACATCTCGCGAACGGATTGTCCAATCCGCAAAATTTCTGATGCATCTGAAAGTAGAAACTCGCCCGATTACAACTGTATGCGTACTTTTCCCCTAGGCCGTTCTAGTTATTCGTTTCGAGCATCAGAACTGTGAAAATTTTGAGTTTCTCAAGCGTTTCTTACCTCCAAACTGCCATATCTCGCGAACGGATTGACCAATCCGCAAAATTTCTGTTGCATCGGAAAGTAGAAACTCGCCCGATTACAACGGTGTGCGTACTTTTCCCCTAGGCCGTTCTAGTTATTCGTTTCGAGCATCAGAACTGCGAAAATTTTGAGTTTCTCAATCGTTTCTCACCTACAAACTGCCACATCTCGCGAACGGATTGTCCAATCCGCAAAATTTCTGACGCATCTGAAAGTAGAAACTCGCCCGATTACAACTGTATGCGTACTTTTCCCCTAGCCCGTTCTAGTTATTCGTTTCGAGCAACAGAACAGCGAAAATTTTGAGTTTCTCAAGCGTTGCTTACCTCCAAACTGCCATATCTCGCGAACGGATTGACCAATCCGCAAAATTTCTGTTGCATCTGAAAGTAGAAACACGCCCGATTACAATGGTGTGCGTACTTTTCCCCTAGGCCGTTCTTGTTATTCGTTTCGAGCATCAGAACCGCGAAAATTTTGAGTTTCTCAAGCGTTTCTTACATCCAAACTGCCATATGTCGCGAACGGATTGACCAATCCGCAAAATTTCTGTTGCATCTGAAAGTAGAAACTCGCCCGATTACAACGGTATGCGTACTTTTCCCCTAGGCCGTTCTAGTTATTCGGTTCGAGCATCAGAACTGCGAAAATTTTGAGTTTCTCAAGCATTTCTTACATCCAAACTGCCATATCTCGCGAACGGATTGACCAATCCGCAAAATTTCTGTTGCATCTGAAAGTAGAAACTCGCCCGATTACAACACTATGCGTACTTTTCCCCTAGGCCGTTCTAGTTATTCGTTTCGAGCATCAGAACTGCGAAAATTTTGAGTTTCTCAAGCGTTTCTTACATCCAAACTGCCATATCTCGCGAACGGATTGACCAATCCGCAAAATTTGTGTTGCATCTGAAGGTAGAAACTCGGCCGATTACAACGGTGTGCGTACTTTTCCCCTGGGCCGTTCTAGTTCTGCTTGTCGAGCATGAGAACTGCGAAAATTTTGAGTTTCTCGAGCGTTTCTTACCTCCAAACTGCCATATCTCGCGAACGGATTGACCAATCCGCAAAATTTCTGTTGCATCTGAAAGTAGAAACTCGCCCGATTACAACGGTATGCGTACTTTTCCCCTAGGCCGTTCTAGTTATTCGTTTCGAGCATCAGAACTGTGAAAATTTTGAGTTTCTCAAGCGTTTCTTACCTCCAAACTGCCATATCTCGCGAACGGATTGACCAATCCGCAAAATTTCTGTTGCATCGGAAAGTAGAAACTCGCCCGATTACAACGGTGTGCGTACTTTTCCCCTAGGCCGTTCTAGTTATTCGTTTCGAGCATCAGAACTGCGAAAATTTTGAGTTTCTCAATCGTTTCTCACCTACAAACTGCCACATCTCGCGAACGGATTGTCCAATCAGCAAAATTTCTGATGCATCTGAAAGTAGAAACTCGCCCGATTACAACTGTATGCGTACTTTTCCCCTAGCCCGTTCTAGTTATTCGTTTCGAGCAACAGAACTGCGAAAATTTTGAGTTTCTCAAGCGTTGCTTACCTCCAAACTGCCATATCTCGCGAACGGATTGACCAATCCGCAAAATTTCTGTTGCATCTGAAAGTAGAAACTCGCCCGATTACAACGGTGTGCGTACTTTTCCCCTAGGCCGTTCTAGTTATGCTTGTCGAGCATCAGAACTGCGAAAATTTTGAGTTTCTCAAGCGTTTCTTACCTCCAAACTGCCATATCTCGCGAACGGATTGACCAATCCGCAAAATTTCTGTCGCATCTGAAAGTAGAAACTCGCCCGATTGAAACGGTATGCGTACTTTTCCCCTAGGCCGTTCTAGTTATTCGTTTCGAGCATCAGAACTGCGAAAATTTTGAGTTTCTCAAGCGAGTCTTACATCCAAACTGCCATATCTCGCGCACGGATTGACCAATCCGCAAAATTTCTGTTGCATCTGAAGGTAGAAACTCGCCCGATTACAACGGTATGCGTACTTTTCCCCTAGGCCGTTCTAGTTATTCGTTTCGAGCATCAGAACTGCGAAAATTTTGAGTTTCTCAAGCGTTTCTCACGTACAAACTGCCACATCTCGCGAACGGATTGTCCAATCCGCAAAATTTCTGATGCATCTGAAAGTAGAAACTCGCCCGATTACAACGGTATGCGTACTTTTCCCCTAGGCCGCCCTAGTTATTCGTTTCGAGCATCAGAACTGCAAAAATTTTGAGTTTCTCAAGCGTTTCTTACTTCCAAACTGCCATATCTCGCGAACGGATTGACCAATCCGCAAAATTTCTGTTGCATCTGAAAGTAGAAACTCGCCCGATTACAACGGTATGCGTACTTTTCCCCTAGGCCGTTCTAGTTATTCGTTTCGAGCATCAGAACTGTGAAAATTTTGAGTTTCTCAAGCGTTTCTTACCTCCAAACTGCCATATCTCGCGAACGGATTGACCAATCCGCAAAATTTCTGTTGCATCTGAAAGTAGAAACTCGCCCGATTACAACGGTGTGCGTACTTTTCCCCTAGGCCGTTCTAGTTATTCGTTTCGAGCATCAGAACTGCGAAAATTTTTGAGTTTCTCGAGCGTTTCTTACATCCAAACTGCCATATCTCGCGAACGGATTGACCAATCCGCAAAATTTCTGTTGCATCTGAAAGTAGAAATTCGCCCGATTACAACTGTATGCGTACTATTCCCCTATCCCGTTCTAGTTATTCGTTTCGAGCAACAGAACTGCGAAAATTTTGAGTTTCTCAAGCGTTTCTTACCTCCAAACTGCCATATCTCGCGAACGGATTGACCAATCCGCAAAATTTCTGTCGCATCTGAAAGTAGAAACTCGCCCGATTGAAACGGTATGCGTACTTTTCCCCTAGGCCGTTCTAGTTATTCGTTTCGAGCATCAGAACTGCGAAAATTTTGAGTTTCTCAAGCGAGTCTTACTTCCAAACTGCCATATCTCGCGCACGGATTGACCAATCCGCAAAATTTCTGTTGCATCTGAAGGTAGAAACTCGCCCGATTACAACGGTATGCGTACTTTTCCCCTAGGCCGTTCTAGTTATTCGTTTCGAGCATCAGAACTGCGAAAATTTTGAGTTTCTCAAGCGTTTCTCACGTACAAACTGCCACATCTCGCGAACGGATTGTCCAATCCGCAAAATTTCTGATGCATCTGAAAGTAGAAACTCGCCCGATTACAACGGTATGCGTACTTTTCCCCTAGGCCGCCCTAGTTATTCGTTTCGAGCATCAGAACTGCAAAAATTTTGAGTTTCTCAAGCGTTTCTTACCTCCAAACTGCCATATCTCGCGAACGGATTGACCAATCCGCAAAATTTCTGTCGCATCTGAAAGTAGAAACTCGCCCGATTGAAACGGTATGCGTACTTTTCCCCTAGGCCGTTCTAGTTATTCGTTTCGAGCATCAGAACTGCGAAAATTTTGAGTTTCTCAAGCGAGTCTTACTTCCAAACTGCCATATCTCGCGCACGGATTGACCAATCCGCAAAATTTCTGTTGCATCTGAAGGTAGAAACTCGCCCGATTACAACGGTATGCGTACTTTTCCCCTAGGCCGTTCTAGTTATTCGTTTCGAGCATCAGAACTGCGAAAATTTTGAGTTTCTCAAGCGTTTCTCACGTACAAACTGCCACATCTCGCGAACGGATTGTCCAATCCGCAAAATTTCTGATGCATCTGAAAGTAGAAACTCGCCCGATTACAACGGTATGCGTACTTTTCCCCTAGGCCGCCCTAGTTATTCGTTTCGAGCATCAGAACTGCAAAAATTTTGAGTTTCTCAAGCGTTTCTTACTTCCAAACTGCCATATCTCGCGAACGGATTGACCAATCCGCAAAATTTCTGTTGCATCTGAAAGTAGAAACTCGCCCGATTACAACGGTATGCGTACTTTTCCCCTAGGCCGTTCTAGTTATTCGTTTCGAGCATCAGAACTGTGAAAATTTTGAGTTTCTCAAGCGTTTCTTACCTCCAAACTGCCATATCTCGCGAACGGATTGACCAATCCGCAAAATTTCTGTTGCATCTGAAGGTAGAAACTCGCCCGATTACAACGGTATGCGTACTTTTCCCCTAGGCCGTTCTAGTTATTCGTTTCGAGCATCAGAACTGCGAAAATTTTGAGTTTCTCAAGCGTTTCTCACGTACAAACTGCCACATCTCGCGAACGGATTGTCCAATCCGCAAAATTTCTGATGCATCTGAAAGTAGAAACTCGCCCGATTACAACGGTATGCGTACTTTTCCCCTAGGCCGCCCTAGTTATTCGTTTCGAGCATCAGAACTGCAAAAATTTTGAGTTTCTCAAGCGTTTCTTACTTCCAAACTGCCATATCTCGCGAACGGATTGACCAATCCGCAAAATTTCTGTTGCATCTGAAAGTAGAAACTCGCCCGATTACAACGGTATGCGTACTTTTCCCCTAGGCCGTTCTAGTTATTCGTTTCGAGCATCAGAACTGTGAAAATTTTGAGTTTCTCAAGCGTTTCTTACCTCCAAACTGCCATATCTCGCGAACGGATTGACCAATCCGCAAAATTTCTGTTGCATCTGAAAGTAGAAACTCGCCCGATTACAACGGTGTGCGTACTTTTCCCCTAGGCCGTTCTAGTTATTCGTTTCGAGCATCAGAACTGCGAAAATTTTTGAGTTTCTCGAGCGTTTCTTACATCCAAACTGCCATATCTCGCGAACGGATTGACCAATCCGCAAAATTTCTGTTGCATCTGAAAGTAGAAATTCGCCCGATTACAACTGTATGCGTACTTTTCCCCTAGGCCGTTCTAGTTATTCGTTTCGAGCATCAGAACTGCGAAAATTTTGAGTTTCTCAAGCGTTTCTCACGTACAAACTGCCACATCTCGCGAACGGATTGACCAATCCGCAAAATTTCTGATGCATCTGAAAGTAGAAACTCGCCCGATTACAACGGTATGCGTACTTTTCCCCTAGGCCGCCCTAGTTATTCGTTTCGAGCATCAGAACTGCAAAAATTTTGAGTTTCTCAAGCGTTTCTTACTTCCAAACTGCCATATCTCGCGAACGGATTGACCAATCCGCAAAATTTCTGTTGCATCTGAAAGTAGAAACTCGCCCGATTACAACGGTATGCGTACTTTTCCCCTAGGCCGTTCTAGTTATTCGTTTCGAGCATCAGAACTGTGAAAATTTTGAGTTTCTCAAGCGTTTCTTACCTCCAAACTGCCATATCTCGCGAACGGATTGACCAATCCGCAAAATTTCTGTTGCATCTGAAAGTAGAAACTCGCCCGATTACAACGGTGTGCGTACTTTTCCCCTAGGCCGTTCTAGTTATTCGTTTCGAGCATAAGAACTGCGAAAATTTTTGAGTTTCTCGAGCGTTTCTTACATCCAAACTGCCATATCTCGCGAACGGATTGACCAATCCGCAAAATTTCTGTTGCATCTGAAAGTAGAAATTCGCCCGATTACAACTGTATGCGTACTTTTCCCCTATCCCGTTCTAGTTATTCGTTTCGAGCAACAGAACTGCGAAAATTTTTAGTTTCTCAAGCGTTGCTTACCTCCAAACTGCCATATCTCGCGAACGGATTGACCAATCCGCAAAATTTCTGTTGCATCTGAAAGTAGAAACTCGCACGATTACAACGGTGTGCGTACTTTTCCCCTAGGCCGTTCTAGTTATGCTTGTCGAGCATCAGAACTGCGAAAATTTTGAGTTTCTCAAGCGTTTCTTACCTCCAAACTACCATATCTCGCGAACGGATTGACCAATCCGCAAAATTTCTGTTGCATCTGAAAGTAGAAACTCGCCCGATTGCAACGGTATGCGTACTTTTCCCCAAGGCCGTTCTAGTTATTCGTTTCGAGCATCAGAACTGCGAAAATTTTGAGTTTCTCAAGCGAGTCTTACTTCCAAACTGCCATATCTCGCGAACGGATTGACCAATCCGCAAAATTTCTGTTGCATCTGAAAGTAGAAACTCGCCCGATTACAGCGGTATGCGTACTTTTCCCCTAGCCCGTTCTAGTTATTCGTTTCGAGCAACAGAACTGCGAAAATTTTGAGTTTTTCAAGCGTTGCTTACCTCCAAACTGCCATATCTCGCGAACGGATTGACCAATCCGCAAAATTTCTGTTGCATCTGAAAGTAGAAACTCGCCCGATTACAACGGTTTGCGTACTTTTCCCCTAGCCCGTTCTAGTTATTCGTTTCGAGCAACAGAACTGCGAAAATTTTGAGTTTTTCAAGCGTTGCTTACCTCCAAACTGCCATATCTCGCGAACGGATTGACCAATCCGCAAAATTTCTGTTGCATGTGAAAGTTGAAACTCGCCCGATTACAGCGGTCTGCGTACTTTTCCCCTAGGCCGTTCTAGTTATGCTTGTCGAGCATCAGAACTGCGAAAATTTTGAGTTTCTCGAGCGTTTCTTACCTCCAAACTGCCATATCTCGCGAACGGATTGACCAATCCGCAAAATTTCTGTTGCATCTGAAAGTAGAAACTCCCCCGACTACAACACTATGCGTACTTTTCCCCTAGGCCGTTCTAGTTATTCGTTTCGAGCATCAGAACTGCGAAAATTTTGAGTTTCTCGGCGCGTTTCTTACCTCCAAACTGCCATAACTCGCGAACGGATTGACCAATCCGCAAAATTTCTGTTGCATCTGAAAGTAGAAACTCGCCCGATTACAACGATATGCGTACTTTTCCCCTAGCCCGTTCTAGTTATTCGTTTCGGGCAACAGAACTGCGAAAATTTTGAGTTTTTCAAGCGTTGCTTACCTCCAAACTGCCATATCTCGCGAACCGATTGACAAATCCGCAAAATTTCTGTTGCATCTGAAAGTAGAAACTCGCCCGCTTACAACGGTATGCGTACTTTTCCCCTAGGCCGTTCTAGTTATGCTTGTCGAGCATCAGAACTGCGAAAATTTTGAGTTTCTCGAGCGTTTCTTACCTCCAAACTGCCATATCTCGCGAACGGATTGACCAATCCGCAAAATTTCTGTTGCATCTGAAAGTAGAAACTCTCCCGACTACAACACTATGCGTACTTTTCCCCTAGGCCGTTCTAGTTATTCGTTTCGAGCATCAGAACTGCGAAAATTTTGAGTTTCTAAAGCGTTTCTTACTTCCAAACTGCCATATCTCGCGAACGGATTGATCAATCCGCAAAATTTCTGTTGCATCTGAAAGTAGAAACTCGCCCGATTACAACACTGTGCGTACTTTTCCCCTAGGCCGTTCTAGTTATTCGTTTCGAGCATCAGAACTGCGAAAATTTTGAGTTTCTCGGCGCGTTTCTTATCTCCAAACTGCCATAACTCGCGAACGGATTGACCAATCCGCAAAATTTCTGTTGCATCTGAAAGTAGAAACTCGCCCGATTACAACGATATGCGTACTTTTCCCCTAGCCCGTTCTAGTTATTCGTTTCGGGCAACAGAACTGCGAAAATTTTGAGTTTTTCAAGCGTTGCTTACCTCCAAACTGCCATATCTCGCGAACGGATTGACCAATCCGCAAAATTTCTGTTGCATCTGAAAGTAGAAACTCGCCCGATTACAACGGTGTGCGTACTTTTCACCTAGGCCGTTCTAGTTATGCTTGTCGAGCATCAGAACTGCGAAAATTTTGAGTTTCTCAAGCGTTTCTTACTTCCAAACTGCCATATCTCGCGAACGGATTGACAAATCCGCAAAATTTCTGTTGCATCTGAAAGTAGAAACTCGCCCGATTACAATACTATGCGTACTTTTCCCCTAGGCCGTTCTAGTTATTCGTGTCGAGCATCAGAACTGCGAAAATTTTGAGTTTCTCAAGCGTTTCTTACCTCCAAACTGCCATAACTCGCGAACGGATTCACCAATCCGCAAAATTTCTGTTGCATCTGAAAGTAGAAACTCGCCCGATTACAACACTATGCGTACTTTTCCCCTAGGCCGTTCTAGTTATTCGTTTCGAGCATCAGAACTGCGAAAATTTTGTGTTTCTCAAGCGTTGCTTACCTCCAAACTGCCATATCTCGCGAACGGATTGACCAATCCGCAAAATTTCTGTTGCATCTGAAAGTAGAAACTCGCCCGATTACAACGGTGTGCGTACTTTTCCCCTAGGCCGTTCTAGTTATGCTTGTCGAGCATCAGAACTGCGAAAATTTTGAGTTTCTCGAGCGTTTCTTACCTCCAAACTGCCATATCTCGCGAACGTATTGACCAATCGGCAAAATTTCTGTTGCATCTGAAAGTAGAAACTCCCCCGACTACAACACTATGCGTACTTTTCCCCTAGGCCGTTCTAGTTATTCGTTTCGAGCATCAGAACTGCGAAAATTTTGAGTTTCTCAAGCGTTTCTTACTTCCAAACTGCCATATCTCGCGAACGGATTGACCAATCCGCAAAATTTCTGTTGCATCTGAAAGTATAAACTCGCCCGATTACAACACTGTGCGTACTTTTCCCGTAGGCCGTTCTATTAATTCGTTTCGAGCATCAGAACTACGAAAATTTTGAGTTTCTCAAGCGTTTCTTACCTCCAAACTGCCATAACTCGCGAACGGATTGACCAATCCGCAAAATTTCTGTTGCATCTGAAAGTAGAAACTCGCCCGATTACAACGGTATGCGTACTTTTCCCCTAGCCCGTTCTAGTTATTCGTTTCGGGCAACAGAACTGCGAAAATTTTGAGTTTTTCAAGCGTTGCTTACCTCCAAACTGCCATATCTCGCGAACAGATTGACCAATCCGAAAAATTTCTGTTGCATCTGAAAGTAGAAACTCGCCCGATTACAGCGGTGTGCGTACTTTTCCCCTAGCCCGTTCTAGTTATTCGTTTCGAGCAACAGAACTGCGAAAATTTTGAGTTTTTCAAGCGTTGCTTACCTCCAAACTGCCATATCTCGCGAACGGATTGACCAATCCGCAAAATTTCTGTTGCATCAGATAGTAGAAACTCGCCCGATTACAACACTATGCGTACTTTTCCCGTAGGCCGTTCTAGTTATTCGTTTCGAGCATCAGAACTGCGAAAATTTTGAGTTTCTCAAGCGTTTCTTACCTCCAAACTGCCATATCTCGCGAACGGATTGACCAATCCGCAAAATTTCTGTTGCATCTGAAAGTAGAAACTCGCCCGATTACAACACTATGCGTACTTTTCCCCTAGGCCGTTCTAGTTATGCTTGTCGAGCATCAGAACTGCGAAAATTTTGAGTTTCTCGAGCGTTTCTTACCTCCAAACTGCCATATCTCGCGAACGGATTGACCAATCCGCAAAATTTCTGTTGCATCTGAAAGTAGAAACTCCCCCGACTACAACACTATGCGTACTTTTCCCCTAGGCCGTTCTAGTTATTCGTTTCGAGCATCAGAACTGCGAAAATTTTGAGTTTCTCAAGCGTTTCTTACTTCCAAACTGCCATATCTCGCGAACGGATTGACCAATCCGCAAAATTTCTGTTGCATCTGAAAGGAGAAACTCGCCCGATTACAACACTATGCGTACTTTTCCCGTAGGCCGTTCTAGTATTTCGTTTCGAGCATCAGAACTGCGAAAATTTTGAGTTTCTCAAGCGTTTCTTACCTCCAAACTGCCATAACTCGCGAACGGATTGACCAATACGCAAAATTTCTGTTGCATCTGAAAGTAGAAACTCGCCCGATTACAACGGTATACGTACTTTTCCCCTAACCCGTTCTAGTTATTCGTTTCGGGCATCAGAACTGCGAAAATTTTGTGTTTCTCAAGCGTTGCTTACCTCCAAACTGCCATATCTCGCGAACGGATTGACCAATCCGCAAAATTTCTGTTGCATCTGAAAGTAGAAACTCGCCCGATTACAACACTGTGCGTACTTTTCCCGTAGGCCGTTCTATTAATTCGTTTCGAGCATCAGAACTACGAAAATTTTGAGTTTCTCAAGCGTTTCTTACCTCCAAACTGCCATAACTCGCGAACGGATTGACCAATCCGCAAAATTTCTGTTGCATCTGAAAGTAGAAACTCGCCCGATTACAACGGTATACGTACTTTTCCCCTAACCCGTTCTAGTTATTCGTTTCGAGCAACAGAACTGCGAAAATTTTGAGTTTTTCAAGCGTTGTTACCTCCAAACTGCCATATCTCGCGAACGGATTGACCAATCCGCAAAATTTCTGTTGCATCTGAAAGTAGAAACTCGCCCGATTACAACGGTGTGCGTACTTTTCACCTAGGCCGTTCTAGTTATGCTTGTCGAGCATCAGAACTGCGAAAATTTTGAGTTTCTCAAGCGTTTCTTACTTCCAAACTGCCATATCTCGCGAACGGATTGACAAATCCGCAAAATTTCTGTTGCATCTGAAAGTAGAAACTCGCCCGATTACAATACTATGCGTACTTTTCCCCTAGGCCGTTCTAGTTATTCGTTTCGAGCATCAGAACTGCGAAAATTTTGAGTTCCTCAAGCGTTTCTTACCTCCAAACTGCCATAACTCGCGAACGGATTCACCAATCCGCAAAATTTCTGTTGCATCTGAAAGTAGAAACTCGCCCGATTACAACACTATGCGTACTTTTCCCCTAGGCCGTTCTAGTTATTCGTTTCGAGCATCAGAACTGCGAAAATTTTGTGTTTCTCAAGCGTTGCTTACCTCCAAACTGCCATATCTCGCGAACGGATTGACCAATCCGCAAAATTTCTGTTGCATCTGAAAGTAGAAACTCGCCCGATTACAACGGTGTGCGTACTTTTCCCCTAGGCCGTTCTAGTTATGCTTGTCGAGCATCAGAACTGCGAAAATTTTGAGTTTCTCGAGCGTTTCTTACCTCCAAACTGCCATATCTCGGGAACGTATTGACCAATCCGCAAAATTTCTGTTGCATCTGAAAGTAGAAACTCCCCCGACTACAACACTATGCGTACTTTTCCCCTAGGCCGTTCTAGTTATTCGTTTCGAGCATCAGAACTGCGAAAATTTTGAGTTTCTCAAGCGTTTCTTACTTCCAAACTGCCATATCTCGCGAACGGATTGACCAATCCGCAAAATTTCTGTTGCATCTGAAAGTATAAACTCGCCCGATTACAACACTGTGCGTACTTTTCCCGTAGGCCGTTCTATTAATTCGTTTCGAGCATCAGAACTACGAAAATTTTGAGTTTCTCAAGCGTTTCTTACCTCCAAACTGCCATAACTCGCGAACGGATTGACCAATCCGCAAAATTTCTGTTGCATCTGAAAGTAGAAACTCGCCCGATTACAACGGTATGCGTACTTTTCCCCTAGCCCGTTCTAGTTATTCGTTTCGGGCAACAGAACTGCGAAAATTTTGAGTTTTTCAAGCGTTGCTTACCTCCAAACTGCCATATCTCGCGAACAGATTGACCAATCCGAAAAATTTCTGTTGCATCTGAAAGTAGAAACTCGCCCGATTACAGCGGTGTGCGTACTTTTCCCCTAGCCCGTTCTAGTTATTCGTTTCGAGCAACAGAACTGCGAAAATTTTGAGTTTTTCAAGCGTTGCTTACCTCCAAACTGCCATATCTCGCGAACGGATTGACCAATCCGCAAAATTTCTGTTGCATCAGATAGTAGAAACTCGCCCGATTACAACACTATGCGTACTTTTCCCGTAGGCCGTTCTAGTTATTCGTTTCGAGCATCAGAACTGCGAAAATTTTGAGTTTCTCAAGCGTTTCTTACCTCCAAACTGCCATATCTCGCGAACGGATTGACCAATCCGCAAAATTTCTGTTGCATCTGAAAGTAGAAACTCGCCCGATTACAACACTATGCGTACTTTTCCCCTAGGCCGTTCTAGTTATGCTTGTCGAGCATCAGAACTGCGAAAATTTTGAGTTTCTCGAGCGTTTCTTACCTCCAAACTGCCATATCTCGCGAACGGATTGACCAATCCGCAAAATTTCTGTTGCATCTGAAAGTAGAAACTCCCCCGACTACAACACTATGCGTACTTTTCCCCTAGGCCGTTCTAGTTATTCGTTTCGAGCATCAGAACTGCGAAAATTTTGAGTTTCTCAAGCGTTTCTTACTTCCAAACTGCCATATCTCGCGAACGGATTGACCAATCCGCAAAATTTCTGTTGCATCTGAAAGGAGAAACTCGCCCGATTACAACACTATGCGTACTTTTCCCGTAGGCCGTTCTAGTATTTCGTTTCGAGCATCAGAACTGCGAAAATTTTGAGTTTCTCAAGCGTTTCTTACCTCCAAACTGCCATAACTCGCGAACGGATTGACCAATACGCAAAATTTCTGTTGCATCTGAAAGTAGAAACTCGCCCGATTACAACGGTATACGTACTTTTCCCCTAACCCGTTCTAGTTATTCGTTTCGGGCAACAGAACTGCGAAAATTTTGAGTTTTTCAAGCGTTGCTTACACCCAAACTGCCATATCTCGCGAACGGATTGACCAATCCGCAAAATTTCTGTTGCATCAGAAAGTAGAAATTCGCCCGATTACAACGGTATGCGTACTTTTCCCCTAGCCCGTTCTAGTTATTCGTTTCGAGCAACAGAACTGCGAAAATTTTGAGTTTTTCAAGCGTTGTTACCTCCAAACTGCCATATCTCGCGAACGGATTGACCAATCCGCAAAATTTCTGTTGCATCTGAAAGTAGAAACTCGCCCGATTACAACGGTGTGCGTACTTTTCACCTAGGCCGTTCTAGTTATGCTTGTCGAGCATCAGAACTGCGAAAATTTTGAGTTTCTCAAGCGTTTCTTACTTCCAAACTGCCATATCTCGCGAACGGATTGACAAATCCGCAAAATTTCTGTTGCATCTGAAAGTAGAAACTCGCCCGATTACAATACTATGCGTACTTTTCCCCTAGGCCGTTCTAGTTATTCGTTTCGAGCATCAGAACTGCGAAAATTTTGAGTTCCTCAAGCGTTTCTTACCTCCAAACTGCCATAACTCGCGAACGGATTCACCAATCCGCAAAATTTCTGTTGCATCTGAAAGTAGAAACTCGCCCGATTACAACACTATGCGTACTTTTCCCCTAGGCCGTTCTAGTTATTCGTTTCGAGCATCAGAACTGCGAAAATTTTGTGTTTCTCAAGCGTTGCTTACCTCCAAACTGCCATATCTCGCGAACGGATTGACCAATCCGCAAAATTTCTGTTGCATCTGAAAGTAGAAACTCGCCCGATTACAACGGTGTGCGTACTTTTCCCCTAGGCCGTTCTAGTTATGCTTGTCGAGCATCAGAACTGCGAAAATTTTGAGTTTCTCGAGCGTTTCTTACCTCCAAACTGCCATATCTCGGGAACGTATTGACCAATCCGCAAAATTTCTGTTGCATCTGAAAGTAGAAACTCCCCCGACTACAACACTATGCGTACTTTTCCCCTAGGCCGTTCTAGTTATTCGTTTCGAGCATCAGAACTGCGAAAATTTTGAGTTTCTCAAGCGTTTCTTACTTCCAAACTGCCATATCTCGCGAACGGATTGACCAATCCGCAAAATTTCTGTTGCATCTGAAAGTATAAGCTCGCCCGATTACAACACTGTGCGTACTTTTCCCGTAGGCCGTTCTAGTTATTCGTTTCGAGCATCAGAACTGCGAAAATTTTGAGTTTCTCAAGCGTTTCTTACCTCCAAACTGCCATAACTCGCGAACGGATTGACCAATCCGCAAAATTTCTGTTGCATCTGAAAGTAGAAACTCGCCCGATTACAACGGTATGCGTACTTTTCCCCTAGCCCGTTCTAGTTATTCGTTTCGGGCAACAGAACTGCGAAAATTTTGAGTTTTTCAAGCGTTGCTTACCTCCAAACTGCCATATCTCGCGAACGGATTGACCAATCCGCAAAATTTCTGTTGCATCTAAAAGTAGAAACTCGCCCGATTGCAACGGTGTGCGTACTTTTCCCCTAGCCCGTTCTAGTTATTCGTTTCGAGCAACAGAACTGCGAAAATTTTGAGTTTTTCAAGCGTTGCTTACCTCCAAACTGCCATATCTCGCGAACGGATTGACCAATCCGCAAAATTTCTGTTGCATCAGAAAGTAGAAACTCGCCCGATTACAACACTATGCGTACTTTTCCCGTAGGCCGTTCTAGTTATTCGTTTCGAGCATCAGAACTGCGAAAATTTTGAGTTTCTCAAGCGTTTCTTACCTCCAAACTGCCATATCTCGCGAACGGATTGACCAATCCGTAAAATTTCTGTTGCATCTGAAAGTAGAAACTCGCCCGATTACAACACTATGCGTACTTTTCCCCTAGGCCGTTCTAGTTATGCTTGTCGAGCATCAGAACTGCGAAAATTTTGAGTTTCTCGAGCGTTTCTTACCTCCAAACTGCCATATCTCGCGAACGGATTGACCAATCCGCAAAATTTCTGTTGCATCTGAAAGTAGAAACTCCCCCGACTACAACACTATGCGTACTTTTCCCCTAGGCCGTTCTAGTTATTCGTTTCGAGCATCAGAACTGCGAAAATTTTGAGTTTTTCAAGCGTTTCTTACCTCCAAACTGCCATGTCTCGCGAACGGATTGACCAATCCGCAAAATTTCTGTTGCATCTGAAAGTAGAAACTCGCCCGATTACAACACTATGCGTACTTTTCCCCTAGGCCGTTCTAGTTATTCGTTTCGAGCATCAGAACTGCGAAAATTTTGAGTTTCTCAAGCGTTTCTTACTTCCAAACTGCCATATCTCGCGAACGGATTGACCATTCCGCAAAATTTCTGTTGCATCTGAAAGTAGAAACTCGCCGATTACAACGGTATGCGTACTTTTCCCCTAGCCCGTTCTAGTTATTCGTTTCGGGCAACACAACTGCGAAAATTTTGAGTTTTTCAAGCGTTGCTTACCTCCAAACTGCCATATCTCGCGAACGGATTGACCAATCCGCAAAATTTCTGTTGCATCTGAAAGTAGAAACTCGCCCGATTACAACGGTGTGCGTACTTTTCCCCTAGGCCGTTCTAGTTATGCTTGTCGAGCATCAGATCTGCGAAAATTTTGAGTTTCTCGAGCGTTTCTTACCTCCAAACTGCCATATCTCGCGAACGGATTGACCAATCCGCAAAATTTCTGTTGCATCTGAAAGTAGAAACTCCCCCGACTACAAAACTATGCGTACTTTTCCCCTAGGCCGTTCTAGTTATTCGTTTCGAGCATCAGAACTGCGAAAATTTTGAGTTTCTCAAGCGTTTCTTACTTCCAAACTGCCATATCTCGCGAACGGATTGACCAGTCCGCAAAATTTCTGTTGCATCTGAAAGTAGAAACTCGCCCGATTACAACACTATGCGTACTTTTCCCGTAGGCCGTTCTAGTTATTCGTTTCGAGCATCAGAACTGCGAAAATTTTGAGTTTCTCAAGCGTTTCTTACTTCCAAACTGCCATATCTCGCGAACGGATTGACCAATCCGCAAAATTTCTGTTGCATCTGAAAGTAGAAACTCGCCCGATTACAACACTATGCGTACTTTTCCCCTAGGCCGTTCTAGTTATGCTTGTCGAGCATCAGAACTGCGAAAATTTTGAGTTTCTCGAGCGTTTCTTACCTCCAAACTGCCATATCTCGCGAACGGATTGACCAATCCGCAAAATTTCTGTTGCATCTGAAAGTAGAAACTCCCCCGACTACAACACTATGCGTACTTTTCCCCTAGGCCGTTCTAGTTATTCGTTTCGAGCATCAGAACTGCGAAAATTTTGAGTTTCTCAAGCGTTTCTTACTTCCAAACTGCCATATCTCGCGAACGGATTGACCAATCCGCAAAATTTCTGTTGCATCTGAAAGTATAAACTCGCCCGATTACAACACTGTGCGTACTTTTCCCGTAGGCCGTTCTAGTTATTCGTTTCGAGCATCAGAACTGCGAAAATTTTGAGTTTCTCAAGCGTTTCTTACCTCCAAACTGCCATAACTCGCGAACGGATTGACTAATCCGCAAAATTTCTGTTGCATCTGAAAGTAGAAACTCGCCCGATTACAACGGTATGCGTACTTTTCCCCTAGCCCGTTCTAGTTATTCGTTTCGGGCAACAGAACTGCGAAAATTTTGAGTTTTTCAAGCGTTGCTTACCTCCAAACTGCCATATCTCGCGAACGGATTGACCAATCCGCAAAATTTCTGTTGCATCTGAAAGTAGAAACTCGCCCGATTACAACGGTGTGCGTACTTTTCCCCTAGCCCGTTCTAGTTATTCGTTTCGAGCAACAGAACTGCGAAAATTTTGAGTTTTTCAAGCGTTGCTTACCTCCAAACTGCCATATCTCGCGAACGGATTGACCAATCCGCAAAATTTCTGTTGCATCAGAAAGTAGAAACTCGCCCGATTACAACACTATGCGTACTTTTCCCGTAGGCCGTTCTAGTTATTCGTTTCGAGCATCAGAACTGCGAAAATTTTGAGTTTCTCAAGCGTTTCTTACCTCCAAACTGCCATATCTCGCGAACGGATTGACCAATCCGCAAAATTTCTGTTGCATCTGAAAGTAGAAACTCGCCCGATTACAACACTATGCGTACTTTTCCCCTAGGCCGTTCTAGTTATGCTTGTCGAGCATCAGAACTGCGAAAATTTTGAGTTTCTCGAGCGTTTCTTACCTCCAAACTGCCATATCTCGCGAACGGATTGACCAATCCGCAAAATTTCTGTTGCATCTGAAAGTAGAAACTCCCCCGACTACAACACTATGCGTACTTTTCACCTAGGCCGTTCTAGTTATTCGTTTCGAGCATCAGAACTGCGAAAATTTTGAGTTTCTCAAGCGTTTCTTACTTCCAAACTGCCATATCTTGCGAACGGATTGACCAATCCGCAAAATTTCTGTTGCATCTGAAAGTAGAAACTCGCCCGATTACAACGGTATGCGTACTTTTCCCCTAGCCCGTTCTAGTTATTCGTTTCGAGCAACAGAACTGCGAAAATTTTGAGTTTCTCAAGCGTTTCTTATTTCCAAACTGCCATATCTCGCGAACGGATTGACCAATTCGCACAATTTCTGTTGCATCTGAAAGCAGAAACTCGCCCGATTACAACGGTGTGCGTACTTTTCCCCTAGGCCGTTCTAGTTATTCGTTTCGAGCATCAGAACTGCGAAAATTTTGAGTTTCTCAAGCGTTTCTTACATCCAAACTGCCATATCTCGCGAACGGATTTACCAATCCGCAAAATTTCTGTTGCATCTGAAAGTAGAAACTCGCCCGATTACAACGGTATGCGTACTTTTCCCCTAGGCCGTTCTAGTTATTCGTTTCGAGCATCAGAACTGCGAAAATTTTGAGTTTCTCAAGCGTTTCTTACCTCCAAACTGCCATATCTCGCGAACGGATTGACCAATCCGCAAAATTTCTGTTGCATCTGAAAGTAGAAACTCGCCCGATTACAACGGTATGCGTACTTTTCCCGTAGGCCGTTCTAGTTATTCGTTTCGAGCATCAGAACCGCGAAAATTTTGAGTTTCTCAAGCGTTTCTTACCTCCAAACTGCCATATCTCGCGAACGGATTGACCAATCCGCAAAATTTCTGTTGCATCTGAAAGTAGAAACTCGCCCGATTACAACGGTGTGCGTACTTTTCCCCTAGGCCGTTCTAGTTATGCTTGTCGAGCATCAGATCTGCGAAAATTTTGAGTTTCTCGAGCGTTTCTTACCTCCAAACTGCCATATCTCGCGAACGGATTGACCAATCCGCAAAATTTCTGTTGCATCTGAAAGTAGAAACTCCCCCGACTACAAAACTATGCGTACTTTTCCCCTAGGCCGTTCTAGTTATTCGTTTCGAGCATCAGAACTGCGAAAATTTTGAGTTTCTCAAGCGTTTCTTACTTCCAAACTGCCATATCTCGCGAACGGATTGACCAGTCCGCAAAATTTCTGTTGCATCTGAAAGTAGAAACTCGCCCGATTACAACACTATGCGTACTTTTCCCGTAGGCCGTTCTAGTTATTCGTTTCGAGCATCAGAACTGCGAAAATTTTGAGTTTCTCAAGCGTTTCTTACTTCCAAACTGCCATATCTCGCGAACGGATTGACCAATCCGCAAAATTTCTGTTGCATCTGAAAGTAGAAACTCGCCCGATTACAACACTATGCGTACTTTTCCCCTAGGCCGTTCTAGTTATGCTTGTCGAGCATCAGAACTGCGAAAATTTTGAGTTTCTCGAGCGTTTCTTACCTCCAAACTGCCATATCTCGCGAACGGATTGACCAATCCGCAAAATTTCTGTTGCATCTGAAAGTAGAAACTCCCCCGACTACAACACTATGCGTACTTTTCCCCTAGGCCGTTCTAGTTATTCGTTTCGAGCATCAGAACTGCGAAAATTTTGAGTTTCTCAAGCGTTGCTTACCTCCAAACTGCCATATCTCGCGAACGGATTGACCAATCCGCAAAATTTCTGTTGCATCTGAAAGTAGAAACTCGCACGATTACAACGGTGTGCGTACTTTTCCCCTAGGCCGTTCTAGTTATGCTTGTCGAGCATCAGAACTGCGAAAATTTTGAGTTTCTCAAGCGTTTCTTACCTCCAAACTACCATATCTCGCGAACGGATTGACCAATCCGCAAAATTTCTGTTGCATCTGAAAGTAGAAACTCGCCCGATTGCAACGGTATGCGTACTTTTCCCCAAGGCCGTTCTAGTTATTCGTTTCGAGCATCAGAACTGCGAAAATTTTGAGTTTCTCAAGCGAGTCTTACTTCCAAACTGCCATATCTCGCGAACGGATTGACCAATCCGCAAAATTTCTGTTGCATCTGAAAGTAGAAACTCGCCCGATTACAGCGGTATGCGTACTTTTCCCCTAGCCCGTTCTAGTTATTCGTTTCGAGCAACAGAACTGCGAAAATTTTGAGTTTTTCCAGCGTTGCTTACCTCCAAACTGCCATATCTCGCGAACGGATTGACCAATCCGCAAAATTTCTGTTGCATCTGAAAGTAGAAACTCGCCCGATTACAACGGTTTGCGTACTTTTCCCATAGCCCGTTCTAGTTATTCGTTTCGAGCAACAGAACTGCGAAAATTTTGAGTTTTTCAAGCGTTGCTTACCTCCAAACTGCCATATCTCGCGAACGGATTGACCAATCCGCAAAATTTCTGTTGCATGTGAAAGTTGAAACTCGCCCGATTACAGCGGTCTGCGTACTTTTCCCCTAGGCCGTTCTAGTTATGCTTGTCGAGCATCAGAACTGCGAAAATTTTGAGTTTCTCGAGCGTTTCTTACCTCCAAACTGCCATATCTCGCGAACGGATTGACCAATCCGCAAAATTTCTGTTGCATCTGAAAGTAGAAACTCCCCCGACTACAACACTATGCGTACTTTTCCCCTAGGCCGTTCTAGTTATTCGTTTCGAGCATCAGAACTGCGAAAATTTTGAGTTTCTCGGCGCGTTTCTTACCTCCAAACTGCCATAACTCGCGAACGGATTGACCAATCCGCAAAATTTCTGTTGCATCTGAAAGTAGAAACTCGCCCGATTACAACGATATGCGTACTTTTCCCCTAGCCCGTTCTAGTTATTCGTTTCGGGCAACAGAACTGCGAAAATTTTGAGTTTTTCAAGCGTTGCTTACCTCCAAACTGCCATATCTCGCGAACCGATTGACAAATCCGCAAAATTTCTGTTGCATCTGAAAGTAGAAACTCGCCCGCTTACAACGGTATGCGTACTTTTCCCCTAGGCCGTTCTAGTTATGCTTGTCGAGCATCAGAACTGCGAAAATTTTGAGTTTCTCGAGCGTTTCTTACCTCCAAACTGCCATATCTCGCGAACGGATTGACCAATCCGCAAAATTTCTGTTGCATCTGAAAGTAGAAACTCTCCCGACTACAACACTATGCGTACTTTTCCCCTAGGCCGTTCTAGTTATTCGTTTCGAGCATCAGAACTGCGAAAATTTTGAGTTTCTCAAGCGTTTCTTACCTCCAAACTGCCATAACTCGCGAACGGATTGACCAATCCGCAAAATTTCTGTTGCATCTGAAAGTAGAAACTCGCCCGATTACAACGATATGCGTACTTTTCCCCTAGCCCGTTCTAGTTATTCGTTTCGAGCAACAGAACTGCGAAAATTTTGAGTTTCTCAAGCGTTTCTTATTTCCAAACTGCCATATCTCGCGAACGGATTGACCAATTCGCACAATTTCTGTTGCATCTGAAAGCAGAAACTCGCCCGATTACAACGGTGTGCGTACTTTTCCCCTAGGCCGTTCTAGTTATTCGTTTCGAGCATCAGAACTGCGAAAATTTTGAGTTTCTCAAGCGTTTCTTACATCCAAACTGCCATATCTCGCGAACGGATTTACCAATCCGCAAAATTTCTGTTGCATCTGAAAGTAGAAACTCGCCCGATTACAACGGTATGCGTACTTTTCCCCTAGGCCGTTCTAGTTATTCGTTTCGAGCATCAGAACTGCGAAAATTTTGAGTTTCTCAAGCGTTTCTTACCTCCAAACTGCCATATCTCGCGAACGGATTGACCAATCCGCAAAATTTCTGTTGCATCTGAAAGTAGAAACTCGCCCGATTACAACGGTATGCGTACTTTTCCCGTAGGCCGTTCTAGTTATTCGTTTCGAGCATCAGAACCGCGAAAATTTTGAGTTTCTCAAGCGTTTCTTACCTCCAAACTGCCATATCTCGCGAACGGATTGACCAATCCGCAAAATTTCTGTTGCATCTGAAAGTAGAAACTCGCCCGATTACAACGGTGTGCGTACTTTTCCCCTAGGCCGTTCTAGTTATGCTTGTCGAGCATCAGATCTGCGAAAATTTTGAGTTTCTCGAGCGTTTCTTACCTCCAAACTGCCATATCTCGCGAACGGATTGACCAATCCGCAAAATTTCTGTTGCATCTGAAAGTAGAAACTCCCCCGACTACAAAACTATGCGTACTTTTCCCCTAGGCCGTTCTAGTTATTCGTTTCGAGCATCAGAACTGCGAAAATTTTGAGTTTCTCAAGCGTTTCTTACTTCCAAACTGCCATATCTCGCGAACGGATTGACCAGTCCGCAAAATTTCTGTTGCATCTGAAAGTAGAAACTCGCCCGATTACAACACTATGCGTACTTTTCCCGTAGGCCGTTCTAGTTATTCGTTTCGAGCATCAGAACTGCGAAAATTTTGAGTTTCTCAAGCGTTTCTTACTTCCAAACTGCCATATCTCGCGAACGGATTGACCAATCCGCAAAATTTCTGTTGCATCTGAAAGTAGAAACTCGCCCGATTACAACACTATGCGTACTTTTCCCCTAGGCCGTTCTAGTTATGCTTGTCGAGCATCAGAACTGCGAAAATTTTGAGTTTCTCGAGCGTTTCTTACCTCCAAACTGCCATATCTCGCGAACGGATTGACCAATCCGCAAAATTTCTGTTGCATCTGAAAGTAGAAACTCCCCCGACTACAACACTATGCGTACTTTTCCCCTAGGCCGTTCTAGTTATTCGTTTCGAGCATCAGAACTGCGAAAATTTTGAGTTTCTCAAGCGTTGCTTACCTCCAAACTGCCATATCTCGCGAACGGATTGACCAATCCGCAAAATTTCTGTTGCATCTGAAAGTAGAAACTCGCACGATTACAACGGTGTGCGTACTTTTCCCCTAGGCCGTTCTAGTTATGCTTGTCGAGCATCAGAACTGCGAAAATTTTGAGTTTCTCAAGCGTTTCTTACCTCCAAACTACCATATCTCGCGAACGGATTGACCAATCCGCAAAATTTCTGTTGCATCTGAAAGTAGAAACTCGCCCGATTGCAACGGTATGCGTACTTTTCCCCAAGGCCGTTCTAGTTATTCGTTTCGAGCATCAGAACTGCGAAAATTTTGAGTTTCTCAAGCGAGTCTTACTTCCAAACTGCCATATCTCGCGAACGGATTGACCAATCCGCAAAATTTCTGTTGCATCTGAAAGTAGAAACTCGCCCGATTACAGCGGTATGCGTACTTTTCCCCTAGCCCGTTCTAGTTATTCGTTTCGAGCAACAGAACTGCGAAAATTTTGAGTTTTTCAAGCGTTGCTTACCTCCAAACTGCCATATCTCGCGAACGGATTGACCAATCCGCAAAATTTCTGTTGCATCTGAAAGTAGAAACTCGCCCGATTACAACGGTTTGCGTACTTTTCCCATAGCCCGTTCTAGTTATTCGTTTCGAGCAACAGAACTGCGAAAATTTTGAGTTTTTCAAGCGTTGCTTACCTCCAAACTGCCATATCTCGCGAACGGATTGACCAATCCGCAAAATTTCTGTTGCATGTGAAAGTTGAAACTCGCCCGATTACAGCGGTCTGCGTACTTTTCCCCTAGGCCGTTCTAGTTATGCTTGTCGAGCATCAGAACTGCGAAAATTTTGAGTTTCTCGAGCGTTTCTTACCTCCAAACTGCCATATCTCGCGAACGGATTGACCAATCCGCAAAATTTCTGTTGCATCTGAAAGTAGAAACTCCCCCGACTACAACACTATGCGTACTTTTCCCCTAGGCCGTTCTAGTTATTCGTTTCGAGCATCAGAACTGCGAAAATTTTGAGTTTCTCGGCGCGTTTCTTACATCCAAACTGCCATAACTCGCGAACGGATTGACCAATCCGCAAAATTTCTGTTGCATCTGAAAGTAGAAACTCGCCCGATTACAACGATATGCGTACTTTTCCCCTAGCCCGTTCTAGTTATTCGTTTCGGGCAACAGAACTGCGAAAATTTTGAGTTTTTCAAGCGTTGCTTACCTCCAAACTGCCATATCTCGCGAACCGATTGACAAATCCGCAAAATTTCTGTTGCATCTGAAAGTAGAAACTCGCCCGCTTACAACGGTATGCGTACTTTTCCCCTAGGCCGTTCTAGTTATGCTTGTCGAGCATCAGAACTGCGAAAATTTTGAGTTTCTCGAGCGTTTCTTACCTCCAAACTGCCATATCTCGCGAACGGATTGACCAATCCGCAAAATTTCTGTTGCATCTGAAAGTAGAAACTCTCCCGACTACAACACTATGCGTACTTTTCCCCTAGGCCGTTCTAGTTATTCGTTTCGAGCATCAGAACTGCGAAAATTTTGAGTTTCTAAAGCGTTTCTTACTTCCAAACTGCCATATCTCGCGAACGGATTGATCAATCCGCAAAATTTCTGTTGCATCTGAAAGTAGAAACTCGCCCGATTACAACACTGTGCGTACTTTTCCCCTAGGCCGTTCTAGTTATTCGTTTCGAGCATCAGAACTGCGAAAATTTTGAGTTTCTCGGCGCGTTTCTTATCTCCAAACTGCCATAACTCGCGAACGGATTGACCAATCCGCAAAATTTCTGTTGCATCTGAAAGTAGAAACTCGCCCGATTACAACGATATGCGTACTTTTCCCCTAGCCCGTTCTAGTTATTCGTTTCGGGCAACAGAACTGCGAAAATTTTGAGTTTTTCAAGCGTTGCTTACCTCCAAACTGCCATATCTCGCGAACGGATTGACCAATCCGCAAAATTTCTGTTGCATCTGAAAGTAGAAACTCGCCCGATTACAACGGTGTGCGTACTTTTCACCTAGGCCGTTCTAGTTATGCTTGTCGAGCATCAGAACTGCGAAAATTTTGAGTTTCTCAAGCGTTTCTTACTTCCAAACTGCCATATCTCGCGAACGGATTGACAAATCCGCAAAATTTCTGTTGCATCTGAAAGTAGAAACTCGCCCGATTACAATACTATGCGTACTTTTCCCCTAGGCCGTTCTAGTTATTCGTGTCGAGCATCAGAACTGCGAAAATTTTGAGTTTCTCAAGCGTTTCTTACCTCCAAACTGCCATAACTCGCGAACGGATTCACCAATCCGCAAAATTTCTGTTGCATCTGAAAGTAGAAACTCGCCCGATTACAACACTATGCGTACTTTTCCCCTAGGCCGTTCTAGTTATTCGTTTCGAGCATCAGAACTGCGAAAATTTTGTGTTTCTCAAGCGTTGCTTACCTCCAAACTGCCATATCTCGCGAACGGATTGACCAATCCCCAAAATTTCTGTTGCATCTGAAAGTAGAAACTCGCCCGATTACAACGGTGTGCGTACTTTTCCCCTAGGCCGTTCTAGTTATGCTTGTCGAGCATCAGAACTGCGAAAATTTTGAGTTTCTCGAGCGTTTCTTACCTCCAAACTGCCATATCTCGCGAACGTATTGACCAATCGGCAAAATTTCTGTTGCATCTGAAAGTAGAAACTCCCCCGACTACAACACTATGCGTACTTTTCCCCTAGGCCGTTCTAGTTATTCGTTTCGAGCATCAGAACTGCGAAAATTTTGAGTTTCTCAAGCGTTTCTTACTTCCAAACTGCCATATCTCGCGAACGGATTGACCAATCCGCAAAATTTCTGTTGCATCTGAAAGTATAAACTCGCCCGATTACAACACTGTGCGTACTTTTCCCGTAGGCCGTTCTATTAATTCGTTTCGAGCATCAGAACTACGAAAATTTTGAGTTTCTCAAGCGTTTCTTACCTCCAAACTGCCATAACTCGCGAACGGATTGACCAATCCGCAAAATTTCTGTTGCATCTGAAAGTAGAAACTCGCCCGATTACAACGGTATGCGTACTTTTCCCCTAGCCCGTTCTAGTTATTCGTTTCGGGCAACAGAACTGCGAAAATTTTGAGTTTTTCAAGCGTTGCTTACCTCCAAACTGCCATATCTCGCGAACAGATTGACCAATCCGAAAAATTTCTGTTGCATCTGAAAGTAGAAACTCGCCCGATTACAGCGGTGTGCGTACTTTTCCCCTAGCCCGTTCTAGTTATTCGTTTCGAGCAACAGAACTGCGAAAATTTTGAGTTTTTCAAGCGTTGCTTACCTCCAAACTGCCATATCTCGCGAACGGATTGACCAATCCGCAAAATTTCTGTTGCATCAGATAGTAGAAACTCGCCCGATTACAACACTATGCGTACTTTTCCCGTAGGCCGTTCTAGTTATTCGTTTCGAGCATCAGAACTGCGAAAATTTTGAGTTTCTCAAGCGTTTCTTACCTCCAAACTGCCATATCTCGCGAACGGATTGACCAATCCGCAAAATTTCTGTTGCATCTGAAAGTAGAAACTCGCCCGATTACAACACTATGCGTACTTTTCCCCTAGGCCGTTCTAGTTATGCTTGTCGAGCATCAGAACTGCGAAAATTTTGAGTTTCTCGAGCGTTTCTTACCTCCAAACTGCCATATCTCGCGAACGGATTGACCAATCCGCAAAATTTCTGTTGCATCTGAAAGTAGAAACTCCCCCGACTACAACACTATGCGTACTTTTCCCCTAGGCCGTTCTAGTTATTCGTTTCGAGCATCAGAACTGCGAAAATTTTGAGTTTCTCAAGCGTTTCTTACTTCCAAACTGCCATATCTCGCGAACGGATTGACCAATCCGCAAAATTTCTGTTGCATCTGAAAGGAGAAACTCGCCCGATTACAACACTATGCGTACTTTTCCCGTAGGCCGTTCTAGTATTTCGTTTCGAGCATCAGAACTGCGAAAATTTTGAGTTTCTCAAGCGTTTCTTACCTCCAAACTGCCATAACTCGCGAACGGATTGACCAATACGCAAAATTTCTGTTGCATCTGAAAGTAGAAACTCGCCCGATTACAACGGTATACGTACTTTTCCCCTAACCCGTTCTAGTTATTCGTTTCGGGCAACAGAACTGCGAAAATTTTGAGTTTTTCAAGCGTTGCTTACCTCCAAACTGCCATATCTCGCGAACGGATTGACCAATCCGCAAAATTTCTGTTGCATCTGAAAGTAGAAACTCGCCCGATTACAACGGTGTGCGTACTTTTCCCCTAGGCCGTTCTAGTTATGCTTGTCGAGCATCAGAACTGCGAAAATTTTGAGTTTCTCGAGCGTTTCTTACCTCCAAACTGCCATATCTCGGGAACGTATTGACCAATCCGCAAAATTTCTGTTGCATCTGAAAGTAGAAACTCCCCCGACTACAACACTATGCGTACTTTTCCCCTAGGCCGTTCTAGTTATTCGTTTCGAGCATCAGAACTGCGAAAATTTTGAGTTTCTCAAGCGTTTCTTACTTCCAAACTGCCATATCTCGCGAACGGATTGACCAATCCGCAAAATTTCTGTTGCATCTGAAAGTATAAGCTCGCCCGATTACAACACTGTGCGTACTTTTCCCGTAGGCCGTTCTAGTTATTCGTTTCGAGCATCAGAACTGCGAAAATTTTGAGTTTCTCAAGCGTTTCTTACCTCCAAACTGCCATAACTCGCGAACGGATTGACCAATCCGCAAAATTTCTGTTGCATCTGAAAGTAGAAACTCGCCCGATTACAACGGTATGCGTACTTTTCCCCTAGCCCGTTCTAGTTATTCGTTTCGGGCAACAGAACTGCGAAAATTTTGAGTTTTTCAAGCGTTGCTTACCTCCAAACTGCCATATCTCGCGAACGGATTGACCAATCCGTAAAATTTCTGTTGCATCTGAAAGTAGAAACTCGCCCGATTACAACACTATGCGTACTTTTCCCCTAGGCCGTTCTAGTTATGCTTGTCGAGCATCAGAACTGCGAAAATTTTGAGTTTCTCGAGCGTTTCTTACCTCCAAACTGCCATATCTCGCGAACGGATTGACCAATCCGCAAAATTTCTGTTGCATCTGAAAGTAGAAACTCCCCCGACTACAACACTATGCGTACTTTTCCCCTAGGCCGTTCTAGTTATTCGTTTCGAGCATCAGAACTGCGAAAATTTTGAGTTTTTCAAGCGTTTCTTACCTCCAAACTGCCATGTCTCGCGAACGGATTGACCAATCCGCAAAATTTCTGTTGCATCTGAAAGTAGAAACTCGCCCGATTACAACACTATGCGTACTTTTCCCCTAGGCCGTTCTAGTTATTCGTTTCGAGCATCAGAACTGCGAAAATTTTGAGTTCCTCAAGCGTTTCTTACTTCCAAACTGCCATATCTCGCGAACGGATTGACCATTCCGCAAAATTTCTGTTGCATCTGAAAGTAGAAACTCGCCGATTACAACGGTATGCGTACTTTTCCCCTAGCCCGTTCTAGTTATTCGTTTCGGGCAACACAACTGCGAAAATTTTGAGTTTTTCAAGCGTTGCTTACCTCCAAACTGCCATATCTCGCGAACGGATTGACCAATCCGCAAAATTTCTGTTGCATCTGAAAGTAGAAACTCGCCCGATTACAACGGTGTGCGTACTTTTCCCCTAGGCCGTTCTAGTTATGCTTGTCGAGCATCAGATCTGCGAAAATTTTGAGTTTCTCGAGCGTTTCTTACCTCCAAACTGCCATATCTCGCGAACGGATTGACCAATCCGCAAAATTTCTGTTGCATCTGAAAGTAGAAACTCCCCCGACTACAAAACTATGCGTACTTTTCCCCTAGGCCGTTCTAGTTATTCGTTTCGAGCATCAGAACTGCGAAAATTTTGAGTTTCTCAAGCGTTTCTTACTTCCAAACTGCCATATCTCGCGAACGGATTGACCAGTCCGCAAAATTTCTGTTGCATCTGAAAGTAGAAACTCGCCCGATTACAACACTATGCGTACTTTTCCCGTAGGCCGTTCTAGTTATTCGTTTCGAGCATCAGAACTGCGAAAATTTTGAGTTTCTCAAGCGTTTCTTACTTCCAAACTGCCATATCTCGCGAACGGATTGACCAATCCGCAAAATTTCTGTTGCATCTGAAAGTAGAAACTCGCCCGATTACAACACTATGCGTACTTTTCCCCTAGGCCGTTCTAGTTATGCTTGTCGAGCATCAGAACTGCGAAAATTTTGAGTTTCTCGAGCGTTTCTTACCTCCAAACTGCCATATCTCGCGAACGGATTGACCAATCCGCAAAATTTCTGTTGCATCTGAAAGTAGAAACTCCCCCGACTACAACACTATGCGTACTTTTCCCCTAGGCCGTTCTAGTTATTCGTTTCGAGCATCAGAACTGCGAAAATTTTGAGTTTCTCAAGCGTTTCTTACTTCCAAACTGCCATATCTCGCGAACGGATTGACCAATCCGCAAAATTTCTGTTGCATCTGAAAGTATAAACTCGCCCGATTACAACACTGTGCGTACTTTTCCCGTAGGCCGTTCTAGTTATTCGTTTCGAGCATCAGAACTGCGAAAATTTTGAGTTTCTCAAGCGTTTCTTACCTCCAAACTGCCATAACTCGCGAACGGATTGACTAATCCGCAAAATTTCTGTTGCATCTGAAAGTAGAAACTCGCCCGATTACAACGGTATGCGTACTTTTCCCCTAGCCCGTTCTAGTTATTCGTTTCGGGCAACAGAACTGCGAAAATTTTGAGTTTTTCAAGCGTTGCTTACCTCCAAACTGCCATATCTCGCGAACGGATTGACCAATCCGCAAAATTTCTGTTGCATCTGAAAGTAGAAACTCGCCCGATTACAACGGTGTGCGTACTTTTCCCCTAGCCCGTTCTAGTTATTCGTTTCGAGCAACAGAACTGCGAAAATTTTGAGTTTTTCAAGCGTTGCTTACCTCCAAACTGCCATATCTCGCGAACGGATTGACCAATCCGCAAAATTTCTGTTGCATCAGAAAGTAGAAACTCGCCCGATTACAACACTATGCGTACTTTTCCCGTAGGCCGTTCTAGTTATTCGTTTCGAGCATCAGAACTGCGAAAATTTTGAGTTTCTCAAGCGTTTCTTACCTCCAAACTGCCATATCTCGCGAACGGATTGACCAATCCGCAAAATTTCTGTTGCATCTGAAAGTAGAAACTCGCCCGATTACAACACTATGCGTACTTTTCCCCTAGGCCGTTCTAGTTATGCTTGTCGAGCATCAGAACTGCGAAAATTTTGAGTTTCTCGAGCGTTTCTTACCTCCAAACTGCCATATCTCGCGAACGGATTGACCAATCCGCAAAATTTCTGTTGCATCTGAAAGTAGAAACTCCCCCGACTACAACACTATGCGTACTTTTCACCTAGGCCGTTCTAGTTATTCGTTTCGAGCATCAGAACTGCGAAAATTTTGAGTTTCTCAAGCGTTTCTTACTTCCAAACTGCCATATCTTGCGAACGGATTGACCAATCCGCAAAATTTCTGTTGCATCTGAAAGTAGAAACTCGCCCGATTACAACGGTATGCGTACTTTTCCCCTAGCCCGTTCTAGTTATTCGTTTCGAGCAACAGAACTGCGAAAATTTTGAGTTTCTCAAGCGTTTCTTACTTCCAAACTGCCATATCTCGCGAACGGATTGACCAATTCGCACAATTTCTGTTGCATCTGAAAGCAGAAACTCGCCCGATTACAACGGTGTGCGTACTTTTCCCCTAGGCCGTTCTAGTTATTCGTTTCGAGCATCAGAACTGCGAAAATTTTGAGTTTCTCAAGCGTTTCTTACATCCAAACTGCCATATCTCGCGAACGGATTTACCAATCCGCAAAATTTCTGTTGCATCTGAAAGTAGAAACTCGCCCGATTACAACGGTATGCGTACTTTTCCCCTAGGCCGTTCTAGTTATTCGTTTCGAGCATCAGAACTGCGAAAATTTTGAGTTTCTCAAGCGTTTCTTACCTCCAAACTGCCATATCTCGCGAACGGATTGACCAATCCGCAAAATTTCTGTTGCATCTGAAAGTAGAAACTCGCCCGATTACAACGGTATGCGTACTTTTCCCGTAGGCCGTTCTAGTTATTCGTTTCGAGCATCAGAACCGCGAAAATTTTGAGTTTCTCAAGCGTTTCTTACCTCCAAACTGCCATATCTCGCGAACGGATTGACCAATCCGCAAAATTTCTGTTGCATCTGAAAGTAGAAACTCGCCCGATTACAACGGTGTGCGTACTTTTCCCCTAGGCCGTTCTAGTTATGCTTGTCGAGCATCAGATCTGCGAAAATTTTGAGTTTCTCGAGCGTTTCTTACCTCCAAACTGCCATATCTCGCGAACGGATTGACCAATCCGCAAAATTTCTGTTGCATCTGAAAGTAGAAACTCCCCCGACTACAAAACTATGCGTACTTTTCCCCTAGGCCGTTCTAGTTATTCGTTTCGAGCATCAGAACTGCGAAAATTTTGAGTTTCTCAAGCGTTTCTTACTTCCAAACTGCCATATCTCGCGAACGGATTGACCAGTCCGCAAAATTTCTGTTGCATCTGAAAGTAGAAACTCGCCCGATTACAACACTATGCGTACTTTTCCCGTAGGCCGTTCTAGTTATTCGTTTCGAGCATCAGAACTGCGAAAATTTTGAGTTTCTCAAGCGTTTCTTACTTCCAAACTGCCATATCTCGCGAACGGATTGACCAATCCGCAAAATTTCTGTTGCATCTGAAAGTAGAAACTCGCCCGATTACAACACTATGCGTACTTTTCCCCTAGGCCGTTCTAGTTATGCTTGTCGAGCATCAGAACTGCGAAAATTTTGAGTTTCTCGAGCGTTTCTTACCTCCAAACTGCCATATCTCGCGAACGGATTGACCAATCCGCAAAATTTCTGTTGCATCTGAAAGTAGAAACTCCCCCGACTACAACACTATGCGTACTTTTTCCGTAGGCCGTTCTAGTTATTCGTTTCGAGCATCAGAACTGCGAAAATTTTGAGTTTCTCAAGCGTTTCTTACTTCCAAACTGCCATATCTCGCGAACGGATTGACCAATCCGCAAAATTTCTGTTGCATCTGAAAGTAGAAACTCGCCCGATTACAACACTATGCGTACTTTTCCCCTAGGCCGTTCTAGTTATGCTTGTCGAGCATCAGAACTGCGAAAATTTTGAGTTTCTCGAGCGTTTCTTACCTCCAAACTGCCATATCTCGCGAACGGAATGACCAATCCGCAAAATTTCTGTTGCATCTGAAAGTAGAAACTCCCCCGACTACAACACTATGCGTACTTTTCACCTAGGCCGTTCTAGTTATTCGTTTCGAGCATCAGAACTGCGAAAATTTTGAGTTTCTCAAGCGTTTCTTACATCCAAACTGCCATATCTCGCGAACGGATTTACCAATCCGCATAATTTCTGTTGCATCTGAAAGTAGAAACTCGCCCGATTACAACGGTATGCGTACTTTTCCCCTAGGCCGTTCTAGTTATTCGTTTCGAGCATCAGAACTGCGAAAATTTTGAGTTTCTCAAGCGTTTCTTACCTCCAAACTGCCATATCTCGCGAACGGATTGATCAATCCGCAAAATTTCTGTTGCATCTGAAAGTAGAAACTCGCCCGATCACAACGGTATGCGTACTTTTCCCGTAGGCCGTTCTAGTTATTCGTTTCGAGCATCAGAACCGCGAAAATTTTGAGTTTCTCAAGCGTTTCTTACCTCCAAACTGCCATATCTCGCGAACGGATTGACCAATCCGCAAAATTTCTGTTGCATCTGAAAGTAGAAACTCGCCCGATTACAACGGTATGCGTACTTTTCCCGTAGGCCGTTCTAGTTATTCGTTTCGAGCATCAGAACCGCGAAAATTTTGAGTTTCTCAAGCGTTTCTCACCTACAAATTGCCACATCTCGCGAACGGATTGTCCAATCCGCAAAATTTCTGATGCATCTGAAAGTAGAAACTCGCCCGATTACAACTGTATGCGTACTTTTCCCGTAGCCCGTTCTAGTTATTCGTTTCGAGCAACAGAACTGCGAAAATTTTGAGTTTCTCAAGCGTTGCTTACCTCCAAACTGCCATATCTCGCGAACGGATTGACCAATCCGCAAAATTTCTGTTGCATCAGAAAGTAGAAACTCGCCCGATTACAACACTATGCGTACTTTTCCCGTAGGCCGTTCTAGTTATTCGTTTCGAGCATCAGAACTGCGAAAATTTTGAGTTTCTCAAGCGTTTCTTACCTCCAAACTGCCATATCTCGCGAACGGATTGACCAATCCGCAAAATTTCTGTTGCATCTGAAAGTAGAAACTCGCCCGATTACAACACTATGCGTACTTTTCCCCTAGGCCGTTCTAGTTATGCTTGTCGAGCATCAGAACTGCGAAAATTTTGAGTTTCTCGAGCGTTTCTTACCTCCAAACTGCCATATCTCGCGAACGGATTGACCAATCCGCAAAATTTCTGTTGCATCTGAAAGTAGAAACTCCCCCGACTACAACACTATGCGTACTTTTCACCTAGGCCGTTCTAGTTATTCGTTTCGAGCATCAGAACTGCGAAAATTTTGAGTTTCTCAAGCGTTTCTTACCTCCAAACTGCCATAACTCGCGAACGGATTGACTAATCCGCAAAATTTCTGTTGCATCTGAAAGTAGAAACTCGCCCGATTACAACGGTATGCGTACTTTTCCCCTAGCCCGTTCTAGTTATTCGTTTCGGGCAACAGAACTGCGAAAATTTTGAGTTTTTCAAGCGTTGCTTACTTCCAAACTGCCATATCTCGCGAACGGATTGACCAATCCGCAAAATTTCTGTTGCATCTGAAAGTAGAAACTCGCCCGATTACAACGGTGTGCGTACTTTTCCCCTAGCCCGTTCTAGTTATTCGTTTCGAGCAACAGAACTGCGAAAATTTTGAGTTTTTCAAGCGTTGCTTACCTCCAAACTGCCATATCTCGCGAACGGATTGACCAATCCGCAAAATTTCTGTTGCATCAGAAAGTAGAAACTCGCCCGATTACACACTATGCGTACTTTTCCCGTAGGCCGTTCTAGTTATTCGTTTCGAGCATCAGAACTGCGAAAATTTTGAGTTTCTCAAGCGTTTCTTACCTCCAAACTGCCATATCTCGCGAACGGATTGACCAATCCGCAAAATTTCTGTTGCATCTGAAAGTAGAAACTCGCCCGATTACAACACTATGCGTACTTTTCCCCTAGGCCGTTCTAGTTATACTTGTCGAGCATCAGAACTGCGAAAATTTTGAGTTTCTCGAGCGTTTCTTACCTCCAAACTGCCATATCTCGCGAACGGATTGACCAATCCGCAAAATTTCTGTTGCATCTGAAAGTAGAAACTCCCCCGACTACAACACTATGCGTACTTTTCACCTAGGCCGTTCTAGTTATTCGTTTCGAGCATCAGAACTGCGAAAATTTTGAGTTTCTCAAGCGTTTCTTACTTCCAAACTGCCATATCTTGCGAACGGATTGACCAATCCGCAAAATTTCTGTTGCATCTGAAAGTAGAAACTCGCCCGATTACAACACTATGCGTGCTTTTCCCGTAGGCCGTTCTAGTTATTTTCTTTTCGAGCATCAGAACTGCGAAAATTTTTAGTTTCTCAAGCGTTTCTTACTTCCAAACTGCCATATCTCGCGAACGGATTGACCATTCCGCAAAATTTCTGTTGCATCTGAAAGTAGAAACTCGCCGATTACAACGGTATGCGTACTTTTCCCCTAGCCCGTTCTAGTTATTCGTTTCGGGCAACAGAACTGCGAAAATTTTGAGTTTTTCAAGCGTTGCTTACCTCCAAACTGCCATATCTCGCGAACGGATTGACCAATCCGCAAAATTTCTGTTGCATCAGAAAGTAGAAACTCGCCCGATTACAACGGTATGCGTACTTTTCCCCTAGCCCGTTCTAGTTATTCGTTTCGGGCAACAGAACTGCGAAAATTTTGAGTTTTTCAAGCGTTTCTTACCTCCAAACTGCCATATCTCGCGAACGGATTGACCAATCCGCAAAATTTCTGTTGCATCTGAAAGTAGAAACTCGCCCGATTACAACACTATGCGTACTTTTCCCCTAGGCCGTTCTAGTTATGCTTGTCGAGCATCAGAACTGCGAAAATTTTGAATTTCTCGAGCGTTTCTTACCTCCAAACTGCCATATCTCGCGAACGGATTGACCAATCCGCAAAATTTCTGTTGCATCTGAAAGTAGAAACTCGCCCGATTACAACACTATGCGTACTTTTCCCCTAGGCCGTTCTAGTTATTCGTTTCGAGCATCAGAACTGCGAAAATTTTGAGTTTCTCAAGCGTTTCTTACTTCCAAACTGCCATATCTCGCGAACGGATTGACCATTCCGCAAAATTTCTGTTGCATCTGAAAGTAGAAACTCGCCGATTACAACGGTATGCGTACTTTTCCCCTAGCCCGTTCTAGTTATTCGTTTCGGGCAACAGAACTGCGAAAATTTTGAGTTTTTCAAGCGTTGCTTACCTCCAAACTGCCATATCTCGCGAACGGATTGACCAATCCGCAAAATTTCTGTTGCATCTGAAAGTAGAAACTCGCCCGATTACAACACTATGCGTACTTTTCCCCTAGGCCGTTCTAGTTATGCTTGTCGAGCATCAGAACTGCGAAAATTTTGAATTTCTCGAGCGTTTCTTACCTCCAAACTGCCATATCTCGCGAACGGATTGACCAATCCGCAAAATTTCTGTTGCATCTGAAAGTAGAAACTCGCCCGATTACAACACTATGCGTACTTTTCCCCTAGGCCGTTCTAGTTATTCGTTTCGAGCATCAGAACTGCGAAAATTTTGAGTTTCTCAAGCGTTTCTTACTTCCAAACTGCCATATCTCGCGAACGGATTGACCAATCCGCAAAATTTCTGTTGCATCTGAAAGTAGAAACTCGCCCGATTACAACACTATGCGTACTTTTCCCCTAGGCCGTTCTAGTTATGCTTGTCGAGCATCAGAACTGCGAAAATTTTGAGTTTCTCGAGCGTTTCTTACCTCCAAACTGCCATATCTCGCGAACGGATTGACCAATCCGCAAAATTTCTGTTGCATCTGAAAGTAGAAACTCCCCCGACTACAACACTATGCGTACTTTTCCCCTAGGCCGTTCTAGTTATTCGTTTCGAGCATCAGAACTGCGAAATTTTGAGTTTCTCAAGCGTTTCTTACTTCCAAACTGCCATATCTCGCGAACGGATTGACCAATCCGCAAAATTTCTGTTGCATCTGAAAGTAGAAACTCGCCCGATTACAACACTATGCGTGCTTTTCCCGTAGGCCGTTCTAGTTATTCGTTTCGAGCATCAGAACTGCGAAAATTTTGAGTTTCTCAAGCGTTTCTTACTTCCAAACTGCCATATCTCGCGAACGGATTGACCATTCCGCAAAATTTCTGTTGCATCTGAAAGTAGAAACCCGCCGATTACAACGGTATGCGTACTTTTCCACTAGCCCGTTCTAGTTATTCGTTTCGGGCAACAGAACTGCGAAAATTTTGAGTTTTTCAAGCGTTCCTTACCTCCAAACTGCCATATCTCGCGAACGGATTGACCAATCCGCAAAATTTCTGTTGCATCTGAATGTAGAAACTCGCCCGATTACAACACTATGCGTACTTTTCCCCTAGGCCGTTCTAGTTATTCGTTTCGAGCATCAGAACTGCGAAAATTTTGAGTTTCTCAAGCGTTTCTTACTTCCAAACTGCCATATCTCGCGAACGGATTGACCAATCCGCAAAATTTCTGTTGCATCTGAAAGTAGAAACTCGCCCGATTACAACACTATGCGTACTTTTCCCCTAGGCCGTTCTAGTTATGCTTGTCGAGCATCAGAACTGCGAAAATTTTGAGTTTCTCGAGCGTTTCTTACCTCCAAACTGCCATATCTCGCGAACGGATTGACCAATCCGCAAAATTTCTGTTGCATCTGAAAGTAGAAACTCCCCCGACTACAACACTATGCGTACTTTTCCCCTAGGCCGTTCTAGTTATTCGTTTCGAGCATCAGAACTGCGAAAATTTTGAGTTTCTCAAGCGTTTCTTACTTCCAAACTGCCATATCTCGCGAACGGATTGACCATTCCGCAAAATTTCTGTTGCATCTGAAAGTAGAAACTCGCCGATTACAACGGTATGCGTACTTTTCCACTAGCCCGTTCTAGTTATTCGTTTCGGGCAACAGAACTGCGAAAATTTTGAGTTTTTCAAGCGTTCCTTACCTCCAAACTGCCATATCTCGCGAACGGATTGACCAATCCGCAAAATTTCTGTTGCATCTGAATGTAGAAACTCGCCCGATTACAACGGTGTGCGTACTTTTCCCCTAGCCCGTTCTAGTTATTCGTTTCGAGAAACAGAACTGCGAAAATTTTGAGTTTTTCAAGCGTTGCTTACCTCCAAACTGCCATATCTCGCGAACGGATTGACCAATCCGCAAAATTTCTGTTGCATCAGAAAGTAGAAACTCGCCCGATTACAACGGTATGCGTACTTTTCCCCTAGCCCGTTCTAGTTATTCGTTTCGCGCAACAGAACTGCGAAAATTTTGAGTTTTTCAAGCGTTTCTTACCTCCAAACTGCCATATCTCGCGAACGGATTGACCAATCCGCAAAATTTCTGTTGCATCTGAAAGTAGAAACTCGCCCGATTACAACACTATGCGTACTTTTCCCCTAGGCCGTTCTAGTTATGCTTGTCGAGCATCAGAACTGCGAAAATTTTGAATTTCTCGAGCGTTTCTTACCTCCAAACTGCCATATCTCGCGAACGGATTAACCAATCCGCAAAATTTCTGTTGCATCTGAAAGTAGAAACTCGCCGATTACAACGGTATGCGTACTTTTCCCCTAGCCCGTTCTAGTTATTCGTTTCGGGCATCAGATCTGCGAAAATTTTGAGTTTCTCGAGCGTTTCTTACCTCCAAACTGCCATATCTCGCGAACGGATTGACCAATCCGCAAAATTTCTGTTGCATCTGAAAGTAGAAACTCCCCCGACTACAACACTATGCGTACTTTTCCCCTAGGCCGTTCTAGTTATTCGTTTCGAGCATCAGAACTGCGAAAATTTTGAGTTTTTCAAGCGTTCCTTACCTCCAAACTGCCATATCTCGCGAACGGATTGACCAATCCGCAAAATTTCTGTTGCATCTGAAAGTAGAAACTCGCCCGATTACAACGGTGTGCGTACTTTTCCCCTAGCCCGTTCTAGTTATTCGTTTCGAGCAACAGAACTGCGAAAATTTTGAGTTTTTCAAGCGTTGCTTACCTCCAAACTGCCATATCTCGCGAACGGATTGACCAATCCGCAAAATTTCTGTTGCATCAGAAAGTAGAAACTCGCCCGATTACAACACTATGCGTGCTTTTCCCGTAGGCCGTTCTAGTTATTCGTTTCGAGCATCAGAACTGCGAAAATTTTGAGTTTCTCAAGCGTTTCTTACTTCCAAACTGCCATATCTCGCGAACGGATTGACCATTCCGCAAAATTTCTGTTGCATCTGAAAGTAGAAACTCGCCGATTACAACGGTATGCGTACTTTTCCACTAGCCCGTTCTAGTTATTCGTTTCGGGCAACAGAACTGCGAAAATTTTGAGTTTTTCAAGCGTTCCTTACCTCCAAACTGCCATATCTCGCGAACGGATTGACCAATCCGCAAAATTTCTGTTGCATCTGAAAGTAGAAACTCGCCCGATTACAACGGTGTGCGTACTTTTCCCCTAGCCCGTTCTAGTTATTCGTTTCGAGCAACAGAACTGCGAAAATTTTGAGTTTTTCAAGCGTTGCTTACCTCCAAACTGCCATATCTCGCGAACGGATTGACCAATCCGCAAAATTTCTGTTGCATCAGAAAGTAGAAACTCGCCCGATTACAACGGTATGCGTACTTTTCCCCTAGCCCGTTCTAGTTATTCGTTTCGGGCAACAGAAATGCGAAAATTTTGAGTTTTTCAAGCGTTTCTTACCTCCAAACTGCCATATCTCGCGAACGGATTGACCAATCCGCAAAATTTCTGTTGCATCTGAAAGTAGAAACTCGCCCGATTACAACACTATGCGTACTTTTCCCCTAGGCCGTTCTAGTTATGCTTGTCGAGCATCAGAACTGCGAAAATTTTGAATTTCTCGAGCGTTTCTTACCTCCAAACTGCCATATCTCGCGAACGGATTGACCAATCCGCAAAATTTCTGTTGCATCTGAAAGTAGAAACTCGCCCGATTACAACACTATGCGTACTTTTCCCCTAGGCCGTTCTAGTTATTCGTTTCGAGCATCAGAACTGCGAAAATTTTGAGTTTCTCAAGCGTTTCTTACTTCCAAACTGCCATATCTCGCGAACGGATTGACCATTCCGCAAAATTTCTGTTGCATCTGAAAGTAGAAACTCGCCGATTACAACGGTATGCGTACTTTTCCCCTAGCCCGTTCTAGTTATTCGTTTCGGGCATCAGATCTGCGAAAATTTTGAGTTTCTCGAGCGTTTCTTACCTCCAAACTGCCATATCTCGCGAACGGATTGACCAATCCGCAAAATTTCTGTTGCATCTGAAAGTAGAAACTCCCCCGACTACAACACTATGCGTACTTTTCCCCTAGGCCGTTCTAGTTATTCGTTTCGAGCATCAGAACTGCGAAAATTTTGAGTTTCTCAAGCGTTTCTTACTTCCAAACTGCCATATCTCGCGAACGGATTGACCAGTCCGCAAAATTTCTGTTGCATCTGAAAGTAGAAACTCGCCCGATTACAACACTATGCGTACTTTTCCCGTAGGCCGTTCTAGTTATTCGTTTCGAGCATCAGAACTGCGAAAATTTTGAGTTTCTCAAGCGTTTCTTACCTCCAAACTGCCATAACTCGCGAACGGATTGACCAATCCGCAAAATTTCTGTTGCATCTGAAAGTAAAAACTCGCCCGATTACAACACTATGCGTACTTTTCCCCTAGGCCGTTCTAGTTATTCGTTTCGAGCATCAGAACTGCGAAAATTTTGAGTTTCTCGAGCGTTTCTTACCTCCAAACTGTGATATCTCGCGAACGGATTGACCAATCCGCAAAATTTCTGTTGCATCTGAAAATAGAAACTCGCCCGATTACAACACTATGCGTACTTTTCCCCTGGGCCGTTCTAGTTATGATTGTCGAGCATCAGAACTGCGAAAATTTTGAGTTTCTCAAGTGTTTCTTACATCCAAACTGCCATATCTCGCGAACGGATTGACCAATCCGCAAAATTTCTGTTGCATCTGAAAGTAGAAACACGCCCGATTGCAACGGCATGCGCACTTTTCCCCTAGGCCGTTCTAGTTATTCGTTTCGAGCATCAGAACTGCGAAAATTTTGAGTTTCTCAAGCGTTTCTTACTTCCAAACTGCCATATCTCGCGAACGGATTGACCAATCCGCAAAATTTCTGTTGCATCTGAAGGTAGAAACTCGCCCGATTACAACGGTATGCGTACTTTTCCCCTAGGCCGTTCTAGTTATTCGTTTCGATCATCAGAACTGCGAAAATTTTGAGTTTCTCAAGCGTTTCTCACCTACAAACTGCCACATCTCGCGAACGGATTGTCCAATCCGCAAAATTTCTGATGCATCTGAAAGTAGAAACTCGCCCGATTACAACTGTATGCGTACTTTTCCCCTAGCCCGTTCTAGTTATTCGTTTCGAGCAACAGAACTGCGAAAATTTTGAGTTTCTCAAGCGTTGCTTACCTCCAAACTGCCATATCTCGCGAACGGATTGACCAATCCGCAAAATTTCTGTTGCATCTGAAAGCAGAAACTCGCCCGATTACAACGGTGTGCGTACTTTTCCCCTAGGCCGTTCTAGTTATTCGTTTCGAGCATCAGAACTGCGAAAATTTTGAGTTTCTCAAGCGTTTCTTACATCCAAACTGCCATATCTCGCGAACGGATTTACCAATCCGCAAAATTTCTGTTGCATCTGAAAGTAGAAACTCGCCCGATTACAACGGTATGCGTACTTTTCCCCTAGCCCGTTCTAGTTATTCGTTTCGAGCAACAGAACTGCGAAAATTTTGAGTTTCTCAAGCGTTTCTTACTTCCAAACTGCCATATCTCGCGAACGGATTGACCAATCCGCACAATTTCTGTTGCATCTGAAAGTAGAAACTCGCCCGATTATAACACTATTCGTACTTTTCCCCTAGGCCGTTCTAGTTATTCGTTTCGAGCAACAGAACTGCGAAAATTTTGAGTTTTTCAAGCGTTGCTTACCTCCAAACTGCCGTATCTCGCGAACGGATTGACCAATCCGCAAAATTTCTGTTGCATCTGAAAGTAGAAACTCGCCGATTACAACGGTATGCGTACTTTTCCCCTAGCCCGTTCTAGTTATTCGTTTCGGGCATCAGATCTGCGAAAATTTTGAGTTTCTCGAGCGTTTCTTACCTCCAAACTGCCATATCTCGCGAACGGATTGACCAATCCGCAAAATTTCTGTTGCATCTGAAAGTAGAAACTCCCCCGACTACAACACTATGCGTACTTTTCCCCTAGGCCGTTCTAGTTATTCGTTTCGAGCATCAGAACTGCGAAAATTTTGAGTTTCTCAAGCGTTTCTTACTTCCAAACTGCCATATCTCGCGAACGGATTGACCAGTCCGCAAAATTTCTGTTGCATCTGAAAGTAGAAACTCGCCCGATTACAACACTATGCGTACTTTTCCCGTAGGCCGTTCTAGTTATTCGTTTCGAGCATCAGAACTGCGAAAATTTTGAGTTTCTCAAGCGTTTCTTACCTCCAAACTGCCATAACTCGCGAACGGATTGACCAATCCGCAAAATTTCTGTTGCATCTGAAAGTAAAAACTCGCCCGATTACAACACTATGCGTACTTTTCCCCTAGGCCGTTCTAGTTATTCGTTTCGAGCATCAGAACTGCGAAAATTTTGAGTTTCTCGAGCGTTTCTTACCTCCAAACTGTGATATCTCGCGAACGGATTGACCAATCCGCAAAATTTCTGTTGCATCTGAAAATAGAAACTCGCCCGATTACAACACTATGCGTACTTTTCCCCTGGGCCGTTCTAGTTATGATTGTCGAGCATCAGAACTGCGAAAATTTTGAGTTTCTCAAGTGTTTCTTACATCCAAACTGCCATATCTCGCGAACGGATTGACCAATCCGCAAAATTTCTGTTGCATCTGAAAGTAGAAACACGCCCGATTGCAACGGCATGCGCACTTTTCCCCTAGGCCGTTCTAGTTATTCGTTTCGAGCATCAGAACTGCGAAAATTTTGAGTTTCTCAAGCGTTTCTTACTTCCAAACTGCCATATCTCGCGAACGGATTGACCAATCCGCAAAATTTCTGTTGCATCTGAAGGTAGAAACTCGCCCGATTACAACGGTATGCGTACTTTTCCCCTAGGCCGTTCTAGTTATTCGTTTCGATCATCAGAACTGCGAAAATTTTGAGTTTCTCAAGCGTTTCTCACCTACAAACTGCCACATCTCGCGAACGGATTGTCCAATCCGCAAAATTTCTGATGCATCTGAAAGTAGAAACTCGCCCGATTACAACTGTATGCGTACTTTTCCCCTAGCCCGTTCTAGTTATTCGTTTCGAGCAACAGAACTGCGAAAATTTTGAGTTTCTCAAGCGTTGCTTACCTCCAAACTGCCATATCTCGCGAACGGATTGACCAATCCGCAAAATTTCTGTTGCATCTGAAAGCAGAAACTCGCCCGATTACAACGGTGTGCGTACTTTTCCCCTAGGCCGTTCTAGTTATTCGTTTCGAGCATCAGAACTGCGAAAATTTTGAGTTTCTCAAGCGTTTCTTACATCCAAACTGCCATATCTCGCGAACGGATTTACCAATCCGCAAAATTTCTGTTGCATCTGAAAGTAGAAACTCGCCCGATTACAACGGTATGCGTACTTTTCCCCTAGCCCGTTCTAGTTATTCGTTTCGAGCAACAGAACTGCGAAAATTTTGAGTTTCTCAAGCGTTTCTTACTTCCAAACTGCCATATCTCGCGAACGGATTGACCAATCCGCACAATTTCTGTTGCATCTGAAAGTAGAAACTCGCCCGATTATAACACTATTCGTACTTTTCCCCTAGGCCGTTCTAGTTATTCGTTTCGAGCAACAGAACTGCGAAAATTTTGAGTTTTTCAAGCGTTGCTTACCTCCAAACTGCCGTATCTCGCGAACGGATTGACCAATCCGCAAAATTTCTGTTGCATCTGAAAGTAGAAACTCGCCCGATTACAACGGTATGCGTACTTTTCCCCTAGCCCGTTCTATTTATTCGTTTCGAGCAACAGAACTGCGAAAATTTTGAGTTTTTCAAGCGTTGCCTACCTCCAAACTGCCATATCTCGCGAACGGATTGACCAATCCGCAAAATTTCTGTTGCATCTGAAAGTAGAAACTCGCCCGATTACACCGGTGTGCGTACTTTTCCCCTAGGCCGTTCTAGTTATGCTTGTCGAGCATCAGAACTGCGAAAATTTTGAGTTTCTCGAGCGTTTCTTACCTCCAAACTGCCATATCTCGCGAACGGATTGACCAATCCGCAAAATTTCTGTTGCATCTGAAAGTAGAAACTCGCCCGATTACAACACTATGCGTACTTTTCCCCTAGGCCGTTCTAGTTATTCGTTTCGAGCATCAGAACTGCGAAAATTTTGAGTTTCTCAAGCGTTTCTTACTTCCAAACTGCCATATCTCGCGAACGGATTGACCAATCCGCAAAATTTCTGTTGCATCTGAAAGTAGAAACTCGCCCGATTACAACACTATGCGTACTTTTCCCCTAGGCCGTTCTAGTTATGCTTGTCGAGCATCAGATCTGCGAAAATTTTGAGTTTCTCGAGCGTTTCTTACATCCAAACTGCCATATCTCGCGAACGGATTGACCAATCCGCAAAATTTCTGTTGCATCTGAAAGTAAAAACTCGCCCGATTACAACACTATGCGTACTTTTCTCCTAGGCCGTTATAGTTATTCGTTTCGAGCATCAGAACTGCGAAAATTTTGAGTTTCTCGAGCGTTTCTTACCTCCAAACTGTGATATCTCGCGAACGGATTGACCAATCCGCAAAATTTCTGTTGCATCTGAAAATAGAAATTCGCCCGATTACAACTGTATGCGTACTTTTCCCCAAGCCCGTTCTAGTTATTCGTCTCGACCAACAGAACTGCGAAAATTTTGAGTTTCTCAAGCGTTGCGTACCTCCAAACTGCCATATCTCGCGACGGATTGACCAATCTGCAAAATTTCTGTTGCATCTGAAAGTAGAAACTCGCCCGATTACAACGGTATGCGTAGCTTTCCCCTAGGCCGTTCTGGTTATTCGTTTCGAGCATCAGAACTGCGAAAATTTTGAGTTTCTCAAGCGTTTCTCACCTACAAACTGCCACATCTCGCGAACGGATTGTCCAATCCGCAAAATTTCTGTTGCATCTGAAAGTAGAAACTCGCCCGATTACACCGGTGTGCGTACTTTTCCCCTAGGCCGTTCTAGTTATTCGTTTCGAGCATCAGAACTGCGAAAATTTTGAGTTTCTCAAGCGTTTCTTACATCCAAACTGCCATATCTCGCGAACGGATTCACCAATCCGCAAAATTTCTGTTGCATCTGAAAGTAGAAACTCGCCCGATTACAACGGTATGCGTACTTTTCCCCTATCCCGTTCTAGTTATTCGTTTCGAGCAACAGAACTGCGAAAATTTTGAGTTTCTCAAGCGTTTCTTACTTCCAAACTGCCATATCTCGCGAACGGATTGACCAATCCGCACAATTTCTGTTGCATCTGAAAGTAGAAACTCGCCCGATTATAACACTATTCGTACTTTTCCCCTAGGCCGTTCTAGTTATTCGTTTCGAGCATCAGAACTGCGAAAATTTTGAGTTTCTCAAGCGTTTCTTACCTCCAAACTGCCATATCACGCGAACGGATTGACCAATCCGCAAAATTTCTGTTGCATCTGAAAGTAGAAACTCGCCCGATTACAACACTATGCGTACTTTTCCCCTAGGCCGTTCTAGTTATTCGTTTCGAGCATCAGAACTGCGAAAATTTTGAGTTTCTCAAGCGTTTCTTACCTCCAAACTGCCATAACTCGCGAACGGATTGACCAATCCGCAAAATTTCTGTTGCATCTGAAAGTAGAAACTCGCCCGATTACAACGGTATGCGTACTATTCCCGTAGGCCGTTCTAGTTATTCGTTTCGAGCATCAGAACCGCGAAAATTTTGAGTTTCTCAAGCGTTTCTTACCTCCAAACTGCCATATCTCGCGAACGGATTGACCAATCCGCAAAATTTCTGTTGCATCTGAAAGTAGAAACTCGCCCGATTACAACGGTATGCGTACTATTCCTGTAGGCCGTTCTAGTTATTCGTTTCGAGCATCAGAACCGCGAAAATTTTGAGTTTCTCAAGCGTTTCTTACCTCCAAACTGCCATATCTCGCGAACGGATTGACCAATACGCAAAATTTCTGTTGCATCTGAAAGTAGAAACTCGCCCGATTACAACGGTGTGCGTACTATTCCCGTAGGCCGTTCTAGTTATTCGTTTCGAGCATCAGAACCGCGAAAATTTTGAGTTTTTCAAGCGTTGCTTACCTCCAAACTGCCATATCTCGCGAACGGATTGTCCAATCCGCAAAATTTCTGTTGCATCAGAAAGTAGAAACTCGCCCGATTACAACGGTATGCGTACTTTTCCCCTAGCCCGTTCTAGTTATTCGTTTCGGGCAACAGAACTGCGAAAATTTTGAGTTTTTCAAGCGTTTCTTACCTCCAAACTGCCATATCTCGCGAACGGATTGACCAATCCGCAAAATTTCTGTTGCATCTGAAAGTAGAAACTCGCCCGATTACAACACTATGCGTACTTTTCCCCTAGGCCGTTCTAGTTATGCTTGTCGAGCATCAGAACTGCGAAAATTTTGAATTTCTCGAGCGTTTCTTACCTCCAAACTGCCATATCTCGCGAACGGATTGACCAATCCGCAAAATTTCTGTTGCATCTGAAAGTAGAAACTCGCCGATTACAACGGTATGCGTACTTTTCCCCTAGCCCGTTCTAGTTATTCGTTTCGGGCATCAGATCTGCGAAAATTTTGAGTTTCTCGAGCGTTTCTTACCTCCAAACTGCCATATCTCGCGAACGGATTGACCAATCCGCAAAATTTCTGTTGCATCTGAAAGTAGAAACTCCCCCGACTACAACACTATGCGTACTTTTCCCCTAGGCCGTTCTAGTTATTCGTTTCGAGCATCAGAACTGCGAAAATTTTGAGTTTCTCAAGCGTTTCTTACTTCCAAACTGCCATATCTCGCGAACGGATTGACCAGTCCGCAAAATTTCTGTTGCATCTGAAAGTAGAAACTCGCCCGATTACAACACTATGCGTACTTTTCCCGTAGGCCGTTCTAGTTATTCGTTTCGAGCATCAGAACTGCGAAAATTTTGAGTTTCTCAAGCGTTTCTTACTTCCAAACAGCCATATCTCGCGAACGGATTGACCAATCCGCAAAATTTCTGTTGCATCTGAAAGTAGAAACTCGCCCGATTACAACACTATGCGTACTTTTCCCCTAGGCCGTTCTAGTTATGCTTGTCGAGCATCAGAACTGCGAAAATTTTGAGTTTCTCGAGCGTTTCTTACCTCCAAACTGCCATATCTCGCGAACGGATTGACCAATCCGCAAAATTTCTGTTGCATCTGAAAGTAGAAACTCCCCCGACTACAACACTATGCGTACTTTTCCCCTAGGCCGTTCTAGTTATTCGTTTCGAGCATCAGAACTGCGAAAATTTTGAGTTTTTCAAGCGTTCCTTACCTCCAAACTGCCATATCTCGCGAACGGATTGACCAATCCGCAAAATTTCTGTTGCATCTGAAAGTAGAAACTCGCCCGATTACAACGGTGTGCGTACTTTTCCCCTAGCCCGTTCTAGTTATTCGTTTCGAGCAACAGAACTGCGAAAATTTTGAGTTTTTCAAGCGTTGCTTACCTCCAAACTGCCATATCTCGCGAACGGATTGACCAATCCGCAAAATTTCTGTTGCATCAGAAAGTAGAAACTCGCCCGATTACAACGGTATGCGTACTTTTCCCCTAGCCCGTTCTAGTTATTCGTTTCGGGCAACAGAACTGCGAAAATTTTGAGTTTTTCAAGCGTTTCTTACCTCCAAACTGCCATATCTCGCGAACGGATTGACCAATCCGCAAAATTTCTGTTGCATCTGAAAGTAGAAACTCGCCCGATTACAACACTATGCGTACTCTTCCCCTAGGCCGTTCTAGTTATGCTTGTCGAGCATCAGAACTGCGAAAATTTTGAATTTCTCGAGCGTTTCTTACCTCCAAACTGCCATATCTCGCGAACGGATTGACCAATCCGCAAAATTTCTGTTGCATCTGAAAGTAGAAACTCGCCCGATTACAACACTATGCGTACTTTTCCCCTAGGCCGTTCTAGTTATTCGTTTCGAGCATCAGAACTGCGAAAATTTTGAGTTTCTCAAGCGTTTCTTACTTCCAAACTGCCATACCTCGCGAACGGATTGACCATTCCGCAAAATTTCTGTTGCATTTGAAAGTAGAAACTCGCCGATTACAACGGTATGCGTACTTTTCCCCTAGCCCGTTCTAGTTATTCGTTTCGGGCATCAGATCTGCGAAAATTTTGAGTTTCTCGAGCGTTTCTTACCTCCAAACTGCCATATCTCGCGAACGGATTGACCAATCCGCAAAATTTCTGTTGCATCTGAAAGTAGAAACTCCCCCGACTACAACACTATGCGTACTTTTCCCCTAGGCCGTTCTAGTTATTCGTTTCGAGCATCAGAACTGCGAAAATTTTGAGTTTCTCAAGCGTTTCTTACTTCCAAACTGCCATATCTCGCGAACGGATTGACCAGTCCGCAAAATTTCTGTTGCATCTGAAAGTAGAAACTCGCCCGATTACAACACTATGCGTACTTTTCCCGTAGGCCGTTCTAGTTATTCGTTTCGAGCATCAGAACTGCGAAAATTTTGAGTTTCTCAAGCGTTTCTTACCTCCAAACTGCCATAACTCGCGAACGGATTGACCAATCCGCAAAATTTCTGTTGCATCTGAAAGTAAAAACTCGCCCGATTACAACACTATGCGTACTTTTCCCCTAGGCCGTTCTAGTTATTCGTTTCGAGCATCAGAACTGCGAAAATTTTGAGTTTCTCGAGCGTTTCTTACCTCCAAACTGTGATATCTCGCGAACGGATTGACCAATCCGCAAAATTTCTGTTGCATCTGAAAATAGAAACTCGCCCGATTACAACACTATGCGTACTTTTCCCCTGGGCCGTTCTAGTTATGATTGTCGAGCATCAGAACTGCGAAAATTTTGAGTTTCTCAAGTGTTTCTTACATCCAAACTGCCATATCTCGCGAACGGATTGACCAATCCGCAAAATTTCTGTTGCATCTGAAAGTAGAAACACGCCCGATTGCAACGGCATGCGCACTTTTCCCCTAGGCCGTTCTAGTTATTCGTTTCGAGCATCAGAACTGCGAAAATTTTGAGTTTCTCAAGCGTTTCTTACTTCCAAACTGCCATATCTCGCGAACGGATTGACCAATCCGCAAAATTTCTGTTGCATCTGAAGGTAGAAACTCGCCCGATTACAACGGTATGCGTACTTTTCCCCTAGGCCGTTCTAGTTATTCGTTTCGAGCATCAGAACTGCGAAAATTTTGAGTTTCTCAAGCGTTTCTCACCTACAAACTGCCACATCTCGCGAACGGATTGTCCAATCCGCAAAATTTCTGATGCATCTGAAAGTAGAAACTCGCCCGATTACAACTGTATGCGTACTTTTCCCCTAGCCCGTTCTAGTTATTCGTTTCGAGCAACAGAACTGCGAAAATTTTGAGTTTCTCAAGCGTTGCTTACCTCCAAACTGCCATATCTCGCGAACGGATTGACCAATCCGCAAAATTTCTGTTGCATCTGAAAGCAGAAACTCGCCCGATTACAACGGTGTGCGTACTTTTCCCCTAGGCCGTTCTAGTTATTCGTTTCGAGCATCAGAACTGCGAAAATTTTGAGTTTCTCAAGCGTTTCTTACATCCAGACTGCCATATCTCGCGAACGGATTTACCAATCCGCAAAATTTCTGTTGCATCTGAAAGTAGAAACTCGCCCGATTACAACGGTATGCGTACTTTTCCCCTAGCCCGTTCTAGTTATTCGTTTCGAGCAACAGAACTGCGAAAATTTTGAGTTTCTCAAGCGTTTCTTACTTCCAAACTGCCATATCTCGCGAACGGATTGACCAATCCGCACAATTTCTGTTGCATCTGAAAGTAGAAACTCGCCCGATTATAACACTATTCGTACTTTTCCCCTAGGCCGTTCTAGTTATTCGTTTCGAGCAACAGAACTGCGAAAATTTTGAGTTTTTCAAGCGTTGCTTACCTCCAAACTGTCGTATCTCGCGAACGGATTGACCAATCCGCAAAATTTCTGTTGCATCTGAAAGTAGAAACTCGCCCGATTACAACGGTATGCGTACTTTTCCCCTAGCCCGTTCTATTTATTCGTTTCGAGCAACAGAACTGCGAAAATTTTGAGTTTTTCAAGCGTTGCCTACCTCCAAACTGCCATATCTCGCGAACGGATTGACCAATCCGCAAAATTTCTGTTGCATCTGAAAGTAGAAACTCGCCCGATTACACCGGTGTGCGTACTTTTCCCCTAGGCCGTTCTAGTTATGCTTGTCGAGCATCAGAACTGCGAAAATTTTGAGTTTCTCGAGCGTTTCTTACCTCCAAACTGCCATATCTCGCGAACGGATTGACCAATCCGCAAAATTTCTGTTGCATCTGAAAGTAGAAACTCGCCCGATTACAACACTATGCGTACTTTTCCCCTAGGCCGTTCTAGTTATGCTTGTCGAGCATCAGATCTGCGAAAATTTTGAGTTTCTCGAGCGTTTCTTACATCCAAACTGCCATATCTCGCGAACGGATTGACCAATCCGCAAAATTTCTGTTACATCTGAAAGTAAAAACTCGCCCGATTACAACACTATGCGTACTTTTCTCCTAGGCCGTTATAGTTATTCGTTTCGAGCATCAGAACTGCGAAAATTTTGAGTTTCTCGAGCGTTTCTTACCTCCAAACTGTGATATCTCGCGAACGGATTGACCAATCCGCAAAATTTCTGTTGCATCTGAAAATAGAAATTCGCCCGATTACAACTGTATGCGTACTTTTCCCCAAGCCCGTTCTAGTTATTCGTCTCGACCAACAGAACTGCGAAAATTTTGAGTTTCTCAAGCGTTGCGTACCTCCAAACTGCCATATCTCGCGACGGATTGACCAATCTGCAAAATTTCTGTTGCATCTGAAAGTAGAAACTCGCCCGATTACAACGGTATGCGTAGCTTTCCCCTAGGCCGTTCTGGTTATTCGTTTCGAGCATCAGAACTGCGAAAATTTTGAGTTTCTCAAGCGTTTCTCACCTACAAACTGCCACATCTCGCGAACGGATTGTCCAATCCGCAAAATTTCTGTTGCATCTGAAAGTAGAAACTCGCCCGATTACACCGGTGTGCGTACTTTTCCCCTAGGCCGTTCTAGTTATTCGTTTCGAGCATCAGAACTGCGAAAATTTTGAGTTTCTCAAGCGTTTCTTACATCCAAACTGCCATATCTCGCGAACGGATTCACCAATCCGCAAAATTTCTGTTGCATCTGAAAGTAGAAACTCGCCCGATTACAACGGTATGCGTACTTTTCCCCTATCCCGTTCTAGTTATTCGTTTCGAGCAACAGAACTGCGAAAATTTTGAGTTTCTCAAGCGTTTCTTACTTCCAAACTGCCATATCTCGCGAACGGATTGACCAATCCGCACAATTTCTGTTGCATCTGAAAGTAGAAACTCGCCCGATTATAACACTATTCGTACTTTTCCCCTAGGCCGTTCTAGTTATTCGTTTCGAGCATCAGAACTGCGAAAATTTTGAGTTTCTCAAGCGTTTCTTACCTCCAAACTGCCATATCACGCGAACGGATTGACCAATCCGCAAAATTTCTGTTGCATCTGAAAGTAGAAACTCGCCCGATTACAACACTATGCGTACTTTTCCCCTAGGCCGTTCTAGTTATGCTTGTCGAGCATCAGATCTGCGAAAATTTTGAGTTTCTCGAGCGTTTCTTACATCCAAACTGCCATATCTCGCGAACGGATTGACCAATCCGCAAAATTTCTGTTGCATCTGAAAGTAAAAACTCGCCCGATTACAACACTATGCGTACTTTTCTCCTAGGCCGTTATAGTTATTCGTTTCGAGCATCAGAACTGCGAAAATTTTGAGTTTCTCGAGCGTTTCTTACCTCCAAACTGTGATATCTCGCGAACGGATTGACCAATCCGCAAAATTTCTGTTGCATCTGAAAATAGAAATTCGCCCGATTACAACTGTATGCGTACTTTTCCCCAAGCCCGTTCTAGTTATTCGTCTCGACCAACAGAACTGCGAAAATTTTGAGTTTCTCAAGCGTTGCGTACCTCCAAACTGCCATATCTCGCGACGGATTGACCAATCTGCAAAATTTCTGTTGCATCTGAAAGTAGAAACTCGCCCGATTACAACGGTATGCGTAGCTTTCCCCTAGGCCGTTCTGGTTATTCGTTTCGAGCATCAGAACTGCGAAAATTTTGAGTTTCTCAAGCGTTTCTCACCTACAAACTGCCACATCTCGCGAACGGATTGTCCAATCCGCAAAATTTCTGTTGCATCTGAAAGTAGAAACTCGCCCGATTACACCGGTGTGCGTACTTTTCCCCTAGGCCGTTCTAGTTATTCGTTTCGAGCATCAGAACTGCGAAAATTTTGAGTTTCTCAAGCGTTTCTTACATCCAAACTGCCATATCTCGCGAACGGATTCACCAATCCGCAAAATTTCTGTTGCATCTGAAAGTAGAAACTCGCCCGATTACAACGGTATGCGTACTTTTCCCCTATCCCGTTCTAGTTATTCGTTTCGAGCAACAGAACTGCGAAAATTTTGAGTTTCTCAAGCGTTTCTTACTTCCAAACTGCCATATCTCGCGAACGGATTGACCAATCCGCACAATTTCTGTTGCATCTGAAAGTAGAAACTCGCCCGATTATAACACTATTCGTACTTTTCCCCTAGGCCGTTCTAGTTATTCGTTTCGAGCATCAGAACTGCGAAAATTTTGAGTTTCTCAAGCGTTTCTTACCTCCAAACTGCCATATCACGCGAACGGATTGACCAATCCGCAAAATTTCTGTTGCATCTGAAAGTAGAAACTCGCCCGATTACAACACTATGCGTACTTTTCCCCTAGGCCGTTCTAGTTATTCGTTTCGAGCATCAGAACTGCGAAAATTTTGAGTTTCTCAAGCGTTTCTTACCTCCAAACTGCCATAACTCGCGAACGGATTGACCAATCCGCAAAATTTCTGTTGCATCTGAAAGTAGAAACTCGCCCGATTACAACGGTATGCGTACTATTCCCGTAGGCCGTTCTAGTTATTCGTTTCGAGCATCAGAACCGCGAAAATTTTGAGTTTCTCAAGCGTTTCTTACCTCCAAACTGCCATATCTCGCGAACGGATTGACCAATCCGCAAAATTTCTGTTGCATCTGAAAGTAGAAACTCGCCCGATTACAACGGTATGCGTACTATTCCTGTAGGCCGTTCTAGTTATTCGTTTCGAGCATCAGAACCGCGAAAATTTTGAGTTTCTCAAGCGTTTCTTACCTCCAAACTGCCATATCTCGCGAACGGATTGACCAATACGCAAAATTTCTGTTGCATCTGAAAGTAGAAACTCGCCCGATTACAACGGTGTGCGTACTATTCCCGTAGGCCGTTCTAGTTATTCGTTTCGAGCATCAGAACCGCGAAAATTTTGAGTTTCTCAAGCGTTTCTTACCTCCAAACTGCCATATCTCGCGAACGGATTGAACAATCCGCAAAATTTCTGTTGCATCTGAAAGTAGAAACTCGCCCGATTACAACGGTATGCGTACTTTTCCCGTAGGCCGTTCTAGTTATTCGTTTCGAGCATCAGAACCGCGAAAATTTTGTGTTTCTCAAGCGTTTCTCTCCTACAAATTGCCACATCTCGCGAACGGATTGTCCAATCCGCAAAATTTCTGATGCATCTGAAAGTAGAAACTCGCCCGATTACAACTGTATGCGTACTTTTCCCGTAGCCCGTTCTAGTTATTCGTTTCGAGCAACAGAACTGCGAAAATTTTGAGTTTCTCAAGCGTTGCTTACCTCCAAACTGCCATATCTCGCGAACGGATTGACCAATCCGCAAAATTTCTGTTGCATCTGAAAGCAGAAACTCGCCCGATTACAACGGTGTGCGTACTTTTCCCCTAGCCCGTTCTAGTTATTCGTTTCGAGCAACAGAACTGTGAAAATTTTGAGTTTCTCAAGCGTTTCTTACTTCCAAACTGCCATATCTCGCGAACGGATTGACCAATCCGCACAATTTCTGTTGCATCTGAATGTAGAAACTCGCCCGATTATAACACTATTCGTACTTTTCCCCTAGGCCGTTCTAGTTATTCGTTTCGAGCATCAGAACTGCGAAAATTTTGAGTTTCTCAAGCGTTTCTTACCTCCAAACTGCCATATCTCGCGAACGGATTGACCAATCCGCAAAATTTCTGTTGCATCTGAAAGTAGAAACTCGCCCGATTACAACACTATGCGTACTTTTCCCCTAGGCCGTTCTAGTTATTCGTTTCGAGCAACAGAACTGCGAAAATTTTGAGTTTTTCAAGCGTTGCTTACCTCCAAACTGCCGTATCTCGCGAACGGATTGACCAATCCGCAAAATTTCTGTTGCATCTGAAAGTAGAAACTCGCCCGATTACAACGGTATGCGTACTTTTCCCCTAGCCCGTTCTATTTATTCGTTTCGAGCAACAGAACTGTGAAAATTTTGAGTTTTTCAAGCGTTGCCTACATCCAAACTGCCATATCTCGCGAACGGATTGACCAATCCGCAAAATTTCTGTTGCATCTGAAAGTAGAAACTCGCCCGATTACAACACTGTGCGTACTTTTCCCCTAGGCCGTTCTAGTTATTCGTTTCGAGCATCAGAACTGCGAAAATTTTGAGTTTCTCAAGCGTTTCTTACATCCAAACTGCCATATCTCGCGAACGGATTGACCAACCCGCAAAATTTCTGTTGCATCTGAAAGTAGAAACTCGCCCGATTACAACAGTATGCGTACTTTTCCCCTAGGCCGTTCTAGTTATTCGTTTCGAGCATCAGAACTGCGAAAATTTTGAGTTTCTCAAGCGTTTCTTACCTCCAAACTGCCATAACTCGCGAACGGATTGACCAATCCGCAAAATTTCTGTTGCATCTGAAAGTAGAAACTCGCCCGATTACAACGGTATGCGTACTTTTCCCGTAGGCCGTTCTAGTTATTCGTTTCGAGCATCAGAACCGCGAAAATTTTGAGTTTCTCAAGCGTTTCTTACCTCCAAACTGCCATATCTCGCGAACGGATTGACCAATCCGCAAAATTTCTGTTGCATCTGAAAGTAGAAACTCGCCCGATTACAACACTATGCGTACTTTTCCCCTAGGCCGTTCTAGTTATTCGTTTCGAGCAACAGAACTGCGAAAATTTTGAGTTTTTCAAGCGTTGCTTACCTCCAAACTGCCGTATCTCGCGAACGGATTGACCAATCCGCAAAATTTCTGTTGCATCTGAAAGTAGAAACTCGCCCGATTACAACGGTATGCGTACTTTTCCCCTAGCCCGTTCTATTTATTCGTTTCGAGCAACAGAACTGCGAAAATTTTGAGTTTTTCAAGCGTTGCCTACCTCCAAACTGCCATATCTCGCGAACGGATTGACCAATCCGCAAAATTTCTGTTGCATCTGAAAGTAGAAACTCGCCCGATTACAACACTGTGCGTACTTTTCCCCTAGGCCGTTCTAGTTATTCGTTTCGAGCATCAGAACTGCGAAAATTTTGAGTTTCTCAAGCGTTTCTTACATCCAAACTGCCATATCTCGCGAACGGATTGACCAACCCGCAAAATTTCTGTTGCATCTGAAAGTAGAAACTCGCCCGATTACAACACTATGCGTACTTTTCCCCTAGGCCGTTCTAGTTATTCGTTTCGAGCATCAGAACTGCGAAAATTTTGAGTTTCTCCAGCGTTTCTTACATCCAAACTGCCATATCTCGCGAACGGATTTACCAATCCGCAAAATTTCTGTTGCATCTGAAAGTAGAAACTCGCCCGATTACAACGGTATGCGTACTTTTCCCCTAGCCCGTTCTAGTTATTCGTTTCGAGCAACAGAACTGCGAAAATTTTGAGTTTCTCAAGCGTTTCTTACTTCCAAACTGCCATATCTCGCGAACGGATTGACCAATCCGCACAATTTCTGTTGCATCTGAATGTAGAAACTCGCCCGATTATAACACTATTCGTACTTTTCCCCTAGGCCGTTCTAGTTATTCGTTTCGAGCATCAGAACTGCGAAAATTTTGAGTTTCTCAAGCGTTTCTTACCTCCAAACTGCCATATCTCGCGAACGGATTGACCAATCCGCAAAATTTCTGTTGCATCTGAAAGTAGAAACTCGCCCGATTACAACACTATGCGTACTTTTCCCCTAGGCCGTTCTAGTTATTCGTTTCGAGCAACAGAACTGCGAAAATTTTGAGTTTTTCAAGCGTTGCTTACCTCCAAACTGCCGTATCTCGCGAACGGATTGACCAATCCGCAAAATTTCTGTTGCATCTGAAAGTAGAAACTCGCCCGATCACAACGGTATGCGTACTTTCCCCCTAGCCCGTTCTATTTATTCGTTTCGAGCAACAGAACTGTGAAAATTTTGAGTTTTTCAAGCGTTGCCTACCTCCAAACTGCCATATCTCGCGAACGGATTGACCAATCCGCAAAATTTCTGTTGCATCTGAAAGTAGAAACTCGCCCGATTACAACACTGTGCGTACTTTTCCCCTAGGCCGTTCTAGTTATTCGTTTCGAGCATCAGAACTGCGAAAATTTTGAGTTTCTCAAGCGTTTCTTACATCCAAACTGCCATATCTCGCGAACGGATTGACCAACCGGCAAAATTTCTGTTGCATCTGAAAGTAGAAACTCGCCCGATTACAACAGTATGCGTACTTTTCCCCTAGGCCGTTCTATTTATTCGTTTCGAGCAACAGAACTGCGAAAATTTTGAGTTTCTCAAGCGTTTCTTACCTCCAAACTGCCATAACTCGCGAACGGATTGACCAATCCGCAAAATTTCTGTTGCATCTGAAAGTAGAAACTCGCCCGATTACAACACTATGCGTACTTTTCCCCTAGGCCGTTCTAGTTATTCTTTTCGAGCAACAGAACTGCGAAAATTTTGAGTTTTTCAAGCGTTGCTTACCTCCAAACTGCCGTATCTCGCGAACGGATTGACCAATCCGCAAAATTTCTGTTGCATCTGAAAGTAGAAACTCGCCCGATTACAACGGTATGCGTACTTTTCCCCTAGCCCGTTCTATTTATTCGTTTCGAGCAACAGAACTGCGAAAATTTTGAGTTTTTCAAGCGTTGCCTACCTCCAAACTGCCATATCTCGCGAACGGATTGACCAATCCGCAAAATTTCTGTTGCATCTGAAAGTAGAAACTCGCCCGATTACAACACTGTGCGTACTTTTCCCCTAGGCCGTTCTAGTTATTCGTTTCGAGCATCAGAACTGCGAAAATTTTGAGTTTCTCAAGCGTTTCTTACATCCAAACTGCCATATCTCGCGAACGGATTGACCAACCCGCAAAATTTCTGTTGCATCTGAAAGTAGAAACTCGCCCGATTACAACACTATGCGTACTTTTCCCCTAGGCCGTTCTAGTTATTCGTTTCGAGCATCAGAACTGCGAAAATTTTGAGTTTCTCAAGCGTTTCTTACCTCCAAACTGCCATAACTCGCGAACGGATTGACCAATCCGCAAAATTTCTGTTGCATCTGAAAGTAGAAACTCGCCCGATTACAACGGTATGCGTACTTTTCCCGTAGGCCGTTCTAGTTATTCGTTTCGAGCATCAGAACTGCGAAAATTTTGAGTTTCTCAAGCGTTTCTCACCTACAAACTGCCACATCTCGCGAACGGATTGACCAATCCGCAAAATTTCTGTTGCATCTGAAAGTAGAAACTCGCCCGATTACAACGGTATGCGTACTTTTCCCCTAGCCCGTTCTAGTTATTCGTTTCGGGCAACAGAACTGCGAAAATTTTGAGTTTTTCAAGCGTTGCTTACCTCCAAACTGCCATATCTCGCGAACGGATAGACCAATCCGCAAAATTTCTGTTGCATCTGAAAGTAGAAACTCGCCCGATTACAACGGTCTGCGTACTTTTCCCCTAGCCCGTTCTAGTTATTCGTTTCGAGCAACAGAACTGCGAAAATTTTGAGTTTTTCAAGCGTTGCTTACCTCCAAACTGCCATATCTCGCGAACGGATTGACCAATCCGCAAAATTTCTGTTGCATCTGAAAGCAGAAACTCGCCCGATTACAACGGTGTGCGTACTTTCCCCTAGGTCGTTCTAGTTATTCGTTTCGAGCATCAGAACTGCGAAAATTTTGAGTTTCTCAAGCGTTTCTTACATCCAAACTGCCATATCTCGCGAACGGATTTACCAATCCGCAAAATTTCTGTTGCATCTGAAAGTAGAAACTCGCCCGATTACAACGGTATGCGTACTTTTCCCCTAGCCCGTTCTAGTTATTCGTTTCGAGCAACAGAACTGCGAAAATTTTGAGTTTCTCAAGCGTTTCTTACTTCCAAACTGCCATATCTCGCGAACGGATTGACCAATCCGCACAATTTCTGTTGCATCTGAATGTAGAAACTCGCCCGATTATAACACTATTCGTACTTTTCCCCTAGGCCGTTCTAGTTATTCGTTTCGAGCATCAGAACTGCGAAAATTTTGAGTTTCTCAAGCGTTTCTCACCTACAAACTGCCACATCTCGCGAACGGATTGACCAATCCGCAAAATTTCTGTTGCATCTGAAAGTAGAAACTCGCCCGATTACAACACTATGCGTACTTTTCCCCTAGGCCGTTCTAGTTATTCGTTTCGAGCAACAGAACTGCGAAAATTTTGAGTTTTTCAAGCGTTGCTTACCTCCAATCTGCCGTATCTCGCGAACGGATTGACCAATCCGCAAAATTTCTGTTGCATCTGAAAGTAGAAACTCGCCCGATTACAACGGTATGCGTACTTTTCCCCTAGGCCGTTCTATTTATTCGTTTCGAGCAACAGAACTGCGAAAATTTTGAGTTTTTCAAGCGTTGCCTACTTCCAAACTGCCATATCTCGCGAACGGATTGACCAATCCGCAAAATTTCTGTTGCATCTGAAAGTAGAAACTCGCCCGATTACAACGGTATGCGTACTTTTCCCCTAGCCCGTTCTAGTTATTCGTTTCGGGCAACAGAACTGCGAAAATTTTGAGTTTTTCAAGCGTTGCTTACCTCCAAACTGCCATATCTCGCGAACGGATTGACCAATCCGCAAAATTTCTGTTGCATCTGAAAGTAGAAACTCGCCCGATTACAACGGTCTGCGTACTTTTCCCCTAGCCCGTTCTAGTTATTCGTTTCGAGCAACAGAACTGCGAAAATTTTGAGTTTTTCAAGCGTTGCTTACCTCCAAACTGCCATATCTCGCGAACGGATTGACCAATCCGCAAAATTTCTGTTGCATCAGAAAGTAGAAACTCGCCCGATTACAACGGTATGCGTACTTTTCCCCTAGCCCGTTCTAGTTATTCGTTTCGAGCAACAGAACTGCGAAAATTTTGAGTTTTTCAAGCTTTGCTTACCTCCAAACTGCCATATCTCGCGAACGGATTGACCAATCCGCAAAATTTCTGTTGCATCTGAAAGTAGAAACTCGCCCGATTACAACGGTGTGCGTACTTTTCCCCTAGGCCGTTCTAGTTATGCTTGTCGAGCATCAGAACTGCGAAAATTTTGAGTTTCTCGAGCGTTTCTTACCTCCAAACTGCCATATCTCGCGAACGGATTGACCAATCCGCAAAATTTCTGTTGCATCTGAAAGTAGAAACTCGCCCGATTACAACACTATGCGTACTTTTCCCCTAGGCCGTTCTAGTTATTCGTTTCGAGCATCAGAACTGCGAAAATTTTGAGTTTCTCAAGCGTTTCTTACTTCCAAACTGCCATATCTCGCGAACGGATTGACCATTCCGCAAAATTTCTGTTGCATCTGAAAGTAGAAACTCGCCGATTACAACGGTATGCGTACCTTTTCCTCTAGCCCGTTCTAGTTATTCGTTTCGGGCAACAGAACTGCGAACATTTTGAGTTTTTCAAGCGTTGCTTACCTCCAAACTGCCATATCTCGCGAACGGATTGACCAATCCGCAAAATTTCTGTTGCATCTGAAAGTAAAAACTCGACCGATTACAACACTATGCGTACTTTTCCCCTAGGCCGTTCTAGTTATTCGTTTCGAGCATCAGAACTGCGAAAATTTTGAGTTTCTCGAGCGTTGTTACGTCCAAACTGCCATATCTCGCGAACGGATTGACCAATCCGCAAAATTTCTGTTGCATCTGAAAGTAGAAACTCGCCCGATTACAACGGTGTGCGTACTTTTCCCCTAGGCCGTTATTGTTATTCGTTTCGAGCATCAGAACCGCGAAAATTTTGAGTTTCTCAAGCGTTTCTTACCTCCAAACTGCCACATCTCGCGAACGGATTGACCAATCCGCAAAATTTCTGTTGCATCTGAAAGTAGAAACTCGCCCGATTACAACTGTATGCCTACTTTTCCCCTAGCCCGTTCTAGTTATTCGTTTCGAGCAACAGAACTGCGAAAATTTTGAGTTTCTCAAGCGTTGCTTACCTCCAACCTGCCATATCTCGCGAACGGATTGACCAATCCGCAAAATTTCTGTTGCATCTGAAAGTACAAACTCGCCCGATTACAACGGTGTGCGTACTTTTCCCTTAGGCCGTTCTAGTTATTCGTTTCGAGCATCAGAACTGCGAAAATTTTGAGTTTCTCAAGCGTATCTTACCTCCAAACTGCCATATCTCGCGAACGGATTGACCAATCCGCAAAATTTCTGTTGCATCTGAAAGTAGAAATTCGCCCGATTACAACTGTATGCGTACTTTTCCCCTAGCCCGTTCTAGTTATTCGTTTCGAGCAACAGAACTGCGAAAATTTTGAGTTTCTCAATCGTTGCTTACCTCCAAACTGCCATATCTCGCGAACGGATTGACCAATCCGCAAAATTTCTGTTGCATCTGAAAGTAGAAACTCGCCCGATTAAAACGGTGTGCGTACTTTTCCCCTAGGCCGTTATTGTTATTCGTTTCGAGCATCAGAACCGCGAAAATTTTGAGTTTCTCAAGCGTTTCTTACCTCCAAACTGCCATATCTCGCGAACGGATTGACCAATCCGCAAAATTTCTGTTGCATCTGAAAGTAGAAACTCGCCCGATTACGACGGTATGCGTACTTTTCCCCTAGGCCGTTCTAGTTATTCGTTTCGAGCATCAGAACTGCGAAAATTTTGAGTTTCTCAAGCGTTTCTTACCTCCAAACTGCCATATCTCGCGAACGGATTGACCAATCCGCAAAATTTCTGTTGCATCTGAAAGTAGAAACTCGCCCGATTACAACGGTGTGCGTACTTTTCCCCTAGGCCGTTATTGTTATTCGTTTCGAGCATCAGAACCGCGAAAATTTTGAGTTTCTCAAGCGTTTCTTACCTCCAAAATGCCATATCTCGCGAACGGATTGACCAATCCGCAAAATTTCTGTTGCATCTGAAAGTAGAAACTCGCCCGATTACGACGGTATGCGTACTTTTCCCCTAGGCCGTTCTAGTTATTCGTTTCGAGCATCAGAACTGCGAAAATTTTGAGTTTCTCAAGCGTTTCTTACCTCCAAACTGCCATATCTCGCGAACGGATTGACCAATCCGCAAAATTTCTGTTGCATCTGAAAGTAGAAACTCGCCCGATTACAACGGTGTGCGTACTTTTCCCCTAGGCCGTTCTAGTTATGCTTGTCGAGCATCAGAACTGCGAAAATTTTGAGTTACTCGAGCGTTTCTTACCTCCAAACTGCCATATCTCGCGAACGGATTGACCAATCCGCAAAATTTCTGTTGCATCTGAAAGTAGAAACTCGCCCGATTACAACAGTGTGCGTACTCTTCCCCTAGGCCGTTCTAGTTATGCTTGTCGAGCATCAGAACTGTGATAATTTTGAGTTTCTCAACCGTTTCTTACCTCCAAACTGCCATATCTCGCGAACGGATTGACCAATCCGCAAAATTTCTGTTGCATCTGAAAGTAGAAACTCGCCCGATTACAACTGTATGCCTACTTTTCCCCTAGCCCGTTCTAGTTATTCGTTTCGAGCATCAGAACTGCGAAAATTTTGAGTTTCTCAAGCGTTGCTTACCTCCAAACTGCCATATCTCGCGAACAGATTGACCAATCCGCAATATTTCTGTTGCATCTGAAAGTAGAAACTCGCCCGATTACAACGGTGTGCGTACTTTTCCCATAGGCCGTTATTGTTATTCGTTTCGAGCATCAGAACAGCGAAAATTTTAAGTTTCTCAAGCGTTTCTTACCTCCAAACTGCCATATCTCGCGAACGGATTGACCAATCCGCGAAATTTCTGTTGCATCGGAAAGTAGAAACTCGCCCGATTACAACGGTGTGCGTACTTTTCCCCTAGGCCGTTATTGTTATTCGTTTCGAGCATCAGAACCGCGAAAATTTTGAGTTTCTCAAGCGTTTCTTACCTCCAAACTGCCATATCTCGCGAACGGATTGACCAATCCGCTAAATTTCTGTTGCATCTGAAAGTAGAAACTCGCCCGATTACGACGGTATGCGTACTTTTCCCCTAGGCCGTTCTAGTTATGCTTGTCGAGCATCAGAACTGCGAAAATTTTGAGTTACTCGAGCGTTTCTTACCTCCAAACTGCCATATCTCGCGAACGGATTGACCAATCCGCAAAATTTCTGTTGCATCTGAAAGTAGAAACTCGCCCGATTACAACAGTGTGCGTACTCTTCCCCTAGGCCGTTCTAGTTATGCTTGTCGAGCATCAGAACTGTGATAATTTTGAGTTTCTCAACCGTTTCTTACCTCCAAACTGCCATATCTCGCGAACGGATTGACCAATCCGCAAAATTTCTGTTGCATCCGAAAGTAGAAACTCGCCCGATTACAACTGTATGCCTACTTTTCCCCTAGCCCGTTCTAGTTATTCGTTTCGAGCATCAGAACTGCGAAAATTTTTAGTTTCTCAAGCGTTGCTTACCTCCAAACTGCCATATCTCGCGAACGGATTGACCAATCCGCAATATTTCTGTTGCATCTGAAAGTAGAAACTCGCCCGATTACAACGGTGTGCGTACTTTTCCCATAGGCCGTTATTGTTATTCGTTTCGAGCATCAGAACCGCGAAAATTTTAAGTTTCTCAAGCGTTTCTTACCTCCAAACTGCCATATCTCGCGAACGGATTGACCAATCCGCGAAATTTCTGTTGCATCGGAAAGTAGAAACTCGCCCGATTACAACGGTGTGCGTACTTTTCCCCTAGGCCGTTCTAGTTATTCGTTTCGAGCATCAGAACTGCGAAAATTTTGAGTTTCTCAAGCGTTTCTTACCTCCAAACTGCCATATCTCGCGAACGGATTGACCAATCCGCAAAATTTCTGTTGCATCTGAAAGTAGAAACTCGCCCGATTACGACGGTATGCGTACTTTTCCCCTAGCCCGTTCTAGTTATTCGTTTCGAGCAACAGAACTGCGAAAATTTTGAGTTTCTCAAGCGTTGCTTACCTCCAAACTGCCATATCTCGCGAACGGATTGACCAATCCGCAAAATTTCTGTTGCATCTGAAAGTAGAAACTCGCCCGATTACAAAGGTGTGCGTACTTTTCCCCTAGGCCGTTCTTGTTATTCGTTTCGAGCATCAGAACCGCGAAAATTTTGAGTTTCTCAAGCGTTTCTTACCTCCAAACTGCCATATCTCGCGAACGGATTGACCAATCCGCAAAATTTCTGTTGCATCTGAAAGTAGAAACTCGCCCGATTACGACGGTATGCGTACATTTCCCCTAGCCCGTTCTAGTTATTCGTTTCGAGCAACAGAACTGCGAAAATTTTGAGTTTCTCAAGCGTTGCTTACCTCCAAACTGCCATATCTCGCGAACGGATTGACCAATCCGCAAAATTTCTGTTGCATCTGAAAGTAGAAACTCGCCCGATTACAACGGTATGAGTACTTTTTCCCTACGCCGTTCTTGTTATTCGTTTCGAGCATCAGAAATGTGAAAATTTTGAGTTTCTCAACCGTTTCTTACCTCCAAACTGCCATATCTCGCGAACGGATAGACCAATCCGCAAAATTTCTGTTGCATCTGAAAGTAGAAACTCGCCCGATTACAACGGTGTGCGTACTTTTCCCCAAGGCCGTTCTAGTTATGCTTGTCGAGCATCAGAACTGCGAAAATTTTGAGTTTCTCAACCGTTTCTTACCTCCAAACTGCCACATCGCGCGAACGGATGGACCAATCCGCAAAATTTCTGTTGCATCTGAAAGTAGAAACTCGCCCGATTACAACACTATGCGTACTTTTCCCCTAGGCCGTTCTAGTTATTCGTTTCGAGCATCAGAACTGCGAAAATTTTGAGTTTCTCAAGCGTTTCTTACTTCCAAACTGCCATATCTCGCGAACGGATTGACCAATCCGCAAAATTTCTGTTGCATCTGAAGGTCGAAACTCGCCCGAATACAACGGTGTGCGTACTTTTCCCCTAGGCCGTTCTAGTTATGTTTTTCGAGCATCAGAACTGCGAAAATTTTGAGTTTCTCGAGCGTTTCTAACCTCCAAACTGCCATATCTCGCGAACGGATTGACCAATCCGCAAAATTTCTGTTGCATCTGAAAGTAGATACTCGCCTGATTACAACGGTATGAGTACTTTTTCCCTACGCCGTTCTTGTTATTCGTTTCGAGCATCAGAAATGTGAAAATTTTGAGTTTCTCAACCGTTTCTTACCTCCAAACTGCCATATCTCGCGAACGGATAGACCAATCCGCAAAATTTCTGTTGCATCTGAAGGTCGAAACTCGCCCAATTGAAACGGTATGTGTGCTTTTCCCCTGGGCCATTCTAGTTATTCGTTTCGAGCATCAGAACTGTGCAAATTTTGAGTTTCTCAACCGTTTCTTACCTCCAAACTGCCATATCACGCGAACGGATTTTCCAATCCGCAAAATTTCTGTTGCATCTGAAAGTAGAAACTCGTCCGATTACAACGGTATGCGTACTTTTCCCCTAGGCCGTCTAGTTATTCGTTTCGAGCACCAGAACTGTGAAAATTTTTAGTTTCTCAAGCGTTTCTTACCTCCAAACTGCCATATCTCGCGAACAGATTGACCAATCCGCAAAATTTCTGTTGCATCTGAAAGTAGAAACTCGCCCGATTACAAAGGTGTGCGTACTTTTCCCCTAGGCCGTTATTGTTATTCGTTTCGAGCATCAGAACCGCGAAAATTTTGAGTTTCTCAAGCGTTTCTTACCTCCAAAATGCCATATCTCGCGAACGGATTGACCAATCCGCAAAATTTCTGTTGCATCTGAAAGTAGAAACTCGCCCGATTACGACGGTATGCGTACTTTTCCCCTAGGCCGTTCTAGTTATTCGTTTCGAGCATCAGAACTGCGAAAATTTTGAGTTTCTCAAGCGTTTCTTACCTCCAAACTGCCATATCTCGCGAACGGATTGACCAATCCGCAAAATTTCTGTTGCATCTGAAAGTAGAAACTCGCCCGATTACAACGGTGTGCGTACTTTTCCCCTAGGCCGTTCTAGTTATGCTTGTCGAGCATCAGAACTGCGAAAATTTTGAGTTACTCGAGCGTTTCTTACCTCCAAACTGCCATATCTCGCGAACGGATTGACCAATCCGCAAAATTTCTGTTGCATCTGAAAGTAGAAACTCGCCCGATTACAACAGTGTGCGTACTCTTCCCCTAGGCCGTTCTAGTTATGCTTGTCGAGCATCAGAACTGTGATAATTTTGAGTTTCTCAACCGTTTCTTACCTCCAAACTGCCATATCTCGCGAACGGATTGACCAATCCGCAAAATTTCTGTTGCATCTGAAAGTAGAAACTCGCCCGATTACAACTGTATGCCTACTTTTCCCCTAGCCCGTTCTAGTTATTCGTTTCGAGCATCAGAACTGCGAAAATTTTGAGTTTCTCAAGCGTTGCTTACCTCCAAACTGCCATATCTCGCGAACAGATTGACCAATCCGCAATATTTCTGTTGCATCTGAAAGTAGAAACTCGCCCGATTACAACGGTGTGCGTACTTTTCCCATAGGCCGTTATTGTTATTCGTTTCGAGCATCAGAACAGCGAAAATTTTAAGTTTCTCAAGCGTTTCTTACCTCCAAACTGCCATATCTCGCGAACGGATTGACCAATCCGCGAAATTTCTGTTGCATCGGAAAGTAGAAACTCGCCCGATTACAACGGTGTGCGTACTTTTCCCCTAGGCCGTTATTGTTATTCGTTTCGAGCATCAGAACCGCGAAAATTTTGAGTTTCTCAAGCGTTTCTTACCTCCAAACTGCCATATCTCGCGAACGGATTGACCAATCCGCTAAATTTCTGTTGCATCTGAAAGTAGAAACTCGCCCGATTACGACGGTATGCGTACTTTTCCCCTAGGCCGTTCTAGTTATGCTTGTCGAGCATCAGAACTGCGAAAATTTTGAGTTACTCGAGCGTTTCTTACCTCCAAACTGCCATATCTCGCGAACGGATTGACCAATCCGCAAAATTTCTGTTGCATCTGAAAGTAGAAACTCGCCCGATTACAACAGTGTGCGTACTCTTCCCCTAGGCCGTTCTAGTTATGCTTGTCGAGCATCAGAACTGTGATAATTTTGAGTTTCTCAACCGTTTCTTACCTCCAAACTGCCATATCTCGCGAACGGATTGACCAATCCGCAAAATTTCTGTTGCATCCGAAAGTAGAAACTCGCCCGATTACAACTGTATGCCTACTTTTCCCCTAGCCCGTTCTAGTTATTCGTTTCGAGCATCAGAACTGCGAAAATTTTGAGTTTCTCAAGCGTTGCTTACCTCCAAACTGCCATATCTCGCGAACGGATTGACCAATCCGCAATATTTCTGTTGCATCTGAAAGTAGAAACTCGCCCGATTACAACGGTGTGCGTACTTTTCCCATAGGCCGTTATTGTTATTCGTTTCGAGCATCAGAACCGCGAAAATTTTAAGTTTCTCAAGCGTTTCTTACCTCCAAACTGCCATATCTCGCGAACGGATTGACCAATCCGCGAAATTTCTGTTGCATCGGAAAGTAGAAACTCGCCCGATTACAACGGTGTGCGTACTTTTCCCCTAGGCCGTTCTAGTTATTCGTTTCGAGCATCAGAACTGCGAAAATTTTGAGTTTCTCAAGCGTTTCTTACCTCCAAACTGCCATATCTCGCGAACGGATTGACCAATCCGCAAAATTTCTGTTGCATCTGAAAGTAGAAACTCGCCCGATTACGACGGTATGCGTACTTTTCCCCTAGCCCGTTCTTGTTATTCGTTTCGAGCATCAGAAATGTGAAAATTTTGAGTTTCTCAACCGTTTCTTACCTCCAAACTGCCATATCTCGCGAACGGATAGACCAATCCGCAAAATTTCTGTTGCATCTGAAAGTAGAAACTCGCCCGATTACAACGGTGTGCGTACTTTTCCCCAAGGCCGTTCTAGTTATGCTTGTCGAGCATCAGAACTGCGAAAATTTTGAGTTTCTCAACCGTTTCTTACCTCCAAACTGCCACATCGCGCGAACGGATGGACCAATCCGCAAAATTTCTGTTGCATCTGAAAGTAGAAACTCGCCCGATTACAACACTATGCGTACTTTTCCCCTAGGCCGTTCTAGTTATTCGTTTCGAGCATCAGAACTGCGAAAATTTTGAGTTTCTCAAGCGTTTCTTACTTCCAAACTGCCATATCTCGCGAACGGATTGACCAATCCGCAAAATTTCTGTTGCATCTGAAGGTCGAAACTCGCCCGAATACAACGGTGTGCGTACTTTTCCCCTAGGCCGTTCTAGTTATGTTTTTCGAGCATCAGAACTGCGAAAATTTTGAGTTTCTCGAGCGTTTCTAACCTCCAAACTGCCATATCTCGCGAACGGATTGACCAATCCGCAAAATTTCTGTTGCATCTGAAAGTAGATACTCGCCCGATTACAACGGTATGAGTACTTTTTCCCTACGCCGTTCTTGTTATTCGTTTCGAGCATCAGAAATGTGAAAATTTTGAGTTTCTCAACCGTTTCTTACCTCCAAACTGCCATATCTCGCGAACGGATAGACCAATCCGCAAAATTTCTGTTGCATCTGAAAGTCGAAACTCGCCCAATTGAAACGGTATGTGTGCTTTTCCCCTGGGCCATTCTAGTTATTCGTTTCGAGCATCAGAACTGTGCAAATTTTGAGTTTCTCAACCGTTTCTTACCTCCAAACTGCCATATCACGCGAACGGATTTTCCAATCCGCAAAATTTCTGTTGCATCTGAAAGTAGAAACTCGTCCGATTACAACGGTATGCGTACTTTTCCCCTAGGCCGTCTAGTTATTCGTTTCGAGCACCAGAACTGTGAAAATTTTTAGTTTCTCAAGCGTTTCTTACCTCCAAACTGCCATATCTCGCGAACAGATTGACCAATCCGCAAAATTTCTGTTGCATCTGAAAGTAGAAACTCGCCCGATTACAAAGGTGTGCGTACTTTTCCCCTAGGCCGTTCTTGTTATTCGTTTCGAGCATCAGAACCGCGAAAATTTTGAGTTTCTCAAGCGTTTCTTACCTCCAAACTGCCATATCTCGCGAACGGATTGACCAATCCGCAAAATTTCTGTTGCATCTGAAAGTAGAAACTCGCCCGATTACAACGGTATGCGTACTTTTCCCCTAGGCCGTTCTAGTTATTCGTTTCGAGCATCAGAACTGCGAAAATTTTGAGTTTCTCAAGCGTTGCTTACCTCCAACCTGCCATATCTCGCGAACGGATTGACCAATCCGCAAAATTTCTGTTGCATCTGAAAGTACAAACTCGCCCGATTACAACGGTGTGCGTACTTTTCCCTTAGGCCGTTCTAGTTATTCGTTTCGAGCATCAGAACTGCGAAAATTTTGAGTTTCTCAAGCGTATCTTACCTCCAAACTGCCATATCTCGCGAACGGATTGACCAATCCGCAAAATTTCTGTTGCATCTGAAAGTAGAAATTCGCCCGATTACAACTGTATGCGTACTTTTCCCCTAGCCCGTTCTAGTTATTCGTTTCGGGCAACAGAACTGCGAAAATTTTGAGTTTCTCAAGCGTTGCTTACCTCCAAACTGCCATATCTCGCGAACGGATTGACCAATCCGCAAAATTTCTGTTGCATCTGAAAGTAGAAACTCGCCCGATTAAAACGGTGTGCGTACTTTTCCCCTGGGCCGTTATTGTTATTCGTTTCGAGCATCAGAACCGCGAAAATTTTGAGTTTCTCAAGCGTTTCTTACCTCCAAACTGCCATATCTCGCGAACGGATTGACCAATCCGCAAAATTTCTGTTGCATCTGAAAGTAGAAACTCGCCCGATTAAAACGGTGTGCGTACTTTTCCCCTAGGCCGTTCTAGTTATGCTTGTCGAGCATCAGAACTGCGAAAATTTTGAGTTACTCGAGCGTTTCTTACCTCCAAACTGCCATATCTCGCGAACGGATTGACCAATCCGCAAAATTTCTGTTGCATCTGAAAGTAGAAACTCGCCCGATTACAACAGTGTGCGTACTCTTCCCCTAGGCCGTTCTAGTTATGCTTGTCGAGCATCAGAACTGTGATAATTTTGAGTTTCTCAACCGTTTCTTACCTCCAAACTGCCATATCTCGCGAACGGATTGACCAATCCGCAAAATTTCTGTTGCATCTGAAAGTAGAAACTCGCCCGATTACAACTGTATGCCTACTTTTCCCCTAGCCCGTTCTAGTTATTCGTTTCGAGCATCAGAACTGCGAAAATTTTGAGTTTCTCAAGCGTTGCTTACCTCCAAACTGCCATATCTCGCGAACGGATTGACCAATCCGCAATATTTCTGTTGCATCTGAAAGTAGAAACTCGCCCGATTACAACGGTGTGCGTACTTTTCCCATAGGCCGTTATTGTTATTCGTTTCGAGCATCAGAACCGCGAAAATTTTAAGTTTCTCAAGCGTTTCTTACCTCCAAACTGCCATATCTCGCGAACGGATTGACCAATCCGCGAAATTTCTGTTGCATCGGAAAGTAGAAACTCGCCCGATTACAACGGTGTGCGTACTTTTCCCCTAGGCCGTTATTGTTATTCGTTTCGAGCATCAGAACCGCGAAAATTTTGAGTTTCTCAAGCGTTTCTTACCTCCAAACTGCCATATCTCGCGAACGGATTGACCAATCCGCTAAATTTCTGTTGCATCTGAAAGTAGAAACTCGCCCGATTACGACGGTATGCGTACTTTCCCCTAGGCCGTTCTAGTTATGCTTGTCGAGCATCAGAACTGCGAAAATTTTGAGTTACTCGAGCGTTTCTTACCTCCAAACTGCCATATCTCGCGAACGGATTGACCAATCCGCAAAATTTCTGTTGCATCTGAAAGTAGAAACTCGCCCGATTACAACAGTGTGCGTACTCTTCCCCTAGGCCGTTCTAGTTATGCTTGTCGAGCATCAGAACTGTGATAATTTTGAGTTTCTCAACCGTTTCTTACCTCCAAACTGCCATATCTCGCGAACGGATTGACCAATCCGCAAAATTTCTGTTGCATCTGAAAGTAGAAACTCGCCCGATTACAACTGTATGCCTACTTTTCCCATAGCCCGTTCTAGTTATTCGTTTCGAGCATCAGAACTGCGAAAATTTTGAGTTTCTCAAGCGTTGCTTACCTCCAAACTGCCATATCTCGCGAACGGATTGACCAATCCGCAATATTTCTGTTGCATCTGAAAGTAGAAACTCGCCCGATTACAACGGTGTGCGTACTTTTCCCATAGGCCGTTATTGTTATTCGTTTCGAGCATCAGAACCGCGAAAATTTTAAGTTTCTCAAGCGTTTCTTACCTCCAAACTGCCATATCTCGCGAACGGATTGACCAATCCGCGAAATTTCTGTTGCATCGGAAAGTAGAAACTCGCCCGATTACAACGGTGTGCGTACTTTTCCCCTAGGCCGTTCTAGTTATTCGTTTCGAGCATCAGAACTGCGAAAATTTTGAGTTTCTCAAGCGTTTCTTACCTCCAAACTGCCATATCTCGCGAACGGATTGACCAATCCGCAAAATTTCTGTTGCATCTGAAAGTAGAAACTCGCCCGATTACGACGGTATGCGTACTTTTCCCCTAGCCCGTTCTAGTTATTCGTTTCGAGCAACAGAACTGCGAAAATTTTGAGTTTCTCAAGCGTTGCTTACCTCCAAACTGCCATATCTCGCGAACGGATTGACCAATCCGCAAAATTTCTGTTGCATCTGAAAGTAGAAACTCGCCCGATTACAACGGTATGAGTACTTTTTCCCTACGCCGTTCTTGTTATTCGTTTCGAGCATCAGAAATGTGAAAATTTTGAGTTTCTCAACCGTTTCTTACCTCCAAACTGCCATATCTCGCGAACGGATAGACCAATCCGCAAAATTTCTGTTGCATCTGAAAGTAGAAACTCGCCCGATTACAACGGTGTGCGTACTTTTCCCCAAGGCCGTTCTAGTTATGCTTGTCGAGCATCAGAACTGCGAAAATTTTGAGTTTCTCAACCGTTTCTTACCTCCAAACTGCCACATCGCGCGAACGGATGTACCAATCCGCAAAATTTCTGTTGCATCTGAAAGTAGAAACTCGCCCGATTACAACACTATGCGTACTTTTCCCCTAGGCCGTTCTAGTTATTCGTTTCGAGCATCAGAACTGCGAAAATTTTGAGTTTCTCAAGCGTTTCTTACTTCCAAACTGCCATATCTCGCGAACGGATTGACCAATCCGCAAAATTTCTGTTGCATCTGAAGGTCGAAACTCGCCCGATTACAACGGTGTGCGTACTTTTCCCCTAGGCCGTTCTAGTTATGTTTTTCGAGCATCAGAACTGCGAAAATTTTGAGTTTCTCGAGCGTTTCTAACCTCCAAACTGCCATATCTCGCGAACGGATTGACCAATCCGCAAAATTTCTGTTGCATCTGAAAGTAGATACTCGCCCGATTACAACGGTATGAGTACTTTTTCCCTACGCCGTTCTTGTTATTCGTTTCGAGCATCAGAAATGTGAAAATTTTGAGTTTCTCAACCGTTTCTTACCTCCAAACTGCCATATCTCGCGAACGGATGTACCAATCCGCAAAATTTCTGTTGCATCTGAAAGTAGAAACTCGCCCGATTACAACACTATGCGTACTTTTCCCCTAGGCCGTTCTAGTTATTCGTTTCGAGCATCAGAACTGCGAAAATTTTGAGTTTCTCAAGCGTTTCTTACTTCCAAACTGCCATATCTCGCGAACGGATTGACCAATCCGCAAAATTTCTGTTGCATCTGAAGGTCGAAACTCGCCCGATTACAACGGTGTGCGTACTTTTCCCCTAGGCCGTTCTAGTTATGTTTTTCGAGCATCAGAACTGCGAAAATTTTGAGTTTCTCGAGCGTTTCTAACCTCCAAACTGCCATATCTCGCGAACGGATTGACCAATCCGCAAAATTTCTGTTGCATCTGAAAGTAGATACTCGCCCGATTACAACGGTATGAGTACTTTTTCCCTACGCCGTTCTTGTTATTCGTTTCGAGCATCAGAAATGTGAAAATTTTGAGTTTCTCAACCGTTTCTTACCTCCAAACTGCCATATCTCGCGAACGGATAGACCAATCCGCAAAATTTCTGTTGCATCTGAAAGTAGAAACTCGCCCAATTGAAACGGTATGTGTGCTTTTCCCCTGGGCCATTCTAGTTATTCGTTTCGAGCATCAGAACTCTGCAAATTTTGAGTTTCTCAACCGTTTCTTACCTCCAAACTGCCATATCACGCGAACGGATTTTCCAATCCGCAAAATTTCTGTTGCATCTGAAAGTAGAAACTCGTCCGATTACAACGGTATGCGTACTTTTCCCCTAGGCCGTCTAGTTATTCGTTTCGAGCACCAGAACTGTGAAAATTTTTAGTTTCTCAAGCGTTTCTTACCTCCAAACTGCCATATCTCGCGAACGGATTGACCAATCCGCAAAATTTCTGTTGCATCTGAAAGTAGAAACTCGCCCGATTACAAAGGTGTGCGTACTTTTCCCCTAGGCCGTTCTTGTTATTCGTTTCGAGCATCAGAACCGCGAAAATTTTGAGTTTCTCAAGCGTTTCTTACCTCCAAACTGCCATATCT